>NC_090447.1:1114440488-1115065488 GCF_031143425.1 Pleurodeles waltl
AGTGCAATGTACCTGTGTGTGAGGGCACCCCTGCACTAGCAGAGGTGCGCCCACATCATCCAGGGCCATTTTCCCAAACTTTGTGAGTGCAGGGATGCCATTTTACACATGCACTGGACATAGGTCAATACCTATGTCCACCTTCACAATGGTAACTATGAATATGGCCATGTAAGGTCTCTAACAACTGTGAATTGTACCCCAATATGGATTCTAGTATTGGTTGTACAATCCCATGGACTCTGGGGGCGCCACAGTGGACCCCCAGTACTGCCATACCAGCCTTCTGAGGTTTTACAGGCAGCCCCAGCTGCTGCCACCTCACAGATGAGTTTCTGCCCTCCTGTTGGTGAAGCAGCTCAGGCCCAGGAAGGCAGAACAAAATATTTCCTTTGGGAGAGGGGTGTTACACCCTCTCCCTTTGGAAATAGGTGTTACAGGCATGGGAGGGGTAGCCTCCAAAAGCCTCTGGAAATGTTCTGAAGGGCACACATGGTGCCCTCCTTGCATAATCCAGGCCATACCGGTTCAGGGACCCCCAGTCCCTGCTCTGGTGTGAAATTGGACAAAGGAAAGGGGATTGACCACTCCCCTGTCCATCTCCACCCCAGGGGTGGTGCCCAGAGCTCCTCTACAGTGTCCCTGGGTTTTGCTATCTTGGATTCCAAGGTGGTGGGGCACTCTGGGAGCATCTTAGTGGCCAGTGCCAGCAGGTGAAGCCAGAGCCCTTCCCTGATGGGTGCTTACCTGTGTAGCTAGCCAATCCCCCTTTCAGGGCTATTTAGGGTCTCTCTCCTGAGTGTTTCCTCAGATTCGGATTGCAAGACTCCAGCAGGAATCCTCTGCATCCTTTACTTCATCTTCTACCCACAGAACCACAGATGAACCCTCCAAGAACTCTACAACCTGCAACAAAGAAGTAAAGACAACTTCGGCAACAATGTATCTTCAGCTCCTGCCCACAACTGCAACTGTTTCCAGGATGTGCATCCTCCGAGGACTGCCTGCTTCCAGCCTGCACCAGAAGACTCAAAGGAATCTCCTGTGGAGTGACAGATTCACTTTCCTTCTTTAGCAGTCACCTCTCTGCAACTGCAACCGTTGGTGTGGGTCCCCTCCCCAGATGATGAGCTTGGAACAGCAACAGGGGTGGTGGACTAAAGTGACCCCGACAGTCCCAAGTTCCAGCTGTCCAACTTTGGTGGCGGTAAGAGCTTGCCTCCCCACGCAAGACAGTACCCCCATGCACCGACTGACTTGCAGTTGCCAGGGCTTGCGTGCGACTTTCCAAGAAGTTCTTCATACACAGCACTGCTTAGGCCTCCAGCACTCCATCCTGTGATGCACAGCTTCCTGAGTGGTGCTCCTGTGGCGTGGGATCTCTCTGTGTCATGCAGTATGGGCCTTCATTTGCACCTTCTTTGTCCTGTGGGACTCCTGTGCGCACTGCCTGGTCTTCTGAGGGCTCTCAGAGTTGCCGAGAGCCCCATCTGTCTCCCCCTCCTGGGTAGAGGCCACCAGGTCCCTCCTGGTCCCGGGCATCGCCATTTTCTGCTAAGCGCGAGCTATGCGTGTGCTAAGGCTTGTTGGTGGAATCCAGCAACGCAAAGCAGACTGCAATCATCCATCCAGCGTGTGACATCTTCTGCACCAACAGGAATCCCCATCCGTCTTTTTGGGTGCATAACTGACTTTGTCTTCTCACTGGTGGTTCTTCTTTTGCACCTTCATCCAGGTCAGCAATGGCTCCTGTTCTCCCTGGACTCTTCAGTGCTTCTTGGACTTGGTCCCCTTCTTCCACAGGTCTTCCGGTCCAGGAATCCATCATTGGTGTCTTGCAGTCTCTTCTGATTCTTGCATAATCTTCTATCATGACTTCTTGTATGTTTCAGGAAACATACTGTGATTTACTCCTGTTTTCCTGGGCTCCGGAAGGGGTTCTATTACTTACCTTTGGTGTTTTCTTACACTCCCAGTGCCCCTCTACATACCACACTTACCTAGGTGGGAGACCGACTTTGGCATTCCACTATTTTAGTATATGGTTTGTATCCCCATATGCCCATTGCAATCTATTGTGATTTTCAGTATTTGTACTGTTTTCTAACTGTTTTTACAGCTATTTATGCATTCTAGTGTTTATACTGTGTATATTACTTACCTCCTAAGGGATTATAGACTCTAAGGTATTTTTGGATTTTTTTCACTAAAAATAAAGTACCTTTATCTTTGTAACACTGAGTATTTTCTTTCATGTGTGTGACTACAGTGGTATTGCAAGAGCTTTGCATGTCTCCTAGATCAGCCTTGGCTGCTCAGCTACAGCTACCCCTAGACAGCCTGGCTTGTAGACACTGACTACATTTCACTAATAAGGGATAACTGGACCTGGTATAAGGTGTAAGTACCTTTGTTGCCCACTACAAACCAGGCCAGCTTCCTACACTTATATGTAAAGATAAAGTAGTTTATGCCTTTGGATGTACTTTTAATTCTAAAGTCAAATTTGGGGTTAACTTTAACTCAAAAGAAGTCAGCAATGCAGTCCTGCCTTTAAGATGAAATTGGACACCACAGCATCTATACTGGGGTCCCTAAACCTGCATGCCCTATCATATACTAGAGACTTACAGGCAGGTTGCTAGAGCTAATTATAATTAGTTCTCATTTGCATAGACCATTTTGCACAGAACACTGGCCCTAGGACTAGTTAATGTTGCCCAGGGCACAGTCAGAGTCAGTAACCACCAGTATCAGTCCAAACATTTGGAGTGGTGATCAGGGCAAAAAGGATGACTTTCCCACAGTAGGACAGGTCTCTTACCCGATATAAAGAACTATGAATGGCCCAGTGTGCATCTACAAATGAGGGAGACCATGCATTGCCTTTAATGTGTAGAATAATACTGAGTAGAGTATGTTTACTAAACATATTCACTCTCCCCTGTATCTATGTAAAAAATGAAAGAAATATCAACACAAATTGCCACCACCTTGTTTAAGAATCAAGGAAATCACACAATTAGAGATTCTAGTGTCTAAGTACTATAACACTTAATTGCAGCTACACATCATCTGTGGTGGACAGGATAAGTATTTTAAAGTTTTAATTGTGGCATTTATCCTGAGGTTAGGGAGACTTCCTGAAAACTCAAAATCAGTACACATAAAAATGTACATTAAGAATCATTGGCACTGTCCTCTGATCTAGTCCCCGAGTGATAAAAGTAATTGTCCCTGTTGAGTTAACAAAATGATGGCCTAAGTAAGCCTTGTTAAGCTACTGCCTAACTTCCTACTAGCTGTTCGTCCCTAATATGGTATGCCACTCCTACATAGTTGGGGCACAGTAAAGGGAAAGATATCATATACAAAAGGATTCAAATGTGTCACAACCATGGAGGACTCCATACCTCATCTCATACTGTAGATAAAGCTAATAATGCGCTGTCCTCAGGCCTGATCCTGGAGGGCTTGTTCTCTATAAGGAGTTTCAAACATGCTGTTCACTTTTTTTTTTCTCTCCCAGAATTTGTTGCCAAATTTATGGCACAGTAGCACTACCAGAGTTGCAATGGCAGTTGGCTTCCCAGGACTTGGCCACCAGCATCTCAGAAAAAAATAGTGTTACCACTTTTAAACATTTGACACCCTGGATACTGCCCCAGAGTTGGAGGACTGATCTCATGCATGGCCCCTTGGGGTAATCTCCTCAGAGAGTGCGCTTTTACATGAACTTCTTGGTGGCTTTTCACTCTTTGACAGCTAAACAATACATTTTGGACTTCCAGAATGCTCCTTCCCTTGCTATAATTCAGGTACCCACTTCAGTCAACCAGGCAACTACAGTAATAAACCTACTTAGTGGGATTATTCACTTTAGAGGCAATTGTTCTTCCATCCTCCTTTTGTTAGAGAAATTCAAAACTAGCCCCACCCCTTGACACTCAATTGCCAATTATGGGGCCTATGCACAAACTTTATTTTGCAGTACATTTTTTAGTTCTACAAATGTACTACAGCTGTTCTACAAAATTATGTTCACAAATCTACATCTGGAGTTTATTCCTCTTCATCTTCTAACTTTTTCTGTGTGTAGAATATCGCCACACTCATAACTCTATGTTTTAGCATTAAATGTGGAAAGGGCTGAGGGGAATGTCTGCAAAATGTGGAACACTTACTACTAAAGGGGAGAGGTTCAGAGAGAAGTAAGAAGGGGTTTAGAAAGGGAAAGGGAGGGTTTGAGGGAGAGATGGGTACCCATCCACAAATAAGTAAGCTCATTGCTTTTAACAAACTGCACTTCTAATGCTAGTATAGCAAACATGTTTTAATTACGTTTTTGATCATTTTTATTAACATTTGAAAGTGAGTAGAGCAATAATTTGCATTCAATAGAACAAAATTACCTTTAATTATGTTTCTGCATCACTTTCAATAAAATGTCAATGCATAATTAAAAATAGAAAACATATGTTTTTAGTTAAGGTTGGAATTTATTTTTTAATTTAAACTTAGCAATATAATTTAAATTCAATAAAATATATTTGCATTAACCAATCATTTAGTTCCAAATTGATTTAATGCCTTAGACTTTTTAGGAGATTACTGTAAGGGAAAGTATATGGAAAAGTTCCCTATACTTTACCATAGGGAGGTCTCGGCAGGCAAGCGGGTGTTGAAAATCACACTTGTGACGCTCAGTCACTTGCAGATTGAGTTCAGTGAAACCCACTGGAGATCAAGCTGGTGTGGGTCCCTGGACCAAGGGTCACCAGGCAGTACAATTTTACCTGGCTATTAGGGCCTGAATGCAGAGTGGTCCTGGCTGTCCTTGGCGCTGAACGTGGGAACTACGGGTGCTGGATTTACTACTTAGACATCGCTGGAGGGGAAATTGATGAAAAACTCAACAACAGAGCCACTGCAGAGAGTGGTTGAAATGTTATGGGGTTCACACTAGGTACAGCATCGAGGAAAGGTGGTGATAGCCTGGCTGGCTACCAACCAACCTTGGCAACAGCAAACTCAGGTTCCAGAAACTTTGACATCCTAGAGTCCAGGAGAGAATAGTAGCAGCCTAATGCTTGCTGGAGGTCAGGACTATGTTTCCCACAATGCACTAGACCTTTTACTTTTGTGTCATCCCTCAGTGGGCTTGAAGGCTGGAGATTCTTTGGTTCCAGAAGTGTGCTGGTTCCTGCAGGCTACAGGAGGCTAGTATCTCTAGTCCTAGGGAGTTCTAGAGTTTCCTTTGGTGCTATGAGAAGTTTCTCTTTACTTTCAAACTGGTCTCTGGTGCAGGACGACTCGAAATTGTGCAGTTGCAGGGTTGTTGCCGCAAGTGCAGAATTTTGGGCCTTTTCTTTTTGAATGTCATGAAGTCACAGACTTGGGTCCCTTTTTTGTCCTTGGGAACAGGTTGAATCAGATCTGACATTCTGGTGTCAGGTTTGCTCCTTAAAAACTAGATTTAGGGGTGTTAGAATTGTGGTGCAAGTGGTCAATGGGCTGCTAGCTCTAGAGGGCAATCCACCACTGAGGTGACCAAATCTTGGGGTTTGTTCACAATTTCTACCCAGAACCCTCTATTTTGCCACTTTTCAAAGCAGCAGACCTCATCCTTGCCTGTACAGACTGGGTAGTCCACCTGAGAGGTGTAGCTAGACTTCTGGAGGTTGTATGCCTCCTGACTGCCAAAGTTTCTCACCTGCTCAGTTGCAAATGTGTCTGGGGAAGAGGAAATCTTTGTCCTCATCTGGGGGACAGCCTACTTGCATATTAAAGGTGGTGTGTCCTTTGAAACTCACTGCCTTGATGTGCCACTTCACAACCAATCCTGCCAGGAGCGGAGGTGACACCTCCAGCCCAGGCAGGCCTTTGTTTCTGACTCTTGGAAGTGTTCACAATTCCTCATAGGGTGTAAAAATCCTGCCTTGGTGGTAGCAGCTGCAGACTGTCAGCCAGGGCACAGGAAATGCTTGGGAAACCAGGTGGGCACTCTAGGATAACCACATGGGTGCATGTCAATTAATTCTGACTTTGGATTTGAGTTGTGTTTAATGAGACACATTGTTTGATACCAAACATGACATACTTCAATGGGGGTCATAATGGAGTTGGCTACCTCGGGATGCTCAGGTACCATGTTAGCCTATGGCCTGTTAAGATCTTATAGTATCCTTTCTTGGAAAAATACACTATAGGGACATGTACATTTGCACTTATTTGCCCATGCTTTAAATGAAATGCACCCGGCCTTCTGGACTCAGTATGGCTACCTTAGGGGTGACTGGCATACATTAAAAGAAGTGCTTTTACTTTGCCACATATGGTGAGGGCAAAACCAAATTGGAGTAGTGTGTATTGTTCCTGCAGCCTTCAATGGCAGGTCTGCTGTCATAGCTTTACTTGGGCACAAATAGTGATGCAGGCCCTGGTGATTCCTTCAACTCCCATGCTCTAGGTACCACTGGGACCATTTACTGAGGACTTATAAGAGATTTAAAGCCCCAGCAAATTTGGGATACCAATTCACAGTCAACATATTTAGGGCGAGAGCACTGGCAATGGGGCCTGGTTAACAGGCTCCAGTGCACTTTCAGAGTCATAACCATCAGCAGCGGGGCAAAAAGTGTTGGGGTGACCATGCAAAAAGGGCACATTCATGTAATTATTTATTGTGAATAGTGCATAATGATGCAAAGTGGAATGTTGATTTCATTTCTTAAATTCTGCATAACAGGCACAGCATTAATTTCCTGAAATTACATGAATTAAACTAGTGTAATTTAAATTTTGCCCAGTCCTCATAAAGGTCAGCCTGAAATTGTGTTTAAGTGTTGGTCTACCTTAAACAGTGAAGTCTGATTGGTGCTTTATATTTTTTTCAGCTCTCTTTGCCTTAAAAACTTTAAAGTATGATTATCTCCAGTTCCACTGATTGGATTTTAATCAATTTTATGTCATTTTTCTAAAAAAAGTTTTCACTAAGTTTTGGAAATTGATTGAAGGAATATTTTTGCATTGTGTCCAGTTGTATCATCAATGATGCATTTTTAAATGTTATCAGTTATGTAAATAATGATGCCATTGAACATTCCACTAGAGGTGGGCAGAATCCACATATTTAGCCTCAGTGGAATTCTGTGGAGTTACAGAAAAACTCCAGTGGGATTCCACCAACGGGTAGAAAATATGCAGGCCATATTGCTTGAGGTGTAATTTAGCTTCAGTAGTGTAAGCAGCACTGAAAAAGCAGCACAAATTGCACCACCATACACTGTGAAGAGCGCACAGCCATTTGAGTTGATTTTGTTGCTACTCAAGTAAAAAATCTACTCAGGTGGATGCAAATCTACTTGAGAAGCAGCCCTCTGACCACCACAGACTGCCCGTGTTAGAAAATCGCACTTGGGGATGCCACAATCTAGCTTGTGCTTGCCAGCACCCGTTTCTGGAGCCTTGCAGGACAAAAATTCCACCATGTAGCGATTGCTAGAATTTGGCCAAAACTCCACATAACAAGAGTACTTCAGAGTCATGAAATTCTGCCTATTCTGACGGTGGAAGGAAACATTCCGCCCACCCTTAAATGTCACATGGTACAGTTCAAGATTTGAACTCAACCTCCTCCTTGGGAATCAAAACCCCAATGAATTCCCATCCTACATTGTATATTTGCTAATTCATTTTTCAGGGACCCTCAGGAGTACCTTGGGGATCCCTCAGGACTCCACCTGGAGTACATCGGGATTGAGATGACCAACCTGTTAGACATTGGGACCCTAGTTGGCAGAGTTATGTACTCTACCCAAGTAGGGACTACAATGTTAGTCAGCGTTAATTGGAGTTGTGCTGGTTCATAATGGTGCATCGATAGCCGTACATGAATTTTGCAGTTCCAACACGCTATACCCAGTTCCTAGGGCCCAGGACTGGATTGGCACCACTTGGCAGGGCACGACTTGCAACAAGCTCAGTCCATGTGCTGTTGTAAGATTAAGTGAAGTCTTTGATGTCCCTGAGACTTCAGAACAGGAGGCAAGCAGACAAACCCTGGGAGTCACTTTGATTCTGGTGATGTAAAAATGTAGGTGCAGTCCTTCCACTCCCAGGAAAGATGGGCAGGAGGCAGCAGGACAGGCACAGCAGAGCAAGAGTCCAGCAAGATCCTACAGAGTCCAGCAGAGTGACATTCCCTTTAGCGGCAAAGCAGTCCTTCTTCCTGGCACAATGCGGTCAGGTCCAGAAGTATACTAGATGATTTAAGGTAAGAAAATACCAAATTTTAAAAGTGGCACTTTCAGAATTCCATTTGAAAATCTGACTTCATCATCAGTTGTGATTTGAAATTGTGATTCCAGAGGCACCAAACTTGGTGGTCCCATCTCATCCCACCTGGAAATAACACTTATAAAATGTAATAAGGGATTTCCAATGTTAACTTATGAGACATATGTCTTTCAGTAGTGAAGACCGAACTTAAGAGTTTTCACTACCTGGACATACAAAACTTAAAAATACATGTTCAACTTTTTAAGTACATTCCACCCTGCCCTTGGGGATGTCCAGGTTCTAATTTGGGAGTGAGGTATATGTATTAAAAAAGGAATATTTGGGCCTTGCAAAAGGGTTAGCTTGCCAGGTCTACATGGCAGTTTACAACTATACACACAGGCTCTGCAAGGGCAGGCCTGATTCATGTTTATAGGGTTACTGATTTGGGTGTCACAATTAGTGCTGCAGGCCCACCAGTAGCATTTAATTTACAAACACAGAGTGCACTTTACTAGGGACTTATGAGTAACTTAAATATGCCAAGTGCGGATAAACAAAATAGCACCATGATTTTTAGTATGGAACACCTGCACTTTACCACTGGTTAGCAGTGGAAAAGTGCACAGAATCATAAAGCCAGCAAAAATGAAGTCAGAAAATCAAGAGGTCCATTGTGGTCAGCCTGAACTTTGGATTTACCCTGACCTAGTGCAACCTCAAGTACTCCTTTAGTGCTCTTGATTTCAAAGCACTGTATTGCTGGTTATTCTTTAAAAAATCATGTATTTAGTTTTACTTATTGGATTCTTGTCATTTTGGTCTTGTTTTACTCTGAAAAACAGTCTCTACTTTTATAAGCTGGCGTGGAGTCTTTTGGTTGTGTTTTCACTATGTTACTGTAAGTTATGTGTTGCGCAACTACTTTAAATGTTGCCTCTTAAGTTAAGCCTGACTGCTCTGTGACAAGCTACAAGAGGGTGAGCACAGCTTAATTTAGGGTATATATTTGACTTGCACTGACTAAGATTGTGGTCCCTGTTTGGACAGAGTATATATCTCTGCCAGTTAGAGACCCAGTTTCTAGCACTGGTGGCACTCGCTTCGGTTGGCAAGAATAACGCTTTGGGAAGAGGTTGCACCGGATAGTTTTGGAGAGAGTGTTAAGGTTACCCGAGTGCCCATGGTTGACAGATAGATGTTGCTAAAAACCCACATACCTGACAACGCTAGGGAGCACAGTCAGTGGGTCACCATCAACGGCAGAGGACGGAGACTTCGAGAGAAAATGGAGCCAGCATTACAACTGTCAGGTGTCACCTGCTGTCTTCAGATCAGTTAGTCCCTAATGTGTACCACCAGGTAGTTGCTGCTGACTACAGTGAGTGCCACAGCTCAATTTCCCTGGTTCTCTTTGAGTGGAGTGGGGTCTCAGGTCTGCTTAAGGTAGCTGTAAATCGATTGCCTGCCTGGCAATGACCTGGTGCAAATCATCAGGAAGGATTTGAAGCTGAGGTCACACTTGGGAATGTTGGGGTTGCTTGAAAGGGTGTGCTTGACCACACGATCTATGGCAGCTCAAGAGGATGATAAGAGGGTCCTGCATCCTGAAAGAATGGCCCAGAATCCTGCCAAGAAGAGGAGGGGCAAGGGACATGGGACCCCCACTCCTGAGATTCCCACATTCCAGGAGGAGGCTAAACCTGAGGGGTAGGTATTGGTACCTACAGGAGAGGAACCGGGGAACCTGCCCTCATCTAAAATCAAGCAAAGGTTGGGGAATGATATGGCTTTGTTCGGCCATTCTCCTATGCAGGAGCTTTTACCCCAAACCTGCATATGGGAAATCCAAAAGCACCCATTGGCTATCTCCTTAACATATAGAGGGCTGATAAAATGTGGTACTACAGAAATATTGCTGGTCACATGATATAGTCCACTGAAATTGGTTATTCCTTTTAAGAGCTGCTTGACCTTTGAAGAGGATCCAAAGTGTGCAGAGAGCCAAGTAGCTATAATAGAAGTATGATGTCCCTTGATGAAGTAAGTCGGTGAGCACTTGGAACTCACAAGAACCAGAGGATTCATGCTATTCCCTTCACCCCATTAACTTATTTTCTCTTCAGTGTGTGACTACAGGGATTACCCGCCTCCCTACCTTATGAAGCCTAATGATTGTGTGTTAGATGTAGGTCAAAGGCCAGACCTCTTTCTGTAGTCATTTTTTTTGCATGTCTAGTCACTTTATTTTGATGCACTGCTTATGTTTTTAAAATGTTCTACAAAACGGATTTCCCACAATACACCACACATGGTGATGTTCTACTAGCATGAGAGGGGTAGTACCCCATTTGTTTGTAAGCCTGAGTGCGCACTGAGGTATGTTGTGCAATGAGCATGTATAAATACCATGCAAAGGGTTGGTAGTTAAACCCCTGAGTGCATATCTAACTGCATTTTCCTGTCCTCTATCCAGAGACTATGAAGCAGAAGTGGTTCATGTATGCTGAATGCATGATTCATGTTGTTTGTTCACTATAATTGTTGATCCATTGGTAGTGCCGACCACAAGGAGTAGGGATTAGATAAAGCTCTCTTTTGGTCCTGAAGAAAGCCTGTTGACCTTTAGTGGCACATCGAAGTCTGAAACATGTTGACCCAGTGATGTTAGGGGCCATAATAACCAACATCCTTTTGTTTTTAACCCTGGCAAAGGACCCCAATAATAAAACAGGGTTAGGATCCTGAAGGCAATTTTACCTCACACCCATAATCCCTCATTCTTGGATAAGAGCTCCTCTACAAAGTGGTTGAGCCCACCTACTTACACTAGGTGTAGTAGGTGAAGATCCCATGATGAGGCATGCCACAGGTGACACTTGTGGGTGAGGATCCTATTAATATATCAAAATATATGTCAGGAACCCACTAAATAAACTATGTGTGGACCCTACATTAATCCAATGATATGTTGGGACCCTCTCTGGCACAGTGAGTTATTGATATTTGGGAGGCCAAGGGTTCTTTCTATGCTTCCCATTCCCCCAATTGTTACATACACAAAGATGGATTACCACAATTGATGAGGGGCCAAAGGGGAAAGCAGAAGCTCCATTCGAAATGCCTTAAACCTTCGTGACCCACTTGAAAGACCTTTACAGAGCCTGGTGGATCTTGATCTGAATGGCATAGAGGCCTTCACTGATGATATACCATCAATCAGAGTATTCATAAAAGGAATTGGCTGAAGCAATAGGCCAGATGAAAAGTAGAAAATCCCAGAGTTCAATTGGCTTTTTACCTGAGCTGTACATACATTGTACAGCATTCATTTCTGTGTTGTGTGCCCACTTCAGTCCTTGCTCAGCATGGCCTAGAGAGAGAAAGACCTCTGCCCTGGGGCTGGGGTAAGATACACAAAAAAGGGAAGTCCCAGGGACAACTGCACGTCCTAGCAGCCAATATCCCTCCTGTGCACACAGACTAAAATCCTGGCAAAGCTCCTAGCCAATTTTATCCTACAAGTGGTCCCGATCAATCCAGGATGTCCCCTACAGGGGGAACCTTCACAGGCTGGCCAGTTGCGTGGCACGTTGTGAGGCGATCACTGAGCTGGCTCTTCTCCTTGCCCTGGATACTAGAAAGTCCTTTGATTCACTGGAATGGCCCTATTTAATGGCAATCCTGCAAAGAATGGTGGGAGGCAGGAGGTTTATGTTGTCTGTTAGCTTGCTGTAAATGGACCCGGTGGTGAGGGTCAAGGCAAATGGGGCATTTTCGAAGGAGTTTCCCCAGGGCACAGACATCCAACAAGGATGCCCACTGTCCCTTCTTTTGTTTGCATTGGTGATCAAATCTCTGGCTTGTTGGCTGTCAATAGATGCATTGATTTTGACATAAGACGGGCCCCAGTCTGGGAAAATGTCATCTCCCTATATGCAGATAACATCTTTCTGTACTTAGCAGGTCTGGAACGGCCAGTAGCCAGGATGCTGGAGATCCTGGAGGTGTTGCATTCCTATTCTGAACTTAAAATCAGTTGCCGTAAATCCATTGCATAACCACTTTTGGAGGGGAGGGGGACTAGCCCTGCCTACTACCATGGCACTCAAAAGGATTGAAGTACCTGGGGATATTTATGACAAAAGACCTAGAACTTTTCCTGGCTAAAAATCTGGAGAAAGTCCTGGCTGCCTAGAGAACAGATGCTGAAAGGTGGAAAAAACATGTATTATCTTTGATGGGTAAGGTGACCCTATACAAAATGATCTACATCCCCAAGTTCCTTTACATGCTACAGAACACCCCTTTTGAGCTGCCTTAGTGGACTTTCTGGCGGTGGCAGAAGCAACAAGAGGTCTGCTATGGGGGGGGGGGGTCACCAAGGATTACCAGAAATCATCTGGATGGACCTTCACCTCACACAGTGCTTAATTTGTAAATAAAATGGTGCCGGTGCCCAAAGCCCTCCTTTTAAACATGCGGCTGCTGCAATTAAATGTGTGAACAGGGAATACTGAGGCAGCGTCATTCTGAAGCCAACTCAGGCCTCTTCAATCCATATAAAGCCACTGCATGCCCCTTCAGCTCACTCTTGCAGCGTTCTACTTTCTCCCTTTGTGTTGCTTTTTCGTTTTTCTCTTCCTCTGTCTTTCCTATATGTGTCTTTTATTCGCAGCAAATGCTTGAGGCAGAAGAATAAGCCCTGGCCCTCAAAAATAAGTGCCGGTGCTCAGCACCAGAAAAAAGAAGCACAAATTAAGCACTGACCTCACAGCAGAAACCCCCATTGTAGCCAGCATGCAATCTCTTGAACTGGAGAGGTACATCCGATGATTGTATGGGGGGAGGGGGTTGTCTCTGCTGCTGTCACACACAATGAAGGTGGTTGAAATCTGGCATAAGACCACTAGAGGCATAAGTTGGAAGGGTAAGTTGGTGATGGTGACCCCAGTCCGGGCCTCTGATATGCTAAAGTGACAACAGGGGATGGAGTGCCACAGTAAATGGGACATATGGCAATATCCAAGTTGGGCAACATCTAGAGGGGACACTAGATTATATATTTCCTAGAATTACAGGAACAGCACAAAATGGTAGGTCTAAGGTACCTCTTGAGACCATATGTGGCAGCATTGCTAGAAGCCCCAGATCAATGGCCTCTGAAATACAGGGTCTTTGGGGCCCTCTTAAGTATCTATGCTGTGTCCGAAATGTACTTTATATAAATATTTGAGGGATAGGGAGTGTTAGGACAGGTCTAGTGTGCAGCCTCCCTAAATAGTTGATACAAAACACAAAGTACATTGTTCCTAAGGAGAAGACAGAGATTGCAGAGGCACTTCTATATTTAGAAGCTAGAACCCTCACACATCCACTGGATGTCATGCTTTATCATTGGGTCTGCTCCTCATCGGACTGGCACTGCAATGCCCGATGGGCCCCGCAAGAGGGCTCAGTGCTGGAGATATTTTTTTGAAGAGCGTGCCAAACGAGTAAGTAGGATAAAATTCTGACCTACTACAGTAAACAGAGAGCTAGAGAAAAGATTAAAATTGGCTCGAGAACCACACTGCAACAGATATATTGTATGTGATGGGTCTCGGTCAAGGTGAAAAGAGGGGGGGTAGGAAGGAAGTAACGTTCCTCTATTTTATCCAACTGAATGCAGGGCAAAAGGACATTGGCTCTAGCCCTAACTATGGGTCAACATATTTCAAGCTTGGGTGTCCCTAAGGATCGGGTGGCGTTCCATCATGACCACATAAAAACCTTATGTAATCAAAAAATAATTCAAAATGAGTATGAACATATAGAAAAAGCTGGAGCTTACATAAAAAGCTATATAAAAAACTGACCACAGTTGGTGTAGACCCTCCTATATTAATGAAGGGGCATCCTGGGTTAAGTGCAGGCCGAGAGACTGTCATTGTGATTCCTGACGAGGCCCCTGCTGTGAGTCCTACCCACAGCCGCACACCTAACTGTACTCTATAAAACTACACAATACCCTACCACCATTAGGGTTCTTCCAGGAACAGTGAGAAGGGGACCTTGCCAGGTTGGAGAACGATGATTGGGGAGTGGCCTGTAGATGCCCTGGAGAGATAGGTATAAAAGCTGGATTTTAACTCATCCACTTAAAACTCCTTCCCAGGGCCAACTATACAAGATCGATTTGCACTGCATGGGGAAGGCAGAGTCTGTCCAATGTCTGATGGTATGTGCGTAGAAGGACACATTGTCGTATACAATTGGAGTTTCTCCAAGACTCCCAAATTTTGAGGGAACATAGAGAGGAAACGCTCCACAGTTTTAGACTTTACACTGTAGCTGACTCCACATCTGATCTCCTTGGGAATCTGGGGCAAGCAGACCCTGGACGGCTACTACCTCCTTTTTATGTAATACTGTATTGATGATGACACAATTTGAAGTGATTATACTGTGGGGGCTTGGTGAGACCCCAATGAGCGGGCCTGGGCTTATATGGGCTGGTGCATGCCCTTCAAAAAACAGACTGCTCCAAGAAATTTGACATAGTGCGGGGGACCCAGCAGCATTCAAATGAAACATTATCATGAGGTTTGGCTTGGGAGAGAATCCCAGATGGGCACAGGGTCCCAACAGGACTAAACTGCAATGATAGTTCCTGATCATGGCTGGGACTATTTCATGATTATGTTTGTTCACCCAGTTGGGTGCATCCCCCTCCGTTTTTTTAATCTATCTGGAGGGGGTCCCCGGGATCCAATGTTGGCTAAGGAAGGAGGTTTCTACTCACACCCCTCCTCATATATTTAATTAAAAAAATGGTGGCCACTGTTTTTGTTTTTTGTTTTTACAGTGATTCCCAAAGCAGTCCTGTGGCAATGAGGAAAAAACACTGTTTTCTTTATTATGTTGGCCCAAGGGGAGGTCCCTCTGGGTTTCTCCCCACAGGGCTCAGGGAAAACAGCATATCCCTAAACTTCCCCCTTATAATATCTATATTTTTTAAACCTCAGAATAGAAGACTAAGGGCCTCATTATGAGCTTGGCAGATGGACGAGCTGACCTCAGAACTCGCAAGGATGAGACAACCAGCATCCTGGCAGCCTTACCCCCGTCATATTACAATGTTCCCACCGGGCTGACTGGCAGGAACATCGTATGATGACATTCCCACTGGTCATCCTGGTGGGAACGTGCTATGTTATTGGTCTTGGCTCCTTAAGGGAGCCGAGGCCAATACCGCAGCACAGCACCCTTGAATGCACATTGTCTGCAAAGCAGACAGTATGGATTCCTAGGGTGCTGGGCAGGGGGACCCCTGTATTGCCCAGGACATTGTCACAAGCAGTGCAGCGGTCCCCCTTTGGCCCACATACTTTCTTTCTGTCAGCCTTTTCATGGCAGATACACAGCCATGAAAAGGCTAGTGGAAAGGGGACCACCGTAGCTGACCATGAATTCGACCACTGTCAGCCCATCAGGAGCCATGTTCCTGGTGAGGACTGCGGACCCGTGGTGGTCTGACCATGAGGGTCATAATGTGGCAGTCTGACGCCCTGCAGTGTGTCTCAAGACCACCAGACTGCTAATGAGGCCATAAGTCCCTGAGTCCTTTAATGGCTGCCAGCAATAATTTTGCTCATGTTGTTGAAACATAATCAGAGAGCTTAGGGCCAGATGTAGCAAAAATAAAAATTGCGACTCGCATTTTGCGAGTTGATGCGACTCGCAAAATGCGAGTCGCAAATTGGAATGTCAGAAAAAAAAGCGATCCGATTTTGCGACTCGCTGCCGGACTCGCAACGCTGTGTGCGAGTCCGCAGTTTGCGAGGTCGCTGTTTGCGAGTGTGCAAAAAACGAACTCGCAATTAGCGAGTGGGTGTCGCAAATTGCGATTACCTTCAAAATTGCTTGCAGGTGCAGCAGAACACTCCAGAAAGCATACCAGAACACTCTGGAAACACTTCCTGGCACATGATGATGACATCACAGCCAGGAAGTTAACAAATACACCTGGGAGGAGGGCTCAACAGTGAGCAGTGTCTCTGCCACTGACAGTAGGGTGCTGAGGAGTGGTAGGCACAGCACCATGGACGCAGCAGGGACCAGCCAGGCTGGCAGGAGGGGCAGGAGATCATAGATAACAGCCAGGACAGATTAATGTGGCACATGGCGTTAATGTGCCACATGACTGGTTGGCATTTTCCTGCCCATGGACAATTTCAACTTGTATATAGTTTCTTCATGACATTAATAAAACAGTTATTTTTGTTCCACTTAACAAATGGTTAATAGGTGAGTATGGTGGGAGTTGACACGTACCGTCCAAAATATTGCGTTGCAATGTGGTCCCGTCTCAGTCTGCCCTGATTAGCTAGACTCCTATTCCCATGATGGCGATGTGGTTGTTCTCGCTCTTCATCATCAGGATCTGGGTCTGCAGGGGTGAGAGGTAGCCCACGTCGGGTGGCTATGTTGTGGAGGATGGCGCATGCGACCACAATTTTGAAAGCGGTAATGGGGGTGTATTGGAGGGCGCCTCCACTGCGGTGGAGGCATCTGAATCTTGCCTTCAGCAGTCCAAAGGTGCGCTCGATCAGGTTCCTGGTCCTCTTATGCGCACTGTTGTATTGCCTCTCTGATTCAGTTCTGGGTGTTAAAAACGGAGTCATGATCCAAGGCCTGAGAGCATATGCACTGTCACCTGTTGGGCACAAAAGTACACGGTTAGGAAGTCCAGATTGTCGTGCACAGTGACCTGTGTGTATGTCTGCAAGTGTCTGTGGCTCTACCTAGGAGGTAACCGTCTCCAAATTCCCCACGTTCCAGGCGTTGATGTATCCCACTATGCCTAAAAATTTATGAGTCATGGGTACTGCCAGGAAACTTAGCTACAATGTCTGTGATGACATAATGGGCATCACAAACAACCTGTATGTTGAGTGAGTGGGTACACTTCCTGTTGCGGAAAATGTGTTCCAGATTAGCAGGGGGGCATATTTGAATGTGTGTCCCATCTACACACCCTATGACATGAGGAAAGTGGGCAATGCGGTAAAAGTCCAGCTTGGTGCTGTTAATTTCTGCCTCATTTCTTGGTAAGTATATGAAGTGAGACATGTGCGTGACTAAGGCTTCTAGGAATGCCCTGAGGAACCTTGACACTGCACTTTGGGATACCCCACCTGCCACGGCAATGACCCCCTGATTGCTCCCTGAGGCCAAGAGGTGCAGTGTGCATAGTACTTGCACATGCGTAGGGATGGCGCAACCACGCAGAGTCTTGTGTTCTAGCTGTGGTTTCAGTAAATCTATTAATTCTAGAATGGCTGCGCTGCTAAGGCGGTATTTGTCATAGATCTCCTCTTCAGTTTGCTGAAAAAGAGTCTGCCTGGTTCTATATATCTTCTCCTGTCTGTGGCCCCTCCTCCTCCTCTGCTGGGCTGCGTAGACTCTCCTCCTCACTGCTATCAGGTATATCTCTGCCATCTTGAGTAACCCAGATGCCTTCTGGGTCCCCTTTTATACTTTGGTAATGGTTACCACCTGCTCTGAGTTAGTGGTAAATGGGACATGCAAACTGGGCTTTTTGCGACTCGTCGCAATTTACGAGTTGCAATTGCATATGGGTTGCGACTCGCAAATTGCGACTTGCAATTTGCGGGTCGCAAAATGGGGTCGCACCGGATGCGACTCGCAAACGGGTCCCATCGCTTTTTGCGAGTCAGAAATGGGCTTTTTGCATCCCATTTCCGATTTTGCACTGTCGCAAATTGCGATTCGGCCCGTTTGCGAGTCGCAATCATTTGCTACATCTGGCCCTTACTCCTGTGGGAGTTTGACTCCTGCAGAAGCAAATTAGCACTATGGGAAAAAAAGCTCCTGGGACCAATCAGAACACTCTGGGGGTGATTCTGACCTTGGCGGTAAAAGGCCCTTACCGCCGGTCAGAAGACCGCCATCATACCGCCGCGGCCGCGGTAAACCGCCACGGTCATTCTGACCCCATATTGCCAAACCGCCAAAAACCCGACATCAACGGAAGGCCGCCTCATCAGCGGGCAGCGATAAACTGGAGATGACCAAACCTCCACCGCCACGCCAACACAAACACGCCCATGCCATTACGACCCACGAATCCACGCGGCGGTCTTTCAACCGCGGTATCCCATTGGCGGTACACACCGCCGCGATCAAAATACACACACATATACAAAACACAGCCACATTGGACAATTTGAAATACACACACCTGAGACACATACAAACACCACTCCCACACATCCAAGCAACTATAAAACACACACCCACATCACCCACAAACCCCCACAACTCGAAAATCGGAGAGAAGGCGAGAGAGAGAGAGAGAGAGCACAGCTACCGAATAGGCCAACACACACAGGAAACCTACTTCATCAACCACACCACATCTACGCACACATCACCACACACCACCACTCACATCACCACAAACACCACCCCACACCTCATCCACACCACCCCATGGCACCCCAAAGACACCCCAGGTTTACGGACCAAGAACTCAGGGTCATGGTGGAGGAAATAATAAGGGTAGAGCCCCAGCTCTTCGGCACACAGGTGCAACACACCACAATAGCCAGGAAGGCGGAGCTATGGCAAAGGATCGTCCACAGGGTCAACGCTGTGGGACTGCATCCCAGAAACCGGGAAGACATCCGAAAGCGCTGGAATGACCTACGGGGGAAGGTACGGTCGATGGTCTCTAGACACAACATCGCTGTGCAGAAGACTGGCGGCGGACCACCACCCACTCCTCCAGAATTCTCTACATGGGAGCAAGAGGTCTTAAACATCCTGCATCCTGCGGGCCTCGCTGGAGTAGGCGGAGGAATGGACTCTGGTAAGTCTAATCTCAACCACTCCCCCCCCAACCACCAGCATGCCAACCCACACCCTCACCCCCACTCCCCCAGCACACATCCTCCCTGCCAATGTCTCACCAGCACAACCCACCCAACCCAAAACCAAACCCTGAATGCCAACACAAACCATGGACACCCATCACCTATGCATGACCACTGCACATACGCATCCCCCACCACAAACCACCCTCACAACTCCTCCCACAAGGGAATGCCAGCACTGGGGGACAAGGGCACCCACAAATGGCACGCCATGGAACACACAGAAGCAATAACCATACTCTTTTACCCCTGCAGGGCCCGAACGACCAACACACCGGCCAGGAGGGTCCAGAATTGTCCATCCCACCCCCAGAACAGGCCCCCAGTGAGGACAGCAGCTCTGTCGACCTAGAACCTGATGACCAGCCCGGACCATCGGGGACCTCTGGACAGTCGGTTCCCCACACACAGGCCACAGCAGACCTAACCCCCTCTGGGAATCTCAGCACAGCTCCCACCCAGCGGGCTCATGCCTCTGTCTCCAGGACAGGTCAATCAGTGGTGTGTCCACCACTACAGGGCACCCAGGCTGACCCAACACCCCAACAACAACAGGGACCTGGGGGCAGTGGTAGTGGGCACACCGTCCAGGGGACAGAGGCCCGGGGAAACAGGGCAACTGGGAGGGCTGCAGTGCGACGGGGGGGGAGGACAGGCCCAGGGAACCGACTCTCCAAGAGGCCCTCACCACCATCATGGGAGCATACCACCACTCCCAGGAGACGATGGCGACGGTACTGGCCAGATTCCAGGAGATCCAGGCACAGCAGGAGGAACGGTACATGGGGTTCAGAGACGAACTCAGGAACATCGGTACCGCAATGGGGACCATCGTCCTGGCCCTCAACCAGATAGTCACCACATTGCGGGACCATGTGGCACCCCAAAGGGCCCCTGTCACCAGCCCGGACGACGAACAGCCTACCACCTCCGCCGGCGCTAGTGGACAGGAGGCCCCCACACCACGACAGGCCACCAGAACCCCACCTCCTGCTGAAGATCAACCACCCAGCAAGAGGAACCTGAGATCACAAAGGAAGACAGAGTAGGATGCCAAGACCCCTGCCAGCACAACATCCCCCCTGATGTCATCCCACTGTCCCACATTGTCACCCTGTCCAACCTTGAACTGCCCCTGCTCCATCCTTCCACAGGCATATGGACAATGCACCTGTGCGACTGAGAACTGGACTCTGCCATGGACATTACTCCACCCCGACCCATCACCGTTTTACCATCATGTCCCTATTTGTAGCACTTTAAATAAATCACTAGTTGCACTTAAAACACTCAGGAGTCTGCTTGTATTCTTAACAAATGTATTACACATAACGGTTCAAAAATGTTCAGTTACATTGTGATGTCAACATACCAATGTCAATGTGCTTCACTCTATGGGCAAACAAAGCAGAAGTCACGCAGTGGGTCATACAGCTCTGAAAAGGGAAGGGAAAGTCACAATTCAGTTGAAAGGAACTGGGGGGAAACACAGAAAGTAGAGATGCAGGAGGCCTGAACTAAATGTAAAATGGCGTGGGGGAGTCTTACCTGTGTGCTACTGAAAATACTGCTGTATAACTGTGTCCCTGTTGTCCGTGTCGTCCCCGTCCTCTTCCTCCTCTTCACTCTCCACAGGCTCCACCGCTGCTACAACACCACCATCTGGACCATCCTCCTGCAGGAATGGCACCTGGCATCGCAAAGCCAGGTTGTGAAGCATGCAGCAGGCCACGATGATCTGGCACACCTTCTTTGGTGAGTACATTAGGGATCCCCTGTCATATGGAGGCACCGAAACCTGGCCTTCAGGACCCCGAAGGTCCTTTCTATGATCCTCCTAGATCGCCCATGGGCCTCATTGTACCGTTCCTCTGCCCTGGTCCGGGGATTCCTCACTGGGGTCAATAGCCAAGGCAGGTTGGGGTAACCAGAGTCACCTATTAGCCACACACGCTGTCTCTGTAGCTGTTCCATCACATAGGGGATGCTGCTATTTCGCATAACGTACGCGTCATGCACTGACCCAGGGAACTTGGCATTTACATGGGAGATGTACTGGTCAGCCAAACAGACCACCTGCACATTCATAGAATGATAACTTTTCCTGTTTCTGTACACCTGCTCATCGTCTTTTGGGGGTACTAAGGCCACATGGGTCCCATCAATGGCACCAATGATGTTGGGGATATGTCCTAGGGCATAGAAGTCACCCTTCACAGTGGCCAAATCACCCTCCTCAGGGAAAACAATGTAGCTCCGCATGTATTTCGTCAGGGCAGACAACACTCTTGACAAAATCTTAGAAAACATAGGCTGAGACATCCCTGATGACATGGCCACTGTTGTCTGAAAAGACCCACTTGCCAAGAAATGGAGGACTGACAGAACCTGCACCAGAGGGGGAATTCCTGTGGGTTGGCGGATGGGGGACATCAGTGCTGGCTCCAGCTGGGCACACAGTTCATGTATAGTGGCTCGGTCAAGTCGGTATCGAAGTATAATATGACGTTCCTCCATTGTCGACAGGTCCACCAGCGGTCGGTACACAGGAGGATTCCTCCTTCTCCTCGCAAGTCCCAGCGGACGGTGCCTAGGAAGGACAACATGGAGTACAGAGTCAAGCAACCCACAGGTACGTAACCACAGCTTGCACAGTACACGAATCGCTATGCATTGAATGGCTTGTATGAGTGGCAATGCAAGGCCTAGGCCTGTGTGACGCAGTAGAAATTAAGCCATGTGGGCCCTTGAAATGGCGTCTGCCTGACCTGAGAAGTGTGACAGTGGGATGTGAGGTCAATGCGCTGGCGTGGCACACCGTGGCGGTAGGCAGTCGAAGACCGCGGCGCAAAGCAGCATTGGTTAACATTGAACCCTATGGGTCTCAGGAGCCAATGACGAGTTGTGCCGGCGGTACGCACCGCGGCGGTACGCACCGCCGCGGACGTGACCGCCATTTTCTATCTGTTTAATCACTCGAGACCTGATCATCCACAGGAGAGGACCTATACTGCAAGTGCTGCTGTGACCTCGGTCTGGAAGAGACAATGGCTGCTGCGACTGGGGAAAGGGCCCCTGCCTTCAGTTCCGAAGAGTTGGAGAAACTTGTGGATGGGGTCCTGCCCCAGTATGCGCTACTCTACGGTCCTCCAGACCAACAGGTAAGTACACTGGGTGCGCGTTGAATGGGCTATGCCTGTGTTGAGTGGGGTGGATATAAGATGGGGGGGTGGGGAGAGAATGAGGAGTGCAAGGCACGACAGATGAGAGCATGCGCCACATGGCAAGGTTGGGGAGGGGGGGCCAATCAAATCTAACATGCGGAAAAATGATGATATTTCCAATTCCTCCCTGTACATGTCAAATAGGTCAGCGCCCATCAGAAGATCGACATTTGGCGTGCCATCGCCCTGGGGGTCCACAACAGACGGGGCACCCACTGCCGCAAGAGGTGGGAGGACATCCACCGCGGGACCAGGAAGACTGCCGAGTCACTGCTGGGGATGGCCTCCCAACCTAGGAGGGGTGCCAGTCGTACCCTGACCCCCCTGATGTCCCGGATCCTGGCGGTGGCCTACCCCGATTTGGATGGGCGCGTGAGGACATCACAGCAGACACAAGGGGGTGAGTACCAGCACATTCAGCTATCTTTACGCGCAGTGGAGGTGCCTGGGTGGGGGAGGAGGGCTGTGGGTGACATTAGGCCAGGGCGCTTTCTGTATTGTATTCCTCTCCTTTAGCCATGTCCCTGTGCCCCCGCCCCCCACCTCTGTACGGTGACAGGTACAGCTATCCATGGTCCTGCATCACCCATGTGTGCGTTTGTTGTCCCTAGACCTGTTGACCCAGTCACAAGTACTCAGTAGTGTACCCCGATTGCGCGGCTTAGTGCATGAGGCTCCTGTGTCTGTCCTCTCTGCCAACGGTGTTGACAATGCATGTACTCAACCTTTTTTTATGTCTCCCCCCACCCTTTTTCTTTATCTTCTTGTGCATGTGTGCATCAGCATCATCAGGCGGAGGAGAATTGGCACCGGAGCACGAGGGAGCTGCGACTCACAAGGCCTCTATTTATCGTTGACGCAATGTTTTAACTTGGTTTATATTATTCAATTTCTGATTTTAGCATGACTTGAATGAACCTATTTTATTAATATATTTGGTTTCTCACTTTAATTGATTCTTTTCATTATTCCGGGGGGTTTGGGTGGTGTCAGTTTGACTTGGTGCTCTGCATTGTTGTGTAGATAGTTGGGGGGTGGGTGTATTGCGTATGTGTGTGCCCGTAACCCTTCCTCCTCCCCCCTCCCCTGTGTCGTAGGTGCGGTACTCACCGTTGTCGTCTGCGCCGGAGTTCGTACTCGTGGTAGATGAGCAGGTAGACGAGAGCAGGTAGGATGTTCAATTCGGGCTCCATGCTGTCCTCCGTCCTCGTGGAGTGTATAGAGGTGAGCGTTTCCCCGTTCGTAGTCTGTTTCCGCCGTGTTTTTATCGGCGGGGCTCCCGCCCCGGAAAAGGTGGCGGATTGGTGAGTTGTGATAGGGTGAGCGGTACGTCATCTGCCGCCTGCCTGTTGGCGGTGACAGCCGCCCTGTTTGTTTGTCCCGCCGTGGCGGTCGGAGTGTTAAGGTGGCGGTCTGTGTTGGCGGTTCCCGCCAGGGTCAGAATTCTTTTTTTTTTACCGCCAGCCTGTTGGCGGGATGGCCGCCGCTTTATCACTGACCGCCAGGGTCAGAATGACCCCCTCTATGTTTTAAAATTGGGCTCAAAAGACTCTTGTGACAGTACATCAAACCCAACCATCCATATATACAAATATATTTAAACCTCAATATCTAAAAACATAAAGAATATGGGCCTCATTATGACCCTGGCGGGCGGCGGAGGCCGCCCGCCAGGATCCCGCCCTCCAAATTACCGCGCCGCGGTCAAAAGACCGCGGCGGGTATTACGAGTTTTCCCCTGGGCTGGCGGGCGGTTCCAGTAAAACCGCCCACCAGCCCAGGGGAAAACAACCTTCCCACGAGGATGCCGGCTCGTAATCGAGCCGGCGGAGTGGGAAGGTGCGACGGGTGCAGTGGCACCCGTCGCGTATTTCAGTGTCTGCAAGGCAGACACTGAAATACTTTTCGGGGCCCTCTTACGGGGGCCCCTGCCGTGCCCATGCCATTGGCATGGGCACTGCAGGGGCCCCCAGGGGCCCCACGACACCCCCTACCGCCATCCTGTTCATGGCGGCTTTCCCGCCATGAACTGGATGGCGGTAGGGGGGGTCAGAATCCTCATGGCTGCGGAGCGCGCTCCGCAGCCATGGAGGATTCCAAAGAGCAGCGGAAAGTCAGCGGGAGACCGCTGACTTTCCGCTTCTGACCGCGGCTGAACCGCCGCGGTCAGAATGCTCATTGGAGCACCGCCAGCCTGTTGGCGGTGCTCCCGTGGTCGGTGGCCCTGGCGGCCACCGGCCGCCAGGGTCAGAATGACCCTCTATATTTGCACAAAATCAAAACAAAAAGACACAATCTATAGACCAAGATCTTGCTTCCTTCCAAATAGGGTGTAATTACATTCAGCAGTTTGTGGAATAGTGCTGCCGAAATAAGTCTTTTAAAAATGCATGGGGATTTTTTTATTTTTTAGACCCCACTTCTTTTCCTTAATCCCTGCTTCACGGATCACCTCAAAACATTCCAGGAAGGTGCTAAGGTGGATTAACTTTTTAGGAAAGTTTTGTGAATATTTGGCAATGGTGCCAAAGTTATTAGCAAACCAAAGATCCCTCTATGGAAAAGCAGATCTAGCTATAACCACCAAGTGACCACCACTAGGTTATATATATTCAAGCTTAGATTGTATTATGAATTATGCAAATAAGAAAGTAAGGAACTCTGGTAGTTTCCAAGGCTTAGGTTAAGAGCAGTTCCTTAATATAGAAAACTCTACAACACCACCAACAGCATAGCGTCAGCTACTGCTATCCATACCAAGCTGAAAAATGCCAAATAGCTTTTGCCTCTACAGGCACAAAGATACAGCCTTGGATTGATAAAATGCCATCCAAGTCACCCTGAAATTAATAAATGCACTCCAACACTCCTGTGTTTCAATCTTAGTAGAGCTTGTTAGAGAGACATTACTTTGTCCAGAGCCAAGAGAGCAAAGAGTAAAAGTCAAAGCAACACCATTTTACACTTAGAGTGTGTTAGTTGGACTCTCGCTCCTTAGTGAGACTGCTGGTTTAGGGGTGACAGCACTTCTGTCTGTAGGCAACTGAGTCACTCCTACAAGTCACAAGTGTAGAGGTGATTTCTTGCAGCCTTACGCATGGACTCTAGATGCAACTTCTAAGGGGAGTAGCAGTAGAACAGAACTTACCCTCCTCTCTCATTAGTAGTAAGTCTCATACACACATAGGCAATAAAAGTGATGCAGGAAAGCTTTCAATAGATTTAGTGAAAAGACAGCAATCTACAATAAAATGAATTACAATGATTAGGATAATGAGCAATAATAAAAGCAAAATTGTGAGCATAAGAGTTGTGAATATGAAACCCCCCACCATATTGCAATAAACATAAGATATGCAATTTATAGCTAAGAGGGTTTAACAAGAAGCTAGGTGTGATAAACCTTAACCTGTCAGTACCATGTCTATGAGAAGTGCCTTCCTTGCTACCTTGGAATGAGGTCTCTAGGTCTGACTCCGGGAAACCACAAAGGCTGAGTTCTGCAGAAAGGTGAAATGCAGCACAGACGGCATCTGGAAGCAACCACTCTAATGACCTTGTCCATGTGAGGTGTAGTTATATTGATCATGTAGGATCCCTGATGCAGGTATGTTCCTAAACAACTGATAATGTGGCAGACATGTGTCACAATTACATAAACAATCCCTAGCAAGTACTCATTATGGGGGTCATTCTGACCCTGGAGGTCGGTGATAAAGCGGCGGCCAACCCGCCAACAGGCAGGCGGTCAAAAAAATTGAATTCTGACCCTGGTGGGAACCGCCAACACAGCCCGCCACTTTAACACTCCGACCGCCACGGTGGGACAGACAAACAGCGCGGCGGTCACCGCCAACAGGCAGGCAGCAGACAATGTACAGCCCACCCTATCACAACTCACCAATCCGCCACCTTTTCCGTGCGGGAGCCCCGCCGATAAAAACACGGCGGAAACAGACTACGAACGGGAAAACGCTCACCTATACACACTCCACGAGGAAGGAGGACAGCATGGAACCCAAATTAAACATCCTACCAGCTATTGTCTACCTGCTCATCTACCAGGAGTACGAACGCCGGCGCAGACGACAACGGTGAGTACTGCACTTACGACACAGGCGAGGGGGGAGGAGGAAAGCTTACGCGCACACACATGCGCCATACACCCACCCCCCCACCACAAATACCAACACCCCAATGCCGAGCAACAAGTCAGAGTGACACCCCCCAAACCCACTGGAATAATGCAAAGACACAATTAAATTGATCTATAAAATATATGTAGAAATAGCTCCATTAAAGGTATGGGAAATATGCCATAAAAAAGATACAAAAATAAGGAATGAACAGAGTCAACAATATATACATAGGCAATAAGTCCTGCACATACCCTCAAAGTTCCATAGTCCGTGGGCCAATGTGCACAAACACATGGGCAAAGCCCACACAGGAGATCAGATCCCATTGGAGAGAACACTGCTGGGGCATCAGATGACAAAACTACAGGCACCTCAGGGGGAAGGGAAGGGGGGGCACCTCAGCCACATGAGTCCTTGACGCCAGATTCACGAGGGGCCTCCATGCCCACTGTTCCATCCTGGGGAGTGCAAAGCCACAGTCACTCGAGTCTCTACAGTGGGTGGCTTGCCCACTGTTCCATCCTGGGGAGTGCAAAGCCACAGTCTCTCGAGTCTCTACAGTGGGTGGCTTGCCCACTGTTTCATCCTGGGGAGTGCAAAGCCACAGTCTCTCGAGTCTCTACAGTGGGTGGCTTGCCCACTGTTCCATCCTGGGGAGTGCAAAGCCACAGTCTCTCGAGTCTCTACAGTGGGTGGCTTGCCCACTGTTACATCCTGGGAAGTGCAAAGCCACAGTCCATCAGATGGATTACCGACTCAACTGTTAATCGAGGAGGCATGGTGCCCAGAGTGCTTCCTGAAGCCCTGCTCGACACAGAACCGCGACTGTCAATGGGCCAGCGGTGCTTGAGATGAAGGCCCCAGCGGAGCGGTGCTTGAGATGAAGGCCCCAGCGGAGCGGTGCTTGAGATGAAGGGCCCAGCGGAGCGGTGCAGAGACAGCGGGATCCAGCGGAGCGGTGCTTGAGATGAAGGCCCCAGCGGAGCGGTGCAGAGATGGCAGGACCCAGCGGAGCGGTGCTTGAGATGAAGGCCCCAGCGGAGCGGTGCTTGAGATGAAGGGCCCAACGGAGCGGTGCTTGAGATGAAGGCCCCAGCGGAGCGGTGCTTGAGATGAAGGCCCCAGCGGAGCGGTGCAGAGACGGCGGGACCCAGCGGAGCGGTGCTTGAGATGAAGGCCCCAGCGGAGCGGTGCAGAGATGGCGGGACCCAGCGGAGCGGTGCTTGAGATGAAGGGCCCAGCGGAGCGGTGCAGAGACGGCGGGACCCAGCGGAGCGGTGCTTGAGATGAAGGCCCCAGCGGAGCGGTGCTTGAGATGAAGGCCCCAGCGGAGCGGTGCTTGAGATGAAGGGCCCAGCGGAGCGGTGCAGAGACAGCGGGACCCAGCGGAGCGGTGCTTGAGATGAAGGCCCCAGCGGAGCGGTGCAGAGACGGCAGGACCCAGCGGAGCGGTGCTTGAGATGAAGGCCCCAGCGGAGCAGTGCTTGAGATGAAGGGCCCAACGGAGCGGTGCTTGAGATGAAGGCCCCAGCGGAGCGGTGCTTGAGATGAAGGCCCCAGCGGAGCGGTGCAGAGACGGCAGGACCCAGCGGAGCGGTGCTTGAGATGAAGGCCCCAGCAGAGCGGTGCAGAGACGGCGGGACCCAGCGGAGCGGTGCTTGAGATGAAGGGCCCAGCGGAGCGGTGCAGAGACGGCGGGACCCAGCGGAGCGGTGCTTGAGATGAAGGCCCCAGCGGAGCGGTGCTTGAGATGAAGGCCCCAGCGGAGCGGTGCTTGAGATGAAGGGCCCAGCGGAGCGGTGCAGAGACGGCGGGACCCAGTGGAGCGGTGCTTGAGATGAAGGCCCCAGCGGAGCGGTGCAGAGACGGCGGGACCCAGCGGAGCGGTGCTTGAGATGAAGGGCCCAACGGAGCGGTGCTTGAGATGAAGGCCCCAGCGGAGCGGTGCTTGAGATGAAGGCCCCAGCGGAGTGGAGCAGAGACGGCGGGACCCAGCGGAGCGGTGCTTGAGATGAAGGCCCCAGCGGAGCGGTGCTTGAGATGAAGGGCCCAGCGGAGCGGTGCAGAGACGGCGGGACCCAGCGGAGCGGTGCTTGAGATGAAGGGCCCAGCGGAGTGGTGCAGAGACGGCAGGACCCAGCGGAGCGGTGCTTGAGATGAAGGGCCCAGCGGAGCGGTGCAGAGACGGCGGGACCCAGCGGAGCTAGAGTGACCACCTGGCATTGAGGCAAATTCTGGACAGGACTGTAAAAAATTCAGGACACAGGGTCAAAATTCAGGACAAAAAATCAGGACAAAGGGTCAAAATTCAGGACAAAAATTCAAGAACAAACGTCAGTTTTACAGACACACGCAAGAGAGGCCATGCCTCACTATGTTGTCAGTGCATTTATGTACTCTTTTTTAACATAGCACTATTTATTCACTGTGGACCTTTAGTGACTGCCTCCTGGTGTGCTACATTCAGGTGTCACATTACGTCCTTGTTCAGTAGTAAATTAATGCCCTTCACGGCAAGGCCATCACCCCTACCCAAATCTCCCCGATCTTTCCTGAAGAGAAAGTAACAGCAACATTTTGATTATGTTTCTGAACATTTCAAAACCCCTGGCAAACAGTTTGGGACACATTAAGGTAATTAACCTTATGCTAGTTTAAACAAATTGAACAAAAACATCTGGCTTACCCCAACCGCCCATGGACTTTCAACCTAATTTATTTTAAAGAGGCAGGGCAGATGGTGTGGGTGACAGTCTCACACCTAATGACAGGATGTGATGTACCCATAACTTGTCTGTAGTCTCACTGCACTAGAGTGTATGTTTGGGAATCTACATTTATCTCAGAAATGGGAGCCCGGACTACCAATCAAAGATAATAAAAGACTAGGATGAAATTGAGATCAAATGGGAGATCCACGGCAAGTAATTCAAAGGGTTGTTGCTAACAACTGGATAAATAAAGAAGAGAAGAACAAGGTGGGACAATTCCTAAAATCAGACAAGATGGGTCCACCAAGACTATTTGAAGATATTGGGTACCTGGGGAGTTGTCTGCACACAGGAGCGAAACAGAAGGGGCACTGTCAAGTGGTTGAACAATCAACACCCATCCACCTTGGCAAACTCTTCTCGTGCAATGGTTCGCTGTTAGTGCTTGTGAAGGGTGAGCAGGGGCCAGACCCCTTGCAAGGTTGTGCAAGGCAATTGCCCGCTTAGTCCATGCCTTTATATGGTTTTGAAATTGAGCAAAAGCCAAACTAGAGATCTGGGTTATCCCGAAGTGTCAAGTACACATAGAATCTTCAAAATATTTGGGATGTAAATTGCACAAACAAAATTTACAAATTTTAAAATTTAATTAGTGTTTCTTTAACATATGGCACTGTTTTCGCCTTCATACACAATTAGATCTCAGATTGAACTGGGAACCAGTTACCTTTTGATACCTAGTGATTAATATCTACCATTCTTACACTGATTTCCAGAATGAAAATCTCGGCAGAGCGAACGGTCCATCCAAGCCCAGTTTGCTTTTTGGTCTCCTCTTCTGCTTTCTGTAGAGGCCATGTGGCACTAGCGAAGATGGTGTGCTACCCTAATGATAGTATTATTTTGCAAACTCTCCCCTGCTCGTCCTTCATTCCTTCTTCAGACAGACCACACATCTGATTTGGTCACTGCGGCGCCATCGGGAGCTCTTTCCACTCTAAAGCTAACTGTGACTGCGGGTGGATTAGATCTTCTGGACTTAGAATGCTTTTATTCAGCTGCAGATGTCCAATGGGTGGCTCACTGGCTTTCTGCCCACCTCCCTGCATGAGATGGGGTTTACCAGTAAAGACATTTAAGGAAGGCTTAATGCACTGCTCATCATTTTCTACTGACCATTCTATGGATCACCATCCGGGGTTATCATGCATGGCTTTCTCTTGCCTTGCCAGAACCTGTAAACTCAGTGACACGGAGAAACCCTATGCTCCTGCACTACTTTTGCTAAGCCTTCCCACTCGCACAGGATGGCTGTGCTCAGAGCAACTCCATCAGTGGCATGTTGCAGGTGTCTTAAATTTGGGTCTTTGTTTCTGAACAGTGAGCTACTAAATTTCCAAACCCTTGTGGCAGACTACCATCTTCACCCCGGTCAACTCCTTACTTACAACCACCTTAAATAATCATTAAATGCCCTATTTCATGTCTGCTACCTAGCACTAACCCTACAAGAGGTGTGCCAGAAGCTCTGTACCATAGGAAATGGTGGCAAACTGATAGAATGGGTGTACAGACCTATCCTGCAACATGGAAACCGCTCCAGGTCTTCTTGTCATACTACCTGGGTGATTGATGTAGCCAAACCCCTGCAAGATATGGACTAAAATACTGGACTTTCCCCACAAAGTACCCCACAGCTGTCACTTTAAGTAAATTCATAGTGCTTCCTAGTGAATGCATTCTGCCCGTTGCTTGCCATTGGCCTTGTGGTTTGTAACTCACAATTTGTTGCTTTCAATTAGCTGGCTTTATTTGTTTTAGGCCATGCAGCTTGAATTCGTCCCTTCCCTTGCCAAAAACGTATTTACAGTATCCTGCCGAGTGCTCCCTTTCTGTAAACAGGCCTGTAAATCTTGTTCTTATCTTATCATATTTGCTGTGCATTCAAAGAACAAAGTCAAATGTCAGGCTCTGTCTTCGGTGGGAACTTAGTGTTTACTTTCCTTTCTCTGACTTCAAAGTGAGAGGATTTATGCAACAATCTTGCTGGATACAGAAGTACTGTGATAAATGTTTCCAAAAATATTGGTAATTTCCCTTAAAAATGCAAAATAACAAAAAACAAAAGCTTAAATTCGATCCTGCACAAGAAGCCAGTTGCGATCCCTAAGCCCTGGAGAGGCTTGAGTACATTTCAGAAAGAGTTTTTTCTATCACATGACAACATTTAAATAGACTCCAGAATATATCAGAATTGCACCCTACTCTGTATCACTCCACTTTACGCCACTCCATGCCACTGTTCTCTTCTCCATTCGGAACCACTCCACATTATGCCACTGCTCTCTATGCTACTTCACACTATGCCTCTCTACTCTACTCTGTACTACTCTAAGCCACCGCACTTTGCGCCTCTCTACACCACTGCGCTCTGCTCGTCTGCACGCCATACCATTCCAGTCTAGGCAACACCAATCTAATCCATACAACTCCACTCTCTGCCACTCTGCAACGCTGCACTGTACGCCACTGCACTCTAAGCTAATACTCAACTCTATGCCTCTGCACTCTACATCAATACACTGTACATCATTCTAATCTACTCTGCACCTCTGCACTCTATGCCACGGCACTCTACACTACTTTACTCTATGCAACTCCACTCTAACCTGCACTTCTCCACTCTAAGCCACCTCACTCTACTGTGAAATAATCTACTTTATGCCACTGCACTCTGTTCCCCTGCATTCTATGCCACTGCACTCTACCTTGCACCTCTCCACTCTATGCAACTGCACTCTACTCTGAAACAATCTATTCTACGCCACTATACTCTATACCACTCTGACCACTGCACTCTAGTTCAATGCACTCTACACCACTGCAAGCTGACACTCTGCAACACTGCTCTGGCCGCCACTATACTCTACACCACTCTGGCCTGTACTACTGCATTTTGCACCAATACACTCTATTCCACTGCATTCTATGCTACTCTACTATGCCCAATGCCACTCTATGCAACTGCACTCTACACTAGTGCACTCTAAACAACTGCACTGCCCTTTACTCTGCACCACTGTACTCTATGCCACTGTTCTCTGTACCACTCTACACCACTGCACTGACACTCTACTCTGCAACTCTGCACTCTACACCACTCTACTCTATGCCACTGCACGCTAGGCACTATACTCTACACCACTCTACTCTGCACCACTCTACACCACTACACTCTATGCCACATGAGCCTACTCTGCACTCTGACACTGCACCACTCTGCATTACTGCTCTCTCTGCTACTCTATTTTATGCCACTCTACTGCACTCTATGTAACTCTACCCCATGCCACTCTATGCCACTGCACTCTGCGCCAATGCACTCTAAACAACTGCACTGTACGCCACTGCCCTCTACTCTGTACCACTGTACTCTACGCCACTGCTCTGTGCCACTCTACTCCACTCTACATCACTGCACTGACACTCTACTCTGCAGTGTTGCACTCTCCACCACCATACTATACACCAATGTACTATGTACTACTGCATTCTATGCCACTGCACTCTATGCCATTCTACTCTGCACCACTCCACTCTACAGCACTTTGCCCTACTATGCATCACTCTACACTACACCACTGCACTCCCTGCAATGTGAGTCTACTCTGCAATCTATGCCACTGCACCACTCCACACTACTGTTCTCTCTGCTACTCTATTTTATGCCACTCTACTCCACTGCACTCTATGCCACTCTACTCTGTCCCATGCCACTCCATGCCACTGCACTCTAAACCACTGTACTTTACGCTAACGCACTCTAAACAACTGTACTTTGCACCACTGGGCTCTACGCCACTGCTCCTATGCTAGTCTACTCCACTCCACTCCACTATGCCACTAGCTTTAAGCCATGCTGAACAGCAGCTACTGTGGTGTATAACATGGCTAATGGCTAAAACACATTAGCAAAGCCATTAACTCTTTTGTATATGAGACCTATTGGCTTTGCCAATGTTTCTTAGTACTATGAGGTACCGAGGTACCTGAAAGAACTGTGAAAAATACAATTACATCATAATAAAAGCTACTACAAAATGCGCAAATACTTTTCGGTTAAATAAAAAAAAAGTGCTTCTCAAATACAGATTTGAATAATATACAGTTTATACCTAGTGATAAAAAAAATTATAACACTCCATTAAAACCACACACTCCACAGCTCACCTTGGAACACCATTACAATACCTCTCTGAAGGAAATATCTTTGCCACCAGAAAACTTTAAGTGACTCATTTAGTAAAGTCAATGCAGGTTTTCAAGCCCCTTTGTATTTGCAGATTTACCAGTTGCCTACATTTGCATGTCTTTAGGGAAGGAGACCCCCTGGCAAGAAGGCCTATTCCTATCTGTCTGCCCCTCCCTCCCTCAGAGCACAGGAGGCCCCCTGCCTTCCAGCCCAGCTGGGGAAACTCCTCTGCCCATAATTTCGCCCTGCCTCCGTTGCCCTTTAGGTGAAAGCTAAAATTACGGACAAATGCCGTCCGTTAAAGCTTTCATCACGGACAACGGACAGCAGGGCGAAATTACGGACAGTCCGTGAAATTTACGGACGGGTGGTCACCCTAAGCGGAGCGGTGCTTGAGATGAAGGCCCCATCGGAGCGGTGCTTGAGATGAAGGCCCCAGCGGAGCGGTGCTTGAGATGAAGGGCCCAGCGGAGCGGTGCAGAGACGGCGGGACCCAGCGGAGCGGTGCTTGAGATGAAGGCCCCAGCGGAGCGGTGCAGAGCCGGCGGGCCCCTGTTCAGCGGTGCTTGTCCCGGCGGGCCCCTCTTCAGCGGTTCTTGTTCCGGCGGGCCCCTGTTCAGCGGTGCTCCTCCCGGCGGGCCCCTGTTCAGCGGTTCTTGTCCCGGCGGGCCCCTGTTCAGCTGTTCTTGTCCCGGCGGGCCCCTGTTCAGCTGTTCTTGTCCCGGCGGGCCCTGTTCAGCGGTTCTTGTCCCGGCGGGCCCCTGTTCAGCGGTTCTTGTTCCGGCGGGCCCCTGTTCAGCGGTGCTCCTCCCGGCGGGCCCCTGTTCAGCGGTTCTTGTTCCGGCGGGCCCCTGTTCAGCGGTTCTTGTTCCGGCGGGCCCCTGTTCAGCGGTGCTCCTCCCGGCGGGCCCCTGTTCAGCGGTTCTTGTCCCGGCGGGCCCCTGTTCAGCGGTTCTTGTTCCGGCGGGCCCCTGTTCAGCGGTGCTCCTCCCGGCGGGCCCCTGTTCAGCGGTTCTTGTCCCGGCGGGCCCCTGTTCAGCGGTTCTTGTTCCGGCGGGCCCCTGTTCAGCGGTGCTCCTCTAGGCGGGCCCCTGTTCAGCGGTTCTTGTTCCGGTGGGCCTCTGTTCAGCAGTTCTTGTTCCGGGGGGCCCCTGTTCAGCGGTTCTTGTTCCGGCGGGCCCCTGTTCAGCGGTTCTTGTTCCGGCGGGCCCCTGTTCAGCGGTGCTCCTCCCGGCGGGCCCCTGTTCAGTGGTTCTTGTCCCGGCGGGCCCCTGTTCAGCGGTTCTTGTTCCGGCGGGCCCCTGTTCAGCGGTGCTCCTCCCGGCGGGCCCCTGTTCAGCGGTTCTTGTTCCGGCAGGCCCCTGTTCAGCGGTTCTTGTTCCGGCGGGCCCCTGTTCAGCGGTGCTTGTCCTGTGTGTCCAGGGAGCCAGACCTAGCCAAGACTTCCCGCTCATTCACCATCCGAACTTGCCGTCGCGGCGCCCTCCTGTGATGGAGTCCTGGGCCCGTGGGTGTCGTCTGACACACCCGGAATGGGGCTGGTGGGGCACTCCTGGGAAGCTCGCCTTCTGCCTGAATTCTCCGCCCTGCTGCCCTTGCCCTCCTTCGCTGAAGCTCTGTGGCCCTTGCCTCCCTTGGATGATGTGGCAGGTGACGGGGCAAGGCTACTGTCTTTGGTGGCAGCCGTCTCACTCTTGTCGCGCCGGGCCTTCTTCTTTTTTGTCCTCTTCCCAGGGGGTGGGCTGGCTGTCCCCTGGCTGCTGGCCGATGTTCCTGCCCTAGGATCTGGTGGACTCCAATAGCCCTGCACTTTGGTTACAGTAGATGCAGGGCTGGTGGTGGCTGAGGTGCTTTTTTTACTCTTACCAGATGGAGGGGGTGGGTCAGTGATTGGAACGAGCTCAAGGTTGGAAAGGAAAAGGACTTGGGAAGGACAGAGACGGGTAGGTGTAGTGGGTTTGGGAGTGGAGGAAGAGGATGTGGTTGTAGGAGTGTCAAGTGTGCTGTCTTTGGGTGCAGGTGCCTGTGACGGAGGCTGTCGTGAGGTGGATGGCTGTTGGGTGGGTGGCTGCCTGCGTTTGTGTGCTTTGGAAGAAGGGGTGACAGACACACTGGGAGAGGACACAGGGGACGTGTAAATGGCAGTGGGGGTGGTGACTGCACGTGTGTGGACTGTAATGGAGGGTGTGCTGGTGATGGAAGTACTGGCTGATGGTGGTGTGCATGCAGGTGTGAGTGGAGACGTCACAGGGAGGGAGGAGGGAGATGAGGAGGTAGGGGACACAGAGGTGGTAGTGACTGTTGGCATGTCTGCATCTGGATGTTGCTTGGGTGAATGCTTGTGTGATCTGTGGTGCTTATGTCTGGATGAGCTGCCCTTGGGTGTTGAGGTGTGTGCAGGCTGGTCTGATGGTGTGGATGGGATAGGCAGAGGAACAGGAGACTGGGACTGGGTGGAGGGAGTCAGAAGAGGGAGGCTGGAGACAGGGACAATGGCTGCCGTCAGTGCTGAGGCCAGAGCGTTGAACGATCGCTGATGGGCAGCCTGACCCGAATGAATGCCCTCCAGGTATGCATTGCTCCGATGCACCTCCCTTTCTACACCCTGGATGGAATTCAAAAGGGTAGACTGCCCAACAATGAGTGTCCTGAGGAGGTCAATGACCTCCTCACTGAGGGCAGCAGGGGTAACTGGGGCAGGGCCTGAGGTGCCTGGGGCGAAGGAGATGCCCGCCTTCCTGGGCGAGCGGGCACGGAGCGAAGGCTGAGGGGCTGCTGGGAGGGCGGGGTTGGTGCACTGGGTGGCGGCTGTACCTGTTGTGGCGGTGGGCACGGATGTTGCCGCCACCGCTAGGGAGCTCCCTTCCGAGGACGTGTCGGTGTCGCTGACGTCTCCACGGGTCCCCGTTGTGGAGCTCCTCTCGCCCTCCGTCTCACTGGTGTACTCGGAGTCTGTTGTATGGCCCTCCGGGGCCATGTGAGATGCAGCTCCCTCGTGCGCCGATGCCACTTCTCCTCCGCCTGATGATGCTAATGCACACATGAACAGGAAGACAAAGAAAATGGGGGGGGGAGAAATGAAGACAGGTTGAGTGCATGCATTGCCAACACCGCTGTCGGAGAGGACAGACACAGAAGCCCCCTGAACTAGGCAGCGCAATCGGGGTACACTACTCAGTTATTGTGACTAGGCCTACAGGTTTCTGGACGACAAATGCACACATGGGTGAGGCCGGACCATGGACAGCTGTACTTGGCACCCTACAGAGGTGGGGGGCGGGGGGACAGGGCTGTGTCTAACGGAGGGGCCTAGCCTACAGAATGCGCCCTGGCCTGGAGATAGCCACAGCCCTCCTCCCCCACCCAGACACCTTCACTGCGCGCAAAGATAGTAGAATGTGCTGATACTCACCCCCTTGTGTCTGCTGTGATGTCCTCACGCGCCCATCCAAATCGGGGTAGGCCACCGCCAGGATCCGGGACATCAGGGGGGTCAATTGGCGGCTGGCACCCCTCCTACGTTGGGAGGCCATCCCCAGCAGAGACTCAGCGGTCTTTCTGGTCCCGCGGCGGATGTCCTCCCACCTCTTTCGGCAGTGGGTGCCCCGTCTGTTGTGGACCCCCAGGGCCCAGACGTCCTTGGCGATGGCACGCCAAATGTCGATCTTCTGATGGGCGCTGACCTATGTGACATGTACAGGGTGGTAAAGGATGTCGCATCAGTTTTCTGCCTGGTCAATGTGAGTGGCCCCCCCCTCCCCAACCTTGCCATGTGGCACATGCTCTCATCTTTCATGCGTTGCACTCCTCATTCACTCCCCTCCCCACCATCTTACATACACCCCACTCAACACAGGCATAGCCCATTCTACGTGCACCGTGTGTACTAACCTGTTGGTCTGGAGGAACGTAGAGTAGCGCATACTGGGGGAGGACCCCATCAACAAGTTTCTCCAATTCTTCGGAAGTGAAGGCAGGGGCCCTTTCCCCAGTCGCAGCAGCCATTGCATCTCCCAGACCGAGGTCACAGCAGCACTTGCAGTATAGGTCCTCTCCTGTGGATGATCAGGTCTCGAGTGATTAAGCTGATAGAAAATGGCGGTCACGCCCGCGGCGGTGCGTACCGTGGCGGTGCGTGCCACGACCGCCGGCGCACATCGTCATTGGCTCCTGAGACCCATAGGGTTCAATGTTAACCAATGCTGCTTTGCGCAGCGGTCTTCGACCACCTACCGCCACGGTGTGCCACGCCAGCGCAGTGACCTCACATCCCACTGTCACACTTCACAGGTCAGGCAGCCGCCATTTCAAGGCCCACATGGCATGATTTCTACTGCGTCACACAGGCCTAGGCCTTGCATTGCCACTCATACAAGCCTTTCAATGCCTGGCGATTCGTGTACTGTGCAAGCTGTGTGTACGAACCTGTGGGTTGTTTGACTCTGTGCTCCATGTTGTCCTTCCTCGGCACTGTCCGCTGGGACTTGCGAGGAGAAGGATGAATCCTCCCGTGTACCGACCGCTGGTGGACCTGTCGACAATGGAAGAACGACATATCATACTTACATACCGGCTTGACAGAGCAACTATACATGAACTGTGTGCCCAGCTGGAGCCAGACCTGATGTCCCCCATCCCACAGGGATTCCCCCTCTGGTGCAGGTTCTGTCAGTACTGCATTTTTTGGCAAGTGGGTCTTTTCAGACAACAGTGGCCATATCATCTGGGATGTCTCAGCCTATGTTTTCGAAGGTTTTGTCCAGAGTGTTGTCTGCCCTGATGAAATACATGCGGAGCTACATTATTTTCCCTGAGGTGGGCGAATTGGCTACAGTGAAGGGTGATTTCTATGCCCTTGAACACATCCCCAACATCATTGGTGCCATTGATGGGACCCATGTGGCTTTGGTTCCGCCAAAAGAAAGTGAGCAGGTGTACAGAAACAGAAAAAGTTATCATTCGATGAATGTCCAGGTGGTCTGTTTGGCTGACCAGTACATCTCCTATGTAAATGCCAAGTTCCCTTGGTCAGTGCGTGACGCGTATGTCATGCGAAATAGCAGCATCCCTTATGTGATGGAACAGCTACAGAGACACCGTGTGTGGCTAATTGGTGACTCTGGTTACCCCAACCTGTCGTGGCTACTGACCCCAGTGAGGAATCCCCGGACCAGGGCAGAGGAACGGTACAATGAGGCCCATAGGCGCACTAGGAGGATCATAGAAAGGACCTTCGGGGTCCTGAAGGCCAGGTTTAGGTGCCTGCATATGACAGGGGGATCCCTAATGTACTCACCTAAGAAGGTGTGCCATATCATCGTGGCCTGCTCTATGCTTCACAATCTTGCTTTGCGACGCCAGGTGCCTTTTCTGCAGGAGGATTGTCCAGATGGTGGTGTTGTAGCAGCTGTGGAGCCTGTGGAGAGTGAAGAGGAGGAAGACGACGGGGACGACACGGACAGCAGGGATACAGTCATACAACAATATTTTCAGTAGCACATAGGTAAGAATCCCCCACGCCATTTTACATTTACTTACGGCCTCATGGGTCTCCACTGTCTGTGTTTCCCCCCAGTTCCTGTTGACTGATTTGTGACTTTCCCTTCCCTTTGCAGAGCTGTGTGACCCACTGCCTGACTTCAGCTTTGTTTGCCCATGGACTAAAGCTTATTGAAATTGGTATGTTGTCATCACAAAGTAACTGGACATTATTGCACCGTTATGTGTAATACAGTTGTAAAGAATACAAGCAGACTCCTGTTATTTTTTGTGCAATAAGTGATTTATTTTAAGTGCTACATATAGGTTCATGATTGTGAAACGGTGATGGGTGGGGGTGGAGTAATGTCCATGGCAGAGTCCAGTTCTCAGTCGCACAGGTGCATTGTCCATATGCCTGGGGAAGGATGGAGCAGGGGCAGTTCAAGTTTGGACATGGTGACAATGTGGGACAGTGGGATGACATCAGGGGGTATCTTTGGCTGGCGGGGGGCTTGCAATCCTACTCTGTCTTCTTGTGAGATCTCAGGTTCCGCTTGCGGGGTGGTTCTTCTCCTGCAGGAGGTGGGGTTCTGGTGGCCTGTCGTTGTGTGGGGGCCTCCTGTCCACTAGCGCCGGCGGAGGTGGTAGGCTGTTCCTGGCCTGGGCTAGTGACAGGGGCCCTTTGGGGTGCCACATGGTCCCGCAATGTGGTGACGATCTGGGTAAGGGCCACGACGATGGTCCCCATTGCGGAACCGATGTTCCTCAGTTCCTCCCTGAACCCCATGTACCGTTCCTCCTGCAGTTCCTGGATCTCCTGGAACTGGGCCAGTACCATCGTCTCCTGGGAGCGGTGGTATGCTCCCATGATGGAGGAGAGGGCCTCTTGGAGAGTCGGTTCCCCGGGCCTGTCCCCCCCCTGTCGCACAGCAGCCCTCCCAGTTCCCCTGTGTCCCTGGGCCTCTGTCCCCTGGACGGTGTGCCCACTACCACTGCCCCCAGGTCCCTGTTGTTGTTGGGGTGGTGGGTCAACCTGGGTGCCCTGTAGTGGTAGACACACCGCTGATTGACGTGTCCTGGAGACAGAGGCATGGGCCCGCTGGGTGGGAGCTGTGGTGGTGTTCCCAGAGGGGGTTGGGTCTTGTGTAGCCTGTGCCTGTCTGTGGGGAACCGACTGTCCAGAGGTCCCCGATGGGCCGGGCTGGTCATCTGGCTCCAGGGAGACAGAGCTGCTGTCATCGCTGGGGGCCTCTTCTGGGGGTGGGATGGACATCTCTGTACCCTCTGTGGCGGTGTGGTGGCGTTCGGGTCCTGCAGGGGTATAAAGGTATGGTTATGGCTTCTGTGTGTGGCATTTTGTGTGATGGGTGGGTGTTCGTGTACCCAAGTGCAGGCATTTCCTTGTGGGGGCTTTTGTGAGAGTGGCTTGTGGGGGTGATGTGTGTGTGCAGTGGGCATGCTTTGGTGATGGTTGTCCATGCTTTGTGGTCGCATGCAGGGCATGGTGTTGGGATGGGTGGGTTGTGATGGTGAGCCATTTGCAAGGAGTTGGTGTGATGGGGGTGGGGGTGAGGGTGGGGGTATGATTTGGCATGCAGGTGGGGTGGGGGTGGGAAGCAGTAGTGAAGATTTGACTTACCAGAGTCCATTCCTCCGCCTACTCCTGCGAGGCCCTCAGGATGCAGGATGTGCAAGACTTCCTCCTCCCATGCGGTAAATTCGGGGGGAGTAGGTGGGGGTCCGCCGCCAGTCTTCTGCACCGCAATGTTGTGCCTTGATACCATGGAACGCACCTTCCCCCGTAGGTCGTTCCATTTCTTCCTGATGTCCTCCCAATTGCGTGGATGCTGTCCCACCGCGTTAACCCTGTCCACTATCCTTTGCCATAGCTCCATCTTAATGGCAATTGTGGTGTGCTGCACCTGTGCCCCGAAGAGCTGGGGCTCTACACGGACTATTTCCTCCACCATGATCCTGAGTTCGGCGTCACTGAACCTGGGGTGTCTTTGGGGTGCCATGGGGTGGTGTGGTTGAGGTGTGGGGTGGCGTTTGTGGTGATGAGTGTGGTGCGTGTGGTGGTGTGTGGTGTTTGGTGCGTGGATTCTGTGTGGGTGATGGTGTTGTGGGATTGTCTAATCTGTGCTCTCTCTAGCCTTCGTCAAGAATTTCGGGTCGTAGGGGCTTGTGGGTGATGTGGGTGTGTGTTTTATATTGTGTTGGGTGTGTGGGAGTGGTGTTAGTATGTGTATCAGGTGTGTGTATTTCAAACTGACCAATGAGGCCGAGTTTTCTATGTGTGTGTGTATTTTGACCGCGGCGGTGTGTACCGCCAATGGAATACCGCGTTTGAAAGACCGCTGCGTGGATTTGTGGCTCGGAATGGTATGGGCGTATTTCTGTTGGCGTGATGGTGGAGGTTTGGTCATCGGCATATTTTCGCTGACCTTTGGTGTGGCGGACTTTTGTGGATGTCGGGTTTTTGGCGGTTTGCCAGTTGCGGGTCAGAATGACCGTGGCAGTTTACCGCGGTCGCGGCGGTGTTATGGCGGTCTTCTGACCGGCGGTAAGCGCCTTTTACCGCCGAGGTCAGAATGACCCCCTATGTTCCTGTCAAAGGTAAGTGAGAAAGGGATATGATGACAATACCTACATGCATCACTGATAATAAGACCTTCTCAGAATGGCACTGATAAGCAAAAGCAAAATATTTCTTAGAAAACATAGTCAGCTGTGAAGTGCTAAAATAAACAATAAAATAAATGGAATAAAACAGAGCATGCTAAGTGGGTAAAATGTTACTAGGTGATTGGGAACAAAAGGGATTCACCACAAGAGTGTGACATACATTTTACAAAAATAAAGTAAGGAACGCTGGGTAGTTTCCACTTTTTAGGTAGACAGTAGTTCCTCTATATGGCACAATCTATAATATGATTTGCACTCTCAAACTGGTCATCACAAATGTCTGTTTCTCTATGTGAGTTTTTAAGTAAAGGATTATCACAGTGCCATCCAGACTGAGATAGAAAATGGAGAATATCCCTTGCCATTTGTGCAGCAATGTCCTTAAGATTACGATTAGCTAGTGCCATACACACTGAGCTGAAGAAGGACAAAATCCCTTTATCACTCCCTTTAATTAAATACAGCTTTAGATTGGTAAAATACCATCCATGTCACCCTGGAAAGAATTAGAGCAGTCCTTGACATATGTGTTATGCTCTTGGATCTTGTCAAAAAAGACATATGCGGTCATTATGAACACGGATGTAAACTCCGCCAACCGCTGTGGCGGCGGTGAACAGAAGCCCGCCGTTGGAGGTGAATAGAAACCCGCCATATAATGAACCAAAATCCCAACCCTGCCAAATATCACCAGACCACCAGTCACCGCCATGCCCAAGTTGGCAGAAATGCTGGACCTCCCCACCCAGCCACCGCCGAGCACACCCACATCCCGCCCTCCAAATAATGATGCACAAATCACCTTGGCGGACAGTGGAGTCCAGACAACCATTGGCGGTGCTGACCGCTACGGGGAGCAAGTGGACTTAAAAGCAAGAAGTGCACACATTGGATGAGCTTGAAAGCCACACACCTCACACACATCCATAGCCCCCAAAAAACTCATAGACACACCCCACAATCCTTTGCAACAAAACCAGGCCAAAGAAGATGGTGAGCACCAGAAGCAGACACCGAACACCACAATATACGAGACACACACCGATCCACAGAAGAGCACCCTCACCACGTATCCAGCCCCAACCCCATTCACAAAATTCACCATGTCACCCCCCAAACATCCACGCGTCATAGAAAGGGAGCTAAGCCCCATGGTGGACGAGATCCTGAAGGTAGAGGCACAAATACTCGGGCTTAGGTGCAGCACACACCCATCACAAGGAAGATGGAGCTATGGCAGACCATTGTCAACAGGGTCAATGCAGTGGGAAACCATTCACGCACCAGGGACGACATCCGGAAGAGATGGAATGACCTGCAGGGGAAGGTCAGGGTCATGGCATCAAGGCACCACATTGCAGTCCAGAAGACTGGAGGAGGACCGCCGCCAACACCACCCGAATACACCAACTAGGAGGAAAAGGTACTGCCATCTTGAAATCTGAGGGACTTACTGGACTCACTGGAGGAATGGATTTGGGTAAGTCATCTACATTTACCCCAACTACATCATAACTGTAATGCATGCCCTACCCCACCCACACCCACCAGGGCCAACACCCCACCAAGGCAACAGCCACTGAATCCATCCCCCCGCATTACCACAAACCCACTAACAGGCCCACATCCCTCCCCCTGTGCACAGCCACCTACCCCTGCAAGGATTCACAATGGAACTACACCCCACCAATGCAACACCACACCCTTAGCAAAATGCAGTGTAAACCTCACAAAGACACCCTGGATGGCCACTAAAAGTTACACCAGCACAAAATAGCCCAGTCCTGAGCACCCCACCCATTCATGCATTTGTAACAGACATATCTATGTTCCCCAACAGACACCACCACCCATGCCACCATCGCGGACGGGACAAGGAGTGCCAGTGCCCCCCATTGAGGCAGAGGCACCTCACAGGACACTGGTGAAGGATCCCTGGACACTGATGAGCAGGCAGGCCCCTCACACAGTCCTGTACTGTCACCATGCAGCAGCCCCACCCAGGATACCACTGACACCCCTACCACCCAGTCAAGAACATCAGTCCAGGGCAAGCGTCCACACACCAGCGTATCCAGGCCACAGACTAGTGGAACACAGGTACAGAGGCCACAGTCTCCCACTCCCAACATGCAAGAAGGCGAGGGCCCCAGTACAAGTGGTACTGCCAGACCTATGCAGGGGACACAGGCACAGGGTGCCAGGGAAAGTACTAGGGCCTCAGTGGGCCAGGGGGGGAGGCCACAGGATGGTTGCAGCAGCCCAGAACATCATATCTGAGGTATTGGGGGCCTACCAGCATACCTATGGCAGGTTGGCACAGATAGTATCCAGACCTGACAATTACACCATCATCAGAAACATCCCAGGAACTACCCTCAGATGAAACCCATGGGCCAACCATGTCATCCCCTCAAGGTCAACAGCAGACACCCAAACGTACCCTCAGGCCAAGATATGGCACTGGAACCCCAGCAAAGAACAACGCCCCCTTCAAGAAGTAACTCTGCAACAATCTGCATAGCAACCATCCCACTCAATCAACCACTACACAGTGCTAAGAATCAATATGAACTAATGTAAGAATTGATGGACCCACCAATACTACCAACAAGGCTGCCACCATGTTGGCATTGAGGACAACCACCCATGACCACTTGTCATCACTGTAAATTGCACTATTCACTCCCTGCCACCAATAAAACACATATCACACCTGTAACACTGTCCCCTGTCATAAAATGTGAACAAAGTCAAGTATGGATGCAACTGGCTGAGAACCACTTTATTGTCAATTTGTTGCATGAAAGGACTCCTGTGTGCCTAAATGTGGCCCCAAAGTAAATGCATTAAATTGTATTCTGTACCACGCAGACCTGGACCCAGTTTCACATGTAAGAATCAAACCCCCCCCATATAACAAAGCACACTGACAGTACGTGTCACAAACCCCAATGTCAGCCCTTGGTCCCACATAGTAACTGGAAGTAGAGTTGTATCAGTTGGGTCCTGGAATTGACATCTTCCCCTTCCTCATCATCACCATCACTCTCCTCACCTCTCTGAGGTAGCTGGTCAGGACATACAGCACCCTCCACCTCCAAGAGGGGGATAGGATTTCTCACTGCCACGTTGTGCAGCATGCAGCAGGCCACCACTATTCTACACACCTTTTTAGACCCATAGGCCAGGGAACCCCCAGAGATATGTAGACAATTAAATCTAGCCTTCAGGAGACCTATTGTTCGCTCTATCACCCTCCTAGTATGTCCATGGGCCTCATTGTAATTCCTCTCTGCATTCGCCCCACCTAGAAAAAGGTGCAATACAGAGTAGTCATTGTTAAGCCTCTTAGTCAGACAGCCTGGCTGTCTACAATGTGTCAGTTAGTGACAGAAACACTTACCTATGATTCAGCCTCTGTCCTCTTGGAGTTGTTCTATCTTCTGTGGCACACTACTGTTCCTCAGCGGTTGTATGTCAGAACAACGGATGCTCCAACCACCCATGCCTGAACAACGAGGTCAGAACAACGACCTTGTTGTTACCAATAATGCCTTTACCACTAATGCCTTAACAATGATTTTTCGTTGTAAAGGCATTCCTGGTAAAGGCAATAGTGAACGGCATGCATGTTTCCAGCATGCATCCTCCCTGGCCCCCCACCCCTAAAAATTACCGCAACCCCCTCACCCCCACAACCACCCCAACCCCCATCTCCAAAATTACCACAACCCCAACCTCCCTTCCCTATAACCTAAAGCAACCAACCCCGAAAACCTAAACCCTGACTCCCCCACCCCACCCCTAACCCTTAATCACCCCGAGCCCCCCACCCACCCCAAAAACTAAAAATACCCCGACTCCCCACCCCGCCCCTAAAACCTAAAACACCCCAACCCCCCACCCCACCCCTAAACCCTGACCCCCCTCCCCTGCCCCTAAAGCTAAAAATACCAGACTCCCCACCCTGCCCCTAAAACTAAAAATACCCTGACCCCCTGCCCTTAAAACAGCTCCAGTCCCAGCCCAACTTACCTCCTCCTTGATTGCGTCGTCCGACTCCCTTCTTCTGTGCCTTAACCACGCATGTACGTGGTTCAGCTCACAAGTGGTTAAGGCCCTGAACAAGGAAGTAGTGGAAAACAAAAGTGTTGTTCAGGACTTGTTGTTCAGGATGCTTCCCTTCCTCAGCACAAAGGAATCATGGACTGAACCTGGGAACATGGCATTCACATGTGAGATGTACTGGTCTGCAGTACATACCAATTGGATGTTCATGGAATGAAAGTTCTTTCTGTTTCTGTAAACCTGTTCACTGACTATTGGGGGTATGACCGGTATGTGGGTGCCATCGATGGCACCTATCGCATGGGGTATGTTGGCAAAGGCATAGAATTCCGACTTGATGGCAAGGAGGTCAGTACTTTGGGGAAATCTCACATAGGACTGCAGGTGTCATACAAATGCATTTAGAAATCTTGTCTGTACCATGCTGAACATTGGCTGTGAAGTTTCAGCACCCATGCCCATTGTCACTTGAAATGAGCCCATGGCCAGGAAATGGAGTGCGGAGACCACCTGCACTTCAGTAGGGATGGCATGCTGATTACGATTTTCCAGAGTTAGTGCAGGATCCAGTAATGCACAAAGTTCCAGCATTGTTGCACGGGTGAGTCTTTAATTGATTATGATCTGATGCTCCACCATGGTCCTCATATCCAGAAGTGATATGTACACCGATGGTGCCCTTCCTCGCCACAAGGGTTGGTACCTATGAGGGATATCAAACAAGTGTGAGGAACACACATACATAGGCATGCATTGTCATCAATTGTGCACTGCATACTTCATTGTGGTGACTCAACAGTAACATGTTCTTGACAGATCTACATCTACACCTCAATGAGGGAACAGTGTTTTTCATGTGAGGTATTTTTTTAAATGGTCACATGCATAGGTGCCTCATGTGGAAAATAGGGCCGGCATTGTGAACAATTGTTTTTTATAGATGCGTAGTTAATGCCAAAATGTCTGCCCCCTGTAATCCAGGCCTGTCATTGTGGAAGTGACCTCATACCGCTAGCGGTTGACGTAACACCATAAGGCGGTGTTTACTGCCGTTCGCACAGTCATTGGTTAACATGGATGCCAATGGGGAATCCTGACATATCACGATTGCCGCCGGCGGTGACGGTGCACACCGCTGCGGTACGTACGCGAACTCGTTATCTATACTTCACTTGACTCCCTGATCTCATACGAACAGGTACTCCACTGTGTGTACTGCTGTGTCCTGCCTCTGGTCATGGATGTGGCTCGTGTTACAGGGGAAAGGGCTCCGGCCTTCACCCAGGAGGAACTGAGAGGCTAGTGGATGTGGTCCTGCCCCTGTACGCCAAACTCTACGGACGGCCAGAGGTACAGGTGAGTTGGGATTTGAGGTGCACTGTTTGGGTATAATAGATGGTATTGTAAGGACATATGTGTGCACCTCTGAGCCTGTATGGACCATGGTGCATGGCCTGCTGCGTGAGTATGTCGTGTGAGTCTTACAGTACTGTCCGTCCCATGGTGGACGAATTGCCAGCTGTACCTATCTTGCAAGTGCCTGACCTCTGTGTTCCATTTCTTTGTCACCCTTTTAGGTCAGCGCCCACCAGAAAAGGGCACTTTGGCATGCCATCACCAAGGAGGTGTGGACCCTGGGGGGTCTACAACCAGCAGAGCGCCCACTGCAAGAAGAGGTGAGAGGACCTGCGGTGCTGGGCGTGTAAAATCTGTAAGGCCCAGCTGGGGAAGTCCTCCCAACGTGGAAGGTGTGCCCGTCAGGCACTGACCCCCCTCATGCAGCGCATCCTGGCAGTGATGTACCCAGTGATGTACCCAGACCTGGTCGGGCACTTGAAGGCTGCACAGCAGTCACAAGGGGGTGACTACTCATGTCACAATCTTAAGTCTGGATGGATGTCTGTGTGTGTATTAGGGTTCATGCTGCTTAGAGGCAGGGACTCTGACTGTTGTCCATCTACATGATGGTCCCCGTAGGGCGTAGGGGTGTCTTGGTCAGGTCTCCCACATGTCGGGTCCTTAGGTAGTTCAGGGGATGAGTGTAGAGCAGGGTTATGGTCAATAGTCAGGGGCATGGCCATGGGCATAGTGAACGGTGCTGCCTGTTGTAGGTGTCTTCTGGGTGGGTGTATGTCTGGCTACTATGTACCTCCATTCAGCTATTTACAAGTGTCTCTCCTGTTTTGTCTCCCCATCACTGTTCTCTGGTGTTGTTTTTGTACATCAGCAATATCTGGCAAGGGAGCTGAGGCACCGGCAAGTAGGGAAGCAGTGGCCCACGGATCGTCGAAGGCAGAGTCATCCAACGCCAAGGGGACCAGTGGGTGGGAGGGCAAGGGGAGTACCACAGGGGAGGCAACTATGGCTGGAGGTAATGACTCCAATACCTCCTCTGATGGGGGCTCCCGGGCGGTGGCTGACCCTAGTGGCCACACCACTACAGTGACATCTTCCGCCACCCCCCATTCCATCACCTCCCTCCCTTCTGCTCCCTACCGAGTTGCCCATGCCCGCTCGCCCAGAAAGGTGGGTGTCTCCTTCACCCCAGGCACCTCCTCCCCTGCCCAAGTCAGCCCTGCTGCCCTCACAGAGGAGGCTATTGACCTCCTGAGAACCATCTCTGTAGGGCAGACAACCATCGTCAATGCCATCCAGGGGCTAGCATTAGAGGTGCGGCAGACCAATGCCTATCTGGATGGCATTCACGGTGCTGTGTCTGCCCTACAGAGATCTTTCAGGCTCTGGCCTCCTCTTGGACGGCAGCCAGTTTCCCTGGCCATTCCGTCCCCCCTCCAACCTCTTCTACCCCTTCCAGCACCCAACTCCCTTCACCCGTCCAAAGCACACAATCTGACATGCAGTCAAGCACCACAACAAACAAGAAGCAGAATTAAAAAAACAAGCACCACACCTCCCACCACAAGCATTCACACAGCCAACATACACATGCACACAAAACAACATCCACTTCCCCCAGTATGCCCACCTCTTCTTCATCCCTGTCTGAACCCTCTACATGCACACCCCCAGGCACAGCATCTTCAGTCACTGTTGCTACTCCTCTTACTGCACTCACCACAATAGCAGACATCCATACATGCACCCCAGACACCACACCTGCACTCAACACAACTACTGTAGTTGACACATGCAGGACACTTACCAGACTTGCAGACACCCACACAACATACAACCACACTGGCAGCCTGTCTTCTCCCACTGCGTCCACCCCCCTCCTACAAAAACACAAAAACGCACCAAGACATCCACCCATCACATATCCACCACACCGCAGCATACTGTCCAGTCACCTGCACCCACTACACGCACCCCTACACCACATACGTCCACACCCTCTGTCTCCACTCCCACGCCCTCATCCAGGACCACTCCAATTGCTCCAAAGAAACTTTTCCTCTCCCTTGCTGACCTCTTCCAACCCACTGGCCGACCCCGTCTTGTCCCTAAGCTTGCACACCTCCTTACCCTTTCCATTCCTTCCACTTCACAGCCCACCCCTGTCCACCCCTCACATTCCCATGCCCCTTCCCCAGAGAAGAAGAAGACCTGTGCAGACCAAGTCCATCTGGAAACACCCACTCCACCTTCAAAGGACAAACCCTCTCCTTCCAAGCGCAAGTCCAAGCCCCACCCCCGTTGCAAATCACCACCCCCACTACCCCCTACCCCCGTTCCGTGAGGTGCCTGGATGCCCCTTTGTTGCCTCACTAGGTGAAGTACCGTGGACTTTTGGGAGTCAGGTTGGGGACGTTGTGGCCCATGGGACTTCTTGAGCTACGGACTGGCCATTGGCCTTGTTGGAAATAGTTGGCTCTGTGAGCTGTAAAAAATATTTCTGTGTGGCCTGTGTTTTGGCGGCACACTGGTGAACCCTGGTGTTTTGTTTCATTGTTTGTGGGTGTGGGGCATTTGTATGTACTAGGTCAAGTTCGAGTGTCAGGTGTAGGAGGCTGGCCTGGCTTATAGTGGGTACCTGATGGTACACCTTGTGCCAGGTCCAGTTATCCCTTATTAGTAGATTAGTAGTGTTCTAGCAGCTTAGGCTTGTAGAGGTATCTATAGCAGAGCAGCTTAGGCTGAACTAGGAGACATGCAAAGCTCCTACTATACCACGTATTTCATATAGCACTACAGAGTTACTAAAAATGAAGCTACTTTATTTTAGTGACAATGTGCCAAAAATATCTCAGAGGATATACTCCCTTAGGAGGTAAGTAAAATACACACAATATACACACAAACCAAAAGAAAAGTAGTGCAAACACTGTAGAATACAATAGGATGCAATAGGCCTAGGGGCAACACAAACCATATACTAAGAAAGTGGAATGAGAATTGCTTAGGGACCCCAGGCCTAGTGTAGTGTGTAGAGGGTCGCTGGGAGTGTAAGAAAACACTAAGGGCGTCCAATATACCCCACCCCAAGACCCTGAAAAGTACGAGTAAAGATAGCCTACTTCCCTAGAAACACACTAAAGTCGTGATTGGAAATTCTGCAAACACCACAACTGACTGCAAAGCACTGACAACAGATTCCTTGACCTGAGGACCTGTAAAGGAAGGGGACCATTCCAAGAGTCACGAAAGTGTCCGGTGGGGCATGAGCCCATTAAAACCCGGGTGAAGGTGCAAAATGGCTGCCTTCTGGTTGAAGAAGCTGAAGATTCTGCAACAATGGAAGGTGCCATAAACTTCTCCTTTTTACATAAGATGTCCCACGGCGTGCTGGAGGATGCAGAGTTGTTTCCACACAGAAAGACCGCAAACACACCTTGCTAGCTCCAAAGATTGCAGTTGAAGAAAATGGGTGCTGCCCGGGCCAAGGAAGGACCAGGAGGTCGCCCCTTAGAAGAGGAGACAGAAGGGCCACTCAGCAACACAGAAAGCCCAAACAGAAACAGACAGCACTCACAGAAGTACTTGAACATGGATTCAAGAAAACTGAGTATGGCACTCGTCTCAACATTATAAAGGAGGGTCCCAAGCAGCCGTGGTCAACTCAGCGAGTTGAGCAATGCAGGGCGGAGTGCTGGGGACCTGGGCTATGCGGTGCATGAAGGATTCCTTGCAAAAGTGCACAGAAGCCGTAGCAGCTGCAGTTCATGCAGTACACAGGATTACTGTCTGGTGTGGGGAGGCAAGGACTTATCGCCAACAAATTTGGACAGATGGACCACTGGACTGTCGAGGTCACTTGGATCCAGCTCCTGTGTTCCAGGGACCATGCTCGTCAAGATGAGAGGGGACCCAGGGGGCTGGTGAGTGTTGGACTTTTGGCCATACGCATGGTCATCCCTAGTCTTTTTGCCTCCTTCCTCCTGGTTTTTCTGACCTCTCGCTGTTGGCTCTAGGACTCTGAGCACTTTATCACTGCTGACCAGTGCTAAAGTGCAGGTGCTCTCCCATCTAAAGTTGGTATGATTGGCTTATACCTAATTGGCATATTTAATTTACCTATAAGTCCCTTGTACAGTGGTATCTCTATACCCAGGCCCTGTAAATTAAATACTACTAGTGGGCCTGCAGCGCTGCTTGCGCCACCCACTGAAGTAGACTTTCAAACCTGTCTCAGGCCTGCTAGCGCAGGGCCTGTGTGCGCAGTTTTCTGCCACAGGGACCTGGCATCTAAATTTACTTGCCAGGCCCAGAACTCCCCTTTTACTACATGTAAGTCACCCCTAAAGTACGCCCTAGCTAGCCCTATGGGTAGGGTGCCATGTATGTAGAAAGGCAGGACATGTGCCATATTGCATGGCCTGTCCTGGTAGTGACAAACAGCCTAACTTGGTGTCTCACTGCTGTGAGTGCTGCCTTCTCATAGGATTGCATTAGAAATGCCCTGCTTTATGTGTAAAGGGTATTGTCTGATTTATGAGGGGTAGCGTAGGCGTGTTTGGTATGGTTGTGATGGTGATGATAAATACTGCTTACTGGTGTGGGTGTATTTTTTATTACTATCACAGAAATGCCACTTCTAGAAAGTGCGCATTTATCTGTGCTTATAATTCTGGTGTTTTGCAGCTTGACTCCAATCCACGTCTGGGCAGAGTGACAGTTGGGGCTTTGTGCATACTTTTCAGACAGCCTGTACACAGGGAGGGTGGAGGGTCACCAAGGTGCATCTGCATGCTGAATAGTCTTCCTGGGCTGAGAGAAGGGAGAGGCGGGGCACACCTGCATTTGTAAAGACTGTGCCCTGGCCTCACACAATAGGGTTGTTAACCCCCCACTGATGTTTGGAGCCTGTGCTGAAAGGAGAGAGGGGGCACTCCCAGAACCAGTTGTAACTGGCTGGAACCTCCTCTCCCTGTCATTGTAAAACACTGTAAAAATGGACTATAAGTACAGGGGAATTTTCCCCACAATTTGAACATTCTTGGAACTTGAAACTGGACACAGGACGCTGATGAATGGACTCACCAGGAAACCGCCATAGACTGCTGCTGCTGTGCTGACCTGTGACCTGCCTGGTCACTAGGAGGAACTGCCACCATCTGCACCCCTTGTGCTGGCCTGTAGCTGGGCCCACCAGCCCTATGCTCCTTCTTGTGTAGTTGTTCCCAGGGGCAGGGTGCTGTGGCCCCTGACCCCTGCAACGATCTTTGACATCTTTGCCCAGGATGCTTGAAGAGAAAAAAAAGGCCTTCTTTTAATGGTGGAAGCGGCTGAGGTCCTAGCGCTTTGAAAGCGCTTTTCTTTTGCCGAAGGAAATCACCGCCGCAGCCCGGGTTTAAATTATGCCCTCGCGCTTCCTGGAGCGCGTCTCTACCAAAAAGAAATCACCGCGGCAACCGGGCACCTTTAATCCTTCAAGCGCGTCGGAGCGCGCTGTTGGTAACCCCAGGACGAAGAGAGGAGCCGGCGCGCTCCTCTCCGTGCCCCCGGGGCACCTTCAAACCAAATATCGGAGCGAACACGCTCCTAGCGTGCCCCCAGGGCGAGGTTCGCTCTAGAGAGCGCCCCCGGGGCACAAGCAGGCACCTACTTGGGTGCCTGCCTTCGGCTGCAGCCCAGACAGGTCGCAGCGTCCAGCGTGAAGGTGGGCAGGAGGGGAAGCCTCGTCGGAGGCTCCCTGCCCACCGCAACCCTCGTGTGGGCCGCGCCTGGATCGCGGGCCCCAGGAGGGGCCCGGTCAAATTCCTCGAACGAGCAGACGGGACGGGAGCCTCATCGGAGGCTCGCCCGCACCGCCGGTCCCCAGCTTGGCCCTTGTGTGGGCCAGCACTAACTTTTCTGGGCTCCCCCCCTATTGAGGAGAGCCAGACAAGGCCCGGGGGGCCCCACAAAGTTTGCGGGTCCCAGGAGGGGCCCGCACTTAAAAATCAGAGGGGGTGCGTGGCGCCCCCCTCCTTCCTAAAAGTATTGGGCGAGCTGGGCCCCCCTCAAGAGGGCCGGTGGAGGTCCAGGGGGGTCCCCAGTGATCACGGGCCCCTGGAGGGGCCCGTTAGGAGTACGGAGGGGGTGTGTGCTACCCTCTTCGCTCCCACATTTGTCAGGAGGCCCCCGTTTTGCGCAGAGGAGCGCCGGGGGCCCCATTTATTCGTTTTAGGCACTGGAAGTGCCTCTGCATCAGAACAGGTACTTTCTAAAGGGACCAATATACCGGTAATTTAAAGTTCTTTCTACAGACTTTATTAATTGTGTTATATTGCCTGCCTGTACTATGATGCTTTTACATATGTGTGCACATGTTCCTTTTATGGGCATGACTTGCTAATATGTTTGCTTAACTTGCCATAGATTTTCTAATGTTCCTACAATGGGCGTTTTATGATATTCTTATGACAAGTGTGCTAATGTGATAACGTGTTTCCTGACTACTGCTTACGTTGCAGAATACTGAGTAACCTGTGTGTTATGTGTGACTACTGCTAGTTTGCAGAGTAACTAATGTGTAACGTTCTGACAACTGCTAAGGTAGCAGGATAGTACTGTTATGTGATGTTGGTCTAATAATTACGTTGTGTACAATACAGTATATTTTCATATAATCTGGTGTTGTGTTTCCTTTGTGGTGGGGATATTGCGTCACATGTATGTGTGTGTTGTGCAAACGCTTTACACATTGCCTCCGGGTTAAGCCTGACTGCTCGTGCCAAGCTACCAAGGGGGTGAGCAGGGGTTATCTTGGACGTGTAACTCCCTTGCCCTGACTAGAGTGGGTAAGTTCTGCCTGGCTGAGGTACATACCCTAGCCAACCAGAAACCCCATTTCTAACAGTGAGGCAGAAGTTTGGTGCATCCGTTAGCAGGGGGAAGATTCCGTCGATCCACTGGAGATTTCCTCTTGGCTTCCAGTGCCGGGTGAAGGCAGACAGCCCGCAGAGTATGCACAACCATGAAACAGTCAAGAAAGCCGTCAGGATTAGGCACTATAATGTCACTGGTAGTCTTCTTGCTACTTTGTTGAAGTTTTGCAGGCATCCTGGAGCAGTCAGCGGTCGATCCTTGGCAGAAGTCAAAGAGGGAGATGCAGAGGAACTCTGGTGAGCTCTTGCATTCGTGATCTGAAGAGAAGCCCACAGGAGAGACCCTATATAGCCCTCAGAGGAGGATTGGCCACCTAGTCAGGTAAGCACCTATCAGGAGGGGTCTCTGACATCACCTGCTGGCACTGGCCACTCAGAGGCCTCCACTGTGCCCTCACACCTCTGAATTCAATATGACAGAGGTCTGGGACACACTAGAGGGGCTCTGCGCAGGGGAGCTGGGGTGGTGATGGACAGGGGAATGGTCACTCCCCTTTTCTTTGACCATTTTTGCACCAGAGCAGGGGATGGGGGATCCCTGAACCGGTGAAGATTGGGTTATGCAAGGAGGGCATCATCTCTGCCCTTCAAAGCATTTCCAGAGGCCAGGAGAGGCTACTTCTCTCAGGCCTTTAACACCTATTTCCAAAGGGAGAGAGTGTAACACCCTCTCTCAGAGGATATCCTTTGTTCTGCCTTCCTGGGACTGGGCTGCCCAGACCTCAGGAGGGCAGAAGCCTGTCTATGGGTTGGCAGCAGCGATAGCTGCAGTGAAAACCACAGAGAGCTGGTTTGGCAGAAACCGGGGTCCATGCTGGAGCCACGGGGATGCATGAGATTGGCACCCCAATATCATATTTGGCATGGGGGGGACAATTCCATGATCTTAGACATGTTACATGGCCATATTCGGAGTTACCATTGTGAAGCTGCATATAGGTTTTGACCTAAATGTAGTGCACGCATGTAATGGCGTCCCTGCACTCACAAAGTCTGGGGAAATTGCCCTGAACTATGTGGGGGCACCTTGGCTAGTGCCAGGGTGCCCTCACACTTAGTAACTTTGCACCTAACCTTCACTAAGTGAGGGTTAGACATATAGGTGACTTATAAGTTACTTAAGTGCAGTGTAAAATGGCTGTGAAATAACGTGGACGTTATTTCACTCAGGCTGCAGTGGCAGTCCCGTGTAAGAATTGTCTAAGCTCCCTATGGGTGGCAAAAGAAATGCTGTAGCCCATAGGGATCTCCTGGAACCCCAATACCCTGGGTACCTAGGTACCATATACTAGGGTATTATAAGGGTTTTCCAGTGTGCCAATTAGGATTGGTGAAAATGGTCACTAGCCTATAGGGGCAATTTTAAAGACAGAGAGAGCATAAGCACTGAGGTTCTGGTTAGCAGAGCTTCAGTGACACAGTTAGGCACTACACAGGGATACACATACAGGCCACAAACTATGAGCACTGGGGTCCTGGCTAGCAGGGTCCCAGTGAGACATATAAAACGCACTGAAAAAAGAGGGTTTTCACTATGAGCACTGGGGTCCTGGCTAGCAGGATCCAGCGAGACAGTAAAAGCTCTCTGACATATACTCACAAACAGGCCAAAAGTGGGGTTAACAATGCTAGAAAGAGGCTAACTTCCTGCACAACCCCCCAAATGAAGGACAATAAGGCTAACCTTGGCCAGTTGAGTCTTTATTGTCTAAGTGGTTATAAGTGGAGAATAGCTCTGCAATAGATTGGTTACTCCCTTTATCATCCACTGAATGGTTACTTCCCTGTGGGGATGTGAACCACCCTGTTTGGAGTTTTTTAGCTAACCAACAACGTGAAGTTATATTCTCAGAGTTCCTATTAGTATGTTTTAGTTTAACCCCTTCGTGCAAGGCCTTTTCCCCCTCCTGTGCCAAGCCTTTTTATGGCTATTTGGGGCAGTACGCGCTTAGGCCCTCATAACCTCTTGTTGACATAAGTTACCCACACCAAATTTGCATCCCTTTTTTCCAACATCCTAGGGATTCTAGAGGTACCCAGACTCTGTGGTTTCCCCGGAAGGAGACCAAGAAATTAACCGAAATACAGTGAAAAATTTGTTTTTTTTCAAAAAAATTGAAAAAAAGGGCTGCAGAAGGCAGCTTGTGGTTTCTTCCCTGAAAATGGAATCAACAAAGGGTTTATGGTGGCAAGATCACCATCTTCCCAGCTTTCAGGAACAGGCAGACTTGAATTGGAAAACCCAATTTTTCAATGCAATTTTGACATTTTACTGGGACATACTCCATTTTTACTATTTTTTGTGCTTTCAGCCTCCTTCCAGTTAGTGACAAAAATGGGTGAGAAACCAATGCTGGATCCCAGAAAGCTAACCATTTCTGAAAAGTAGCTGAAATTCTGAATTTAGCAAGGGGTCATTTGTGTACATTCTTCAAGTGTTTCCTACAGCAATTAACAGCTGAAATAAAAAAATATTGAAATTGAGGTGAAAAAAACAGCCATTTTTCTCCACGTTTTACTCTGTAACTTTTTCTGTGATGTCAGATTTTTTAAAGCAATATACCGTTACATCAGGTGGACTCTTCTGGTTGCGGGGATATATAGGACTTGTAGGTTCATCAAGAACTCTAGGCACCCAGAGCCAATAAATGAGCTCCACCTTGCAATGGGTTTTTATTCTATACCGGATATCTAGCAATTCATTTGCTGAAATATAAAAAGTGAAAAATAGGTATCAAGAAAACCTTTGTATTTCTAAAATTGCCACACGATAAGGTGTTGAGAAGCAGTGGTTATTTGCACATCTCTGAATTCCGGGGTGCCCATACTAGCATGTGAATTACAGGGCATTTCTCAAATAGACGTCTTTTTCACACACTGCCTTACATTTGGAAGGAAAAAATTTAGAGAAAGACAAGGGGTAATAACACTTGTTTTGCTATTCTGTGTTCCCCCAAGTGTCCTGATAAAAATGGTGCCTCACTTGTGAGAGTAGGCCTAGCGCCCACAAAAGGAAATGGCTCAAAACACAACGTGGACACATCACATTTTTTCACAAAAAACGGAGGTGTTTTTTGCATGGTGCCTACCTGTGGATTTTGGCCTCTAGCTCAGTCGGCACCTGGGGAAACCTAGCAAACAAGTGCATTTCTGAAAACTAGACACCTAGGGGAATCCAAGATGGGGTGACTTGTGGGGATCTGACCAGGTTCCGTTACCCAGAATCCTTTGCAAACTTCTAAATTTGGCTAAAAAACACTTTTTCCTCACATTGTGATGACAGAAAGTTCTGGAATCTGAGAGGAGCCACAACTTTCCTTCCACCCAGCATTCCACCAAGTCTCCCGATAAAAATGGTACCTCATTTGTGTGGGTAGGCCTAGCGCCTACGAAAGGAAATGGCCCAAAACACAATGTGGACAGATCAAATTTTTTCACAGAAAACAGAGATGTTTTTTACAAAGTGCCTACCTGTGGATTTTGGCCTCTAGCTCAGCCAGCACCTGAGGACACCTAGCAAACCGGCGCTTTTGTGAAAAGTATACACCAAGGGGAATCCAAGATGGGGTGACTTGTGGGGCTCTGACCAGGTTCTGTTACCCAGAAACCTTTGCAAACCTCAAAATTTGACCAAAAAAACACTTTTTCCTCTCATTTCGGTGACAGAAAGTTCTGGAATCTGAGAGGAGCCACAAATTTCCTTCCACCCAGCGTTCCCCCAAGTATCTCGACAATAATGGTAACTCACTTGTGTGGTTAGGCCTAGCGCCCACAAAAGGAAATGACCCAAAACACAACGTGGACACATCACATTTTTTCACAGAAAACAGAGGTGTTTTTTTACAAAGTGCCTATCTGTGGATTTTGGCCTCTAGCTCAGCCGGCACCTGGGGAAACCTAGCAAACCAGCGCATTTTTTAAAACTAGACACCTAGGGGAATCCAAGATGGGGTGACTTGTGGGGCTCTGACCAGGCTCTGTTACCCACGAAAGGAAATGCCCCAAAACACTATGTGGACACATCAAAGTTATCAAATACAAAACTACCTGTTTTTGCAGAGGAGCACCTGCTTTTTTGGTCCTGGGCTCAGCAGCCTTCTAGGAAAACCTCCCACACCCAGACATTTCTGAAAACTAGACACCCGAGGGAGTCCAGTGAGGTGTGACTTGTGTGGATCCCCCAATGTTTTCTTACCCAGAATCCTCAGCAAACCTCAAATTTAGCTAAAAAATCACATTTTTCCCACATTTCTGTATAGATGAGACAATGCTGGGTGGTAGGAATTTTGTGGATTCCTGCAGATTCCGGAAGGTTCCATCACAAAAACGTGGGAAAAAGGTAAAACCAAAGATCCTTCTTCACATCCTATGCACTCTTCCATCCCTGCCTTGGGGGTTTGGGGGGGGAACCCCACAGAGGGAGCGCTCCCTCTGGGCTCTGTGCCCAGGACGTAATGGTTACGTCCTGGGCACACGAGCACTGTGCCTCAGGACGTAACCATTACTTCCTGGACAAAGAAGGGGTTAAAGCAGTGGGCTTGGTCCACTGGGCCTATATCAAATGATGAGAATGCCAGACAGGGATTCTGTCTCAATAAGCCATAGCTGGGCAAAAAGTTTGTCCATATGGATGTAAGAGAGAACAGGGTTGCTGTTTATCTTGATTTGGAGCAAGGCAGGGCTGCTGTCCTAGAACCTCCACACTAGGGCAGGGACGCTGACCCAAGTGATGTGAGGCAGTGCAGGGTTGCTGCACCAAATTTTCTCTGGGAGGGTTGGAGGGATGCTCCATGTTAACTAAAATGGTGCAGTTTTTTACATCAGGATTAGTTATCGCACAGAGAGGTGCATTTATTTCATGGAGTGCTAGCTGATGGTTCCCTTGGTACAAGTTCCACCCCAGGAGAGGTTTCTCCTACCACAGAAATGGTATCCTTAGTGGCAGGGTGGGGAAGGGATACTTTGATACCCTTATTACCTGTTGGTGGAGAGGGATCCTGATATTTCAGGCCTTTTTCTCTCCTTTGCTTTTTCATTTCAGCTGATATGAGAGGAAGCAAGTCCTCAGGGATACCCAGCCTGGATGCATGGGTACTAAACTCTACCTCAGCCCAACCTGAGGCCTCTATGTCATTACCTAAGAGTCAATCTACAGGTAAGCTAGGTGATACCAACACATGCTTTGGGCCATTAACTCCCCCCCCCACAACTAAACTGAACTATAGCTAAGGGGAAGAACTGAGTGGAGTTATGGACATCAATATTCTTGCACTGTTGTCCAATGGGGTGTTGTGCAGGACACACCAGATTCCCAGTCACCAAAGTGATACTGGTACCTGTGTCCCTGTAGGTCTGGGTCTCAACACCATTTATTACAACTGACTGACTGTACTTTTCCATTGTAAGGGGACAAGCAGCCATTTTGGCAAGGCCAGTGCCACCAAGTGTGACAGAAACTGCCTTGGGACTGACTACCCCAGTGTCTATGATGGACCCAAAAGTGAACCCAACTACAACCTTATTTTGACTGTTGCCAGCAGTCCTAACACTATTACCACTACTGCTAGGGGTACTAGAGTTTGATGTATTAGTGGTGGTTGGCTCAGGGGCTTTACCTGGGCAGGACTTATCCCCTGGCCAATGGCCTTTATTTTTACACACATAGCACCAAGGCTTTGTAGTGTGGGAGGGTTGTGAAGAAGAGGTAGAAGATGATTTATCCCCACCCCCTGAAGAGTGTATAGGATGTGAAGAAGGGTCTTTTGTTTTACCTTTATCCCAATGCTTATCCTGAGATTTTTCACCATCTTTCTTCTTGCCATCCTTGTCACCCCCTGTATAAGCTTTTCTGCTCACTCTTGTTCTGACCCATTTGTCTGCCTTCTTTCCCAATTCTTGGGGAGAGGGCAGATCTGAGTCTACCAAGTACTGGTGCAACAAGTTAGACACACAATTATTCAAAATATGCTCTTTCAGAATAAGATTATGTGGGCTTTCATAGTCAGTCACCTTACTGCCATGTAACCATCCCTCCAAGGCCTTCACTGAACAGTCTACAAACTCTGTCCAGTATTGAGAGGACTCTTTTCTGGCATCTCTGAACGTTATCCTGTATTGTTCAGTGGTTAAGCCAAATCCATCTAAGAGTGCATCCTTCAAAACTTTGTAGTTATTGGCATCACTTTCTCTGACAGTAAGGAGCCTATCCCTACTCTTACCAGTGAATGATAACGACAAGATAGCAGCCCACTGCCTTCGAGGGACCAACTGTACCATACAGGCCCTATCAAGTGCTGCAAACCACTTGTTAATGTCACCCCCCCCTTGTAAGGGGGGACAATCTTGTGCAGGTTCCTAGAATCTTGTTCACTTATAGGACTACTATCAAGAACACTGCTGCTGCCACCATGGGGAACGAACCCCAACCTCTGCCTTTCCCTCTCTACATCTAGAGATTCCTTGTCTAAGGCCAACTGCTGCTGTCTCAGCTTCAGTCCGGCCTCTTCCAACCTCAGCTTTCTGAGTTCCCTTTCTAGGGTACCATTTTCAGGGTGTGAGGCTTGGGAATTCTGAGACACAGAAGAAATGTGGGAATTGGCAGAAGTGGACCTGTCTCTAATTGGCTGGACTCTAGTTACCTGGCCTTTTGGAGTGAAAGGTGCCCTACTAGTGTGTGACCCCCTCCCACTACCAGTATCACTAGGTGGTCTGTTAGCTGACAGGTCTTTGAATGAACCCTCCCCAGATTTCTCAGGGCCCTCCCCTGATTCTTGCTAGGAACCCCCCTCCTCTACCTCCTGATCCTGGGATGGGCCAGACTGGTTCTGGTCACTTTCTAGGAGAAGGCTAAGGAGAAGATATTTGGTAGGGTTCTTACCAATGCTTAAACCCCTTTCTATGCAGAGACCCCTCAAACTTGTAAATTTTAAACTACCATAGGTTGCCTGGACAACTGTTGGAGTAAGTTCTATTGCAGACATAGTTGTTACAAAGGGTTTAGGACAGAGATAAAAACTTTACAAACTTTCCACCAATGTAGGAGGCTGGCCTGGCTTATAGTGGGTACCTGATGGTACTTACACCTTGTGCCAGGTCCATTTATCCCTTATTAGTAGATTAGCAGTGTTCTAGCAGCTTAGGCTGATAGAGGTAGCTATAACAGAGCAGCTTAGGCTGAACTAGGAGACATGGAAAGCTCTTACTATACTACTTATATCATATAGCACTATATCATAAGAATCACAATACTCAGAGTTACTAAAAATAAAGGTACTTTATTTTAATGACAATGTGCCAAAAACTTCTCAGAGGATATAGTCCCTTAGGAGGTAAGTAAAATACACACAAACCAAAATCAGATAAGTAAACATTTAGAAAAGTAGTGCAAACACTGTAGAATACAATAGAATGCAGTAAGCCCAAGGGCATCACAAACATTATACTAAGAAAGTGGAATGCGAACCACTTAGGGACCACAGACCTAGTGTAGTGTGTAGATGGTCACTGGGAGTGTTAGAAAACACTGAGGGCCTTATTTATACTTTTTGGTGCAAAACTGCACTAACACAGTTTTGCACCAAAAAGTTTTGCACCGGCTTGCACCATTTTTTAGCACCAGCTGGGCACCATATTTATGGAATGGTGCAAGCCGGTGCAAAGGGTAGGCTAGCGTAAAAAAAAGGATGTTAGGCAGGTTAGAGTCAAAATAAATGACTCTAACCAGATTAGCGTCATTTTTTGATGCTAAGGGGCATATTTATACTCTGTTTGCCCTTAATTAGCGTCACTTTTTTTTAACTCTAATTCGGTGCAAAACTAACTCCATATTTATACTTTGGTGCTAGACCCGTTTAGCGCCAACTTTATGGATTTAAAGTCATTTTTTGGAAGTGGAGCCTACCTTGCCCTAATGAGATGCAAGGTAGGCGTTCCCATGCAAAAAATGACTCTATGGCCTTAACTCCATATTCATACTCCCATGCAAAAATGGTGCAAGGGAGGGAGGAGGGGTCAAAAAGTGGGGCAAAGCAAGCTTTTTTAAAGCCTGGGTCAGGGCAGGTCTTAAGGGACCTGTGGGCCTATTTCCATGGTGGAACACCATGGAATAAGGCCACAGGTGCCCTCCCCAGTCCCCAGGGCCACCCCCACCAGAGGGACTGCAGAGGATGGGGGACCCCATCCCAGGTAAGTACAGGTAAGATTAAATTTTATTTTTGAAAGTGCCATATGGGGTCCTGAAATGGGCCCCATACATGGCACAGGGTGCACTGGCCATTCCCTAGGGGACCCTTGTCCTCTGTGCTGGCCATTGGGTGGTGGGCGTGACTCCTGCCTTTTCTAAAGCAGGAGTCACTTGGCATGGTAGGTTTAGCACCATAAAATGACGCTAATCTGGTTAGAGTCATTTTCTTTTACTCTAACCTGCCTAAAGTCATTTTTTGGTGCTAAACCCTCTTCTTCTATACTGCCAGCCCCACCCGACTAAAGTCATTTTTTGATAACTCTAGCCTACCCTTTGCACCGGCTTGCACCATTCCATAAATATGGTGCCTGGCTGGTGCACAGAAATGGTGCAAGCCTGTGCTAAACGTTTTGGTGCAAAACTGAGTTAGTGCAGTTTTGCAGCAAAAAGTATAAATAAGGGCCAATATTTGTAAGTTTGCCCCACTTTTGCATCAAAAAATGACTTTAATGTGGCGCAAAAAAAGTATAAATCAGGGCCTTGGTGCTAGACGGGTCTAGCACCAAAGTATAAATATGGAGTTCGTTTTGCACCGAATTAAAGTAAAAAAAAAATGACACTAATTCGGGCAAACAGAGTATAAATATGCCCCTAAATATGGCGTTAAGGCCACAGAGTCTTTTTTTGCACGGGAACGCCTACCTTGCATCTAATTAGGGCAAGGTAGGTCTCCACTTCCAGAAAATGACTTTAACTCCATGAATTTGGCGCTAGACGGGTCTAGCACCAAAGTACAAATATGGAGTTAGTTTTGCACCGAATTAGAGTAAAAAAAAAATGACGTTAATTCGGTGCAAACAGAGTATAAATATGCCCCTAAGGGTGTCCAAGATACCCCACCACAAGACCCTGAAAAGTAGGAGTAAAGTTACCCTACTTACCCAGAAACACACTTAAGTCGTGATAGGAGATTCTGCCAAGACCACAACAAACTGCAAAGCACTGAAGATCGATTCCTGGACCTGAGGACCTGCAAAGGAAGGGGACCAAGTCCAAGAGTCACGATAATGTCCGGGGGGGGGCAGGAGCCCACTAAACCTAGGATGAAGGTGCAAAATGGCTGCCTCTGGATGGAAGAAGCTGAAGATTCTGCAACCACAGAATATGTCAGGAACTTCTCCTTTACACAAAAGATGTCCCACGGCATGCTGGAGGACGCAGAGTTGTTTCCATGCAGAAAGACCACACACAAACCTTGCAAACTGCAAAGGAAGTGGTTAAAGAAAATGGGTGCTGCTTGAGCCCAGGAAGGACCTGGAGGTCGCCCCCTGGAGAAGGAGACAGAGGGGGCACTCAGCAACACAGAGAGCCCATGCAGAAGCAGGCAGTACCCGCAGAAGTACTTGAACACGGGTTCAAGAAAACTGAGCACGGCGTTCGTCTCAACACTACAAAGGAGGGTCCCACGAAGCCCGTGTTCAAGTCAGTGATTTGAGCAATGCAGGACGTAATGCTGGGGACATGGGCTGTGATGTACATGAAGGAATCCTTGCAAAAGTGCACAGAAAGAAGCCATAACAGCTGCAGTTCACGCAGTACACAGGATTACTGTCTGGCGTGGGGAGGCAAGGACTTACCTCCACCAAATTTGGACAGATGGACAACTGGACTGTCGGGGTCACTTGGATCCAGCTCCTGTGTTCCAGGGACAGCACTTGTCACAATGAGAGGGGACCGAGAGGACCGGTGAAGCAGAAGTTTGGTGCCTGCGTTAGCAGGGGGAAGATTCTGTCGACCCATGGGAGATTTCTTCTTGGCTTCCAGTGCAGAGTGAAGGCAGACAGCCCCCAGAGCATGCACCACCAGGAAACAGTCGAGCAAGCCGACAGGATTAGGCACTACAATGTCGCTGGTAGTCTTCTTGCTACTTTGTTGAAGTTTTGCAGGTGTCCTGGAACAGTCAGCGGTCGATCCTTGGCAGAAGTCAAAGAGAGAGATGCAGAGGAACTCTGGTGAGCTCTTGCATTCGTTATCTGAAGAGAAGCAAACAGGAGAGACCCTAAATAGCCCTCAGAGGAGGATTGGCCACCTAGTCAGGTAAGCACCTATCAGAAGGGGTCTCTGACATCACCTGCTGGCACTGGCCACTCAGAGGCCTCCATTGTGCCCTCACACCTCTGCATTCAAGATGGTAGAGGTCTGGGACACACTGGAGGAGCTCTGGGCATCACCCCTGGGGTGGTGATGGACAGGGGAGTGGTCACTCCCCTTTCCTTTGTTCAGTTTCGTGCCAGAGCAGGGGTTGGGGGTTCCGTGAACGGGTGTAGACTGGTTTATGCAAGGAGGGCACCATCTGTGCCATTCAAAGGATTTCCAGAAGCTGGGAGAGGCAACTCCTCCCCAGCCCTTAACACCTATTTCCAAAGGGAGAGGGTGTAACACCCTCTCTCAGAGGAAATCCTTTGTTCTGCCTTCCTGGGACTGGGCTACCCAGACCCCAGGAGGGCAGAACCCTGTCTGAGGTTTGGCAGCAGCAGTAGCTGCAGAGAAAACCCAGAGAGCTGGTTTGGCCGTACACGGGGTCCATGCTGGAGCCCCTGGGATACATGGGATTGGCACCCCAATACCAGATTTGGCATGGGGGACAATTCCATGATCTTAGACATGTTACATGGCCATATTCAGAGTTACCATTTTGAAGCTATATATAGGTATTGACCTATATGTAGTGCACTCGTGAAATGGTGACCCCGCACTCACAAAGTCTGGGGAAATTGCCCTGAACAAGGTGGGGGCACCTTGGCTAGTGCCAGGATGCCCTCACACTTAGTAACTTTGCACCTAACCTTCACCAAGTGAGGGTTAGACATATGGGTGACTTATAAGTTACTTAAGTGCAGTGTAAAATGGCTGTGAAATAACATGGACGTTGTTTCATTCAGTGGCAGTCCTGTGTAAGATTTGTCTGAGCTCCCTATGGGTGGCAAAATAAATGCTGCAGCCTATAGGGCTCTCCTGGAGCCCCAATACCCTGGGTACCTTGGTACCATATACTAGGGAATTATAAGGGTGTTCCAGTGTGCCAATTAGAATTGGTGTAAATGGTCACTAGCCTATAGTGACAATTTTAAAGGCAGAGAGAGCATATGCACTGAGGGTCTGGTTAGCAGAGCCTCAGTAACACAGTTAGGCACTACACAGGGATACACATGTATTGTCACCAAAATAAAGTACCTTTATTTTTAGTAACTCTGAGTATTGTGTTTCTCATGATATAGTGCTATATGATATAAGTGGTGCAGTAGGAGCTTTGCATGTCTCCTAGTTCAGCCTAAGCTCATCTGCTATAGCTACCTCTATCAGCCTAAGCTGCTAGAACACTTCTAATCTACTAATAAGGGATAACTAGACCTGGCACAAGGTGTAAGTACTACTAGGTACCCACTATAAGCCACGCCAGCCTCCTACAGTGAGTAATTTCCTTTCCTCCTGTACTTTCCCTCTAGGTCAGCGCCCACCAGAACAAGGGTATTTGGCATGCCATCACCAAGGAGGTGCGGACCCTGGGGGTCTATCACAGATGGAGCACCCACTGCTGCAAGAGATGGGAGGACCTGTGCCGCTGGAGCAAGAAGACGGCGGAGGCCCAGCTGGGGCTGCCCTCCTAACGTGGAGGGGGTGCCTGTCGCACCATGACCCCCTTGATGTTCCGCATCCTGGCGGTGGCCTATCCGGAGTTGGATGGGCACTTGAGGGCATCACAGCAGCCACAAGGGGGTGAGTACAGTGTCATAAAGCTGACTCTGTGGTTTAGGAGGGATCTGGGTGGGGGGTGCGGGCTGTGGGTGCCCCTAGGCCAGGGCAGTCATGCCAGGGTAGGTCCCTTGTTTGCAGGCTCAGAAGCACTCCTACTTCAATGGTGCAATTGGACAGCTACTAGTGTGCAGGGTCCTGTAGGTGTCAGGTGTGCATGTGTTGGAGTTAGGCATTGTACCCCATGGGGTGGTGACTACCATAGTGACTGTTTGGGCAAGGCTTAGTGCGCAGGGCAGCTCAGTGTGTGTTGCGTCCGCCAACGGTAGTGGTGTTGCTGGCATTGACCATGTGTGTCCTCTGTCTCCCTCCCCTTCTTGTTTTGTCACCCTGTCTTTGTGTGCATTAGCATATTCTGGCAGAGGAGCAGAGGAGCAGAGGCACCGGCGACGGAGGGAGCTGCATCCCACATGGCCCTTGAGGGTGAATCCACAGAGGGTGAAGGTACCAGTGGGACGGAGGCCGAGGGGAGCTCCACGATGGGGACAGGAGGGGATACCAGCGACAACAACTCCTCTTCTGATGGAAGCTCCCTGGTGGTGACGGACACCTCTGTGCCCACCCCAACTAAAGTTACAGCCGCCACCCCCCCACCAGCACTGCCCTCCCAGCAGCCCCTCAGCGTGTTTCCCGTGCCCACTCACCCAGGAGGGTGGGCATCTCCTTCTCCACTGGCACCTCAGGCCCTGCCCCAGTCAGCCCTTTTGCCCTCAGTGAGGAGGCTATTGACCTCCTGAGATCCTTCACTGTTGGGTAGTCAACCATTCTGAATGCCATCCAGGGTGTTGGGAGGCATTTGCGGCAAACAAATGCATACCTGGAGTGCATTCATTCTGGCGTGGCAGCCCAACAGAGAGCATTTCAGGCTCTGGCCTCAGCACTGATGCAGCCATTGTCCCTGTGTTCAGCCTCCCCCTCCAACTTGCACTACCCAGACCCAATCCCCTCTACCTCACCCTATCCCAAGCACACCTTCAGACCAGCATGCACACACATCAACACACATCAGTGTCTCAGGAAAACATAAGCACCACACATCACACAGGCACTCACATAAGCACCATACCCATGAACACATACCAACATCCACTTCCTCCACTGTGTCCCCCTCCTCCAGGTCCTCCATCTCCCTCTCAGTCTCATCTCCACTCACACTTGCATGCACTATATCATCAGCAACTGCCTCCAGCACCAGCACACCCGTCACAATACACCGCTCACATGCAATTACAACCACCACTACCATTCACACATCCCCTGTGTCCTCTCCCAGTGTGTCTGTGAGCCCTCCTCCCAAAGTACACAAACGCAGGCACACACCCACCCAACAGCCATCCACCTCACAACCGCCTCCAGCCCATGCACCTTCACCCAAACTCAGCAGACGTACACCTCCTATAACTACTACCTCTTCCTCTACTCCTACACCTCCTCCTTCTTCCTGTCCCAGTGTTTCTAAAAAACTTTTCCTAGCTAACTTTAACCTTTTCCCTACACCTCCCCCCGTCCGTCCCCTAGGGCCAGGATGTCTAGATCCCAGCCCAGCACCCCAGCCATCACATCTGCATCTGCTGTGATCTTTGCAAGTCGGGGTCGATCGAAGGGGGCACCCGTCAGAGCTGCCAGTGTGCCACCTACAGGTGTGAAGGACCACCTGATTCCACCACCTGCCAAGGTAAAAAAGGGCCCGGCTTCCAGCAGGGGAAGGACTTACCACCCACCCAGCAAGGCCTCACCCAAACACAGAGAGGACAGTCCCAAGGTCCCAGCAGCGACTGTCAAGGTGGGGAAGGGACACAAGACAAAGGGCAAGTCACCTCAGGGCACAATGCCTCCTGGTGAGGGGCTGGTGACCACCATTTCCTCAGGGATGCCAGCGGCCTGTACCACAGTCACCACCGCCGCTACGACTACCACCTGCACAGCCACTGACACAATGTCAGTCTGCAGCATCCTCCCCAAGGATCAACCATCCGAGGCTGCCAGAGATGGTATGGTGTCTCCCCCCACCACACCAGACACCTGCACCACGGCCAGCACCGGCAGCATTTCCGCCGCAGCCACGGCCACCTGCACCACCATCTGAACCGCCACGTGCCCAGCCACTACCATTATATCAGACGTCAGCAGCATCACCAGTGGGCAGCCATCCAAGGCTGCAGGGGACGTCCTGGACCCTGGACACGCCACTTGAGGTACCACCCCCAGCACTGGCACGACAGCAGTTGGCAGCCTAAGTCGCCGCAGAATGGAGTGTGGCTCTGCCTCCATGGAGTATCATGCTACCTGTTCCATGTACATCAGGATTAGACACCCAGGTTAGAGGATGTTAACTGCCACACCCCAGGTGCAGCATCACTGGGCACCAAGCCCCCTCCAGAACCAGTGAAAAAAGGCATCCACTCACCCAATCCTTGGCAGGATGAAGCACTCTGGGCAGAAAGCCCCCTCCAGAACCAGTGGACAAAGGCATCCACTCACCCAATCCTTGGCAGGATGAAGCACTCTGGGCACAAAGCCCCCTCCAGAACTAGTGGAGAAAGGCATCCACTCACCCAATCCCTGGCATAATGAAGCAGACTGGGCAGAAGGCCCCCTCCAGAATCAGTGAAGAAAGGCATCCACTCACCCAACCCTTGGCAGGATGAAACACTCTGGGCATAAAGCCGCCTCCAGAACCAGTGGAGAAAGGCATCCACTCACCCAGTCCTTGGCAGGATGAAGCACTCTGGGCACAAAGCCCCCTCCAGAACCATTGGAGAAAGGCATCCACTCACCCAATCCTTGGATGGATGAAGCAGACTGGGCAGAAGGCCCCCTCCAGAACCAGTGGAGATATGCATCCACTATCATTTTCCTTGGCAGGATGAAGCAGACTGGGCACAAGGCCCCCTCCAGAACCAGTGGAACATGTCACCCACTTGAGAGACTGTTGCTTTGCACTCCCCTGGACCGGGCAGTGGGCAAACCACCCACTAGAGAGACTTGAGAGACTGTGGCTTTGCACTCCTCAGAACCAAGCATTGGGCAAACCACCCACTAGAGAGACTGTGGCTTTGCACTCCCCAAGACCAAGAAGTGGGCAGAGCACCCACTTGAGAGACTTGAGAGACTGTGGCTTTGCACTCCCGAGGACCAAGCAGTGGGCAAATCACCCACTTGAGAGAGTGTGGATTACACTCCCAGGACCAAGCATTGAGCATGGAGCCCCCTCAAGGGGCAGTGGCTTCGTACTATCATCCAGCTGAGGTGCCCCCCCTTCCCTTCCCCTTGAGGACCTGATGCCCCTGCAGTGTTCTCTTCATTTTGAGGGAGGTGTCATGTGTGTGCTTCGCCCATGCTTTTTTGGACCACTGGCCCACGGACATTTACAAGGGACAGTGTACGACCTTGTGTACATAATGTAAATATTTGTATATACTGAATATTTAAAAATCTATTGGTATATCTGTATGTTTGAATATAACACTGCTTAAACTCATTTCTTTTTGCCCTCGCGTTCTTCCACGGGGTGACAGGGTGTATCAGTAATGTTGTTGGCTGTGTTAGTGTGTATGTTGTTGTGGGTGAGGGTGGGGGGTAGGGGTGTTACGTGTCGCGTGTGTGTCACTCTCTTTTCCCTCCTCCCCTCCCCTGTGTGCTAGGTGCAGTACTTACTGTCGTAGCCGCTGCCACCTTCTTTCTACTTCGTGGTGTATGAGTAGATACACCAGCATGGGGAGGATCTGCAATTCGGGCTCCATGACGTCCTGGTTCTTCGTGGGGTGTCGGAAGGTGAGTGGTTCCCCTTCATTGTACTGTTTCCACCATGCTTTTGATGGCGTTGGTACCACCCCAGAAAAGATGGCGGATTGGCCTCTCATAATAGTGTGGGCGGTACATTGTCTTCCGCCTGTCTGTTGGCAGTGATCGCCGCGGTGTTTGTTGCTCCTGCTGTGTTTGTCGGAGTGTTAAAGTGGCTGTCTATGTTGGTGGTTTCCACCATGGTCGTAATCCCATTTTTTTACCGCCAGCCTGTTGGTGGTGTTACCGGCCCTTTAAAACCGACCGCCAGGGTTGTAATGAGGGCCTAAATACCTACCAACTCATAATTTTCACCCCTGCATGAACAGGCGTTTATACATGGGCCAGATTCCCCTAAGCAGGCCCCTTGGGGTAGATTACTAATATTTGAGGTAATGCAGCACAGCAACCAAAGCTACTGCACTGTGTTGCATGTAGCGGAGAGAGCAGGACAGCACCATATCTACAATGATATGGCACTACTGACCTCCTTAGTAATAACAAGCTTTATTTCTGTTTAAAACCTTACAAACACACACACAAACGTTCAATTATTCGATACAGACCATGATTCTTAATAATATACTCAATTTCAAGTATCATGTCATTATAGAAAGTAAAAGGATAATATATAATAAAATCCTGGAATTGGCAATGAACTATGGTCTTCAGATCATTCTTAATCAACCTTTTTTACATTAACATTTCAGGCATCTATTTTTCCTTACAGCCCCATTCTTTTATGTAACTATCAGCTGATACCAAAAACTATGGTTATTGAAGTATCTGTTCACAGGACTCTCAGCTTGTCTACATGTTTCCTAAAGTCCAGGTTACAGCACAGTGGGTGAATCCATTTCCTTCTCAAAGCAGCATAAGCCGGCAGAAAAACATGATGTGCACGCGATTCTCTTTAGATTTTGTGCATAGAGTGTAATCTACTCCCTCACCAGCGGGACTATCTGGGGTCCATCTTGCTGCAAAGGCCTTATAACACTGAATGGCAAAATGAAACTTCGTATACAGTGTTTTTGCGATTGGGAGCCGTACAAAGTCCATATGAAGCCAACATTCTGCACTAGCATTAACAGTCACAAACTATTCGCAATATGATCCCAGTAGGTCCTTTTCAGGAGAATTTTGGAATGAACAGATACCGAGTTAGGATCACTCCAATAAGTACCCAGTGCCAGCTTGCTGACCCAAGATTGGACATCGCAAAACCAAGGGAAGGTAAAATGTTTGTCTAATCCCAATAGTTCCTTTAACCCCTCCCTATAATCGGTGAGTTCTTGCTTTACCCACAACTTTACCTAGAAGAGCAGAGGCCTCAGGGAAGCCAAGTACTCAGCATCATAATTAATACGTCTTGACACACTGGAATCAGAGCAGCACTCGTAGGGCGATGTAATACTGTGGTTATAAATGTATTTTCCCCCACAAGCATTCACTCCCCATGATTCTGCTTGATACAGCGTTGCTGTTTGGGCCTTTCAGCTATATGCCTCTCTAACCGGGGAAACTGCTTTGGCTATAGACGCTTGGGCCCGTATTTATACTCCGTTTGCGCCGAATTTGCGTCGTTTTTTTCGACGCAAATTCGACGCTAAACTAACGCCAACTAACGCCATATTTATACTATGGCGTTAGAGGCGTCTAGCGCCAAAGTTCCCGGAATGTGCGTCATTTTTTTGCGTGAACCCCTTCCTTGCGTTAATGATATGCAAGGGAGGCGTTCCCGTCTTAAAAAATGACTCCCAGGCCTTTACGTGGTATTTATACTCCCGGGCAAAAGAGACGCCCGGGAGTGGGCGTGGCTAAAAACTGCGCATTTGCGCCGCTTTTTAACGCCTGGGTCAGGCATGGCGTTAAGGGACAAGTGGGCTCAAAATGAGCCCAGAGTGCCCTCCCCTGCCCCCAGGGACCCCCCCTGCCACCCTTGCCCACCCCAGGAGGACACCCAAGGACGGAGGGACCCATCCCATGGACATTAAGGTAAGTTCAGGTAAGTATTTTTTTTAAAATTTTTTGTGGCATAGGGGGGCCTGATTTGTGCCCCCCTACATGCCACTATGCCCAATGACCATGCCCAGGGGACAGAAGTCCCCTGGGCATGGCCATTGGGCAAGGGGGCATGACTCCTATCTTTACAATGATAGGAGTCATGTTGATGGGGGATGGGCGTCGAAAAAAAATGGCGCAAGTCGGGTTACGACGATTTTTTCGACGTAACCTGACTTGCCCCATTTTAAGACGCCCATACGCCATTTTCCCCCTACGCCGGCGCTGTCTGGTCTACGTGGTTTTTTCCCACGCAAACCAGGCAGCGCCGGTCTGATTGCGCCGTCTAACGCCATTCCATAAATACGGCGCCCGCATGGCGCTTCAGAATGGCGTTAGACGGCGCAAAATTTTTTGACGCTAAACTGCGTTAGCGCAGTTTAGCGTCAAAAAGTATAAATATGGGCCTTGGTGGTTTTTTAAAACTTCCATGGAGCTTTGGGCAGGAACAGCTTCAATTTCTTTACTCGGGGACTCCATGATAAATTAAAATCCAGTGTCATGCTAAAATAGATAAAATTACCTACATACTCTAATTGCTGTCCCTTCACTTCAAATGCGCCTTTTGAAAGCCCTCTGGAGTTTTACTGCCATATCTTTGTTTTACCTGAGTTAATTTATAGTTCCCTGGCTTTGCAATAGTCACGGAAGCTATCAAATAATCCTTGTAAACACATCAATGTCTGGGGTATTAAGATGTTATTGTCTGCAAAGATTAGGGACGGTATCGGAGTCCCACAAAGCATTGGGAAGTCATGATTACATTTCTCTAAATATTGCACTATATCTTTGACATATAGTGAGAACAGGGTTGGTACCAACACAAAAACTTGTCTCATACCACTTTGTACAGGTATAACTTCTGTGAGTTCACTGTTAGGTCCCCAGCAGACTTTGGCATAATTAATGTGGTGCAGTCTTATGATCTGCGATAAAAGATCCTTAGGAACTTGTGGATTTGTTTAGGAAGTCCCAGAAAGGTTCCTCTGGAGAAGGTCGAAGGCTGCTTTTAAAATGACAAATACATCTTCCCTCAGGTTTGTGTATTTTCACATAATACATAAGAGCCTGAACACCTTGTCAATTGTATCAACACGTGTTCTAAAGCTTGCTTGTTGTGTTGAAAGTATGCTATTTTCATTAATCCAATTACCAAGCCTATTCGGAACCTGTCTTGCATATACTTTTCCAAATATCTATTTAACTTATTGTTATGTAATTTACAGGTTCCTGCCCATTGCCCTTCTTGTAAATGGGAATTATTTCTGCCCCCTCCATGTGCCGGGGACTGGGAAGCCTGATTCCAATGCATTACATATAAATTCACCTAGGCTACACATACCTCCTTGGCATGCCTCAACAAGACCCCTGGGATTTTATCGGGTCCTAGCAGTTTTAATGGCTTGATGGCTTCTATCGCTTCCCTTGTCTCATCTAGACTTTAAAAGTTGACTCTTGGCCATTCTACAATCCTTTGAGTACAAGGGATTAGAAGGCAATATTTTTGGCACTCTACCTTTTATATTTAGCTAAGGCATTCTCATTAAATATTCTTTTAATTTCACAGCTAAAGAGAAAAGTGTGTCTATTATAGGACTTTCAAGAGGGAACCAATCAACCTAAAGAGACAACATGCTCAAAAATGCATTATAGATGTTAGTCATAATATCTGGCTTTGTCACTATCGAAGGCCATTTAACTGACCTACGAGTGCTGCAAATCACTGGTTTGATTTGCTTCATATCCTGCTTCAAGAGTACTGGTCTGAAAGAGATTTCCTACCAGCATTAGGCAAAGCAGATAATGATCACTGATTTCCCTGCTGTCCATTTCAAAGTCTAATATTTTAACCCGTAATGCTATGCTGGTCAATACATAATCAATCTTAGACTAGGTGGCATATTTGTATGTATTGACTGGGCTGTCTGATTCCATCCTGCCTTTACAGGCTTGAAGTCTGTGTTCTAGTGCTAATTGGATTAGTTGTATACCAACAGATGAGCAAGGTACGGAACGGCCTGCCTTTAGTTGAGGGATGCCTCTTGCTATATCCTGTTCTTTGGAAATGAAGTCTAAAACCGTCATTGATCCATACTCACAAATAAAATCACCACCTATAATAATTATTACACCACGATTTAAGGGATGATTCTATCTAACTCTTCTACCACAGGGGTCTCCACATTGAAATTTCTTGGTCTGATGTAAACGTTAAATAGGCATATTTTGCTTCCATCTTGTGTTTTTATCCTTACTCCCAGGATATCCAGGCAGTTTATATTTAATACTTCAGATGTGTCACACAGGGAAATCATAATCCTTAAAAACAATCCTCTAGAAGGCCTACCTTTGGGGAAAAGAACTGAATTAACACTGAATGTTTCATAACCAAGCTTATATGGAGGTTCCAGTAGCCAGGTCTCCTAGAATAAGCAGAGAAGGAACTGTTCTATATAGTCATGACAATCTGGTTCCACCAATTTCAACCCAGCTACATTCCAAGAGATCAGGGCCATAGATTGTAATCGTGCCACTTTTCAAACATCAGGTTTAACTACAAGCATGATTTCCTCTTTGGCCACTAAATCTTGTGTCCCTATACTTGCTCCAAAGGATTTTTGGCATTCGGCCTCAAGGATACTGTGATCTAAATGGCTAGCCATGGACTTGTTGGAATCATGCGCCGGATTATCAGGAGAACAAAAAATTGGGTAGGACCTGACCAGTCATTCCACTGACTAAAATTTTTCCAAAAAGTCATTGGCCACTGGGAAACTGGACAAGTTAGATGGAATTCTTGTTCCAAAAGCTAGAGCATCAGTTGCCCTATTCAACTTGAACTTTATAAGTGAACCTGAGAGTAAGCTAGATCTCAAATCCATAGTAATCAGCACATCAACTGCCACTTTACTTGTGAAGTTGAAGGTTACGCTAGCCATGGACTTGTTGGAATCATGCACTGGATTATCAGGAGAACAAAAAATTGGGTAGGACCTGAACAGTCATCACACTGACTAAAATTTTTCCAAAAAGTCATTGGCCACTGGGAAACTGGACAAGTTAGATGGAATTCTTGTTCCAAAAGCTAGAGCATCAGTTGCCCTATTCAACTTGAACTTTATAAGTGAACCTGAGAGTAAGCTAGATCTCAAATCCATAGTAATCAGCACATCAACTGCCACTTTACTTGTGAAGTTGAAGGTTACGCTAGCCATGGACTTGTTGGAATCATGCACTGGATTATCAGGAGAACAAAAAATTGGGTAGGACCTGAACAGTCATCACACTGACTCAAAATTTGCCAAAAAGTTATTGGCCACTGGGAAAATGGACAAGTTAGATGGAATTCTTGTTCCAAAAACTAGAGCATCAGTTGCCCTATTCAACTTGAACTTTATAAGTGAACCTGAGAGTAAGCTAGATCTAAAATCCATAGTAATTGGCACATCAACTATCACTTTACTTCTAAAGTTGAAGGTTACGCTGTCATAAATTCTAAAACTCCTGGATATGTGTTCTGCAGTGAGTATGTCCAATCATACAACTGATAAGCATTGCCTGCCGTGCCTGATTTAATTGTTCACATTCTTTTTCAGTGCAACTTCATCCTCCCTGTTAGAAATGGAGATCTTCATTGGCAGTCAGGTTACCCCCTGTGCAATCAAGGACCCTCACTCTAGACAGAATAAAGGAGAATCACCCTCAGCTAACCCGGCTCACACCCTTGGTAGCTTGGCACGAGCAGGCAGGCTTAACTTCAGAAGTATTGTGTAAATTATTTGTACCAACACACACAGTAACTCAGTGAAAACACGACAAAATGACACAACACAGGTTTAGAAATTTAGACAATATTTGTCTAAACAGAACAAGATCAAAATGATAAAAATCTGACATATATAAGTCGTTATGAATTTGAAAAGGAAAAGAGTATTAAATCCTTTAGAAAACAAAAACAAAAGTACCTACGTAGCATCAAAATAAAGATGCACAGGCAAGTGTGCATCTGAAAAGGCCAGCGATACGTCGATTTCTCACTCGCAAGTGAGATCGTGCATCATTCCTTCTCCGATCGGGTCGGCGTGTGTCGTTTCTTCTCTCCCTCAAGAGAGCGATGCACTGAGCAGGCGTTTCATTGATTTCTCGTGCCCAGCGATGTTGCGTTGAAAATTTGGTTGCATGGTATCACAAAACGGCACTGCCTGAGGTTTGAATTGTTATCAGCCTCCATTACCAGGTGTTGTGCATTGTTTCTCCAGCTACGTTGGGTCAACCTTCCAGCCATGATGCAGGTGGAGCATTGATTTCAGCCACAAAGCCGGCGGCGTGTTGTTTATCAGCTGCGTCACCAAGGATGCATCAAAAATTACCCCGCACAGCAGTCTGTGCATGGATTTTCAGTTCTTGTCTGCCAACTTCACCTTTTAAGGGCCCAGGAACTGGATAGGGCATCACTTGACAGGGCAGGCGTCTCAGTAGAGAGTCCAGGTGCGGGAAGGGGAAGTCTTTGATGGCCCTGAGACTTCAACAACAAGAGGCAAGCTCAGTTCAAGCTCTTGGCATTTCTTCACAAGCAGGAATGCACAAAAAAATCCAGTCTTTGTCCCCTTTCACAGACAGAAGCAGCAACTGCAGGATAGCCCAACAAAGCACAGTCACAGGCAAGGCAGCCCTTCTCTTCAGCTTTTCAGCTCTTCTCCTTGGCAGAGGTTCCTTTTGATTCCAGGAGTGATCTAATTTTCAGGGGGTCTTCTTATACTTCTTTCTGCCTTTGAAGTAGGCCTACTTCAAAGAGAAGTCTCTGTTGTTTTCAAGATCCTGCCTTGCTCAGGCCAGGCCCCAGACACACACCAGGGGGTTGGAAACTGTATTTTGTGAGGACAGGCACAACCCATTCAGGTGTAAGTGACCACTCCTCCCCTCCATCCCAGCACATATGGCTTATCAGGATATGCTGGCTACACCCCAGCTCCCATTGTGTCACTGTCTAGAGAAAGGTGCAAACAGCCCAACTGTCACTCTGACCCAGACAGGAAATCCACAAACAGTCACAAAATGGTTTAAGCAAGAAAATGCCTACTTTCTAAAAGTGGCATTTTCAAACACACAATCTAAAAACCAACTTCACTAAAAGATGTATTTTTAAATTGTGAGTTCAGAGACCCTAAACTCCACATTTCTATCTGCTCCCAAAGGGAATCTGCTATTTAATAACATTTAAAGGCAGCCCCCATGTTAACCTATGAGAGAAATAGGCCTTGCAACATTTGAAAACCAAATTTGGCAGTATTTCACTGTTAGGACATGTAAAACACATCAGTACATGTCCCACCTTTAACGTACACTGCACCTTGCCAATGGGGCTACCTAGGGCCTACCTTAAGGGTGCCTTACATGAATAAAAAGGGAAGGTGTAGGCCTGGCAAGTGGGTACACATGCCAGTTCAAATTGGCAGTTTAAAACTGCACACACAGACACTGCAGTGGCAGGTCTGAGCCATATTTCCAGGGCTATTTATGTGGGTGGTTTGTGGGTGGTACAACAAGTGCTGCAGGCCCACTAGTAGCATTTGATTTACAGGCCCTGGACACCTCTAGTGCACTGTAGTAGGGACATACTAGTAAATCAAATATGTCAATCATGGAAAACCAATGACACATACATTTTAGATAGGAGCACTTGCACTTGGGCACTGGACAGCAGTGGTAAAGTGACCAGAGTATTAAAAACAGCAAACACAGAGTCCAGAACACATCAAACAAAGTGGGAAACAGAGGCAAAAAGTTAGGGGAGACCATGCCAAGGATGCCACGTCTAACACTTCCTAGCATTTGGTCTTAACTTAGGGACATTGATCATATGCACTCTGTATTCCCTGTTCATAGATGAACTCATACTATCATGCTCCATAGGGACATAAGTGTAGGATAGTTGTGAGGTTCTCCCTGGGGGGTATAAGACGATGTATATCATCTGGGAAAGTATCACCCAAAAGTGCTCTGTGGCCTGTATGGCCCATTGGTTCTGCCGGCCTGTTGTCCTCTGCCCAAGCACTGGTGCACAATTAGTCTGTAAGGATGTGTGTGTGGTTTCTTTCCTAGGTTTCACTCAGGAAGGGTATACTTCCTGTATGAAATATTATGCTGAGACATACTTTAAAACTTTTCATATCTTGCAGAAAGCCAATCAACTGAATCTGAGAATAGGTAAATTAAACCATAAGACTTTATATAATTATTCTATAGGATTAAGAATCCGATATTGGGTTTATTTGATATTATTATAATAGATTATAATGATATCCCATACTTCAGACCAAAACTTAAAAATAACTGGACAGTCAAATAATACATACTTTAAAGAACCACTATTTTATCTTCATTGCCAACAAATTGGAGTATCCAAAAATTTGGCATTGAACAATGCACAATGTGTTCATGAATAGGTGTTCATAAACAGTCAAATGAGATAACATGTCAGTTTGATACAATGCAGGAGGAAGCCAACCAGAAATATTAGATAAACATATTTTTCGCCATTTTCTGTAGAAACTGATACAGCGAGTTCCTTATTCAAAACAATCGCTAGTGCAAGATAAATTACCATCTCCTACAACAAAACGTTTTGGCAGTGTGACGGTGACAACGTAGAATTACAAAAGAGCAGAAGACAATTTAAATTATATAAAAGAAAAGGTCTTTTTGCTTACAACAGGTTTGTGCAAATATTAGACTGCAGAGAATGAGCCAGGCATTAGAGGTACATTACCCTTAGCTCAGTCGTCAGAACCAAAAGTCCAAGCTAGATGACCTGAACAGGCTGGCATGGTGCATTCTTTATAGTCTGATCAATGCCCTGTAGATATTTTACTGTTCGGGATATTACTCATGGATCTTCAGAATTTAGGCATACCATTATTGTTTGTCTGTAGGAACATACCCTTGATTACTCTTAAGAACATAGGCGGAGAGCCTCAGTTCTTCAGCTTGCTCCAGAGCAGGTTTTATGGGACAAAGTCAAAAGCAGCTATGTAATCTATGTAGCATCGGCACAATGGTTGTTTGGTTGATTTTGAGGATTCCAGCAGCAACAGTGCCATGTTAGTTGAAGTCCCAGTTTTTTTTATAAACCCTGTCTCATTGATCAGGATGATTGATGTGGTGTCAGCCCAGTCAAGGAGCTATTCTTGTAGGACTCCTACGTAATACATCACCTCATTATTGTTTAGGGCTATCAGTCTGTAATTTTCAGGTTTTGACTTGTCACCTACCTTAAAATTGGTAACTCCTTTTTCTTGCGCCTAAGGTCAAGGATGGAGACTTCATTGTGAGGGAACCCTCATACTATTCTCAAGGCCCTATTGACAACACCTTTGAGGATTTTTCTGTCTCCACTCGCACGTTTTGTTCAATTAGGATTCAACCATGAGAGAATACAGGATTAATCTCTAGAAAATATATGAAGGCTTGTTTTATTATAACAGCCTTGTGGCATTTATCAAAATTGAGATGGCCAAGACTACCCTTATTTTACAATTTTCAGTTTGGCATACATTTTTCTTACATGGATCAATACTCCATGTAAATTTAGATAACATTCTGTCTATGTTCTTGTGGAATGTTGGAGGTAAATGTGAAAGAAGCATAGATTGAATGTATAATATTTGAGGAACAATGGCCATTTTGATAGATTCTCGGCCAGATTTAATAGAAAATGACAGTGCAAGGCTCCGAGGGAAATTTGGCAGCCTCATGCAGCATAATTTTTAAAAAAGCATTTCCTATTTTTATTTCCTAGGATACCCCTGTGTTACCCCAGGCCCGAGCGCTAAATTGGCAGCCGTGCATCAACGTAGCCACCCTTGCACCATGGCTGCGTTGAGGGGGAGATTGGTTTTCTTCAGGAAGGAACACCTTTCTGCACAAAAACTTTTGTGTACTGCAAAATGAAGCACACATAGAAAGAGCAAAACATGAGGAGAAATGAAAGCAATTCTCCTCTTTGTGCCACTCTAACGCCACCCCTGGGGTAGCATTAGCTTTTGGCACTGCCTCAGGTTTAAGAAAAGTTGTAAATCTGAGGAAGCGTCAAATTGCAATGGGTGTTACCGTGGCACACCCACAGCAACACACATTACATGCCCCTTCCACGCAAAGTGCTGTGTGTGAAGGGGCCATATTTACAAGGTGGCATTAGGCACCAAAAAGTGGCTTAAAGCCACCTTGTAAATACGACGCAGGGATTAGTGCCACAAAAAGTGGCGCTCCGATGGCGCTAGGGGCTCTTGAGAATGCTCCTCAATTTTCTCCACCAGGTCATATGTGTTTATCAGCAATTTTAGTAACTAATTGATCAAAATTAAAAGTGACAGTTTTTGTCATAGAATTCAAGGAAAATACAGATATATTTTATTTTTTCTCTTACCCATATAATTTCCGTATTAGTAAACATCTTAAAGAGTGTGAAAGATATTTAATTGGAAAAACGTTGTCGTATTACTATTCAACATATATCCATTAACTACTCATGTATAATATTTAGGAGAGTAGGGATATCAATCTCTGGGTTACTAATAAAAAACAGAACACTGTGAGCATACACAGATGTTTTCACGGGAAATTGTTTCATAACTGAGTCTTTATTGTCATCTGACTGACTAATTAGTGATAAGGAACTCTGGCTAATAAAAACGATGAGAAGATAATGTTATCCTTGTCTTGTTCCTCTAAATAATTGAAGGGAGGGAGGGGAAAACCATTAATAAAGTGTAAAGACTAGAGATCATTACAATAAAGACATAACGAAAATGAAAAACTGGCAAGGCTTGGAACAAAAATTGCCAGTGAATTTTATCAAAAAGCTTTCTCAACATCCAGTGCTAGAAGGCGAAATTGTAAAGGCAAAGAGGGAATGGATTCTATTACATTAAGCAAGATGCTGATATTATTAACAGACTGGCTACCTTGCTAACCTGCTTGGTTCAATTTCAATAATATCATCCATTTTTTTAAATTCTAGTGGCTAAAATGTTTGCATATATTTTACTATACTGATTTTTTAGTGATCTCAGATGATAATAGGAAACTAGCATGGTATCTTTATCAGGTTTAGTGAGCACAATTATTAGAGCATCTATGAATGACCCTTAGGAAGTATCAGCATCACCAAATTCAGTAAATAACTGAAATAAGTTTGGGGTAAGCAAAGTGGAAAACTGTTGGAGAAATGCAGGTACATCATCAGGTACAGAGGAAATTCATGGTTTCAATGAATTAATAGCACTAGTAACTTGATCCGTAGTTATAGTTAAGTCAGGTTTATAATTAGTAGATTGTAAAATAGGAGGAATGTTAAAAAATTTCAGAAAATAATCTATTATATTAATGTCAGTTGTTTCCAGTTTACAGTATAACCATGAATGAGAGTAAAAAACAAAAGTGGTAACTATGCAATGTCAAAAGAGAGAGGCAGCTCTTTCCAAGTGCTAAAATGCACTGCCTGCAGGCCAAAGGGTAGTATGCTGGCACATTTGTGGTTAACCAGTAAAGATATGTAATGTGCACTGACCTTCCAAAATTAGCACATCCCATACCAGAACCAACACTTCACTTTCCTTATTTTGTGAAATGCATCATCAGTCCACCTTTACCTCACTTTGAGACTCATTTATGAGGCCCTAGCGGCATACTGCACCACTGGAGCTTCATTGTTTTGATGCTCCAGTGACGCAGTGTGTAAGTCCATATTTACAAGACCAGGCAAAGCCGCCATGCATGGCTTTTCATGGCCTTATAAATATGGAGCCCTTTTACTCATAATACTGCGTGAAAGGGTTGTTCCATGGATGTTGCTTGGGGTGTTCCAATGTAACACCCAGGGAACCCGAAGGAATCTGATGGTTTCCCAGATTTACAAGTCTGGGAATGTGTCAGATTCTTACAACACCTCAGGGGTGGTGTAAGAGTGTGGCAGCGGGGTGAAATATTTGTATTTCTCCCTGTTTCTCCCTCTCTCTATGTGTGCTGCATTCTACATCTCTTGTGATTGTTTTTGTGCAAGAAGGCATCCCTTCCCGCACAAAAACAATCACCTTCACAATGCAGGCACCCTTGCACCATGGTGCAAGGGTGCCTGTATTGGCACTACGCAGCAATTTGTTCACCAGCCCAGGGGGAGAGGACCGAAATATGCCGTATCTTGTAGCTATGGCACATTTCTGCCCTTTTCCGGTGGCACAGAGCGGGGAAGCAAGGCACTTGCTTCTCTGCCATGCATCATGGACCTCGCAAATGAGCCTTTTGTGTCTCGTGTATGAGTAAATGAAGCTGTGCTACGAAGACAGACAGCTGATCTTTGTCATTTAGAAAGTGCAGGGATGTGTTGTGTTTACTGAAATTCCATGCATCCCTGGACTTCCTTCAGCGAAGGCACACAAACTGCTACCTTTAACGCAGGCATCCATGTACCATGCAGCTACTTGGTCTCACCTGGGCCTCTGAAAACTAATCTAGGATTTAAATCCTCAAAATGGAATGGATGTGTGTTAGAAATTGCAACTCTAGTTGGCGGAGGTATACACCCTTCCCCAAGTAGAGACCACAATCCAAGTCAGGGTAAGTCACAACACAACCCAAATTATCCTGTGCTCACTCTCTGGTAGCTTGTCACAGAGCGGGCAGGCTTAACTTTGAAGGCAATGTGTAAAGTAATTGTGCAATAACTTATACAGTAGCACAGTGAAAACACCACAAAAATACACAGCACAGGTTTAGAAAAATAGATAATATTTATCTGAATAAAATAAGGAAAAAACAACAAAAATCCAATAGGCACAAGTTGAAATATCATTTTTTAAAGATTGAAAAGAGTCTGAATCCTTAAGAATCATTTGTTGTACCTTTGTAACACACAGAACCTGGGTTGTGTCAAAAAGAATGACTCACGGGGGCCGCTGAGGAGGAGATGCATTGAAAAATAAGGTGCTACATTGGACTTTCCGGTGCAGCACAGACAATTCATCATTTTTTTCCACGCTGCAAGGGGATGTGTCAAATTCCAGGAGCGCAGCCTTGGTTCCTCACTGCAATGAGATAATATTTTGATGCCCAGGGATGGTGCGTTGAAAGTTCTTGATGCACTAGCAGAAGGAGCAGGCACAGCATCGATCCGATACGTGATGTGGCCAAATTTCAGCCAGACACTGTATCGATTTCCGGTTGCGAGTTTGGCCCAGTGTCATTCCAGTCGTTGATTTAGCAATTTTCTAGCCGTGATGCAGGGTCTATGTCAATTTATGCTGGTGATGCATCGATTTTCCTATGCACGAGGATTTCCTGAAGGGGTGAAGTCTTTGTTGTCCCTGAGACTTCAGAAACAGGAGGCAAGCTCAATCCAAGCCCTTGAAGAGCACTTTTAGAGGAAAGTAGCATCCTTCCAGCAGAGTCAGGAGCACCAGGCAGTGGGGCAACAAGCAAGAAAGCAGTCCTTCAGCAAATCAGTCCAGGTGAGTCCTTTGGGCAGCCAGGCTGCCTTTCTGACAGAGTGCAGGTGTACATCCAGAAGTGTCTGATTTGTTGGGGTTTGAGACCCAGTTTATACAGCCAAGAATGCACAAGTTCCACTTTCAGCCCAGTTCTGTCTGCCAGGATCCCAGTGGGAGTTATTAGTCCTTTGTGTGAGGGAAGGCCACTGGCCTTTGAAGTGTAAAGGAGAGCCCCTCTGCCCTGCCTGCCCAGGGAGACCCATTCAGTATACAGATAATGCAGATGTGACTGAGTGTCCTGTGTTTTTGGTTGTCTGGGTGGAATACAGAAGGAGAGCTGTCAACCAGCACAGACCAAATGTGGATTGGAGACAGGGCTTTAAGGTACAGATGGTAGTAAGTACAGAGAGATGCCCATTTTTTAAAAGTGGCATTTCTAAAATAGTAATATTAAATTCAACTTTACCAGTAAGCAGGCTTTTCTAATACCATTCTGGCAATACTAAACATGACAGGGCTACTCCTTCTAGATCAGAATCTACCATTTAAAAGCATTTGAGGGCAGTCCTAATGCTATTCTATGGGAGGAGCAGGCCTCACAGTAGTGGAAAGTGAATTTGTGAGTTTTTCACAACCAGGACATGTAAAACATATAAGTACATGTCCTGTCTTTTACTTACATGGCACCCTGCCCAATGGGTTACTGAGGGGCTACCTTAGAGGTGACTTATATGTAGAAAAAGGGACATTTAAGGCTTGGCAAGTAGTTTTAAATGGCAAGTCGAAGTGGCAGTGAAATTGCACACAGAGGCCTTGCATTGGGGCTACTTATGTGGGTGGCACAATCAGTGCTACACGTTCACTAGTAGCATTTAATTTACAAGCCCTGGGCACATGAAGTGCACTTTAGTAGAGACTCACAAGGAAATTAAATATGCCAATTAGGTATGAGCCAATGTTACCATGGTTTTAGGGAGAGAGCACGTGCATCTTAGCACTGGTTAGCAGTGTAAAGTGTCCAGAGTTCTAAAGCTAACAGATATGAGGTCATAAAAAGGGGAGGAAGAAGGCAAAAGGTTTGGGGTGACCCTTCAGAGAGGGACATTTTCCAACATTGTGTCACAGGAGAAACAGCTCATCTGAGAAGGGAGCCAGGTGTGGGTGATGGAAGGCATCCACATATAGGGACATGGTAAGCAATATGTCTATTATACCCGGCATTAAACTACATTTCACCAGTTGACATGGGAGTGCACACAAGTGTCAGCTGCCATGGAAGGGACCACAGTAATACATCCCAAACAATCATTTGGTGAGTGGGTGATCTCAGAAATGCACACACTGTACAAACTAATGATTATGTGTGGGCATGGTGGAACTCTGCTACTGCTCTGCATGGTAGGTGCTGACTCTTCATGGCAAAATGACATTTGATTTGAAATGCAAGTCTTTGCATACTGGGGAGGTAGAAATGGACATGTTTACTGCATGGTGTCTACACAAATACACATGAACCACTGGGTCTGACTTGTGGCACACCTCGGAAGAGATGGCAGACGAAAGTCCATTGGAGGACTACAAACTACATGTCATGAGAACTGGCGGGAGCATGTGGCACATGCAAGAACATAGTACAATGTAATAATGTCTCACAGTGCCATATGTACAATTTGGAAGATGTCAAACAGGCATTTGATAAGGGATATCAAGAAATACCTAGCCACCACAAATCATAGGACCCATGGAGGAACTCAGGCTGAAGTGGGTTGGCCTACTGATGTGAGATTCAGATGTAGGGACTTGCCACCAATCACACCACCCCTACAATGTGGGGTGAGACCCTAACAATTGCTGTCTATAACAAAACAACTTGTAGTTGCTCTGGATATAGACATGCATGATCGATGTGTCATAGGCATGTGAGGATGGATATATGATCTGTGTAGGATTACTGTGTGCCTCTTAGAATGTTACACAATAGTTACTCTGCAGAAACCAGCAGTAGTCACACATAACACACAGGTTACTTAATATTCTGCAACATAATCACTATTCAGGAATAACATGACTAAAGAAATGCACTTGTCATAAGTATAATAAATAACCATACCAGGAACATTAGAAAACATACGGCAAGTCATAAAAAACATATCAGCATGTCATGCCCATAAAATGAACAACAGCACATATATGGCACATCATCAAAGAACCAGGTTAACATAATAGTCCATAATCTCCATACCAGGAACAATAGAAATCATATGTCCATTTACAAAAAGTACCTGTTTCTATGATGAAGATGACACCTCTAGTGCCACAAAGCACAATAAGGGGGCCCCCAGTGCTCCTTGCACACAACGGGGGCCTTGTGATGATGTTAGGGGGAGAAGGGTGGCATGCACCCCCTCTGGTTTTTATTTGGCCCACAATCTCTGCCCCCCCAGATCACAACTGGCCCTCCAGAAGGGGGGGCAAAGCCACAACAGCAATTGGGGGCCACTGAGGGGACCTAGCAGTGTGAGGGGCCTCCAATGAGGCTTCCACCCCACCCGTGGTCTCCTAGAACACAATCAGGTGTTCCGGTGGGGCGGGGAGCCTCCAATGAGGCTTCCTTCACTGCCCATCTCTGCTGAACAGACCAGGGGCTCTGGTGGGGCGGGGAGCCTCCGATGAGGCTTCTTTCCTTGCCCATCTCCCAACAGAACACACAAGGGGCCCGGTGGGGCAAGGAGCCTCCAATGAGTCTTCCTTCCCTGCCTGTCTCCTAAAAAAGGTAGAAAGGGCTTGCCTGGGCCACAGCAGTGATCATCCCTAAGTTAGGGCCTACTGGTGCCCTGGTTGTGCTCCTCGGTGTGAACCTCGCCCCAGGGGCACTGATAGGAGTGCACTTGCTCCAACATCACTTTCTTTGTGTCCTCCTCTTGCCCCAGTAGCACTCTGGACAGCATGCTTATGACACGCTCCAAATCCAGCAAAGCCCGGGTCACTGCAGTGATTACTCATGGCGGTATATCGCTTCACATAGGGCAATGTTTTGGGGTCATTACAACCCTGGCGGACGGTGTTAAAGCGGCGGTAATACCGCAAACAGGCCGGCGGACAAAAAAAGGGAATCATGACCCTTGCGGAAACCGCCAACAAAGACAGCCATTTTAACACACCGCCCGCCACGGCGGTACAGACAAGCAGCGCGGCGGTCACCGCCAACAGACAGGCGGAAGACAATGTACCGCCCATAGTATCACAACCCGCCAATCCGCCACCTTTTCCGGGCGGATTCACTGTGGATAAAAACACAACGGAAACAGTTTCTGCAATGGGAAAACGCTCACCTTAACACATCCCACGAGGAAGGAGGACACCATGGAGCCGGAATTACAAATCCTACCGACCTTGTATTCCTACTCATCTACGAAGACCAACGGCGGCGCCGGCGAAGACAACGTTAGTACTGCACCTACGACATATGGGTGGGGGGAGGCAAAAGTCAGGGGGACACACATGCAACACCCCCACTCTCGCACATTACAACACAAACACCAATGCATTTACAAACATCACAGTAACAACCCACAACCCCCCCGGAAGAATGCAAAGACAAAACAAAATCAGTTCAAATATTGTAATGTATCAATATACATGTATCAAATATATACAGTTATATCATAAAATCATTCGGAAATATATACATAATGAGAAGTAGTGCAGATATGCCCATTTCAATGTCCGTGCACCACTAGTCCAAAAATGCATGGGCGAGGCCCACACAAGATACCTGTCCACAAACGGAAAGAACACTGCAGGGGTTACAGAGAGAAATACAACAGGCACCTCAGGGGGAAGGGAACAGGCGGCACCTCAGCCGGATGAGTGCAAAGCCAGATCCACAACAGGGCTCCATGCCCATTGATGTATCCTGGGGAGTGCAAAGCCACAGTCTCTCAAGTCTCTACAGTGGGTGGCTTGCCCACTGTACCATCATGGGGAGTGCAAAGCCACAGTCTCTCAAGTCTCTGCAGTGGGTGGCTTGCCAACTGTACCATCCTGGGGAGTGCAAAGCCACAGTCTCACAAGTCTCTACAGTGGGTGGGTTGCCCACTGTACCATCCTGGAGAGTGCAAAGCCACAGTCTCTCAAGTGGATGACAGGTTCCACTGGTTCTGGAGGGGGACTGGTGCCCAGAGTGCTTCATCCTGTGCAGGACAAACAGAGTGGATGTATGTCTCCACTGGTTCTAGAGGGGGACTGGTGCCCAAACTGGATTAGTCTCCCTGAGACAGGTCCTGTCCCATCACTGTCCCAGCTGCACATGGGATAACGATGCTTGATGTGGTGGTCTTTTCCTTCTTCAGCGGTGCTTGCCCTGTTCAGCGGTGCTTTGCTATGGCGGTGCTTGCCCTGTTCAGCGGTGTTTTGCCATGGCGGTTCTGGACTGTTCAGCGGTGCTTTGCCATGGCGGTGCTTGCCCTGTTCAGCGGTGCTTAGCCATGGCGGTTCTGGACTGTTCAGCTGTACTTTGCCCTGGCGGTGCTTGCCCTGTTCAGCAGTGCTTTGCCATGGCGGTGCTTGCCCTGTTCAGCCGTGCTTTGCCATGGCGGTTCTGGACTGTTCAGCGGTGCTTTGCCATGGCGGTGCTTGCCCTGTTCAGTGGTGCTTTGCCATGGCGGTTCTGGACTGTTCAGCGGTGCTTTGCCATGGCGGTGCTTGCCCTGTTCAGCGGTGCTTTGCCATGGCGGCGCTTGCCCTGTTCATCGGTGCTTTGCCATGGCGGTTCTGGACTGTTCATTGGTGTGTGGCATGACGTTCTCTGGACTGGGCATTGGTGTGTGGCATGACGGTCCCTCATTGCCCAGCGGGGCTGTGGCTGCCGGGGCCCTCCTGGGCACTGACTCCGGCGGTGGAATCCTGACCAGTGATGATACTTGGGCCCTCCTGGGCACTGACTCCGGCCGTAGTCTCCTGACCAGTGACGATACTTGGGCCCTCCTGGGCACTGACTCCGGCGGTGGTCTCCTGACCAGTGATGATAATTGGGCCCTCCTGGGCACTGACTCCGGCGATGGCGGTGGTCTCCTGACCAGTGACGACGGTGCTGGCGGTGGCGTCCAGCTTGCCAGGAAGGATGCCGGCCTTCTCCGCCGTGATGTTGACACCAGGCTGTGCAGACTTCTTCTGGCCCTTCCCCACCTTTGGAGGAGTCACAGCTGACTCTGCAATCCCCCTGGGACCCATGTGAGTTGTTTTGCCTCAAGGAGTCTTCATACGGTCCCGTCGGCCACTTTCCAAATCAGAGCCTTTACAGGGGGTGGACTGGCAGTGCCTTGGCTCCGTGTCACACTGCCTGCCCTGGTGGCCGGTGCACTCCACACACCTTGAACAGGCACCACTGGTACTGGAGGCTTTTTGGCTGAGGCGCTATGATGGGACTGATGAACTGGAGGGGTGGGGGCAAAAAGGTCAACTTTGCAGAGAGACAGTTTCTGACGAACACTGGGATGGGTAGCTGGAGGGGGTCCGGGAGTGGAGGAAGAGGAGGTGGTTGTAGGAGGTGTCACTTTAGGTGTTTTGGGTGCAGGTGCAGGTCCTGGAGGCTGTCGTGAGGTGGATGGATGTTGGGTGTGTGGGTGCCCGTGTTTGTGTACTTTGGGAGGGGGCGTCACAGACACACTGGGAAAGGACACAGGGGACGTGTAAATGGTAGTGGGGGTGGTGAATGCAGGTGAGCAGGGTGTGGTGCTGGGTGTTCTGGTGCGAGTCCTGGTGCCTGTAGATGTAGTGCATGCAGGTGAGAGTGTAGACGACACTGGGAGGGAGGAGGCAGACGATGAGGAGGGGGACACAGTGGAGGCAGTGGATGTTGCTGTGTTTGCATGTGTGTGATGCTTGTGTGAGTGCCTGTGGGTTGTGTGGTGCTTATGTTTGCCAGAGCTACTTTTGTGTGTTGAGGTGTGTGCATGCTGGTCTGATGGTGTGCTTCGGATAGGCTGGGGTACAGGGGACTGGGTCTGGGTGGAGGAAGTTGGAGGGGGGAGGTTAGAGACAGGGACAATGGCTGCCATCAGTGCTGAGGCCAGAGATTGCAGGGTTCGCTGAAGGACAGCCTGACCAGAATGAATGCCCTCCAGGAATGCATTACTGTGTTGCAACTCCCTTTCTACACCCTGGATGGCATTCACAATGGTAGACTGCCCAACAGTGTGTGACCTGAGGAGGTCAATGGCCTCCTCACTGAGGGCAGCAGGGGTGACTGGGGCAGGGCCTGGGGCGAAGGTGATGCCCACCCTCCTGGGTGAGCGGGCACGGGGCGAACGCTGGGGGGCTGCTGGGAGGGTGGTGCTGGTAGGGGAGGTGGCGACTGTCCCTAGAAGTGGGGCGCACAGATGGCGCCGCCACCACAAAGGAGCTCCCATCAGCGGACGAGTCCGTGTCTCTGGTTGGTGATCCGGTGGCCGACGTGAAGCTCCCCTCACCCTCCGTCCCACTGGTGCAGTCTGAGTCCGTGGTGTGGCCCTCCATGGCCATGTGGGATGCAGCTCCCTCGTGCTCCGGTGCCACTGTACCTCCGCCTGATGATGCTGATGCACAAAAGAACACGGAGAGCAGATAAAGGGGTGGGGGAAGACAGAAGAAAGACAGGTTGAGTGTATGGCATACTGCTACCATTGGCGGACAATACAGACACAGCAGCCTCCTTCACTACGCCGTGCTCCTGGCCTCTACAGATGCAATTTCTTGGATCTGGCCTACATGGCTATGGTGGACATCTGCACACATGGATGCCACAGGGGCATGTATACCTGCACTTGGCACTATACTGCGGTGGGGTGGAGTGCCACATGGCCTGCATGACAGAGGGGCCTAGCCTACGTATTTCTGCCTGGCCTAGGTACACCCACAGCCCTCCTCCCTCAGCCAGCCCCTCCACTGCGCGCTAAGTCTCCAGAATGAGGTTGTACTCACCCCCTTGTGTCTGCTGTGATGCCCTCAAGTGCCCATCCAACTCCGGGTAGGCCACCGCCAGGATCCAGAACATCAGGGGGGTCATGGGGCGACGGGCAACCCTCCCACGTTTGGAAGCCATCCCCAGCTGAGCCTCCGCCGTCTTCTTGCTCCAGCGGCGAATGTCCTCCCATCTTTTCCGGCAGTGGGTGCCCCGTCTCTGGTGGACCCCCAGGGTCCAGACGTCCTTGGCGGTGGCACGCCAAATGTCCTTCTTCTGGTGGGCGCTGACCTACATGACATCCACAAGGGAAGAAGAGAAGTCATTATCAACTGCACCGTCGATGTGAGTGTCCCCCCTCCCTATCCTAGCCATGTGGCACATTCATTCACATGCATTCATGTTCTCTGAACTCTGCCCCCTTCCCTCTTACAACCAGCCCTCTCCACCCAGGCCTAGCCCATACAACGTGCTCCCTGTGTACTAACCTGTTGGTCTGGAGGACCGTAGAGTAGTGTGTAATGGGGGAGGACCCGTCTACTAGTTTCTCCAACTCCTGAGCAGTGAAGGCAGGGGCCCTTTCCCCAGACGCAGCAGCCATCGTCGCTTCGTGTTCCTGTGGGGGCATAAGTGCATGATTATTGCATGTGTGTGTGTCATGGTGTGCAATTGGTGGCTCACCGTGTACCCCAGTGCAAGCATTCCTGTGTGGAGGCTTGTGTGATGATAGTTTAGGGGGGTGTATGGGTATGTGCAGTGGGCATGCTTTAGTGATGGGTGTCAATGCTTAGTTGTGTCATGCAGGGCTTGGTGTTGGGATGGGTGGTTTGTGTTATGAGTACATTAGTGAGGAGTTGGAGTGATAGTGGAGGGGGTGATGGTGGGGGTGTGTGATAGCATGCAGGTAGGGTGGGGGATATGATAGTTAGGAATTGGCTTACCAGTGTCCATTCCTCCACTGACTCCTCCGAGGCCCTCTGGATGCATGATGGTTAAGACTTGCTCCTCCCATGTTGTTAGTTGTGGGGGAGGAGGTGGGGGTCTGCCGCCAGTCTGCTGAACCGCAATGTTGTGCCTGGAGACCGCTGAACGCACCTTCCCCCGTAGGTCGTTCCACCTCTTCCTGATGTCCTCCCGATTTCTTGGATGCTGTCCCACAGCGTTGACCCTGTTGACTATTCTGCGCCATAGCTCCATCTTCCTGGCTATGGATGTGTGCTGCACCCGTGAGCCAAATAGCTGTGGCTCTACCCGTAAGATTTCCTCCACCATGACCGGGAGCTCCTCCTCGGAAAAGCAGGGGTGTCTTTGGCGTGACATGGGGTGGTGTGTGTGATGTGTGGGATGGTGTCAGTGTTGATGTGTGTGGTGATGTGTAGTGGTGTGTGGTATTTTGTGTGTGGATGTTGTGTGGGTGATGGTGTTGTGTGCCTCTGTGTGGTGGGGTTGTCTATTCTGTGCTGTCTCTCTGGCATTCGTGACTAATTTTTGGTCGTAGGTGTTTGTGGGTGATGTGGGAGTGTGTTTTATATAGTGTTGGATGTGTGGGAGTGGTGTTTGTATGTGTCTCAGGTGTGTGTATTTTGAACCGCCAATGGAATACCGCCGTTGAAAGACCTCCACGTGGATCGTAATAGCATGGGTGTGTTTCTGTTGGCGCGGAGGTGGAGGCTTTGTTTTCGCCACTTTACCACAGACCTTTGGTGTGGCGGACTTGTGTGGGTGTCTGAATTTCGGCGGATTCCGAGATGTGGGTCATAATAGCTATGGCGGAGTTCCGTGGCGCCGGCGGTGTTTTGGCGGTCTTCTGCACGGCGGTAAGCGGCTTTTACCACCAATGTTGTAATGACCCCCTTTGTGTCCACGTACAAATCTGTTTCAGTTCCAATATGTCTCCAAATTGTTGGGGAAAATTTTCTGTACTTGTACTCAGTTTTGCAAAGGTTTAACAAAGAAGGGGAGAGGAGGTTCCAACCAGTTACAACTGATTCTAGGAGTGCCCTGTCTCTCCTCCCTCACAGGCTTCAAACATCAGTTGGGGTAAAACAACCTTTTTGTGTGAGGCCGGGCACAACCTTTACAAATGTATGTGTGCCCGCCTCCCCCTTCTCTAATCCCAGGAAGATGCACCTCTGTGACACCTCGACACTCTTTGTGTACAGGCTGTCTGAAAAGTATGCACAAAGCTAAACTGTCACTCCGTCCGGACGTGAATTGGAGTCAAGCTGCAAAACACCAGAGTCATAAGCACAGAGAAATGATCACTTTCTAGAAGTGGAATTTCTGTAATAGTAATGGAAGATCCACTTACACCAGTAAGTAGCATTTCTCACTATCATCACAACCATACCAAGCATGCCTATGCGTCCCCCCATAAATCAGACAATACCCACTAGACATAAGGCAGGACATTTCCAATGCAATCCTATGAGAAGGCAGGACTCACAGCAGTGAGAAATTAAATAGGCTGTTTGTCACTACCAGGACAGTCCAAACTACTAGGCACAGGTACTGCCTTCTACATACAGAGCACCCTGCCCATACGGCTATCTAGGGCCAACCTTAGGGGTGACTTACATGTAGTAAAAGGGGAGTTCTGCGCCTTGCAAGTAAAATTAGATGCCAGGTCCCTGTGGCAGAAAACTATGTATGCAGGCCCTGCGCTAGCAGGCCTGAGGCCGGTTTGGAAGGCTACTTCGGTGGGTGGCGTAAGCAGTGCTGCAGGCCCACTAGTTGCATTTAATTTACAATAGCTGGGCATACCACTGTACAAAGGACTTACAGGTAAATTAAATATGCCAATTAGGTATAAGCCAATCATACCAACTTTAGAAGGGAGAGCACCTGCACTTTAGCACTGATCAGCAGTGATAAAGTGCTCAGAGTCAAAAAAGCCAACAACAAGAGGTCAGAAAAATAGGAGAAAGGAGGCAAAAGTTCAGGGGATGAACATGCCAAAAGGGCCAGGTCCAACAATGCCCAATAGGTGTAATAAACATCACTGTTCAACTCAGGGCCCCATAGATGATAAATTGATGCAATGTGGTACTCCAAGCCAGCTTGCTGTGCTGCGCTGCATCATCTTGAAAGTGCATGGATGTGTTGTATGTACCAAAATGCTAAGCATCCCTGTACTTTCCAGAGAGATGGGGCACTAACTGCTTCCTAGTGCCAACACAGGCACCCTTGAAGCATAGTGTAGGGGTTCTGTGTTGTAGGGGTGATTGCTCATGTGCTGCAAGAGACACTTTCCTGAACTTCAACAAACACGAATGGCGTCTTCCACTTCCCATGTGTGTTGCAGAATGCTGCACACATTGAAAAAGGAAACAATGAGAACTAAAATCTAAATTTGCACCATTGCACCACTTGTATGTCACCCCTGAGATTGTGGAGGAATCTGATGCATTTCCAGATATCTACAACTGGGAATGTGTCACATTCCTTTGACGTCCATGGGTGTTTCGGGGGAACACACACTGCAACACCCATGGACTCCCCTTTTATGCTGTGTAATGCGTGAAAGGGGTTGCACATTTACAGGTGAGGCCTTGTAAATTAGGAGACTGCACACTGTGCCACAGAGCATCAAATACGAGGACACTCAAGTTCTGCAGTGTGCTGCTAGGGCCTTTCAAATGAGGCACTGAAAGGGCTCCCTTGGAAACCTTCATTGTAAACCTGATTACTCATGTCATCATCTAGCAGAGATCGACATTATCTTGCCTCCATCTCATTGCAGAAGATGAAACTATACTTCTTGGCCAGCTGACTGTCCTGGACTTCTCTTGTGATGTGGATGACCAGCTGCAAACCATACATCTGGATTTAGCAAATCCTGGGTGCCATCCAGACACTATCTCTGGTTGCAGGGAGGCTAGACAGAATTGCAGGCCTCCAGATGGTGAACGCTACATCCAACATACACCACCTGCCAACCCACCCAAGCCCTGGACTTCCAGGACCCAGCACTTAGATTCCAACAAACTGTGGTAGAAGTCCAGCAGGAGCTGGCAGAGCAGGTGCAGTGGGGATGGAGACTGTGCTGGGTACCCTAGAGGGAGTCTATAGGTGCCTCAGTCTGAATAAGGACAACTCAGCTTCCATACGAGGCACCTACTGTAAGAAAGGGACTCTTTTGACATTGTAGCCCCCCACTGTTTGATTGGACAATTATGTGGTTTCAATCTGTATTGCCCTTGGCCCCTGCTAAACAGGTTCCCAGGGCCAGATCTCTTTCCCCAAAACTGTACTATGTTTGGAACTTCAGCCACCCTTGTAAAACCCTGGTAAATTGTACCCTGGGTACCTAGGGCATGGGTACTGAAGAGGGCCCCCATAGCTGCAGCACCAATTGATGCAATGTGGTGCTGCAAGCCAGCTTGCTGTGCGGCGTAGCATCATCTTGAAAGTGCAGGGATGTGTTGTAGGTACCAAAATGCTAGGCATCCCTTTACTTTCCCCAGCGATGGGGCACTAACTGATTCCTAGTGCCATCACAGGCACCCTTGCAGCATAGTGTAGGGGTGCTGTGTTGCAGGGATGATAGCTCATGTGCTGCAAGAGACACTTTTCTGAACTTCAACAATCATGAATGGTGTCTTCCACTTCCCATGTGTGTTGCAGAATGCTGCACACATTGAAAAAGGAAAAAATTAGAACTAAAATCTAAATTTGCACCACTTGTATGTGACCCCTGAAGTTGTGTAGGAATCTGATAAATTTTCATATATCTAGAACTGGGAATGTGTCACATTCCTTTGGAGTCCATGGGTATTGCGGGGGAAAACACACTGAAACACCCATGGACTCACCTTTTATGCCATGTAATGCGTGAAAGGGGTTGCACATTTACAGGTCAGGTCTTGTAAATTAGGAGACTGCACACTGTGCCACAGAGCATCAAATACAATGGCACTCCAGTTCTGCAGGGTGCTGTTAGAGTCTTGGAAATGACGCACTGAAAGTGCTCCCTTGGAAACCTTCATTGTAATCCTGATTACTCATGTCATCATCTAGCAGAGATCGACATTATCTTGCCTTCATCTCATTGCAGAAGATGATACCATACTTCCTGGCCAGCTTATAGGCTGCAAACCGCCAGGCTTTCTGTGGCAGTCAGCCTGCCACGAAAACCCTGGTGGTCATGCACCAGGAAACAGGAATCTCCATTCCTGTCTCCGGCACACACCTGCACATGTCTCCACATATGTACACATCCCGCCCACCCATCCACACACTCACAAACACCCCTCACCCCTTCATGCACACATGCATTCAGATACACACCCTTTCAGCAAATGCATACATCCACACAGACACCACAGCTCACTCGCAAACATGCACTCAGACACCCCTACTCACTCGCAAACATGCTTTCAGACACCCCTAATCACTCGCATTCATCCACACAGACACCCCATATATGCTCACATACAAGCACACACATATTCACTCACATACACGCATGCAATCACCACCCCCTGCCCCCTCCTCAGACTTGCACGCATGCACCCAAACACACAGACAAACTCCACCCCACCTTTCTGACATCGACTTATCTTCCCTGATTTGTAGGACCTCTGGGAGGGGTTGGGTCCTGGCGGTCTTGCATCGCCAGCACCACCACATCAGCAGGACTCTGCCAAGCTATATTAAGGCTTGTAATACAGCGGACGGAGTCCTGCTGCCATGGTGTTGCTGGCGATGCACCAGCCACTTCGGAGTCGAAGACCTCCAAGGACTCCTAATATGGCAGGCAAAAGACCGCCAGCACTGGCAGTCTTTTGCCTGCAGCAGCTTTGGTGGTCCTAGAAAAGGACCACCTAAGTCGTAATGAGGCCCATAGTAAGTGTACAGGGAATCAATAGCAAATACACATGCTGGACACTGGTCATTGCGTTTTCCCAGCTACATGATGACCTCTCTAAATACTGGGTTGTATCCAACAACTCAGAATAATAAACCCACACTGATGCCAGTGTTGGATTAAATATAAAAAGTACCCAGGTGGCACTTTAGAGGTGCCCCAGGAAAAGCATAACAGCACTGGCATGGTTGCTGACTTGTGTTAGCCAGTCTGGAAACACCGGACAGAAGTATGGACTCCTGGGGTGAGAGCTTCTGCTCTCAAGAGCCGGAACACAGAGTCTTTCCTGGGTGGAGGTTTTACCCCTCCTCCACCAAGCAGGCACCCTGCACCAGAGTTCAGCTTCCAAGGGGGCCCCCCATACTTAAATGGAAGTCCATCTGTGCAGTGTGTTTACAAGTAGTCCCCTTCTCCGTTGTGCACCAGCTCCAAGACTATCAGCCGCTGCTCCCCCTTGATCCTGGAACCACCTGAACCTTTCCAGCTGGCACACCAGACAGCGTGACGACCTCAAAATAAAAACAGAATGTGTCAATAGTGAGAGCATTGCCTGATTTTATGTGGCATTTTAAAGTTTTTCCCATTCATTCCTGTGGTGCAGAATTACGCACAAAAAGCATATATTTTTTAAACTTTAAAAAATCATCACAAAAGAAATACTTACCGTATATTGATGATCTTGGTCTTAAAAATGTTATAAAAATCTAAAGTATTTTTGTAAATTGGTCTCGAGTTATTCTTCCGAGTGTGTATCTACAGTTACTGATATTGAGAGTAAAACAAATGATTAGCACATCTCCAAGAAAAGACTAACTGCTTGTCCGAACTATCAGAAAAACAGAGCATTAGGTGGGCTGCTATTTACCTCTGCATACCAAGGAGGGGTTGCTTGGAGTCTGCACAGGGCACCCCTGTTTCATACACTATATGGAGAGCAAGCCTTCTATACCTACACTCTGCTTCTTGGCTCTAGCAGTCCCTGTGACATTGTTGGTGTAATGAGGCAGAGGTCTCAGCAAATGCCCAGCCACAGTGGCTCCAGCATGGCTGCCAACAGGGTGGGGGCAATACAGAATATCTTGGAGTCTATGGAACAGAAGCAGGACTCCCTTATTGCCAACTTGGGTGCTTACCACTGTGACGTTGCTGCAATGATGCAGATCCTACAGATCCTCCTTGAATTTGTGCCTCCTCATAGTTTGTCACAGATGATATCTGCCATGGACCCAGGATCCACATTGCCAGCCCCTGATGTGTGAGTGCATCCCTCTAATTTATCACCTACTGCACCCCTGTCACAAAAGGCATCACATACGTCAGAGGATGAAAATGTGGAAGGAACCTCTTTCACCAGGAAATCTCTCCAGTAGCATTTTTCTCCACTTTCTCCTTTGCTCCTTTGCTCTGTGCTTAAGATTCTGCCAGTGTCCAAACAACTGGCACTGTCTTCAGTTTGACTCTCCCGCTGTTGACCTCCCACATATGTGGACTACCATTGTGGCCAATCTTCCCTAAAGGCAATGTGGTTCTCCTCCTCACTCTGCACATGTTTCATGACATGTTCTCCCCCATGGACTCTGTCTCGACATCAATGGATTCATACATATGATTGGGTTGTTGATTCATTAAATGTACATCAGCACACCACTAAAATGTACACTCGTAACAATATCACTTATCACAATATCATCTTTGTGTGGTAAAGCTGGACCAAAATGAACATGTTGCATTGTGTAAAGCAAATACACTGACTACATACCAAAGGGGAATGTGTGGAATGGAGTCAGAGACAAAGCCACACAGATTGTGTGTACAGAAGTGATGAATATGATATGTATGTTGAGTTTCAAGCAGTTCCTGACACTTCCAAGCATGTAACGGAACAGGTATCATGTAGTCATTGTGTGGCTGGCCTAACCAAGGATAATAGCAACAATTCTACATTGATGACACAATGAAATGATGCAAGTGTTATTCTGTGAGTGTCAGGCATGAGTGTGTGAGTAACAACTACTAGATTTAGGGTGAGTGCAATCAGAAAACCATTCTACCAGTGCTTGTACCATGACTCACCAACAGAGAGCAACTGTATATGAATACCTGTTTTGGGGTGTGTATCTAATCACATCCAGATTGTCAGATACATTGCTCACAGTGGTTGTAGATAGCTGATGTGATCCCATTGCCAACCTGACAGATACTTGCCCATAGGGAACACACCTAATCACACATGTGGACAAATACTGCTTGCAAAGCTAAAGGCAGGTACCTAACATAATCTGTGCAGACATGCTAACTCCTAGGCAGAAAATCATATTGGAAACCATAACACAGGAAACAACAGAATTTAATAAAACTAGACATTTTCACTAAAACTACCTAAACTACCAAACCTAACTATCCTAACTTACACTACCTGTTCTGCCTTCCTACTTATCTTGTATCAGAGCTTACAGAACCTCTCTGGAATGCACTTCTGAGTTCAAAGAAGACCTTTATTGTTGTTCATTCTTCCCCACCCACAAGTTCTTGAGAGACGAATTAATAGACTTCAAGCACACGTTCAAATGAGTAAAAGTAGTCGCAGCAATGAAAACAAAATATATCACAGTACTTCTCAGTTGCAATGTACACAGCAGATTATATTGGCAAAGCATAAAAATTAAATTCATCACCGTGTGAGACCTATCTTCAGCTTCATCTTTCCGGGGTCTGCAAGTTGATGACTCCGGTCAACTGCGAGAAAGAGATTATCTACCCACACGGGAGACTGGCAACTGGCGCCTAGTTCCAGCCTGAAGTCAAGCAGATTTGAATCTAAATCTCTGAAGCCCTGAGTCATCCTTACAAAAGCGTGCCCCCTCCTCTCAGACTCTGGAAAACTACACAAGCCTTTGGAGACTGGCCAGATCTCCTAGACTTCTCCTCTTCCCAAGCCTGAGCAGAAAGGAAAACACCAAATGTACTCTCTCTTATCAGGTCTAGTCTGGTGTGAAGAAAACAGCTTGGTTCATCTTGTGGAAAAACACAGCTTGGAAGAATACAGACATCTGCGATGTTTCAACTGCAATGTCTAACTCCACGTTAAAGCCAATAGGCAGCTAACCTAATTATCAAATGTAATGTCCAATATCATGTCAAAGCCAATAGGCAGCTAAGCTGAATACAGAGTGTAATGTCTAATATCATGTCAAAGCCAATAGGCAGCTGAGCTGAATACAAAATGTGATGTCTAATATCATGTCAAAGACAATAGGCAGCTAAGCTGAATATAGACTGTAATGTCTAATATCATGTCAAAGCCAATAGGCAGCTAAACTGAATACAGCATGTCAAAGCCAATAGGCAGAATACAGAATGTAATGGCTAATGCAATGTCAAAGCCAATAGGCGGCTAAACTGAATACAGACAGTAATGGCTAACTCCATGTTAAAGCCAATAGGCAGCTAAACGGAACAAAACATACAATGTGCTACTGGTGAACATTGAGCAACTAATATGCGCAGTGGTGAAACACAAAGTCATTGGTCAAACACAATTAATAGCATCACATTCCACCCTATGACCAATGAATTTTTGTTTCACATATCTCTTGTTTAAAAAAAAAAAAAAAAACATCAGCACAAAAAAAAACATGATCAGCAAATCAGATTTGAATGATCAAAGCAATCACTGTAAAGCAATGGAAGTGGATTAACATATAGATCTCATAACCTTTCACATCAGAAACATCTACACAGAAAAGACTGAAACCTTTATACTCTGAATGAGTTTATAGTGTCTCTAAAATAGCAATTTGATGTAGCATGAGTACTACTCATGTAAAGGTGCACGGTCCACCTGAAAGGTTTGCTGGAAGGTAAGTGAAAGTCAGAGTTCCACACGAAAAAACACAGACAGTTAACTGTTAAGGTTGCTTAGTTCCAGTGGAAGAATGTAATCAAACAAGTTGAACTTGAACTGAAGGCGCCATTTGCGCAAAATGGATCCATGGTGCTTGCACTTTACTCAGTCAGGTTCAGGTTGGGGGTTTGGTCCCTTCCCCGACCCCACATGCACACACCCGAAGGGGGACCACACAGCACACTCAGGGACAGTGGCGAAACGTGGTAGGATCTGCAAAAGAAAAAAGTATGACTTTTCTTGCAAATAACATTTGTCATTTCAAATGTACCCTTACTCTTCCTTTCCCTGTTTTATAATCAGCAGGACGTTTTTGGGGCCCTTTGTTATAATTTCTGCAGGTTCTGGAGGGTCATCTGGGGCTTCAACCCACACCTCAGCACTGAGGTTTTTATCTGCTGCACCACAGCTTCCCTTTTCTTGCACTGTCAGAAGGGCTGGGGCAGACTCCTTCTTTACCAAACCTCCATTCACTGCATTTTTGACAAGTTGGGCCATTCTGTCTCCAATTTGTATGAATGAATCAGATTATTTTCTAGTTATCAGCATAATTTTGATTTCTCCTTGGTAATCTGCAGCAATCACTCGCCCTAAAACCTGATCAATTTGCCATATCTGTCCTGGTAAGTTTCCTCTCCCCAACTGCTCTGTGACTGCATGTGGGACAGATTTCTCTTGTGCGTGCTGCACAGTTTTTATCAAATCTAGGGGATTGTGCATCTCTCTCATCTCTGCCCACCTGTAAGTGGCTTTTTCTCCCAGCTGTTCACATTTCTGGTGCACCCACTTAGCCATCCCTACTAAGTCAGAATTCTGGGTGTACACTTCTCTCTCTGAATTTTTCTCTTTAACATCTGCAAGGGAATTGAACCAGTTAGGTGCAAGCCATGTGGAAAACCAAACGGCTAAACCATTGTCAATGAACCAAGAATCAGTGTAAAAATGACACATCTCACGCAGCTCTTGCTTTAAAATCTGACACACATTGTACAACGCTGTTCCTTCTCCTGTGCCAGAAAACAACATTTCAGTCAATGAATCATTAGTCAAACAAACATGCTTTTTATCGTCAGGGGACACGAATTCAAATGGTGCACTCAATTTCACTAGTGACTCTTTTACTTGTGGTACTCTCTGCACCCTCTCCATATCCTGAAAAGGGGCTTGTGGCACCTGTTCATTCTTCCCCTGTTCCTGATTTACATGTAAATCAGTGTTTCTCTCTTGCACTGCGCAAAAACTTAAAGTCATTATTTAATTTGCCAAATCACAAGCGCGCAGCTGCTTATAATTTTTCCGTGTGACCATATACCAAAGTGTTAGGATTTCACTCAGATGAGGGCTATTCAGTTTCCAAAAATCAAACAAGCTAATGAAACTCAGTGTCTCTTGCTTAGTGCAAACAGTAAGAAACTCTAAAATCTTTTGTTTTACTTCATTTTGCAACTGTAACTCGTAAATCACATTCTGAGCTCCGTTCTCCCTGTTATCAGGAATGCACTTCGACTGCCAAAAAACCTGTCTCACACGGAGGCTCAGACTGTCTCACAGCTGTCTTAACCCCCTCATTACTGGAATGGGAAAAGACAGATTCTTCTAAAACAGCATTTTTATACATTTCAGCATTATCTTGCATTAATGTGTTCTGGCTAATTTGCTCAGTAAATTCTTATTTTCATGTTCTAACTGCCTACATTTCTCCTGCATTTTTCTGTAAGCAGATAAAAGTATCCAAACCCTTCTGTCAAAAACAAAAGGATCATCATTTCTTTCAAAAGGCACATTTTCTAAATATGCTTTATCACAGAAAGAAAACATGTTTCTCACAGCACCATCAGGCAGTTTAACTACACATGCTTTTTCAAACATGGTCTGCCATGCTTCTGTAATTCTACAAACAACAAAAAACTATTACACTTTTAAATTGTGCACATAGAAATCTATAAATTCGACCCCACTTCTGGTACCAAATGTTCTGCCTTCCTACTTATCTCGTATCAGAGCTTACAGAACCTCTCTTGAATGCACTTCTGAGTTCAAAGAAGACCTTTATTGTTGTTAATTCTTCCCCACCCACAAGTTCTTGAGAAACGAATTAATAGACTTCAAGCACACGTTCAAATGAGTAAAAGTAGTCGCAGCAATGAAAACAAAATATATCACAGTACTTCTCAGTTGCAATGTACACAGCAGATTATATTGGCAAAGCATAAAAATTAAATTCATCACCGTGTGAGACCTATCTTCAGCTTCATCTTTCTGGGTTCTGCAAGTTGATGACTCCGGTCAACTGCCAGAAAGAGATTATCTACCCACACGGGAGACTGGCAACTGGCGCCTAGTTCCAGCCTGAAGTCAAGCAGATTCGAATCTAAATCTCTGAAGCCCCGAGTCATCCTTACAAAAGCGTGCCCCCTCCTCTCAGACTCGGGAAAACTACACAAGCCTTTGGAGACTGGCCAGATCTCCTAGACTTCTCCTCTTCCCAAGCCTGAGCAGAAAGGAAAACACCAAATGTACTCTCTCTTATCAGGTCTAGTCTGGTGTGAAGAAAACAGCTTGGTTCATCTTGTGGAAAAACACAGCTTGGAAGAATACAGACATCTGCGATGTTTCAACTGCAATGTCTAACTCCACGTTAAAGCCAATAGGCAGCTAACCTAAATATCAAATCTAATGTCCAATATCATGTCAAAGCCAATAGGCAGATGAGCTGAATACAAAATGTGATGTCTTATATCATGTCAAAGCCAATAGGCAGCTAAGCTGAATACAGAATGTAATGTCTAATATCATGTCAATGACAATAGGCAGCTAAACTGAATACAGCATGTCAAAGCCAATAGGCAGAATACAGAATGTAATGGCTAATGCAATGTCAAAGCCAATAGGCGGCTAAACTGAATACAGACAGTAATGGCTAACTCCATGTTAAAGCCAATAGGCAGCTAAACGGAACAAAACATACAATGTGCTACTGGTGAACATTGAGCAACTAATATGCGCAGTGGTGAAACACAAAGTCATTGGTCAAACACAATTAATAGCATCACACTACCTTATGCTAATTTATACGTACACCTATCTTAACTAAACCTGACTTACCCTATGCATTTAACACTTCATTATAGATCTCAACCTCCACCACCCTTAAAACACATCTGTAGACAAAGACAACAGTACCTAAAGCTACGTATTAACTAAACATCTAGGCCTAAACAAATATATCTTTTTTTAAAACTTTTTTTTAAATTGTCAGTATTTTTTTTTGTTTCTCATTTTATAGGAACACACAACTAAAACATCACCCCCCCACTAAAGACAATTAATAGAAACAAAGCACTAAAAAATAACCCACTCATATTGTAAACTAACGTCCTGCAACTAATCTACACTACATTAACTTATCTAAAATTAACTATCTAAAGACCCAACAAAAAAACAACTATATATATGAGTAATGGATGTAAGGGTCTACTAGCCCATCCTGCTCCTCAGGGTTAGGTGACAGTTTTCTTGATTTCACGGAGTAGGATGAGCATCATGTCAGACTTGTGCTCCAGGCTGGATACCCTGAATTTTAGGTCTGCCACTTACTTCTGTATGTCCTTTTCAAAGTCTACAGAAGGAACATGTGATGTTCAATGGGACATTGATGGGGCAGTGGTAGTGGTGGCAGAGGTGGTTGGATCAGCCCCTGCAGACCCACCGAGCCTTGCTACTGATTGCTCTCTCAAATGTGGGAGCCCGTTGCGGAAAGGCACTCCAGGACTCAAAGCTTTTTCTCTTTCAAATGTCTTCGGCATCTTCTTAAAGGTCTTCTGCACCTACTGTATGTGCCGATACCTGTCTGCCCTTTGTTTGTACTTCCTCTTCTGGGATAGGCTCATGTTGAGTGTGCAAACAAAAACAATACATGTCATACAAAGATGTATTTTGCAAATGAACATCAAGCATGCCATATAAATACTATCTGCGAACATCACATGTTGCTTATCACAAATCACAATACCAGCTTGAAGGTCAAAGTGAACATGCACCTGCACAATAACCATCATCTCCATATTGATTGGCGTCAAGGTAAGAAGGCTAGGCTGATGTTGTACAATGCCCTGTCTTGGGTTATTATCGCATGACTATGTCATCATTGAGTATGATAATGACAAATGCTGTTTTGTAACTTTGGAATAGCGCTCTCATCATGTTTCATTGACCATCAATGTCCCTTCTGCATGCTCAATTGCCCTTGGATCTATTGGAACTAGCCAAGGTTTTTTGAGCAAGGACTGCAATTTGTATCACAAATGATGGGCCTCATTTACTAGGCCCGTGGCGCACGGTGACGCAGCAAGTGTCTGGGTGCGCGGGTGTCTGCATTGTGTGGGTGATTGTATTTGTGCAGGAAGGGACACCTTCCTGCACAGAAACAATCATACAAGGTGTTTTCCTCTTTCTGTGTGTGCTGTAGAATGCAGCAAACATAGAAAGAGGAAAAAACTGAGAGAAATACAGATATTTCTCCCTGTTGAATCACTCATACTCCCGCCTGAGGTGGCATAGGAATCTGACACATTCCCAGCCTTGTAAATCTGGGAATGCATCAGATTCCTTTGGATTCTGTGGGTGATGCCTGGGAACACCACAAGCAACACCCATGAAATGCCCCTTTCACGCAGTGTTATGCATGTATTGGGTCCATATTTACAAGGCCATGAAAAGCCATAAAAGGTGGCTTTGCATGGCCTTGTTTATATGGATTGGCACACAGCACCACAGGGGCATCATAAATACATTGAGGCTTCTGTGGCCCAGTGTGCCGCTGGACCTTGTAAATGAGGCCCATACTCCTGAGTATGTGAGCCATGGCATGGTTGATGGCCCATGTGTGTTGCATGTGAACACCCTCAGTGTATATGGTACACCTCCCTTGCACACAGAGATGTTAAGCAGATTTCCTGGCTGCCATTCATAGCTGTGTGCCTTTACATCATGCAACATGTGCAAAACTGGCTTGAGATGTCTTTACCTGTATGATAGGGTGATTTACCTTGCAAATGTGAACTCAAGCATGGTGCGTTTATGTGTAACAGTCATCATCATGCCTTCCCTATCTTTGCAGGCAGACAGTTATCTCTGTATTGTGTCCCCCATATCTATTTAATATATGGTGTCTGGTGTCTTGCTGTTTGCTTACCCACAAGTAGAACATTTCCATATTGTCCATCCTGGAATCACTGGTTGATAATGGACTGGTGGAATTTAAAGGCATCAAGTACACTGCCAGCGTATTTGGCCACTACATTTATGATCAAACCTAGATGGTCAACAATTTCCTGTACATTCATGGAGTGGGTTTGTTTCTTGTTCCTGTATACGTGAGCAGTTGCAGCAGGAGGAACCAGTTGCACATGTGTGCAGTCCATGGCACCCATTACATGCAGAAAGCCAGCAGGGGTGTAGAAACATTGTTTAAATTCCTGCTGCAATTACTGGAGATTAGGGAAGAGTGTGTGGTGAGGTGTGAGCCGGATGATGGCATGCTGGACAGAGTGGAGAAATGCTGAGAAGGAGTGCTTAAATTAAAAACTCCTACCACTTTCTGCAGTGGTCTGGAAGCACCCCAAAGTCAGCATGTATAGCATGACCAGGAGCATGGTCTGTGATGGTATCTCGGTGACCATATCGACCATTGCCTGCAGTCTGGACGCAATGAGGTGGAAAGCTGGACGATGGACTCCCTGTGCAGGCGGTAACATGTAATGACCTCTTCCTCCCTGAGGGCAATTAATGAGATACGCTGCCGATATATGCACTCCCTTCTCCTGCACTGCCTCTGTGGTGCATATGGTGATGATTGTGGTGGTGATGGTGGAGGTGGTGGTGGTGGTGATGGTGGAGTTCTGGTAGTCATCTCGGTGCTCCAAGCTGAAATAGGATTAGATCCATGGTGTCCTGGAGCTTGCTAGAGTGTTTTAGGTCTGTTCTCGATATGAACGTATGGCAATGCATCATTTTAACTCCTGGTCTGACAATGAGTTAATTTTTTGACACATTGCAGATTTGCATGACTTTTCCAAAAGTTATGTCATTTTTTGAAAAGCCTGTAAATACAGCTGAATCAATCCTGAGTCATTTCTAAAGGGGGAACGCCTACCATATATACCATTGCCGTTATCTACCGCATCCAGATCCCACATTGATGAAAAATGATGCAATGGATGTAAAAGTGACACTAGAGGCCTCTAGTGTCACTTTGTAAATATGGACTTACTACTGCGCCACCGCTGTGTCAGAAAAAAAAATGACGCAGCAGTGGCACAAACTCCTTGTAAATGAAGCCTGTTACCAGCACCGCCCTGATTTGCCAAACTGACAGCATCGTGCTTTTCTAGTTGCCCTCCTACCAGTCTGAGTGATAGTGGGTGAGAGGCATACAGCCTCATCTTCCCCCATTGTTTAGGCTCATACAATAGATGATAAAAGTTTACTTTACTCCTAGGTCAGATCTGCACTTTCTAAAACCACCTTATCGACCATTGCCTGCAGTCTGGTCGCAATGAGGTGGAAAGCTGGACGGTGAACTCCCTGTGCAGGCGGTAATATGTAATGACCTCTTCCTCCCTGAGGGCAATTAATGAGACACGCTGCCGATATATGCACTCCCTTCTCTTGCACTGCCTCTGTGGTGCATATGGTGATGATTGTGGTGGTGATGGTGGAGGTGGTGGTGGTGGTGATGGTGGAGTTCTGGTAGTCATCTCAGTGCTCCAAGCTGAAATAGGATTAGAGCCATGGTGTCCTGGAGCTTGCTAGAGTGTTTTAGGTCTGTTCTCGATATGAACCTATGGCAAGGCATCATTTTAACTCCTGGTCTGACAATGAGTTAATTTTTTGACACATTGCAGATTTGCATGACTTTTCCAAAAGTTATGTCATTTTTTGAAAAAGCCTGTAAATACAGCTGAATCAATCCTGAGTCATTTCTAAAGGGGGAACGCCTACCATATATACCATTGCTGTTATCTACCGCATCAAGATCCCACATTGATGAAAAATGATGCAATGGGTGTAAAAGTGACACTAGAGGCCTCTAGTGTCACTTTATAAATATGGAGTTACTACTGCGCCACCGCTGTGTCAGAAAAAAAAATGACGCAGCAGTGGCACAAACTCCTTGTAAATGAAGCCTGTTACCAGCACCGCCCTGATTTGCCAAACTGACAGCATCGTGCTTTTATAGTTGCCCTCCTACCAGTCTGAGTGATAGTGGGTGAGAGGCATACAGCCTCATCTTCCCCCATTGTTTAGGCTCATACAATAGATGATAAAAGTTTACTTTGCTCCTAGGTCAGATCTGCACTTTCTAAAACCACCTTCCTTAGCCCTAGTCAATAGCACACTAAAATATAACTTTCATCGAAAACAATTAGATCTTCGTCCCCCAAATAAAAGGCAGGCCCTTGCACAAAGCAGTCGGCTCTTATTTGTCCCAATTCCATAAATCAGTTCCCCAGCCAGCTTCGATTCTCCAAAACTTCCAGACTATTTGAGCTAGACCTGTTCAGCTCATCTCCGTCAAACATGTTTATTTAGTTCACAGTCTTACTGATTTACCAGTATTTTGTGGATCCTTCCACTGATTTACCAGTATTTTGTGGATCCTTCCACTTATCCATGAAGAGTGCTCTCTAAAACCACAAAGGATACTAGATTTTCTCATCCTCTTCAAATCTTCAACAAACGCTACAGAAACTTTATACTGGATTATTTAACCTTATTCTCCGATAATGTCCTCGGCCACCTATCAGGTTTTTTATTCCTCCTGCTAATGTATAGTATTTGCATACAGGCATTTTTCTTCATAGATACTTGACGTTTGCCTCTGTGTTGAGTATCTGCTGTCATACCAACAGCTTGCTTTGTGGCAGCATGTTTTCAATAGGTTCGTAAAGATGCTAAGTAAATCAATTAAACTATTTACGAATTCAACACTCGCCTCTATGTACTGGCTTTTAATTATCAATCTTAGGTTTTCTATCTACTTCTGGAATTGCAATCTGTATTTCTAATCAAGCAGAAATTGCATGGAGCTCAAGGGATAAATATTTTTTTGTTTCGAATTGCGTGGCTGTTGCTTGCTGTACCTCAGGAAGAAACATCAAACTGTAGCGTCAGACATGAACTGGCAGGCCGCGCACCCTATCTTTGCGTACTATCTATACGGAACACACTACTGCCCCCATGCGTTACTCCGCTATCGTTGCCTATTTCTGTTGCAGGATATTTTAATTCATTAAATTGGGGTGGGTTAATGAGAATTACTTTGCCAGTGCCAAAGTTTTGAATTCTCGTACTGATATTTGAAAAAGCCCAGTGTTTTTAACTTGTGACGAATGCATTATGCTACCTAGTCACTGGCGGATATGAAGTAACAGAGTGTATGCATGTCCCCTCCGTATTGCAAGGTGTTTCTGTGTAGCGTAGTAGATCCTGGGCGGGAAATACGTTTCACATGAAACAGCGCTCGCTTTTATCGTTAAAGTAATGTTTTTCTTCGCTGGTAGCTTTGCAAGTTGTACAGTCCATTGTAGTATGGGGCCCTAGGCCCTCATGCTGGGAAGTAACATGACCCAGACACAGTGGTAGGGTATTACTAATTGGCCTCAGGCACGTGCGTCCGGACCCTTTTATTGACAGGGTCACCTGACTGGTGACGCCTGTGTTGGGTGGGTGTGGGGTACACATGTAAGACCAGCCCTCAGCAGAGTGGCTGGCAGAAACACTAGAACGAGTCCAGCTGGACTCTACATCCCTCCCAAACTTTATTGAGGAACCAAACAAAAGTCCAACCTGTAAAAGAAACAATGACAAAATACCACAATCAGTCTCTCGGCCTCGAAAAGGCAGACTGCAGAATTGCAGTGGACATAGTGCAGCTGGGAGCACCCGGACACCTCCGCACGAGTCCATAATTTAACCAGGCACAGCTGGGCACGAACACTGTGTGGATGAAGTCCAGATACTTCAGTCGCTTGTCCACGACCTCACAGTTCGCTGGATATTGTCGATCCGGTCCTGCCTGGGCTCATGTGGTCAAAGTCTATTTACAGTTTCTGATGCAGGTGCATCTGGAGCAGTGGGGAGTCCACTGTATACAGTTCTGGATGGCATTCTGAGTCTGGAGATTGTCTACCTCTTAAGACTGCAGATGATGTGACGGCCTGGGGCGCCTGGAAGTCCAGCGGCAAAGCAGCAGCAGTCTTCCCTCTCTTGCCAGACCTCCATCAAGCAGGAGTCTCCTCAAGGCCCTTCCGCTGGCTTCCACAGGACTGTGTGGGCTGTGCCTGCCTATCTCAGGCCCAGCAAAGACGTCTCAGAGGAACAGCCTACAGGACCACATCCTAGTCTCGCGTGGAGCCACAAGGGTGGTTGATGCAGGGTCCGCTTGCATGAGCCCTCTGGATTCAGGTGCTCTGGCCAATAGTGCAAAGTCTTCAGGTGACCAGTATCTCAATATGAGACCTCCGTGCTTCCAGATGCCTGACGTCGGAGCTGTTTCAGAGGCCCTTGTCCCTGGATTGTGGCGGGACTGCGTGGGCTGTGCGGGCCAACGTGGGCCACGCCAAAGGAGTCTCTCTGAACTCCCAACAGGGCCACGTCCAAGTCTTGTGCAACCCCAAGGGTGGGTGGTCCAAATGATCTGGTCTGCTCTCACCGGCAGGTGTATGGTTCACGGGGCTTATGGCAGGTGTTCAGATGATAGGTTTCTACGTTGCCAGACATGCCTTGTCAGCGTCGGTTCTTGTTGCTGACTGTCTCCACTCAGGTGGTGCTGTGCTCCTCCTTCGATGATTGGGCGATGCACCTCATGATGATGATGATGATGATGTTTTGCATCCTTTTGCAGATCAAACAGGTGGCGGCGGCTTAGTCGGTGGAAGGACCACTTGATGGACGTAGTGGCCACTGGCGGGTCTTGTGTGGCCTGTGCAGTCGGCGTCAGGGATGCCATCGCAGCCAAGCAGCCGGTGACAGGTGACAGGACGGTCGCACTGCGATGCGTGGGGGACCACCGCATCGCTGTCTTCAGTGACGTCTGCTCACCCCGGTGACTGTCTTGTACTGATGGGTACCTCCTCATCTGCTCGCACGAGTCCTCAGTTGTGTCACTCTACTTCCTTCCGCTTGCACACCTGTGATGGAGTCAATCTGTGGTGTGACTGGACTGTCACACTCCTCTCCTCATTTCTTGTAGGCATCGTGCCACTCTCTCTTCTCCCTGGTGTGGCGTCATGCCACAGGTCGCATGTTGCGGCACATGGACCTTGCACTTCACCTCTGCTGGTATATCTTCCTCTTTGTCCTCGACGTGGCGTCGTGCCACAGGTCTCATGCTGCTTCACACGGACCTATCACTGCACCTTCGCTGGTGCATCTTCCTCTTCGTCCTCGATGTGGCGTTGTGCCACAGGTCTCATGCTGCGTCACATGGACCTATCACTGCACCTCCTCTGGTGCATCTTGCTCGGTTGCAGCCTCTCACAGGCTGAGTCCTGCGGGTAGGACATGATCTGCTCTTTAGGCAGACCTCTCCCAGTCTGGTCCATTCCCGGATCCTCTTAGTGGACCTCTATGTGGCAGGAGGGTCCCCGCTCTCTTCCTCCTTCTCTTCTCTGGGTCTTATTTATAATGAGTGCGGAGGGCTGCACTGACCCCCCGCAACTCCAGGGACCGCCCCCTCCCCGGGACTTCAATCAAATGATATGCAGGGGGGAAGAGTCACTTCTTGCCTAATGGTCAAGGTCTTCTTCTGTCATTGAGTAGGCTGAAGGTTCAAAATCTAGTATCGCTTGTCAGTGTATTTGTTTATTTGCTTGTGTTTCGACTGTTAAATCTTCCTAAGATGGACTATTCATGTTTCTTTCCTATCACATGCGTGGGTTGAATGTCTTATGTATGTCTGGACATAGCAAAATAATGAGTCACCTGGGGTGTAATGGAGCAGAACTTCTGGCTAAATGGTCAAGGTCTTGTGGTGTCACTCAGTAGGCAGAAGGTTCAAATCTTAGTATCGCTTGGCAGTGTGTCTGTATATGTTCTACTGTTTTCACTGTTAAACATTCCTAGTGATAGAACACTGAAGGCTTTTTCTCCTCAAAATCAGTGATTAAGGCCCTCATTACAACTCTGGTGGTTGGTGATAAAGTGGCGGTAATACCACCAACAAGCTGGCAGTAAAAAAAATTGAATTATGACCACAGCGGAAACCGCCAACACAGACAGCCACTTTAACACACAGACCGCCACGGCGGTATCAACAAGCACTGCATCGATAATCGCCAACAGCCAGGCGGAAGACAAGGTTCCGTCCACTGTATTATGAGACACCAATCCACCACCTTTTCTGAGGTGGTACCAACGACAACAAAAGCATGGCGGAAACTGAACACAGAGGTCAAAGGGCTCACCTCTGGACACCCAGGAAACAACCACGACGCCATGGAGCCCAAACTGCAGATCTTCCCCATGCTGGTCTACCTCCTCCTACACCAGGAATACCAACGCCAGCGACAACGACCACAGTGAGTACTGCCGCCTAGCGCACAAGGGAGGGAGAAGGAAAAAGAGAGTGACAGACACACGCAACACCCTCAATACCATACACACAAACAGATGCAGTAACATTACATATTCACCCACTACCCCTCAGAAATAATGCAAGGAGAAAAGGAAGTGATTAAAGTGAGTGTAATAATATAATAATCCAGGAAAACATACTCAAAATTCAAAACAGTATTTACAGATATACAAATGGAGGGACACTGCCCAGTTCATAATGTTCATGGGCCACAGGGACACCTCGCATAGGCCAAGGCCCCATCTTACTCCTGCATTAACACGGAGAGAACACCGCTGGGGCATCTTTTCGAAAATACACAGGCACGTCAGGGGGATGGGGAATGGGGGGGCACCTCAGCCGGAAGATAGTACAATGCCACTTGTCCTGGAGGGGACTACATGCCCACTGCTTGGTCCTGGGGAGTGCAAAGCCACTGTCTCTCAAGTCGGTGGTTTGCCCACTGCTTGGTCCTGGGGAGTGCAAAGCCACAGTCTCTCAAGTGGGGGGGTTTACCCATTGCTTGGTCCTGGGGAGTGCAAAGCCACAGTCTCTCTAGTGGGTGGTTTGCCCACTGCTTGGTCCTGGGGAGTGCAAAGCCACAGTCTCTCAAGTGGGTTGTTTGCCCACAGCGTAGTCCTAGGGAGAGCAAGGCCACAGTCTCTCTAGTGGATGGCTTCTCCACTGGTTCTGGAGGGGGCATAGCACCCAGTGTGATTCATCCTGCGAAGGATGGGGTGAGTGGATGCCTTCTTCCTCTGGTTCTGGAGGGGGGCTTATGCCCTGTGATGCAGACCTTTGGGAGTGCAAGGTCACAGTTGAGATTTGCAGTGGGCAGGATGCATAACACTCCATGGAGGCAGGACTACAGTCCATCTGCCGGCGGCGATGGCTGCACAGTGGTGGCAATGCCGGTGCTGGTGTCGGTGCTGCCAGTGGTGTGGGGAGGCTCCAGGCCTTCCCCTGCAGCCTCGGACGGATGCCCACTGGGGCTGCTGCTGCTGGCAGTGGTGCTGGTGTCAGTGCTGACAGTGGCAGAGGGAGGCTCCAACCTTTCCCTTGAAGCCTCGGACGGCTGAACCGCCATGGTTGGTTTTGGGCTCTCAGATTCTGTCACAGCACCAGGCCTCCTGTCCCTCCTGCCTGCAGGGGCAGGCCCTTTGGCCTTGCCCTTGCCGTGTGGTGGTGCATCCTTGCCCTTGCCATTTGGTGATGCCTCCTTGCCGTGTGGTGGTGCTTCCTTGCCCTTGCCATATGGTGGAGCCACCTTTCCCTTCCCCTTGTAAGCTGGTGGTGCCTCCTTGCCTTTGGCAGCTGGTGGTACATCCTTGCCCTTCCCCTTGGCAGCTGGTGCAGGCACACTGCCAGTGCTGATGGGTGTCTCCTTGGAGCCTCTCACACCTGCAGTAGCTGCCAAAACTACATTGGCCGTGGAATGGGTGGCTGAGGTGCTGGCCTGTTCTGCCCACCCTGGCTGGACTTAAGGGACGGGGGAGGGGTAGGGAAGAGGTCAACAACTGAGAGGAAAAGCTTCTTAGGGACACTGGGGCAGGAAGAGGGCGAAGGTTTGGGAGTGGAGGAAGAGGGAGTGGTTGTGGAAGGTGTCTGTCAGCTGTGTTTGATTGCAGGTGCATGGGCTGGATGCTGTTGTGAGGTGGATGGCTGTTGGGTGTCTGAGTGCTTGCGTTTGTGTACCTTGGGAGGAGGGGGCACAGACACAGTGGGAGAGGACACAGGGGACGTGTGCATGGATGTGGGGGTGGTGGCTGCCAGTGAGGAGTGTGTAGTGATAGGTGTGATGGTAATGGATGCAGTGGGTGTGGATGTAATGCATGCAGGTGTGAGTGGAGATGCTACTGGGAGGGAGGTGGATGACGGGGGACACAGTGGAGGCAGTGGATGTTGTTATGTCAGCATCTGGATGGTGTTTGTGTGAGTGCCTGTGGGATGATGTATGGTGCTTGTGTTTGCCAGAGCCACTCCTGTGTGTTGTCATGGGTGCATGCAGGTCTGAATGTATGCTTGGGATAGGTTGGGGTTCAGGGGCATGGGACTGGACAGAGGAAGTTATAGAGGGGAGGCTAGAGACAGGAACAATGGCTGCCATCAGAGAGGAGGCCAGAGCCTTCAATAATCTCTGTTAGGCCGCCATGCCAGAGTGAATGCCCGCCAGGAATGCATTTGTATGTTGTAAATGCCCTGCCAGGCCCTGGATGGCATTCACTATGGTTGACTGCCCAACAGAGATGGATTGCAGGAGTTCAATAGCCTCTGCACTCAGGGCAGTAGGGCAAACTGCAGAGGGGCAAAGGAGATGCCCACCCTCCTGGGTGAGCGGGCATGGAAAACTCGCTGAGGGGCTGCTGGGAGGGTGATCCTGGTACGGGGGTGGCGGCTGTAAATGTAGTTGGGGTGGGCACAGAGCTGTCTTCCATCGGAAGAGGTATCACTTTCTGAACTGTCCCCTTCTGTCTCCGCCATGGTGCTCCCCTTGCCCTCCAACCCATTGGTGGCCTCACCGTCGGTAGATTTGGCCTCCTGGACCCTGTGGGATGCAGCTCCCTCCGTCGCCGGTGCCTCTGCTCCTCCGCCAGATGATGCTGATGAATAGAAGGACAGGATGACAAAACAAAAAGGGGGGGAGGAGACAGAGGATAAACTTGGTCAATGTCAACAACAACACCACCGTTGGTGTAAACAACACACAGGGGACAGCCCTACGCACTAGGCAATGCACTAACAATCACAATGTAAGTCACCAGGCCATGGACAGTAATAACCCACCATGCGCAAGTAGTATATTGGGAACTGTACTCACCCCCTTGGGGCTGCTGTGATGCCCTCAAGCACCCATCCAGCTGCGGATAGGCCACTGCCAGTATGTGGAACATCAGGGGGGCCAGGGTTCGACGGACACCCCTTCCTCATTGGGAGTCCATCCCCAGCAGGGCCCCGCCATCTTCCTTGCCCAGGGTCTCAGGTCCTCCCACTGTTTGCAACAGTGGGTGCTCTGCCTGCCGTAGACCCCCAGGGTCCGCACGTCCTTGGCGATGGCACTCCATATACCCTTTTTCTGATGGGCGCTGACCTGCAGACAAATAAACAGAAAAAGGTATAAGTCATACTGTCCAGCCTGCTACACTTACGGCCCACCATAGCCCTCCCACCCCCTTACGCACAGACATTGCCCAGCATACATGCAGCATGCTGCCCAGGACCCCTCAACCAACCCCCCTTACAGGAGGCCCTCACACACAGCACTCCATGCATTCATGCCCCATGCATCGTGCTCATAGTGCACTCAACTGTTGGTCTGGAGGCCCATACAGCATTTGGTACTGGAGTAGGACCCCATCCACTAGTCTCTCCAACTCCACAGCGGTGAAGGCAGGGGCCCTTTCCCCAGTGACACGAGCCATGGTCGGTTCCAGACACAGGTCACAGCAGCACTTGCAGTGTAGGTCCTCTCCTGTTGAAGGTCAGGTAGCAAGTGAGTGAACAGATAGAAAATGACGGTGAGGTCTGCGCCGGTCTGTACCGTCACCCCTGGCATACATTACCATTGGCTGCTGTAACCCAGAGGGTCCAATGTTAACCAATGAGGAGCTGCACGGCAGTACACAACCGCCTCCCGCAATGGCACACAACATCAACGACATTACCTCATTTCCACCTGTCTATCCACACAGGACAGGCGGCCGCCATTTCAGTGGGGGGAAGGCCATGGCACCTAACTGTGTCACAGCACACATAGGCACATTTTGAGGGTAAACGTCAACATACTGTTTCTGTCACAACATGCAATGCACTGTACATTTAGAAAATGTTGAATACTGACCAGATGCTCATCGTTTTGCCCCGATGGATTTTAACTGCTGCGGATGAATAGGAGATTGAGGCATCCCCCTTGTCTACAGGCCCCTGGTGGGACTTGGCAACAATGGAGGACAGGCACATTATCCTCACCTACAGACTTGATAGGGCCACAATCCGAGAGCTGTGTGCCCAATTGGAGCCAGACCCTATCTTAGATATCCGTCACCCCACTGCGATCCCCCCTCTTGTGAAAGCCCTATCTGTGCTCCATTTCTTGGCAACTGGCTCCTTCCAAGTGACAGTGGGCTTGGCAGCAGGAATGTCACAACCAATGTTCTCAGTAGTGCTGACCAGAGTGTTGTCTGCCCTGATGAAACACATGTTTAGCTACATTGTTTTCCCCCAGGTGGAGGATTTGGCCACAGTGAAAGATGATTTCTATGCAATGGGACATATCCCCAACATCATTGGGGCAATAGATGGAACACATATTGCCTTTGTCCCCCCCATCAGAAAAATGAACAGGTGTTCAGAAATTGAAAGAGCTTTCACTCTAGGAATGTACAGTGTGCCTGTCGGACCAGTACATCTCCCATGTGAATGCAAAGTATCCTGGGTCTGTGCATGATGCCTTTATCCTAAGGAATAGCAGCATCCCATATGTGATCTCTCAACTACAGAGGCACCAGTTTTGGCTCCGCACCCACTTGATGTTGGTATAAGGGTGTGGGGTTGGCCCTAAGGGTTAGTGTCTGGCTAACTGGTATCCCTTGCAATTTGCAGGTGACTGTGGTTATCCCAACCTCTCATGGCTACTGACCTCAAAGAGGAATGCCAGGACAAGAGCAGAGGAATGTTACAATGAGGCACATGGGCAAACAAGATGAATTATAGAGTGAACCTTTGGCCTCCCGAATGCCAGATTTTGGTGCCTCCATCTAACAGGTGGTTCCCCAAGAAGGTGTACCAGATCATTGTGGCATGTTGCACAACCTTGCCTTACGTCATCAGGTGCCTTTTCTGCAGGAGGATGAGGCTGGAGATGGGCGTGTAGCAGCGGTGGAGCCTGTGGACAGTGACATAGATGAGGCAGAGGATGAAGATGTGGACAACAGAACTGCAATAATTTGACAGTACTTCCAGAGAAACACAGGTAAGACACTGTAACTTCACCTACCATTGCAGTTTTGTGTTGTAAATTTTAACTGGCAGGCTAATGTTCCCACTACTCTGGCCACTTACTGTACCCTTTGACATGTCTGTTAACAGATATCTGTGCCCCACTCAGGTTCCTGGTGTATTAAGTTCAGCAATCTACAGGTCATACATAAGTATACATGAGTGTACAGTTGAATTGCAATGTCTACAGATTGTGAAACAAATACATAGTTCAATCACATGACAGACTCAATACTTGTATTTTTTACGATGATGTGTATTCATGTGCTTATAAGTGGATGGGGTATTGCTATAGGCTGGAGGAGGGGGGAGGAGAGTCCAGGGTAGAATCCAGTCTATTTGTATCACAGGTGCATTGTCCAAGGGGGATAAGAAGTGGAGCAATGGCAGTTCAAGGTGGACAGGGTGAGAGAATGGGACACAAGGGTGACAATCAGAGAGTCTTATTTCCTGGCGGGGGTCTTGACAATGTTCTCTGGCCTCTGCCTGGATCACAGAGACCATTTGCGGGGTGGTTCTCCTACTGCAGGGAGTGGGGTGCTGGTAGCCTGTTGTTCCTGTGGCAGGGCCTCCTGTCCACTAATGTCAGCGGAGGTGGACAGCTGTTCATCGGTGTGGCTAGTGTCAGGGGTCCGTTGGTGTGCCACTGCCTCCCTCATGGTGTTGGCCAGAACCCCTGCAATGGTGACCAGGATGGTGTGGATGTCCCTCAGGTACTCTCTATCCCCAGGTATTTTCCCTACTGCAGCCTCTGGGTCTCCTGCAACTTGGCCAGTATCTGGCCCATCGTCTCCTGGGAATGGTGGTATGCTCCCAGGATGTTGGTGAGTGCCTCGTGGAGAGTGGGTTCCCTGGGCCTGTCCACCCCTGTCGCACAGCAGTCCTTCCAGCTTCTCTGTTGTCCTGTTCCTCTGTCCCCTAAACCGTGCGCCCACTGCTGCTGACCCCAGGTCCCTGATCATCCCGTGTTTGTGGGGTGGTCTGGGGTCCCTGTAGTGGTGGACACACTGCTGATTGATGTGTCCTTGGGGCAGAGGTATGGGCCCGCTGGGTGTGTGCTGTGGTGGTGTTTCCTGCGAGGGAGGCTCTGTGGTGGTATGGGACTGTGCCTGGGTAACCGACTCTCCGAAGGTCCCTGATGGGCCAGGTTGGTCATCCTGATCCAGGCGAGCAGAGCTGCTGTCATCACTGTGGGCCTCTTCTGTGGGGGGGACTGGATGTTGCTGGCACCTCCTCTCCGGTGACATTGGGTGTTGGACCTGTGGGGATGTAAATGCAGTGTCTTTGTTTCTGCCTGTGACATCTTGTGCATGGGTGTGTTGCCCTGTATGGTTGCGATTGCCCTGCCAGCTTTGCCTTGTGTGAGTAGTAATTTTGTGGGCTACATGACTCTCTCTAGTGTGCCTGCTTTAGTGATGAGTGTCCATGCAGGGCTGACTGATGTCCTTGCATGTTATTGGGATGGGTGGAGTGTGATGGTGGGGTGTATGTGATGTGGTGGTGTGAAGGTAGGGGTGGGGGTATGTGATGGCATGCAGGTGGGGGGGGTGATAGTAATAGAGATTTGACTTGACAGAGTCCAGTTCTCTTGATACTCCTGTTAGGTCCTCAGGATGCATGATTGCCAAGACTTGCTCCTCCCATGTTGTTAGTTGTGGGGGAGGAGGTGGCGGTCCACTGCCAGTCCTCTATACAGCTATCTGGTATTTTGCAAACACAGAATGCTCCTTCTCCCATAGGTCGTTCCACCTCTTCCTGATGTCATCCCTTGTTCTTGGGTGCTGTCCCACGGCGTTGACCCTGTCCATGATTCTCCACCATAGCTCTATCTTCCTAGTGATTGATGTCTGCTGCACCTGTGATCCGAATAGCTGTGGCTCTGCCCGGATCATTTCCTCCACCATGACCCTTAGCTCCTCCTCTGAGAACCTGGGGTGTCTATTTGGTGCCATGGTTGTAATGTGCGTGGTGTGTGTATGGGTGTGTGGGGTGATGTATAGGGGTGTGTGCTGTGAGGTGCGTGGATGGTGTATGGGTGATGGTTTTCTGTGGCTCTGTTGTGTGGGAGCTCTTGCTGTTTCTCTCTCTAGTGGCAATTTTTTTTAGTCGTAAAGGGATGTGGGTAATGTGTGTGTTTTATAGTGGTGTGGGTTTGTGGGTGTGGTGTGTGTATGAGTGTCAGGTGTGTATTATTCAAATTGTCCAATGTGGTGTTGTTTTGTATGTGTGTGTATTTTGAGCACGGCGGTATGTACCCCCAATGGTTTACCGCGGTTGAATGTCCGGTAATTCGTGGGTCATAACACTGTGGGCGTAGTTCTTTTGGCGTAATGGTGTGGGTTTTGGTACCGCCAGTTTATCACTGACCTTTGGGCTGGCGGACTTGTGCGTGTGTCTGTATAGTGACGGATTGCTATGTGTGGGTCATAATATGAGTAGCAGTATACCGCTGCGGTTGCGGTATATTGCCGGCAGTCGGCATGGCGGTAAGCAGGACTTACCGCCAATGTCATAATGAGGACCAAAATGTCATAGGTAAATCTGGACACTGCACACCAAGGAGTCACCTCTGGCCTTGTAGCTAATGTCTCAGGCATGCACACTAAGGCCCATATTTATACTTTTTTAGCGCTGCATTTGCGTTGTTTTTTGCTGCACAATCGGCGCAAACGTACAAAATTCAATTGTATTTTGGAAGTTTAAACTGCTTTTGCATAGAAAAATGAAGCAAATGCGGTGCTAAAAAAGTATAAATATAGGCCCAAAGGTTAAGGGTTCTCTAGGGCCAGATGTAGCAAACGTTTGCGACTCGCAAACGGGCCGATTCGCAATTTGCGACAGTGCAAAATCGGAAATGGGATGCAAAAAGCCCATTTCCGACTCGCAAAAAGCGATGGGACCCCATTTTGCGACCCGCAAATTGCAAGTCGCAATTTGCGAGTCGCAAACCTTATGCAATTGCAACTCGCAAATTGCGACTAGTCGCAAAAAGCCCAGTTTGTATGTCCCATTTACCACTAACTCAGAGCAGGTGGTAACCATTACCAAAGTATAAAAGGGGACCCAGAAGGCATCTGGCTTACTCAAGATGGCGGAGATATACCTGATAGCAGTGAGGAGGAGAGTCTACGCAGCCCAGCAGAGGAGGAGGAGGGGCCACAGACAGGAGAAGATATATAGAACCAGGCAGACTCTTTTTCAGCAAACTGAAGAGGAGATCTATGACAAATACCGCCTTAGCAGCGCAGCCATTCTAGAATTAATAGATTTACTGAAACCACAGCTAGAACACAAGACTCTGCGTGGCTGCGCCATCCCTACGCATGTGCAAGTGCTATGCACACTGAACCTCTTGGCCTCAGGGAGCTATCAGGGGGTCATTGCCGTGGCAGGTGGGGTATCCCAAAGTGCAGTGTCACTGTGTTTAGAAAAATATATAATATTTATCAGGATAATTGTAGGTCAAAAGAATAAAGTTGCAATGGGAAATTGTAGAGATATCACTGAAAAGTGATATAAAGTGTCTTAAGTCTTTAGAATATAAACAAAGTCTCTTTCAAGCACAAGTACCTGGTTTGGAGTGGAAAAATCTCCTCAGAGGGCCGCAAAGGAAAAGGTGCGTGGAAAAAGGGTGTGTGCGTCGATTTCTCCCCAGCACACACGGACTTGCGTCGTTATTTTCCATGCGGGGAAGTCGTGCGTCATTTTCCGGCGCGCGGACAGTCTCTGTCTGTGGATCGCGGGGATTACCAGATGTCCCGGGTCTGTGCGTGGATTTTCCTGCTTGTTTTCCGGCTGCGCGTCGTTCTGCGGGGCTGCGCGTCGAAATTACGATCTCATGGCAGGCGCCGGGTCGATTTCTCCTCTAGAGGTCGGGCGGCGTTGTCCTTGCGAAGCCGTGCGTCGGATTTCCGGTCGTCCCAAGAGTGTCGCGACGATCAGCGTCGTGTGCGGCGTTTTTTCTCGCTGCGGAACAAGCTGTGCATCGAAATTTTGTAAGGCGCAGAAAGATTTAAGTGCAAAGAAATGCTCACTTTCTAAAAGTGGCATTTCTAGAATAGTAATATTAAATCCAACTTCACCAGTCAGTAGGATTTTATATTACCATTCTGGCCATACTAAATATGACCTTCCTACTCCTTTCAGATCAGCAGCTACCACTTCAATACTGTATGAGGGCAGCCCCAATGTTAACCTATGAAGGGAGCAGGCCTCACAGTAGTGCAAAAACGAATTTAGAAGTTTTACACTACCAGGACAGGTAAACTACACAGGTACATGTCCTGCCTTTCACCCACACAGCACCCTGCTCTAGGGGTTACCTAGGGCACACATTAGAGGTGACTTATATGTGGAGAAAGGGGAGGTTTTAGGCTTGGCAAGTACTTTTAAATGGCAAGTCGAGGTGACAGTGAAACTGCACACACAGGCCTTGCAATGGCAGGCCTGAGACAAGGAAAAGGGGCTACTTAAGTGGGTGGCACAACCCATGCTGCAGGCCCACTAGTATCATTTAATCTACCAGCCCTATGCACAGAGAGTGCACCTTACTAGGGACTTATAAGTAAATTAATAGTCCAATCAGGTATGATTCCAGGTTACCATGTTTTAAGGGAGAGAGCATATGCACTTTAGCACTGGTTAGCAGTGGTAAAGTGCGCAGAGTCTAAAAACCAGCAAAAACAGTGTCCAAAAAGTGGAGGGAGGCAGGCAAAAAGTTAGGGGTGACTACCCTAAGGCTGTCAGGTCTAACACCCTCCAAGGGAACCCGGACTCACCTTGATGTCCACCTGTGCAGTGCTTTTCCAAGTGGTCCCCCACAGTGTCCTTGCACCAGCTCCAATGACTTTCTTCAGCTGCTCATGCCGAAAACCGGGAGGCACATGAACTTCTCCAGCTAGTCCAAAGGGCCTATCGTTGACCTTGACCTACCTACTGAAAGAAACATCGGTAAACACATTGCTTGATTTTTTATACATTTTTAAATTATTTCTCCTTTGATTCCAATGGTGCGTAATTACGCACAGAACTGAGACATTTTCTAAACTTTACAATTCATACCTTTAAAAAGTACATAACCTATTTTGATGATCTTGGTCTTAAAACATTTATAAAAATATGAAGTATTTTTTATAAATTGGTCTAGAGTTATTCTTTTGAGTGTGTGTCTTGCTTTATTGATACTGTGAGAACAGCAAATGCTTTGCACCACTCCAAGATTAGCCTTACTGCTCAACTGAGCTACCATAAAAAATAGAGCATTAGAAGGACTAGTTTTTAATCTCTGTAAACCAATGTCTGGTTGCCTGGACCCTCTACACAGTGTGCCTTGTTTGGAACACTACATATAGGGCCAGCCTCCTACATCAAACAACCCATAATAATAAACTCACACTGATGCCAGCGTTTGATTTATTTATAAAATGTACCCAGAGGGCACCTTTGAGGTGTCCCCTGCAAAACCTAACAGACCTGGCATGGTCTTAACTAGACTGCCACTACCAGTTGAGATGTCCTGTGGGCCAGTCGGAGAAGTTGGGGCAGTTCTCGATTCAAACAGGAGCAGCGGCTGAAAGTCCTGATGCACAATGGAGAAGGGGACCACTTGAAAACACACTGCACAAATGGACTTAAAGGTAACACTAGTGGGTCACCTTGGGAGGTAGAGGTTGCTAGGGGTTAAGGACCCATAGGACACAGTTGGTTTGGTGTTGCAGGGGCCAGGGAGGCAGGGTGCACTGCAGATAGGTCAGCCAAGAGTCCTGCATCTGGAAGTCCTTGGAGCCCTGAGCAGGTCAATTGGAGGGTAGATTGCAGGTCAGCAGGGCCCCTCTTGTGGGTGGTTCTTTGGTGTTCTAAAGTACTTTGACTAGTGATTTCTTCTGGACTTTTGAGAGTCTAGAGTGAACTTTCGTTCTTAGTGTTCGATGTTGGGGGTGCAATACCCTGGGCAATGGTACTTCTCAGGGCCTGAAATTCGCAGTGCCACAAAACTTGGCACACTGGTAGATGTTGTCATTTGGGTCCATAGTGTGCATTTTGGTCAGGCTGCTAGGTCCGGTTCATTGGTCGGCAGGCGATTGGGGACCTGGAATTCACTGGTTCTTTTCTTGCAGGTTTCAGGTGAGTGATACCTTCAGTCTGAGGGAGGTTTTTGGCAGTTTTGAGAATATTGAAGGTGCCCTAGGGCTCTGTGGAGTCCTTCAGTTTTCCAGGTGGCACTTCATCAGTGATTGTCAAGTCCTAGGAGCAGCAGGCTGGGATTGGCACCTTTTTAATTTTGCATCAGGATTTTTATTCTCTTGCCTTTGGCCTTCTTTGTTGCTGATCTACTTATGTCCATTGAGTCTGGTCTGTAGGTCTAGGGATGCTGACTAAATACTGCATTTAGTGGACATTAAGAGGAGTACCTGGTAGTGACCAATGTGCTACCTACCTTAGGGTGGCTACACCCACTAAGTGACCACTTCCTTTGGGAAGGGGTCACAACCCTAGCCCTGATATGCTATTTCCCTGCCATCCAAAATGGAGGAAAATGAAATGGAGTGGTCACCTTGCATGCCACACCCGAGGGGTGGTGCAGGCTGGGGTTGTCTACTCCTCCTATCCTTGCTGGCCGGTTTTCTCAGCCACGGGGGGGTACTGTTGGGCAGCCATTTGCTGCTAGCAGCAGAGTTGGAGGGTCAGATTTCAAAGATGGTAAAGCCTTTGAAGCTCACCGCTGGTGCAGGGTGCCTTCCTGGGAGAAGTGGGGGTAACACCTCCACCCTGAAATTCTTTGTGTTCTGGCTCTTGTGAGTAGGTGCATGAGAGTCATGGAGAAAAATAATAAGTGGGTGCATGAGTGTGTGACTCGGTCTCCAAGTTGGGTGCATGAGATTCTGATTGGGAATGTGAGTGGGTGCATGAGAGTATACGTGGGTCTGTGAGTGGGTTCCAAGAGTACTTGACTCGGTCCATGAGTGAGTGTGTGAGTATCAGGGTGAGAGTGCGAGTGAATGCTCTGAGTGGGCCTGGGAGTCAGTGCGTGACTGATTGAGTGGGTCTGTCAGTGGGTATGTGATTTGGATATGTGGGTGCCTGAGTGGGTCTGGGAGTGGGTGTGTGATTGTCTGGGTGGGTATGTGAGTGGTTTCATAAGGGTCTGCATGGGTCTGAGAGTGTTTGTGTGAGTAGCTGAGTTGGACTGTGTGTGGGTGCATGAGTGTCTGAGTGGATCTGTGAGAATGAGCATCAGCAACTGAGTGGGTCTGTCAATGGGTGCATGAGTGGCTGACTGGGTCTGTAAGTGTATGTCTGAGAGTCCAAGTGGGTCTGGTAGTGGGTGCATGACTGGCTCAGTGGGTCTGTCCTTGGGTGTATCAGTGTCTGAGTTGGTCTGTGAGTGGGTGTGTGATTGTCTGAGTGGATATGTGAGTGAGAGTGTGAGTGTCTGAGTGGGTCTGTGAGTATGTGCATGAGTGGTTGAGTGAGTCTGTCAGTAGATGCATGAGTGTCTGAGTGGGTCTGTGATTGGGTGTGTAAGGGTCTGAGTGGGTCTGTAAGTGAGTTCCCGAAGTTGTGAATAGGTCTGTGAGTGTGTGCATGAGTGCCTAAGTGGGTCTGTGAGTTGGTGCGCAAGTGTCTGAGTGGATCTGTGAGTGGGTGTGTGAGTGGATACGTGAGTGGGTACATGACTATCTCAGTAACTCTGTGAGTGGGTATGTAAGTCTTTGAATGGGTCTGTGAGTGGGTGCAATATTGTCTGAGTGGGGGTGTGAGTTTCTGGGTGTCTGTCAGTGGGTGTGTCAGTGTCTAAGTGGGTCTGTAAGTGGGTGTGTGAGTGTCTGAGTGGGTCTGTGAGTGTGTGTGAGTGCCTGAGTGGGTCTGTGAGTGGGTGTATGAGAGTCTGAGTGGAGTTGTGAGTGGGTGCATGAGTATCTGAGTGGGTCTATGAGTTGGTGCATGAGGTTCTGAGTGGGTCTGTGAGTGGGTGTGTGGGTGTCTGAGTTAATATGTGAGTGGGTGCATGACTATCTGAGTAACTCTGTGAGTCGGTGTGTGAGTCTGTGAGGGGGTCTGTGAGTGGGTGCAAGATTGCCTAAGTGGGTCTGTGATTGTCTGTGTGAGTTCCTGAGTGGGTCTCTGAGAGGGTGCATGATTGTCTGAGTAGGTCTGTGAGTGGTTGTGTGGGTGTCTGAGTTAATTTGTGAGTGGGTGCATGACTATCTGAGTAACTCTATGAGTGGGTGTGTGAGTCCCTGAGTGGGTCTGTGAGTGGGTACAAGATTGTCTAAGTGGGTCTGTGAGTAGCTGTGTGAGTTTCTGAGTGGGTCAGCAAGTGTGTGCATGATTGTCTGATTGTGAGGGCCTGAATAGGCCTGTGAATGGGTGCATGAGTGTTTAAGTGGGTCATTCAGTGGGTGTGTGAAAGTCAGAATGAGTCTGTGAGTAGGTGCATGAGTATCTGAGCGGGTCTGTAAGTGAGTGCCTGAGGGTCTTCGTGGAATTGTGAGTGGGTACATGAGTGTCTAAGTGGGTCTATGAGTGTGTGCATGAGTGTCTGAGTGAGTGGGGAATGATTGTCTCAGTAGGCCTGTGAGTATATGTACGACTGAGTTGGTGGGTGAGTGTTCCAATGTGGTGTTTTTGTGTGTTTTCCAATATTCGTGAATTTGCTGTGACACTACACAGGTGGACCACGCTGGGCTTCACAGAGGATTCCCAAATATCCAAGTCATGTAGAAAAAAAAAATGCAAGTGTATGCATGAGCGTCTGACTAGGTCTGTGAGTGGATGCATGAGAGCCTGTGAGAAAGGGCCTTTGTTGACAAGGTAGCCCCAGACTTTTCATCTGGAAATTGATTTGGTTACAAACTGTAAGTGCCCTGAGCCATTGCTGAACAGGCTCAAAGGGCTAGATCTCTTCCCTCATCAGTGTGGGTTTATTATTCTGAGTTGTTTGGTAACAAACAACTCAGGTTTCAGAGAGGCGGCCATGTCTTTGGGGAACTCATAATGACCAATCTTCAGCACATGCATTTGCTATGGCTTCTCTGTACACTTACTATATCCAAGAGTTGGCAAAGACACAGTAGGGGCATATTTGCTCTTACACCCATAGGCCCTCACATGCATTATAGCGCACCCTGCCCTAGGGCTGCAAGGCCTGCCAGAGGGATGACTTACCTATATTGCATGCAATGTTAGTGGACATGGAACTCTTGGTGAGTGCCATGTCTAGTTTGCAACTTTGGATACACCTTGTCATGCACTTGCAAAGGCAGTCTGCCTGATGCGTGGGCCTTCTTAGAGGGGGACTAGTGATGCTGCAGCCCTGGGGATGGCTAAAGTGCCAAATGTAGTACACTTTTGGTAGATGAGATCTTGCCCTCGGAACCTGTTTAGCAGGGGCCCAGGGCACTTACAGTTCGAAGCAACATAATTTTCCAAGCAAAAAGTGGGGGTTAACCATGTCAAAGGAGGCCCTTTCTCATAGTATAACTGTAAAGTTTTAAAAAATGTAAGCTAGGCATGTTTTGGTCCCTGTATAGTAATAAACCGGGGTCCTAGTTGAGGGTTGCGAAGAATTCACAAATAATGTCAGAAAGCCTACCATTTTGCGCTACTGACAGAAGTGAAGAAAGAATTTAGGAACAATAGCCATTCACAACTGCAGTAAAGAAAGATAGAAATAGAATGCATCTTTTTATTTGCGACCTTTTGCCGTATCAGACACTGCAAAGTTGAAACCATTAATGGTTGCTTAGTGTGAGAGTGGTATCCCATTATTATATCCGTCTAGCGCCAATGTTTTGGAGTTAAAGTCATTTCTTGTTAGCGGGAAACTACCTTGCGTCAATGAGATGCAAGGAAGGCATTCCCAGGTAAAACATTACTCTAAGGCCTAGGTGCCTTATTTATCCTCCCGTAAAAAAATGGTGCATGGGAGGGAGGCGGGCCTAAATAATATCTCTAAGCTTGCTTAGCGCCATTATTTATTTATTTAATGTCTGGGTCAGGGCATGCGTTACGGGACCTCTGAGCCCATTTCCATGGTGGAACACCATATAATATCTCCACATGTACCCTCCCAGGCCCCAGGGACACCTCTAGCCACACCAGATGGACAGCGGAGGATGGGGGACTCCATCCCAGGTAAGTATAGTTAAGTAGTGGTGAGTATGGGTGCCCCTACCCGGCTAATGTAATTTTCCTTGACGTTAGCTCACCCTTTGCGCCAGATTGCGCCATTCCATAAATAAGACACCCAGCCGGCATCTTGGAATGGCACTAGCCGGCGGTAAACGTTTTCACTCAAAACTGCGTTAGCGCTGTTCTGTGTGAAAAAGTATACATCTGGGCCTTAGTGCTTTAAAAATGGGCCAGACTTCTTACTGCTCAGTCTGAGTGTGTAATTTTGTGTGTGAGCTCCACCTGGCACTACAAAACGTGATTGACAAGTCTTAAACCGATGTCATAATGCACAAAAGTTAGCCCTCACCTAGGTTGTATGAGCCATTCTGCCAAGTGATTAAAAAGTGAGGAATGTCCATGAGAGTTTCACTGACTGCGATATGTACTAAGAGACCACTATGCCCAGTTATATATGCAGACTCCCAGTCATACTGCATATCAGATACCTACTTAGGAGAAGATAAAAGCACTGAGACATCTCTCATACACTGAAAGACACAGTCATACATTGATGCACACATAAAACAGTAGCTATGTACAGTGTAGTGTCAGGACCAATTCCTAACTGGTACACTCAATGATATATGTAGGCAACTGTTGAGACAAGCTATTCTCCCATAAAGAGAAGTAGTGCTTTAAACAAGAGTTGGGCCTTCTACTGCTGACCCCAGTGCGTACTTTTAAATGTGATCTTTACTGAGCAGTAGAAAACCTGCCTGACTAGTCTCAAACTGACCTCTTACTGCAGAAAAGTCACCCCTCATCTAGGCTTTAGGTAGGCCATGAGCCATGTTGTTATTTGATTAAAAGGTTAGACATGTGCTTAAGGCTTTCACTGTTTTAGATCTGGACTGGGAGACCCCTATGCCCAGTTATATCCGAGGAGTCCCTCTTATACTGCAACTCATGTACCTACTAATAAAAGGATAGAAGCACTCAGGCACAAACTCAGACACTGAAAGAGACACTTATACATTGATTCACACATGCAAACAGCAGCTGTGTGTACTGCATATCAGAACCACCTAATAATTGATACACACATTCACATATGTAGGTAACTGCTGAGAGACGCTCGCCACTCATCCACAAAAGTAGTCCTTTAAACAAGGGTTGGGCCTACTACAGCTGACCTTGAGTATGTACTTTTAAATGTGAGCTTGACTCAGCAGTATAAACCATGCTTGGCAAGTCTTAAACTGATTTGTTGTTGCAGAAATGTTACGGCTCCCCTAAGCTGAAGGTAGGCCACGAACCATGGTACTATACGATTAAAAGGAAGGACACTTCCTTGAGACTTTCACTGACTTAGATCTGCATAGGGAGACTCCTATGCCCAGTTATATGTGCAGAGCCCCACTTATATGCAGCTCATGTACCTAGTTATAACAAGATAGAAGCACTCAGACACACAGTCAGACACTGAGAGACACTAATACATTCATGCACACATCCAAACTGCAACTCTTCATCTTGCAGTATGAGAACCATTTGCTGATACGCTCATTTACATTTGTAGGCAAGTACTGAGAGAAGCTAGTCTTACATCTAGAAAAGTGCTGATTTAAACATTGGTCATGCCTCATACTCCTGAGCTTTAGAATGTAGATTTAAATATCAGATCAACTTGGCAGATGAAAACCTGCTTGACAAGTCTTGAACTGACCTGTTACTGCAGAAACGTCTCCCATCCAGAAAAGTACTCTTTTAAATATGGTTAAGACCTATTACTGTTGAGCCTGAGAGTGTAGAAATATCACCCCATACCTAGGCTGTAGGTAGGCCATCAGCCATTGTGCTATGTAATTAAAGTATGAGTGATGCCCTTCAGAGTTTCAGTTTATTCAGCTAGTAATAGGAGGGTAGAAGCATCCAGATGGGCAGTCACACACTGAAAGAGACACTCATACATTGATGCAAACATCCAAGCAGCAGCAATGCATACTACAGTATGAGAACCAGTTGTTAACTGATACCCTCACTCACATTTGTAGGCAAGTGCTCAGACGAGCTAGTCTATCCATAAACGTCCTGTTATAGACATGGGTTAGTCCTACTACTACTAAGCCTAAGACTATAGTTTTAAATGTTAGCTCAACTTAACAGACAAAAACCTGCCTGACAAGTCTTAAACTTACCTCTTAATGCAGAAATGTCACTACTTACATAAGCTGTAGGTAGGCCATCAGGCATGATGATGTGTAATTAAACATGAGACATGTGCTTGACAGTTTTACAGAGTTAGATGTGCATTGGCACACCCCTATGGCCAGGTACATAAGCAGACTTCTACTCATACTGCAACTGTTGTACCTACTTACAACACTGTAGAATCACTCAGGCATGCACTGAAACACTAGAAGAGCCACTCATTCATTGCTGCAGATATACAAATACCAGCTGTGCATATTGCAGTATCAGAACCAGTTGCTAACTGGTACACTCAATCACATATGTAAGCAACTGATGAGACAAGCTAGTCTTCCTTCTAGAAATGTACTCTTTTAAGCATGGGACAGGCTTACTACTATTGAGGGTGAATGTGCAGTTTTAATTATCACCTCAATGTGGCTGTAGAAAACCTGCTTGAAAATTCTGAAACTCACTTCTTAATGCAGAAAAGTCACCCGTCACCTAGGCTGTAGGTAGACCACGAGTCATAGTGCTATGTGATTAAAACATGATTCAAAAAAGGAATTACATAGATAAAAATAAAATTTCAAAAAATCTAATGAAAAGCTAAATATATAGATTTTTTCCCATTTCATAAATCTATTTTCAATTAAAAAAAGAAAATCACAATGCCACCAAAAACAATAACCAGACAACAGAAGAGAAAAGTGTATTATCTCCTTCCAAATGAGAAAGAAAAAGGACAAAAAGCAGGACTTGGAAAGAAACAGAAAAGAACTGCTGGTAAGAGTACAAAAACTTTTCTGAGAAGAGTATGTGTACAACTAGAAAGTGACCAAAAACAAGTAAATACAAAGCAATGTTTCAAACTTTCTAATAAAGGAGAAGTGCATGATATTAACATTAACACTCTTGCAGGATAATGTAGATACTTTAACGAAATGACAGAAGCAGTTTGAAGAAAGAAGAGTTAGAATGTTTCACTGTAGGGTAACTCAGAATCTCATAAAAAGTAGGCCCTGGCATAGAACTCTGCTCTGCCAGCAGAATTTGTGGAAGTCTGGAACTTTGCGCTACACAGAGAAGCTTGGAGTTCTCAAACTCTGCAGTCCGGCATGGAGCAGAGTTCACTCATGTGTGCAAGGTTGTGCTGTTTCCGAGCACACTTGTGAGACATTGCGTTTAGTCATGCTGCTTCCGGCTGAAACTTCAGGCAAAACAGTCCCACTTGTGAGAGCAAATGCACCTGGAGTAGAAATTCTCCTTAAGATATATCTAAATCTAGTTAATAAGTGTTTTGTAAGTGGGTTTTCTACTCCAATAGACACTTCAAGTTGTTTTTTAGATTAAGAAGCCTTTATTTCAAACAGGAAGGAAGTGCCCAAGAGACTCCTCCTTTCCATTCTGGTCTAGCGGGCTTCTCCCAGTGCTGTGCCCATCTCCTGGTCTCTTTTCACTTGGATTTTATTGAGGTGAGGGATCACTCTCTTTGTCTCCTGGCTATACCTTTGGATTTAAGGACTTTGGCCCTCATTATGACACAACAATCCGGCACTATTCAGCCACAGACACAATTCCACCAGCCCAAAGGGATGTGATAAACTGGCGGAATCAAAATCTACACCGTTACGCCAACAGAACAACGCCCACCGCTTTATGACCCACGAATCACAACAGCAGACATTCAATGGCAGTAAACTATTGGTGGTACATAGCGCCGCTTTCAAAATACACACACACAAACAAAACAACACCACATTGGACAATTTAAAACACACACATGACACCCAAACACACATCACACCCACACACCCACACCACTATAAACACACACCCACATTACCCGCAACCCTTTACGAACACGAATAAAAGCCAAGAGACAGACACAAAGACCATAGACAAAACCAGAGCCATACACCACTTATATCTATACACCACCCACGCACCACACATCACGCACTCCAACACATAACCCAACACACCCTCATCTACACACCTCACACAACAACCATGGCACCACAAAGACACCCCCAATTCACAGAGGAGGAGCTAAGGGTCATGGTGGAGGAAATCATCAGGGTAGAGCCACAGCTATTTGGAGCACAGGTGCAGCAGATATCTATCCAAGAAGATGGAGCTATGGTGGAGAATCGTGGAGAGGGTCAACGCCGTGGGACAGCACCCCAGAACTAGGGATGACATCAGGAAGAGGTGCAACGACCTGCAGGGGAAGGTACGTTTCATAGCAGCAAGACACCATCTCGTTGAACAGAGGACTGGAGGTGGACCCCCACCTCCTCCCCCACAACTAACAACACGGGAGGAGCAAGTCTTGGCAATCATGCATCTTGAGGGCTTGGCCGGAGTAGGAGGAGGACTGGACTCTGGTAAGTCAACTCTCTAGAATTATCACCGCCCCTGCCTACATGCCATCACATACCATCACCCTCTCGCTGCCATCACTCCACCACCTCCAACACACCCCACCATCACATCCCACTCATCCCACCCAATGCCAACCCCTGCATGCCATACTAATGCATGGTCACCACTCACAGCCCTGCATGGACACCTATCACTAAAGCATGCACACTAGAGAGAATCAGCTATCCCACCATATACTAACTTATACAAGTGAAAGCTGCCAGGGCAATTACAAACAAAGAGGGCAAGCCACGGATGCACAATATGTCAGGCACAGAAACAATAACACATCATTTACAACCCCACAGGTAACCCGGCCAATGTCACTCGAGAGGCGGTGCCATCACTATCCAGTCCCCCAACAGAAGAGGCCCACAGTGATAACAGCAACTCTGGTCTTCTGGATCCGGATGACCAACCTGGCCCATCAGAGGCCTCTGCACAGCCGGTTACCCATTCACAGTCACACACCACCACAGAGCCTCCCCCATCAGGAAACACCACCACAGAACCCACACAGTGTATCCACACCTCTGTCCCCAGGACACGTCAATCAGCAGTGTGTCCACCTGTACAGGGACCCCAGGGCACATCTCACACCCAAGACAATAAGGGACCTGGGGTCAATGGCAGTGGGCATGCATTTCAGGGGACGGAGGCACAGGCCACCAGGGAAACTGGGAGGAGTGCTGTGCGGGGGGAGGACAGGCCCAGGGAACCGACTCTCCAGGAGGCACTTGCAGAGATCCTGGGAGCATATCAACATTCCCAGACACGATGGGCCAGATCCTGGACAACGTGCAGGAGAACAGGCGGCTGCAGGAGGGGCAGTACCAGAGGATCAGGGAGGATTTGCAGGTTATCAACACCACCCTGATCTCCATAGCAGAGGTGCTGGCAGAGATGGCCAATATTAGGAGGGAGGTAATCACACAACAGCGGGTCCCTGCCACTAGCCAGACATCTGAACAGCCTTCCACCTCCGCTGCCGCTAGTAAACAGAAGGCTCGCCACAGGACCAACAGGCCACAAGCACCCCTCCTTCTCCAGAAGGTGAACTGCCCCACAAACGTTCCCTGTGAACCAGGAAGAAGCCAGAGACACTTGCCAAGACCCACAATAGGGAATGAGACTCTCTTGATTGTCACCCTTATGTCCCAGCCTTTCACCCTGTCCACCTTGAACTGCCATTGCTCCCCTTACTATGTCCCCTTGGACAAGGCACCTGTGCTACAAACAGACTGGAACAATTCCCTGGACTTTCCTCCATCATCACCCCAGCCCATTGCACTTGCCCCTCTATATTTTAGCACTTCAATACACACCCTTGGAGTATGTCATGTTTTTCAATTATGTATTCATTGAAACAGATACAAACATTGCAATTCAACTGTACAGAAAATAAGCATAGATTAATGACCTGTAGCTGGCTGCAGTGATCACACTTGGAGTGCATGTGAGGTCACCAACATCTGCAAAAAGATTTGCCAGAGGGAACAGTAAGTGGGCATAGAAGTTGGAAATATCAGCATGCCAGTGCCACAGAAATGCAAACAAATGTCATTGAAATGTGAAGTAACACTGTCCTACCTGTGTATCAGTGGAAGTATTGTCTGATGACTGATATTCTGTTGTCCTCATCCTCTGCCTCCTCATCTTCACTGCCCACAGGGTCCACTGCTGCCACAAGGGCATCTCCAGCCGCCTTCTCCTGCAGAAAAGGCACATGGCGTCTCAGGGCAAGGTTGTGCAACATGCAGCATGCCACTATTATCTGGCAGACATTCTTGGGTGAGTAGCACAGGGATCTACCTGTTAGATGGAGGCACCTGAACCTGGCCTTCAGGAGGCCAAAGGTCCTTTCGACTGGTTCACCCATGTGCCTCATTATAACGTTCCTTTGCCCTTGTACTGGCATTCCTCACAGGGGTCAGCAGCCATGAGAGGTTTGGGTAACCAGAGTCACTTGCAATATTGAGGGACAACCTTTAGCCACACACTATCCTATATGGCCCACACCATACCCATACACCAACATATACTAGGTGGGGACCAGGGCTCAACTATTAGCCACACCCTGTGCCTCTGTAGTTGTGCCATCACATTTGGGATGCTGCTATTCCTCAGGACAGAGGCATCATGCATCGACCCAGGATACTTAGCATTGACATGGGAGATGTACTGGTCCGCCAAGCACACCATCTGTATATTCATAGAGTAGAAACTCTTACGATTCCTGAACACCTGTTCATTTTGACGGGGGTTTGACGGGGGTATGGCAAATGCAATATGTGTTCCATCAATCACCCCAAATGTAGCTGCACATGTGTTTAATCAGGGCAGACAACACTCTGGTCAGCACTATTTGAGAACATTGGCTGTGACATCCCTGCTTCCAAGCCCACTGTCACTGGGAAAGAACCAGTTGCCAGGAAATGGAGAACTGATAGAACTTGCACAAGAGGGGGGGGGCAGTGGGGTGACAGATAGCAGATTTCAGGTCAGGCTCCAATTGGGCACACAGCTCTGTGATTGTGGCCCTGTCAAGTCAATAGGTGAGGATGATGTGCCTGTCCTCCATTGTTGCCAAGTCCACAGGGGTCTGTACAGGGGGGTATGTCTCCATCTGCTATTCATCCACAGTGGTAGCAATAAATGGGGCAAAAGGGTGAGGACCCAGTCACAAACTGAACAATAGGGCTACAATAGAAAGTTGCATGTTGTTAACTTGTAATGGGTAAGTGTGATTTGTATAGTATGTCCAAATTTCACCAGTGATGCAGCAAATATCCAGGGCCTCCCTGCCTCCCACCGGAAATGGCGTCCACCTGTCCTGTGTGGAGGGACAGTTGGAAGTGAGGTAATTCGGCTGCCGTTGTGCGCCATTGAAATAGCGGTCATGAACCGCCGTACAACTCCTCATTGGTTAACATTGGCTCCTATGGGGTACAGTGGCCAATGGTGATCTACGCTGATGGTGACGGTATGCACTGCCGTGGACATGACCGCCATTTTCTATCATATTCCTCACTTGCTACCTGATCATCTGCAGGAGAGGACCTACACTGCATGTGATGCTGTGACCTGTGTCTGGAACCTACCATGGCCCGTGTGACTGGGGAAAGGACCCCTGCCTTCACTTCAGCGGAGTTGGAGAGACTGGTGGATGGTGTCCTACCCTAGTACGGACTGCTTTATGGTCCTCCAGACCAACAGGTGAGTACCCTGTGGGCACGATGCATGTGTCATGAATGCATGGAGTTGTGAGTGAAGGCCTCTGGTACGGGGGTGGGTGGATGTCCTCTGGGTGTCATATGAAGATTGTGGAGGCCCAGCTGGGGATGGCCTCCCAACAAGGAAGGGATGCCCGTCAAACCCTGACCCCCTGATGGCCCGCATCCTGGCAGTGGCCTATCCTGAGCTGGATGGGCGCTTGAGGGCATCACAGCAGCCACAAGGGGGTGAGTACAGTGCCCATCATTACAATTTACGCATGGTAGGGTGGTATCCGGGTGGGGGATGTGTGTCAGTGGGTGTCCCTAGACCAGGCCTGACATTGCAGCATAGTTTCCCTAGTGGCTATTCTGGGGAATAATCCTGCTACCTAGCTTGTACGCATCCACTACTGGTCAGGGCTGCGTGGGTTCCAGGTGTGCTGCATTTGGCGGTGTGTGCCCCTCCCCATGCTTTGGATGTTACCTTTTTCTCTAGTAGCGCAATGGCATGTTGCGTAGTGCTGTTCCCTGTGTGTGAGGGTGCTGTGTACGTCAACGGTGATGTTGGTGCAGCCATTGACAAAGATTATCCTTTGTCTCTTCCCCCCTCATTATTGTTTTTTCACCCTGTGCTTGTGTGAATTAGCATCATCTGCCGAAGGAGCAGAGGCACAAGCTATGGAAGGAGTTGCATTCCACAGGACCCAGGAGGCAGAGTCCCCAGACGCTGAGGGCACCAGTGGGACAGAGGGCGAGGGGACCGGAGGGGACAGTTCTGAAACAGATACCTCCTCCGATGGAAGCTCCCTGGTGGTGGCTGTAGGAGGCTGGCCTGGCTTGTAGTGAGTACTTTACACCTTATACCAGGTCCAGTTATACCTTATTAGTGAAATGTAGTAGTGTTCTAGCAGCTTAGGCTGATAGAGGTAGCTATAGCAGAGCAGCTGAGGGTGAACTAGGAGACATGCAAAGCTCATGCAATACCACTTATAGTTACACAGTACTTATACTCAAGTAAAGACAATACTCAGTGTTATCAAAAATAAAGGTATTTATTTGGGTGACACAGTACCAAAAATCTCTTAGAGACAATACTCCTTCTGGAGGTAAGTATTATACACAATATATACACTAGACACCAAAATTAGACAAGTAAATAGTCATAGAACAATGAAAACAATACGAAATGCTATAGAATGCAATGTGAGAAAATAGGTCTAGGGGCAACACAAACCATATGCTAAGAAAGTGGAATGCGAATCACAAATTCCCCCCTAGACAAGTGTAGTGTGTGCAGAATCACTGAGAGAGTAAGAATACAGTAAAGGCAAGTAAATTACCCCACCAAGAGCCCAGAAAAGCAGGAGTAAAGTACTGGAAGTTTCCTTAGGACACACTAAACCTTGTGATTGGGATTGTGCAGTAACCAACCAAGTCTGCAAACAACAACTGCTGGATTCCTGGACCTGAAGACCTGCAAGAGAAGGGGACCAAGTCCAGAAGTTGAAAGAAGTTCCAGGATGGGCAGGAGCCCCTGCCAACCCAGAAGAGGGTGAAAAAGAAGAGCCCCCGCTTAGTCGAAGACTGCAGGAATGCCCCCTAGGAAGATGCCAGTGGGTTTCTGCATGATGCAAAGGATGACCCACGATGTGAAGATGGATGCAGATGTGATTTCGTGTTGGAAGTTTCCAACAAGCCTTGGTTATGACAAAAGTGCATTTTGCATCAAAATGTCGCTGGCTGGACCCAGGAGGGACCTGGGGGCTCAACTCTCTGTGAGATGGAAGAGGGGGCTCTCATCACTTTAGAGAGCCCTCAGGGTGCCAGACAGCACCCACAGGAGTCCCAGGACATGGGGGCAAAGGAGGTGCAAAACGTGGTTGGTGCAGCACAACAAAGGAAGGTCCCACGCTGCCAGAGAACAACTCAGCGAGTTGAGCATCACAGGATGGAGTGCTGGGGACCTGGGCCAGGATGTGCATGAAGGAATTTTACAAATAGTGCACAGAGGACTCAGGAGGTGAAGAAGACACAGTACACAGGGGTACCGTCGCTTTCTGGGAAGGCAAGGTCTTACCGCTTCCAAATTGCGTCAGCAGGACCTCAGGACAGTCTATGTCGATGATGTCCACCCTCTGTTCCTTAGGAGAAGGCTCGTCACTGTGAGAGGAGTCCAAGGGTACCGGTCATCATCTTGGAAGGTACCTGCTGGAGCAGGGGACTGACTCTGTCACCCCACGGAGATTTCTTGGGTCCTTCTGGTGCAGGATGAAGACAGGGAATCCTCAGAGCGTGCACACCATGGAAACTGTTGCAGCTGCTGGCTGGAGCTGAAGTTGCAGATGAAAAGTATCCCTTGTGGATACTTTGTTGCTGTTACATCGGTTCCTGGAGTAGGCTGTGGTTGATCCGAGGTCGAGGATGATGAAGTAGTTGAAGAGGATTCCTGAAGGAAACGTGCATGCAGAATCTAAAGAGAACCCACAGGAGAGACCCTAAATAGCCCTGAGAGTGGGATTGGCTACTTTATCAAGTAAGGACCTATCAGGAAGAGTCTCTGACATCACTTGCTGGCACTGCCCACTCAGAGCCCTCCAGAGTGCCCCCACACCTTGCAAAGCAAGATGACTGAAGCCTGGGACACACTGGAGGACCTCTAGGCACCACCCCTAGGGTGGTGATGGACAGGGGAGTGAAATCTCCCCTTTCCTTTGTCCACTTTCACGCCAGAACAGGGACAAGGGGTCCTTGAACCAGTGTAGACTGGCTTCTGTAAGGAGGGCACCATCTGTGCCTTCAAAGCATTTTCAGAGGCTGGGGGAGGCTACCTCTCCCAGCCTGTAACACCTATTTCCAAAGGGAGAGGGTGTAACACCCTGCTCTCAGAGGATATGCTTTGTTCTGCCTTTCTAGGACTGGCTGCCCAGACCTCAGGAGGGCAGAACCCTGTCTGTGAGGTGGCAGCAGCTGTAGCTGCAGTGCAAGCCTCAGAGAGCTGGTTTGGCAGTACTGGGGATCCATAGTGGAGCCCCCAGGATGCATTGAATTGGCTCCCAATACCAGATTTGGAGTGGGGGGGACAATTCCATGATCTTAGACATGTTACATGGCCATATTCGGAGTTACCATTGTGAAGCTACGTATGGGTATCGACCTATATGTAGTGCACACGTGTAATGGCGTCCCCGGACTCACAAATTCCCGGGAAATGGTCCTGAACTATGTGGGGGCACCTTTGCTAGTGCAAGGGTGTCCTCACACTTAGTAACGTTGCACCTAACCTTCAGCAAGTGAAGGTTAGACATATAGGTGACTTATAAGTTACTTAAGTGCAGTGAAAATGGCTGTGAAATAGTGTGTACAGTATTTCATGCAGGCTGCAGTGGCAGTCCTGTGCAAGGGATTGTCTGAGCTCCCTATGGGTGGCAAAAGAAATGCTGTAGCCCATATGGATCTCCTGGAACCCCAATGACCTGGGTACCTAGGTACCATATACTAGGGACTTATAAGGGGGGTCCAGTGTGTCAATTGAAATTGGTAAATGAAGTCACTAGCCTACAGCGACAAATTTAAAAGCAGAAAGAGCATAAGCACTGAGGTTCTGGTTAGCAGAGCCTCAGTGACACAGTCATGCAGTATACAGACACACACATTAGGCCATAAACTATGAGTACTGGGGTCCTGACCAGCAGGATCACAGTGAGACAGGCAAAAACATACTGACATACAGGTAAAAATGGGGGTAACATGCCAAGGAAGATGGTACTTTCCTACAGTGGTGGACAACTCTATGACCACCCCAGCTACAGGTACATCTGCCACCCCTTGTACCAGCACCGTCCTCCCAGCAGCCCCTCATCACGTTGCCCACAACCCAGCACGCACACAAGACAACACACAAGAGTGGTGCCGGCAAACACAAGCACCAAACTTCATCCCACAGGCACTTACACAAACAACATCCAGATGCAGACATACCATCATCCACTGCTTCCACTGTGTCCCCCTCCTCCTCCTCCTACACCTCCCTCCCTGTTCCATCCACACTCACACCTGCATGCACTACATTATCATCCACTACCAGCATCACCACCACACCAAGCCTAACACACACCTCACTGCAGACACCTCCACAACAGGCATGCACATGTCACCTGTGTCCTCTCCCACTGTATCTGTCCCCCCTCCTAAGGTATACAAATTCAAGCACTCAGACACCCAACAGCCATCCACCTAACAATAGCATCCAGCCCATGCACCTGCACCCAAAATCAGCAGACATACATCTCCAACAACCATTCCCTCTTCATCCACTCCCAAGCCTTCTCTCTCTTCCTGCCCCAATGTCCCTAAAAAACTGTTCCTATCTACCATTGACCTTTTCACTACCCCTCACCCCATCCTGCACGTCCGGCCAGGGTGGGAAGAACCCAGCCAAGCACCTCAGCCACCCAGTCCATGGACCCTGTCGTCACCACTCACACTTGTGTTGGAAAAGGATCCATCGCACATGTCGTGAGGGTGAAGGATCCTGCACCAGGCAGCCTCAAGGGAAAGGGACCTTCCCAAGCTGCTGCCAAGAAGGGAAAGGAGCCTGCCCAAGCTGCTGTCAAGAAGGGAAAGGAGCCTGTACAAGCTGCTGCCAAGAAGGCAAAGGAGCTTGCCCAAGTTGCTGCCAAGAAGGGAAAGGAGCCTGCAGAAGCTGTTGCCAAGAAGACAACGGAGCCTTCACAGCAGGCAGGAAGAGAAAGGGGCCTGGGGCAGGAACTGTGATGGAGCCCCCTCCACCAACCATGGTTGTGCAGCCGTCTGAGGTTGCAGGGGATGGGCAGGAGCCTCCCCCCACCACCAGCACCGCCACCTCAGTGAGCAGCCATCTGAGGTTGCAGGGGATGGGAAGAAGCCTCCCCCCACTAGCAGCACCACCACCTCCAGTGAGTATCCGTCACCGCCAGCAGAAGGTATGTAATCCTGCCTCCATGGGCTGCTGTGCGGCCTGCCCTCTGCAAATCCAGTGGGTATGACACCCACCTGAGGGACTGTGAGCCTGCACTCCCAGGATCAAGAGCACAGGGCACGATGCCCCTTCTAGAACTAGTGGGTAAGACACTCACCTACCCCAGCCTTCCGAGGATCAAGAGCACAGGGCACGATGCCCCCTCCAGAACCAGTAGGTAAGACACACATCTACCCCAGCCTCCCCAGGATCAAGAGCACAGGGCACAATGCCCCCTCCAGAACATATGGTAAGATACCCACCTACTCCAGACTCCCCAGGATCAAAAGCACAGAGCACGATGCCCCCTCCAGAACAAATGGGTAAGACACCCACCTACCCCAGAGTCACCAGGATCAAGTGCACAGGGCACGATGCCCCCTCCAGAACCAGTGGGCAAGTCACCCACTTGAGAGACTGTGGCCCTGCACTCCCCAGGACCAAGCACAGGGCATGTTGCCCCTCCAGAACCAATGGTGTTGTTCCATCTCCCGGCTGAGGTGCCCCCGTCCCCAGTCCCACTGAGGTGCCTGCCTATTTACCAATTGATGCCCCTGCAGTTTTCTCTCAATGTTGAGGCAGGTGCCATGTTTGGCTTTGGACTTTGGCCTGTGGCCATGTGGACTGCGTACATTGTGGACTGGGCTGTGTCCCTTTTTGTGTAGATATTTACATATTTCTTGTCTTGCCTCACTTATTTATCTTGATGTGTTTGTCTCATGACATTCACTTTCTCAAAATCGTTTTGTCCTTGCATTATTCATCCGAGGTACGGGGTACAAACGTTTTGGTAATGCAGCTGAATGTGTGTATGGTGTTGGGGGTGTGTGTGTCACTTTCTTTTTCTTCCCTCCCTCCCTTGTGTGCTAGGCGTCTGTACTCACCGTCGTCATCCTTGCCGGCGCTGGTGTTCGTGGTGGAGCAGCACATAGAAAATAATGGGGAAGACATGCAGTTCGGACTCCACGGCGACGTGGTTCTTCCCTGTATCTCCAAAGGTGAGTCCTTTCACTTCTGTGCAGTGTTTCCGCCAGGCTTTTGATTGGTACCGCCCCAGAAAAGGTGGTGGAATTGAATGTCTAAATATAGTGGGCGGAACAATGACTTCCGCCTGGTTGTAGACGGTTCCCACCATGTGGGCTGATGTTTCAGCCCTGGCAGTCAGGAGATTACACCGCCATGGTCATAATTTGGTGGTAATTACTGCCGGCCTGTTGGCGGTATTACCGCCACTTTAACACCAACCGCCAGAGTTGTAATGGGGGCCTTTGTTTTTGTGAAATCACACAAGTATTTTCCAAAACTATTGAATAAGGGTGTTGTTTCTTTGCTTGATCATGCACCAATATTTTTTTGTACTTTAATTTGATTTAAGAAATTTACAGTGGAGAGTAGCCTGGAGTTTAAGTATAGGCCTAGTTATATATTTTGCATTTAATTGATTTTTCATCTGTTGTAAAGGACAATTGTTGCACAACTCAGTACCTGTCCTTTACTAAATGTTTCTAATAATCACAATAATATTTTACTAGGTGGCCTAGATTTCCAAAGTGTCATCCAGCCAGTAGTACTAGTAGGCATCAGTGGATGAAATAAATATTTTAGTGATATATGTTTTTAAAAATTCATTTAGGACTAGGATGGCATTGTATTAAATTACATATGTTGGCTATTGCTTGTATTTGTTTTTATTGTGCAAACAGTATATATGATGTGTGGTAGCATCTGATGGCATAAGAGGATGTGTGCACTGTTCTGAAATGTTTATAGCTCAGTTAATTTTCATGCTTTGCATTGCTGAAGTAATGTTATTTGTTATTTGTTTCTTGAGTGTTACCACCATGCCTCCTTATGGCCAGTGTGTGTGTGTTTTTCATTGTCCACCATTTGTCTCTGTTATCCATGTCGTGTGGCCAGGGGCTATTTTATGCTTTGGATTGCTGAAGTATTTTTTTCTTGAGTGTTACCACCATGCCTCCTTATGGCCAGTGTGTGTGTGTTTTTCATTGTCCACCATTTGTCTTTGTTATCCATGTTGTGTGGCCAGGGGCTATTTTATGTAGTCTATGTCCATAGGCTTGCATTTGTTCTTTGGTCTCTTTGCCTCCTTGTTCTCAGTTGTTCTTTGGTGGTGTAGTTTGAATTTACAGTATTTGAATAAATTGGTATTCATTACATAAGTAACCAATTGCAGTAAGGTTCCATTTGTCTGTAATATTTCAACCTGCAACAATGTGAAGTTTCACTTGCTTGGTTGCTATTAGGTGAACAAGTGAAGAGACGTCAGATCACCGAGTACTGCCAAAAAGAAGGTCTGTACAGTTAAGTCCTCAAATCTCTTCTGCTTGTGCAGCTTATTCCACTGCTAACTGAAACCTTGAAAACAGGCAAAGAAAGTGGTCAGTGAGAAGAAGCAGCTTTTCACCAATGGTGTGCCGACCAGAACCTTTTATAGGAGACGTGTGCTTGCCACACCAGCCTTTGAGGAGGAACATGGGAGCAGCACTCATGTATCTACAGTACCACCCCAACGAAACCTCAAGACCACGTCTTTCAGTGAGGCAGCCACTGCAATCATGGCGATACCAACAAGAAGTGACGTTGAATAGGATTTGTTCCTTTCTCAAAGTAGTACCCAGTTGTTTCAGGAAAAAGAGCAAAGTGGACTGCAGCTGCACTCAGCAATAGTAGATATTCCCGAATTTGGAGCAGAACAGGAAGTTGAGCTTCCTGCCAAGCAAGAACCTCCTCTTTTAGAATAAATGATCCTCAGATATCCAGCATGAAAAAGGACCACTTCTGAGGACCATGAGTGGGACATGGGGTGGACCTCAGCAGAGTCTGGTAGATGCCAGGAGAGGCAAGTGAAAAGAAAAATTAAAAAAAGCCTTAACATCATAAAAGGGGAGATGGTAAGGAGGATGAGGATTATGAGCTAGTCATTGTGAAGCTGGCACAGAGGAGTCCAACATTACTATCCAACCTGCTCTGAAGGATGTGGCACAGGCAGCAATGACAGCACCGATATTTGTAAGGCCCCAACAGAGACCTGCACCAATCTATACCTTAGTAGGAATATGCACTGCAGAGAGGCCATTAACACACCCACATACCTGCAGTTCTTCCTCAGACTGTCCTGTAAGAAAGTACTTCTCCAAAGTTTTTGACTGTTTTACAATTAGCAAACAGTTAATGAACATTGTGATATGCTCCATTTGCTACATGAGTGTTTGTCGAGGTAAGTCTGGCTCACATTATGGTACTGGAGGCCAGACAACCCATATGAGAAAACATCACACAATCCAGAGGGAGGAGCACCTAAAATAATTGCTGAATGGGGTTGTGGTGGTGAAGGTGAGGGGAGCTGGGAAACATCAGCTACAACTGGTCAAATCACAGTGGAAGGTGAGGAAGAAGAGGGTGACATCCTTACGCAAGAAGCCCTGTTCCCACCAGTGCTCCAGCATCTCCTGCCTCAATGACCTCACAATGGCACAGGAAGACTCAGAGTCAGATGGAGACACTACAGCATAAAGTGACTGCACCATGAAGCAAATTGGGTCTACCACCACTTACATCTCAAAAGTCACCTGTGTCAGTGACCCCAGAAAAGAAGAAAATCCAGGCCACATTTATGGCCATGATTAGGCAGGAGAGGCCCTGTGACCACAACCACCCAATGGCACATTTGTACAAGTAGAAGCTGGCAAGAATATTAGTGCTGGACCACCTCCCTTTTTTATTTGGAATGGGTGTGGGATTCTTAGTGTTTTTGCAGCCATCTGGCTGAAATGAAAGGTTCCAAGTGAGACCTATTTTTTCTGAGTTGTTGTTTCAGTGCTGCATCACGATGTGCTAAAATGTGTTAGTCAAGCTTCACAGCAAAGTGTTGTCCACACTATCCACCTGATGACGGACATGTGGACCAGTTATCAGTCCACTGATTACATGTGCATCAATGCACACTATGAGGGTAAAGCGAAAGCTATCTACAAGTCTTGCCCTTGAAGAAATGATTAAGAGGGTTTGGTGGCATGCAACAGTAACCATGTTCTCATGGAGAAATGAGCTACAGCTTCAAGTATCTTGAACATGTTTGATAGCAAGGTGTCTCAATGACTGGGAGCCAGAAGACTCTGATTGGATTTGTTGCCACCGGCAATGGTAGTAACATAGTTAAGGCCATTGCTGATGGTGGCTAATTCAGGGTCCTTTGTTTACCACATAGCATCAAACTAGTTGTGCAAGACTTTCTAAATTCTAAAAAAGAAAGACATAGGCCCTCATTATGACATTTGCGTTAAGGCTCGCTTACCACCATGCCGACCACTGCCAACATACCGGCGCCGCAGTGGATTACTGCTACCCATATTATGACACACACATACCAATCCGTCACTATACAGACACACACAAGTCCGCCAGCCCAAAGGTCAGTGATAAATTGGCGGTACCAAAACCCACACTGTTACGCCAACAGAATTACGCCCACAGCATTATGACCCATGAATCACAGCGGTGGACATTCAATTGCGGTAAACCATTGGGGGTACATACCACTGCGCTCAAAATACACACACACATACAAAACTACACCACAGTGGACAATTCAAACTACACACACCTGACAAACATACACACACCACACCCACACACCCACACCACTATAAAACACACACCCACAATACCCACAAACCCTTACAACGAAAAAATATTGCCAACTGAGAGAGACAGACCAAGAGCACCCACAGAACCAGAGCCACAAACCACCATCACCCATCCACCATCCACGCACCTTACAGAACACTCCCCAACACATCAACCCCCACACCCTCACACACACCACTCACACTACACCCATGGCACCACAAAGACACCCCAGGTTCTCAGAGGAGGAGCGAAGGGTCATGATGGAGGAAATCATCCAGGTAGAGCCACAGCTATTTGGATCACAGGTGTAGCAGACATCCATTGCTAGGAAGATAGAGCTATGGCGGAGGATCGTGGACAGGGTCAACGCCGTGAGGCAGCACCCAAGAACAAGGGATGACATCAGGAAGAGGTGTAACGACCTACGGGGGAAGGTACATTCCATTGCAGCAAGACACCAGATAGCAGTACAGAGGACTGGTGGCGGACCCCCACCTCCTCCTCCACAACTAACAACATGGGAGGAGCAAGTCTTGGCAATCATGCACCCTGAGGGCCTGGCAGGAGTAGCAGGAGGACTGGACTGTGGTAAGTCAACTCCCTATTACTATCACCCCCTTACCTGCATGCCATTACATACCCCCACCCCTGCCCTCACGCCCCATCACCCCACCAGCTCACATGCACCCCACCATCACAACCCACTCATCCCAATGCCAAGCCCTGGAAGTAACACCAATGCACGTACCCCCATCATAGCCCTACATGGACACCCATCACTAAAGCATGCACACTTGAGACAATCACCTAGCCCACCAAGTCAATACTCACACAAGGCTAAGCTGCCAGGGCAATATTAACCATAGAGGGCAACTCACCCATGCACAAGATGGCACACACAGAAACAATAACACTGCATTTACATCCCCACAGGTCCCCCATCCAACGTCCCTGGAGTGGAGGTGCCAGCAACTTCCAGTCCCTCCACAGAAGAGGCCCACAGAGATGACAGCAGCTCTGGATACCTGGTTCTGGATGATCAACCTGGCCCATCAGGGACCTCCGGACAGTCAGTTACCCAGGCACAGTCACACACCACCACAGAGCCTCCCCCCTCAGGAAACACCACCACAGCACCAAATCAGCGGGCCCATACCACTGTCCCCAGGACAAGTCAATCTACAGTGTGTCCACCACTACAGGGACCCTAGGCCACCCCACTAACACAGGAAGATCAGGGGCCTGGGGTCAGTGGCAGTGTGCACACGGTTCAGGGGACAGAGGCACAGGACAACAGGGAAGCTGGGAGGACTGCTGTGCAACGGGGGAAGGCAGGCCCAGGGAACCAACTCTCTAAGAGGCACTCATCAACATCTGAGGAGCATACCACCATTCCCAGGAGACGATGGACCAGATACTGGACAAGTTACAGGAGACTGAGCGGCTGCAGGAGAGACAGTACCTGGAGATCAGGGAGAACCTGAGGGACATCCACACCACCTTGGTCACCATTGCAGGGGTGCTGGCAGACATGGCCAACACTATGAGGGAGGCAGTGGCACACCAACGGGCCCCTGACACTTGCTGCACTGATGAACAGCCCTCCATCTCCGCTGCCAATAGTGGACAGGAGGCCCCACCACAGGAATAACAGGCCACCAGCACCCCTCCCCATGCAGAAGGAAAACCACCCTGCAAATGGTCCCTGCGATCCAGGCAGAAGCCAGAGAACATTGCCAAGGCCCCAGCCACGAAATAAGACTCTCCTGATTGACACAGTTGTGTCCCACTCCGTCACCCTGTCCACCTTGAACTGCCATTGCTCCACTTCCTATGCTCCCTTGGGCAATGCACCTGTGATACAAATAGACTGGACTCCACCCTGGACTTTCTTCCATCAGCAACCCAGCCCATTGCAATACCCCCTCCACTAATTAGCACCTAAATAAACACCCTTGGAACAAATACAAGTATGGAGTCTGTCAATTAATTGAAATATGTATTTGTTTAACAAGCTGTAAACATTGCAATTTAACTGTACAATATTGTATACATAGGTATGACCTGTAGTTGGCAGAAGCCAACACACCAGGAGGCAGAGTGGGGCACAGATATCTGAAAATAGAGATGCCAAAGGTACAGTAAGTGACCATAGTAGTGGGAAAATCAGCCTGCCATGTACAATGTCCAAAACAAAACTGTCAATAGATGGTGAAGTTACAGTGTCTTACCTGTGTGTCACTGGAAGTACTGTCGTATGATTGATGTTCTGTTGTCCTCATCCTCATCCTCTGCCTCCTCTTCGTCACTGTCCACAGGGTCCACTGCTGCCACACAACCATATTCAGCCTCATCCTCCTACAGAAAAGGCACCTGGCGTCTCAAGGCAAGGTTATGCAACATACAGCATGCCACGATGATCTGGCAGACCTTCTTGGGTGAGTAGCACAGGGATCCACCTGTTAGATGGAGGCAACCAAACCTGGCCTTCAGGATGCAAAATGTCCTCTCGATTATTCTTCTAGTTCGCCCATGTGCCTCATTACAATGTTCCTCTGCCCTTCTCCTGGGATTCCTCACTGGGGTCAGTAGCTATGAGAGGTTTGGGTAACCAGTCACCTGCAAATATCGATGGATACCTGTTAGCCAAACACTAACCCTTAGGGCCAACACCATACCCATACACCAACATATACTGGGTGCGAACCATGGGCTCACCTATTAGCCACACCCAGTGCCTCTGGAGTTGAGCCATCACATATGGGATGCTGCTTTTCCTTAGCAGAAAGGCATCATGCACAGACCCAGGATACTTTGCATTGACATGGGAGATGTACTGGTCCGCCAGGCACACTAACTGCACATTCATCGAGTGAAAGCTCTTTCGATTTCTGAACACCTGTTCATTTCTCTGAGGGATGGGGTAACCAATGCAATATGTGTACCATCAATAGCCCCAATAATTTTCGGGATATGTCCCATTGTATAGAAGTCAGCTTTCACTGTGGCCAAATCCTCAACCTGGGGGAAAACAATATAGCTGCTCATGACAACACTCTGGTCAGCACTATTGAGAACATTGGCTAAGACATTCCTGCTGTCAAGCACACTGTCACTTGGAAAGAACCAGTTGCCAAGAAATGGAGCACAGATAGGACTTGCACAACAGGGGGGATCTCAGTGGGGTGATGGATAGCAGATATCAGGTCTGGCTCCAACTGTGGACACATCTCTGTGATTGTGGCCCTGTCAAGTCTGTAGGTGAGGAAAATGTGCCTGTACTCCATTGTTGCCAAGTCCACCAGGGTCTGTACACGGGGGATGTCTCCATCTCCTATTCATCTGCAGCGGTTGTAATCTAGGGGGCAAAACAGGAAGCAGCTGGTCAGTATTCCCCATTTCCAAACTGTACATTGCATTGCATGTTGTGACAGGAACAGTATGTTTTTGGATAGGCCCAAATGGTGCCTATGTGTACTGCGATGCAGTTAGGTGCCATGGCCTGCCCCCCCTGAAATGGCGTCCGCCTGTCCTGTGTGGATGGACATGTGGAAATGAGGTAATGCCGATGACCTGTGCACCGTTGCGGGAGGCGGTCGAGTACTGCCGTGCAAATCCTCTTTTGTTGTCATTGGGCCCTATGGGTTACAGTTGCCAATGGTGAAGTACGCTGGCGGTGACGGTATACACCGCCGCGAACGTGACCACCATTTCCTATCTGTTCTCTCACTTGCTACCTGACATTCAACAAGAGAGGACCTACACTGCAAGTGCTGCTGTGACCTGTGTCTGGAACCAACCATGGCTCGAGTCACTGGGGAAAGGGCCCCTGCCTTCACCACTGCGGAGTTGTATAGACTGGTGGATGGGGTCCTACCCCAGTACCGAATGCTGTATGTATCCTCCAGACCAACAGGTGAGTACGCTGTGAGCATGATGCATGGGGCATGAATTAATGTAGTGCTCTGTGTGAGGGCCTTGTGTAAGGGGGGTTGGTGGAAGGGTCCTGGGCAGCGTGCTGCATGTATGGTGGGCAATGTATGGTGGGCAATGTCTGTGCGTCAGGGGATGTGAGGGCTGTGGTGGGCCATGAGTGTAACATGCAGGACGGTCTGACTGACACCTTTTACTATGTGTATTTGTCTGCAAGTCAGCGCCCATCAGAAAAAGGGTATATGGTGTGCCATCGCCAAGGGCGTGCAGACCTTCGGGGTCTACGGCAGACAGTGCACCCACTGTCGCAAACCGTGGGAGGACCTGCGATGCTGGGCATGGAAGATGGCGGCGGCCCAGCTGGGGTGAGTACAGTTTCCTAATCTACTACTTGCATGTGGTGGGGTGGTCTACGGGTAGGGGATGTGGGACTGTGGGTGCCCCTAGGCGAGACCGGACATTGTAGGGTAGGTCCCATGTTGGGAAGGGGCTGATGAACACCACCTCCTACAAAGCTAGTAGGCATCCACTACTAGGCAGGGGTCTGTGGGTGTCAGGTATGCTGCTATTGGCACCCTATCCTTGTGTGCATTAGCATCATCTGGCGGAGGAGCAGAGACACCAGCGACAGAGGGAGCTGCATCCCACATGGTCCATGATGCCAAATCTACCAACGGTGAGGACACCAGTGGGGCGCAGGGCGAGAAGAGAACCACGGCGGAGACAGGAGGGGACAGTTCGGACAGTGATGCCTCCTCCGATGGAAGCTCCCTGGTGGTGGCGGACACCTCTGTGGCCACCCCAACTACAGGTACAGCCGCCACCCCCGATACCAGCACTAAACTCCCAGCAGCCCCTCAGCGAGTTTCCCATGCCTGCTCACCTAAGACGGTGGGCATCTCCTTCACCCCAGGCACCTCAGGGCCTGCCCCAGTCAGCCCTGCTGCTCCTATTGAAGAGTCTATTGACTTCCAGTGATCCATCTCTGTTGGGCAGTCAACCATAGGGAATGCCATCAGGTGGCTGGCAGGCTATTTGCAACAAACAAATGCATTCCTGGAGGGCATTCACTCTGTCATGGAGGCCCAACAGAGATCTATCCAGGATCTGGCCTCCTCTCTGATGGCAGCCAATGTCCCTGGCTCTAGCCCCCCTCCAACTTCCTCTACCCAGTCCCATTCCCCTGAACCCCAACCTATCCCAAGCACACATTCAGACCAGCATGCACCCAAGACAACACACATGAGTGGCTCAGGTAAACACAAGTAGCACACATCGTCCCACAGGCACTCACACAAGCACCATCCTGATTCAGACACACCAACATCCACTGACTCCACTGTGTCACACTCCTCCTCGTTGTCCACCACCCTCCCAGTAACGTCTCCACTCACACCTGCATGCACTACATCCTCATCCACTACACCCATCACCATCACGCCTATCACTACACACCCCTTACTGGCAGTCACCACCCCTACATCCATGCACATGTCCCTTGTGTCCTCTCCCACTGTGTCTGTGCCCCCTCCTCCCAAAGTACACAAACACAAGCACTCAGACACCCAACAGCCATCCACCTCACAATAGCACCCAGCCCATGCACCTGCACCCAAACACAGCAGACTGACACCTCCTACAACCAGTCCCTCTTCCTCCACTCCCAAACCTTCACCTTCTTCCCACCCCAGTGTCCCTAAAAAGCATTTTCCTCTCTGCCATTGACCTCATGTAGCCCCCTCCAGGACCAGTGTGCTGTACCATCTTCCTGAGGCTGAGGTGCCTGTAGGAGGCGGGCCTGGCTTATAGTGGGAACCTGATGGTACTTACACCTTGTGCCAGGTCCACTTATCGCTTATTAATAGATTAGTAGTGTTCTAGCAGCTTAGGCTGATAGAGGTAGCTTAGCAGAGCAGCTTAGGCTGAAGTAGGAGACATGCAAAGCTCCTACTATACCATTTATATCATATAGCACTATATCATAGGAATCACAAAACTCAGAGTTACTAAAAATAAAGGTACTTTATTTTAGTGACTGTAGGAAAGTACCATCTTGCCTGGCATATTACCCCCATTTTCACTGTGTGCATGTTTGTTTTTGCCCTTGTGTCACTGGGATCCTGCTAGGCAAGGAATGGTAGCGCACAATAAATAACATGAATTAAGCGTCTTGCCGATTCGAATGCCACCTTGTAAATGCCATAAAATGATAGCACACAATGAATATCAAGAGTTACACACAAGCAAAGAATTACGCGTCTAGCTGATTCACATGTCAGCCTGTAAATACCATTAACCCCTTCAATGCGGCGACGGCCACTGGCCGACGCCCGCATTACCTCCCTGGTGCGGGTCACGACCAGTGGCCGACACCAGGGAGGGTGTTAATAAATCCTCGGGTGCGTCGCACCCGAGGATTTTTTTTTCTTGCCCCGGGAGACATGGAAGCTTCCGTGTCTCCACCCACTCCCACCTGCCCCTTTGTGACGTCAGCCGCTTCGATGGGGAAAATGGCCTTCCCCATGTTCGACTCTCCCCTTTCTTAAGAGGCCTTCCTGAAAGTGTTTCCTAGCCCCCGGTCGCAGCACTGCTGCGATCGGGGGCCAGGAGACACCACTAGACACCGGGGGGGTCACTCGGAAAACGGGTATCTTGAAGGTGATCCTTTTGTCAATGGGGAGCCAGTGGAGGGATTTGAGGTGTGGAGAGATGTGTTCGTATCGGGGGAGGTCGAGGATGAGTCGGGCTGCTGAGTTCTGGATGCGTGTAGTTTGCGCATGAGTTTTAGAGTTGTGCCGGCGTAGAGGGCATTTCTGTAATCAAGTCTGCTGCTGATGAGTGCTTGAGTGACAGTTTTTCTGGTCTCTGTGGGGATCCATTTGAATGTTTTTTTCAGTATACGGAGTGTGTTGAAGCATGAGGAGGTGAGAGCGTTGATTTGTTGGGTCATCGAGAGGGAGGAGTCTAGGATGATGGCGAGGTTGTGTGCGTGGTTGGCGGGGGTGGGTGCAGGGCCTAGCGTGGTGGGCCACCATGAGGGGTCCCAGATGTTTTTGTGTGGGCCAAAGAGGATTATTTTGGTTTTGCTTGAGTTGAGTTTCAGGTGGTTGGCTGTCATATATATATCACTTTTGTCAATATGTGTGTGGCTTCCCTGGGGGGAAAAGGGTCAGACTTGTCTAGTGGCAGTTTTAGTGCCATAAAGAAGCGCAGAAGGTTTATATGCCTACTGCAAAGAGCAAATCTGTATTTTATGTAAATAGCTGAGTACATTAGTAAAGTCAGCCATTACCTGCGCTATAATACCAATGAAATGTATGTGCGGGGTGGAGGGCGGCTATGGAGAGATGAAGGGCACTTTTGCTGGGTGGTAATGAGGGAATCCGAGGAGGGAGGAGTGGGAGCACCAATAATGATTGTTGGACTGGGCGCAGGAGGTGCTAAAGACTGCGACGAATGGTATGTGACAAGGTGTTTTTTGAGTGTCCTGAAAGAACGTGCTGATTGAGGGAAGAAGTGCAGGTAAGGTGGCCTCTACTGTTGCACATATCTCACACACACCATCGATTTTGTGACTGTCTACGTAGGCTAGTGTTTTAGAGCAACTGTTTAGCCAATAGCAGAGATGGAATCTTGATGGATGACTGCTTCCTGCACTCGGGTTATAGAGGACCGCTCTGACATAGGATCAGAGATTGAGACATCAGATACTGAGACAGCATCTGAGGGATAGGACAATGGCGCAGACTCTGGGAGTGATTTTTCAGTCGGAGGAGTCCCATTCGATAACTCCTCTTCCAGTACATTATGAGGGAGGTGATGAGGACAGTCCTGCTGTCCCTTCGCAAACTGTTTGTGCAACTGGGTAATAGTGGGTTAGCCCAACCCAGAGAGCAGGTGAATGCGGCGGCAAGCAGAGAGAGAGAGAGTGCTCTCTTGGGAGCTCCCCAATTTAGTTCAGCCCCAAATTCCACCACCCAAATCGTATTGTGGAGACATCAAAATTATCTATGGCAAAACAAACTGGGTTTGTAAGGTAGGCACCTGTGTTTTTGGTCCTGGGTTCAGCGGCCATATAGAGAAACACACTAAACCCAAACATTTCTGGAAACTAGACATTCGGGGAGTCCACAGAGGTGTGACTTGTGTGGATTACCCAAAGTTTTCTTACCCAGAATACCCTGCAAAGCTGAAATGTTGAATAAAAACTCTATTTTTCTCGCATTTCTGTCACACAAACTACAGGAATATGCTGGGATCCACAAAATTCCTACCACCCAGTGACTCCTCACCTGTCCTGATAAAAACACTACCCCACTTGAGTGCGTACATCTAGTGCCTGCGTCAGGAATGGATCACCCCAGGGTCAACAGCTGCCTCATGTAAGGACCAACATTGACCGTTGTATGATCTATTCCTGTTGCGGGCACCAGGCCTACCAACACAAGTGAGGTATCATTTTTATCGGGAGACTTGGGGGAACGCTAGGTGGAAGAAAATTTGTGGCTCCTCTCAGTTTCCAGAACTTTTTGTCACCGAAATGTGAGGAAAACGTGTTATTTTAGCCACATTTTGAGGTTTGCAAATGATTCTGGGTAACAGAACCTGGTCAGAGCCCCACAAGTCACCTCATCTTGGATTCCCCTGGGTTTCTAGTTTTCAAAAATGCGCTGGTTTGCTATGTTTCCCCAGGTGCCGGCTGAGATAGAGGCCAAAATACACAGGTAGGCACTGTTTTCTATGAAAAAAAATTGATGTGTCCACGCTGTATTTTGGGGCATTTCCTGTCGCAGGCGCTAGGCCTACCAACACAAGTGAGGTATCATTTTTATCAGGAGACTTGGGGGAACTCTGGATGGAAGTAAATTTGTGGCTCCTCTCATATTCCAGAACTTTCTGTCACCGAAATGTGAGGAAAACGTGTTTTTCTAGCCACTTTTTGAGATTTGCAAAGGATTCTGGGTAACAGAACCTGGTCAGAGCCCCACAAGTCACCCCATCTTGGATTCCCCTAGGTCTCTAGTTTTCAAAAATGCACAGGTTTGGTAGGTTTCCCTAAGTGCCGACTGAGCTAGAGGCCAAAATGTACAGGCAGGCACTTTGGAAAAAACAGCTGTGTTTTCTGTCAAAAAATGGGATGTGTCCACGTTGTGTTTTGGGGCATTTCCTGTCACGGGCGCTAGGCCTACCCACACAAGTGAGGTATCATTTTTATCGGGAGACTTGGGGGAAAGCTGGGTGGATGGAAATTTGTGGCTCCTCTCTGATTCCAGAACTTTCTGTCACCGAAATATGAGGAAAACGTGTTTTTTAGCCACTTTTTGAGGTTTGCAAAGGATTCTGGGTAACAGAACCTGATCAGAGCCCCACAAGTCACCCCATCTTGGATTCCCCTAGGTGTCTAGTTTTCAAAAATGCACAGGTTTGGTAGGTTTCCCTAGGTGCCGGCTGAGCTAGAGGCCAAAATGTACAGGCAGGCACTTGGAAAAAACAGCTGTGTTTTCTGTCAAAAAATGTGATGTGTCCACGTTGTGTTTTGGGGAATTTCCTGTCGCGGGCGCTAGGCCTACGCACACAAGTGAGGTATCATTTTTATCGGGAGACTTGGGGAAACTCTGGGTGGAAGGAAATTTGTGGCTCCTCTCAGATTCCAGAACTTTCTGTCACCGAAATGTGAGGAAAACGTGTTTTTTTAGCCACGTTTTGAGGTTTGCAAAGGATTCTGGGTTCAGCTGTTATTTTCTGTAGGAAAACCTTGTAGGATCTACACAAATGACCCCTTGCTGATTTCAGAATATTGTCTAGTTTTCAGAAATGTTTAGCTTTCTGGGATCCAGCATTGGTTTCATACCCATTCCTGTCACTAACTGGAAGGAGGCTGAAAGCACCAAAAATAGTAAAAATGGGGTATGTCCCAGTAAAATGCCAAATTCGTGTTGAAAAATGTGGTTTTCTGATTCAAGTCTGCCCGTTCCTGAAAGGTGGGAAGATAGTGATTTCAGCACCAGAAACCCTTTGTTGATGGCATTTTCAGGGGAAAAACCACAAGCCTTCTTCGGCAGCCCTTTTTTCCCATTTATTTGGAAAAAACGAAATTTTCACTGTATTTTGGCTATTTTCTTGGTCCTCCAGGGGAAACCACAAACTCTGGGTACCATTAGAATCCCTAGGATTTTGGAAAAAAAGGACGCAAATTTGGCATGGATAGCTTATGTGGCCAAAAGTTATGAAGGCCTAAGCGCGAACTACCCCAAATAGCCAAAAAAGGGTTCAGCACTGGGGAGGGGGGCAGCAGCTAAGAGGTTAAATATCAAGCGCACTTTCACACACACAAGAACAAATAGATTTATCATATTAATTAGGCCCAAGAACTCAAAATACTTCGACAACAGGATCGGGGGGCCAGCCGACCTCCATCGTACCGCCCTGATCAAGAATCACCCAGCCAAGTGAAAGGGCGAGGCCTGAAAGATCAAGGTAGGCCTCTGGAACAGGAGCTCAGGAAGTTGCTGCTGCTCTGCACCGGGACCTCTGAATAGTGAGCACGTGGAGCTGGGCTGGCTCTCTTTTATAGAGTCTTAGCCCAGACCACCAACCACACCCAGGCATGCTGCAGGGAAAGCTTCCAGAAGGCTCTGGAAGGGGACCACACCCTGACACAGGCTGAAAGCCTGCAGTAGTACATTACATGTGAACATTATTTATATGCATGCTGAACATAAGTATTCAGGATTAAACTCTGAAATGCAAAAGGTTAAACAACATCATATCAGCACAATGCATAAATTATGTTAGCTTGAAATTGTTAGTTTTTTGCATTCTAGTCGCCCGTAGAGTGCACACTCCCCTGATGTTGACAGGGGATCAGGGAGGACTTGAAGGCCATTAACACCACCCTGATCTCCATAGCAGGGGTGCTGGCAGACATGGTCAACATCATGAGGGAGGCAACAGCACACCAGCGGGCCCCTACCACTAACCAGTCCATTGACCAGCCCTCCACTTGCACTGGTGCCAGTGGGCAGGAGGCCGCACCACAGGACCCTCAGCCACCAGCATCCTTCCCCCTGCAGAAGATGAACCACCCCAAAAACGTTCCCTGTGACCCAGACAGAATCCCAAGGCACTTGCCAAGACCCCTGCCAGGAAATGAAGCTCTCCTGATTGTCCCCCATGTGTCCTACTCAGTCACCTTGTCCACTTTGAACTGCAGTTGCTCCCATTCCTATGGCCCCTTGGACACTGGTCCTGTGCTACAAACAGACTGGAACAATACCTTGGACTTTCCTCCATCATCACCCCATTCCACTGTACTTTACCCTCAATTTATTAGCACTACAATAAACACCCATTAGCACAAAATGACTACTAGTATTTTATGTGTTGAAAATGTGTATTAATGGAAACAGTCACATCCATTGCAAATGAACTGTACACTGTGAGAGCACAGAAATAATGACCTGTAGCTGGCTTTAGTCAGCACATCAGTACACAGTTGTGATATCACCAACAGCTGTAAAATGACAAACCGTAGGTGACAGTAAGTTGAGATAAAAAGAAGTTAATGCCATCATGCTACTGCTACACAGAATACATCAATAGTCATAGAAATGTGCAGTTCCACTGTCTCACCTGTGTCATTGGAAGTACTGACAGATAACTGATGTTTTCTTGTCCTCATCCTCATCCTCAGCCTCTTCATCCTTACTGTCGTCAGGGTCTTCTGCTGCCACAGGGGCATATACAGTCTCCTCCTCCTGCAGAAAAGGTACATGGCATCTGAGGACCAGGTTGTGCAACATGCAGCATGCCACTACTATCTGAAAGACCTTCTCGGGTGAGTAGCACAGGGATCCACCTGTCAGATGGAGGCACCTGAACCTGGCCTTCAGGAGGCCGAAGGTTCTTTCGATGATCCGTCTGCTTCATCCATGTGCCTCATTATAACAATCCTCTGCCCTTGTCCTGGCATTCCTCAAAGTGTTTAGCAGCCACAATAGGTTTTGGTTGCCAGAGGCACCTGCAAGTATTGAGGGAGCACATTTAGCCTCACACAATCCTATGGGGTTAACACCAGAGGCATACCCTAACATACAGTGGGTGGGGACCAAGGCTTACGTATTAGCCACACCCTGTGCCTCTGTAGTTGGGCCGTCACATTTGGGATGCTGCTATTCCTCAGAAAAAAGACATCATGCACCAATCCAGGATACTTAGCTTTGATGTGGGAGATGTACTGGTCAGCCAGGCACACCATTTGCACATTCAGTGAGTTTAAACTTGTGGCGTTGTACATGTTGTGCGCTGGGCAAGGTGTGTGCCAATGGTGATGGAAACAGGTATAGTGGGCCATTTGTGTGACAGGCTGGACTGTTTGTTTAATGGTGTTCTTCTGTCTGTATTGTCTCTGCAGGTCAGCACCCATCAAAAGAAGGGAATATGCGTGCCATTCCCACGGATGTGCGGACCCTGGGTTTTATGGCAGGCAAAGCACCCACTGTCAGAAACGGTGGGGGGACCTGAGATGCTGGGCACAGAAGACCGCGGAGGCCCAGCTGGGGATGGCCTCCCAAAGAGGAAGGGGTGCCTGTCGGACCCTGAGCCCCCCTGATGGCTCGCATACTGGCAGTGGCCTACCCTGAGCTAGATGGGCGCTTGAGGGAATCACAGCAGCCACAAGGGGGTGAGTACAGTGGGTATCATTACATATTTTGGCAGGTGGGGTGGTATCCGGGTGGTGGATGTGTGTTAGTGGTTGCCCCTAAGGCCAGGCCAGACATTGCTGCGTGGGTCATCTGAAGGGTAATGGGTGTATGGCAAATACAGGTAACCTAGCTTGCTAGTAGTCCATTTCAGGCAGGGCATCGTGGGTCCCAGGAGTGCTGCAGTTGACAGTGTGTGGTCCTCTTCTTGCCTTAGTAACTAGCCATATCACTGGTAGTCCAATGCATAGGGCTTAAGCCTGTTTCCTGTGTATGACAGTGATGTGTATACCAATAGTGGCTTTGGTGCAGTCATTGACCCAGTGCATCCTTTGTTTCTCTCCCCCCTTTCTTGTTTTTTCATCCTGTCCTTGTGTGCTTTAGCATCAGCTGGTGGAGGAGCAGTGACACTGGCGACAGATGGAACTGCATTCCACAGGACGCAGGAGGCAGAGTCCACTGACGCAGAGGGAACCAGTGGGACAGAGGGCGAGAGGAGCACCACGGCAGAGAATGGAGATGGCAACACAGACTCAGATACCTCCTCTGATGGGAGCTCCCTGGCGGCGGCGGACACCTCTGTGACCACCCCAGCTGCAGGTACAGCCGCCACCCCCATACCAGCACTGCCCTCCCAGTAGCACCTCAGCGAGTTGCCCAGGCTGGCTCACCCAGGAGGGTGGAGATCTCCTGCGCCCCAGGCACCTCAAGCCCTGCCCCAGTCAGCCCTGCTGCCCTGAGTGAGGAGGCTATTGAGCTCCTGAGATCCATCTCTGTAGAGCAATCAGACATTGTGAATGCCATCCAGGGGATGACATCCCACATGCAGCAATGCAAATAATTCCTGGAGGGCATTCACGGTGGATTGGAGGCCCAAAAGAGATCGATTGAGGCTCTGGCCTCCTCTCTGATGGCAGCCATTGTCCCTGTTTCTACCGTCCCCTTCCAACTACCACTTCCCAGTCCCATTCTCCTCAACCCCAACCCATCCCAAGCACATATACCGATGAGTGTGCACACAAGACAACACCCAAGAGTGTCACAGCAAACACAAATACCACACTTTATCACACATGCACTCATGCAAACACCATACAGTTGCAGACACAACATCCACTGCCTCCACGGTCTCCCCTGCCTCCTCTTACACCTCCCTCCTAGTCTCATCCACACTCACATCTGCATGCACTACATCAACAGCCACCACCAGCAACACCACACCAAGCAGCACACACACCTCACTAGCGGACACCTCCACAACAGCCATGCACATGTTCCCTCTGTCCTCTCCCTCACTGTCTGACCCCCCTCCTAAAGGACACAAACACAAGCACTCAAACACCCAAAAGCCATCCACCTCACATCAGCATACTGCCCATGCACCCGCACCCAAATCCAGCCGATATACACCTCCTACAACCATTCCCTCTACCTGCACTCCCATCACTCCATCCTCCTTCCGCCCCACTGTCCCTAGAAAGCTTCTCCTTGCCCAACTTTTCCTCTTCCCCTGTCCTCCCTGTAGGAGCAGGGTACCAAAGACCCAGCCCAGCACCTCAGCCAAACAGTCCACGGGGACAGTGGTGGCACCACCTACTTATGGTGGTAAGGATACCACACATCCAGGCAAGAAGGGGAAGGAGCCTGCACCTCCAGGCAAGAAGGGGAAGGAGCTTGCACCTCCATCCAAGAAGGGGAAGGAGCCTGCACCTCAATCAAAGAGGGGGAAAGGCCTGCATCTCCATCCATGAAGGGGAAGAAGCCATCCACCCATGCAAGGAAGTTTAAGGAATCCACACACTATGTAATGGAGGAGCGGAAGCCCTCTACTCCAGTGGAGGCTGCCAGGGCGACACCTCCATCACCACCAGCGGTCATGGAGCCCCCACCACCAACTGAGGAAGTGCAGCCATCACCACCTTCAGAGGCTGCTCAGGAGGCACCTCCATCCACCACCACACTGCAGCCATCACCAACTGCAGAGGCTGCCCAGGAGGCACCTCCATTCACCACCACACTGCAGCGTCACCAACGTGCAGAGGCTGCCCAGGAGGCACCTCCATCTGCCACCACACTGCAGACGTCACCACCAGTGGACCCAATGTAGGCCACCATCCAGGGGCTGCTGTACGAGGGGCCCCTTCCAGAACATGGAGGGAAGTCACCCACTTGAGAGACTGTGGTCTTGCACTCCCCAGGACAGAGCAATGGTGCAAGTCACCCACCTGAGAGAATGTGATCTTGCCCTCACCAGGACAGAGCAATGGGCATGTTGCCCCATCCAGAAGCAGTGGTAAAGTCACCCACCTGAGAGACTGTGGCCTTGCACTCCCCAGGACAGAACAATGGGCATGTTGTCCCATCCAGAAGCAGTAGAAAAGTCACCCACCTGAGAGACTATGGCCTTGTGCTCCCCAGGACAGAACAATGGGCATGTTGCCCCCTCCAGAACCAGTGGAAAAGTCACCCATCTGAGAGACTGTGGCCTTGCATTCCCAGGACGAAGCAATGGGCAAGGTGCCCCATCCAGAACCAGTGAGCTTGTTCCCGCATCCGGCTGAGGTGCCTGCCCACTTGCAAACTGATGGCCCTGCAGTGTTCTATCCAAATGAAGTCAGGATTCGAGGTAGGGCTTAGACTGTGCCCTGTGGCCATGTGGGCCTTTTGAACATTGGACCGGGCAGTGTCCCTTTGTGTACGTGTACATATCTGTTTCATTGACAAATCGATAATTTTTTAGACAATAATTTGAATACAATCACTTTCGTCCATTCTGTCGGGTGTGTCGTGCGTGTGTGTGTCACTGTTGTTTTCCTCCCTCCCCCTCTTGTGTGCTAGGCGGCTGTACTCACCGTCATCATCGTTGTCTGCATTGGTGTTCTAGGTGGAGCATAACGTAGAAGATTATCGGAAAAACTTGCAGTTCGGGTTCCGTGGTGGCGTTCTTCTTTCCTGTGTCTCTGATGGTGATTCTTTTCTCTTCAGTGATGTGTTTCCGCCAGGCTTTTGATGGCGTTGGTACCGCCCCGGAAAAGGTGTCAGTTTGAAGTATCTTAATATGGTGGGTGGTACTTTGTCTCCCGCCTGGCTGTTGCCGGCTACCGCCATGGTGAGTGTTGTTTCCGTCCTGGCGGTTGGTGTGGTACATTGGCTGTCTATAGCAGTTATCACCGCCATTATCATAATTTGACAGTAATTACCACCATTTTTTCACTCATCACCAGGGTCATGATGAGGGCGATAGTCACCAACATAGTGACCACTTGCATGTGAATCTGCACTCATTTCAATCATTCTTTTAAAGCCCGGAAGCTGATGTGGATTATTTACCATGGTAACAGAGTACCAGTAAAAGCCCTGATACAGGAGGTGCCAACACATTAGAACTCAACCTATTTTATGTTGCAACATTTATTTGAGCAGTACAGACAGATCAATGACTATGTCATTTTAAGAGAGGATGCAATTGGGAAAGCTGTGAACATGAATGCTGACAAATGCCAACCTATACTGTTGTTGGATCTGCTACAAGAGCAGCTAAAGAAGGTGACTGAAAGGTTCACACTCAGAAGTGTGAACGAAATCCAGAAGTGCATGCCTTAGTTGAGAGCGTAACCCTTCACTTTGCTTGTAATACAAGGCTGCAATATGACGTTATCTCATCCAAAGAGTACATCTGTGCCGCTCTACTTGATCCACACTATAAAAAGATTCTTTCCACTTTCATTCCATTTTTTGAAGATAATGTTTCAAAATCAGGAGGTGGATTGTTGAGCAAGACAGGTTGCTGTCAGAAGAACAGCTGGAACTTTGAGTCCCACTCTGCAGTTCTGGAGTACTTCTTCCACTTCCAGAGAGGGCAGTATTGTCACACAGCAGTTAAAACCGGCAACAAGTACACCAGCGACAACACTATCAGAAGAATTGGACCTAATCTCTGCATTGACTTGGTTTCAAGTGGCAGGTCCTAAGTCGAGTGCAGAGGCAAAGGCAAAAGAAATCAAGCAAGTGGCAACACCAATGACACTTCAGAGGATGTTCCAGGAGTATCTAGATGGCCCAAAAGAGGTGTGTGTGGATCAAAACCCATTTGTGCATTGGTCTTGGAAGATGTGCCAATGGGCAGAGCTGAGCAGGCTGACAATAACATATCTGGCTTATCCTGTAGCCAGCATGTCTTGTGAATGTGTGTTTGATACAGCTGGTACGTTTGTAACAGTGAGAAGGGCAGTCACTCACCTCTAAAAGTGGAGACATTAACCATGATCAAAACTAACCGCATTTTATACCACTTGATTACAACATTCCTGAAACACCAAAAGAGGAGGAAGAGGATAATTGCTCAGAACGAAGTGTGCTTTCTGACTAACTTCTGGGTGAACAACCTATGTCTGAGTAGGAACTCTACTTGCCAGACTCAGTATGGCAGTGACACCATAGAACATTTTAATAATTTCTCATTAAACTTCTTTATTTCTTTGCAAAAAAATAAAATAAGTAAATTGTTAGTGGAACATTATGGTTGTGTTGGATTTATTCTACCCCACCTTTTTTAGTCACATATATGGCCGGATTGGATTTGGACTCATGTTTTGAAAAAGCTCCCACATTCTCCATAGGACCTTAGAGACGATGCGTGGATCCCTCACATGTTATTGCCTGTCCTTTTTTACAGCACCCAGCAGAGCTGCCCTAGAAGATAATTCATTAAAAGACCAGTGCCATATATGGCCAATGCCAATGCCGAATTCCACTGTGTTGCTACCATCAAAGAGGAGATAATATTGTGTTAAACTATCATGCTTGGATTGGAAGTTGTAACTACTAACTATTGCACAAATGAGTGGTGATATACTGAGTGATTGTGAATGATGATTGATGATGTATGTTGTGGCTGCCAGTGAGGGATGGAGTTCAATACATTTTAAACTTGTTTCTGATGATTTGGAATTTTAGGGGTCTGATGGTTGATAATTTTTCCTGAAAGTTATTGGCTTTTCAAACTTGGTGAAAATTACCTCTGTGTGTGCGGGTGTCTGAAAGGTTCTGTGAGTGAGTACATGAGTGTGAGTGTGTCTGTGGTTGGGTGCATGAGTGTCTGAATGAGTGTCTGAGTGAGTCTGTGAGTGGATGTGTGAGTGAGTGGGTGTGCCATTAGTTATGAGAATGACTCGGCCACAAAGGAACCTCACCTGCCCTTGTATCCAAAAAGAGTCCACAGTTTTGTACAAAATATCTACCCAAATGGAATTCTTTCTGCCTCCTTGGGTAAATGTCCAGCACATTTTTTACACTACAGCTGCATAATCGAAGCCAAGGAAATGTCACCAGTGACCTTGTGTGTGTTTTGGCAACATGATTGTTCCTTGTGAGTCTTTCTCTAGAATTCTGTGATAACATGAATCATTCTATAGAGAGGTCATCAAGACTAAAAATACTTAAATATCCACCATACCAGGTTCCTTCCTGTAATCTATCTGACGTTATTGCTTCTCTGTTTTGTGGAGAGGTCATATTATCCCTCGGCATCAGGAAAACAGCCCCAAAATTGGTAGAACACATACTGGGGACCCTTTGGTAAGCTGTCTGTCATCCTGGTGTTGTGTAGCCATTTTAGTTATAGCTTCATACACGTTATTTTAGTTATCTAGGCCTGCCGCTGAGCACTTTAACCTAGATATATTTTATTCAGCTTTGTTTATTATTTTAACAATAGCCACATTTGTGGTCTTGCTTTATTTCTCTCCATTTAGCTGTTCTTTGCCTAGGTAGGCACTCCGTTCTGAAACAAGACATTTTATTCACTCTGTGCTTTTCTCAAGGCTACAGTAAGATAGGTTGCCGGCAAACGTGGTAGCGCTTTGTCTCTAGTGTTCATAGAAACATACACACTCTTATGTAGGGATCCTTTCTCGGAACATCGACTGTTTTATCATAAAAAACTACTTTGACCCATGTACGTTAGAGATTCCAGCCAGATGACCACAACTGTATGCCGACTGCTGAACGCTTCGCTACAGCTGCTTATGTAGACTACAGGCCTCTTGCTCAAGTATGAGGGATGGTGTCTTCCCAGGGGAACCTGAAGGACAGAACTAGAGTTTAACATGCTGTGCTCTAACATAGCCTAGGTAGGAATTATTTGAATGATTCTAGTGACAATATGTTAGTGTTATTTTTATGCTTTACTCCCCTTGTCACATTTTTATCCTGTCATGCTTCATAGTCCTAGTTATTGCAGTACATGCTTCATTATCTAAGATGCAGTTGCTTTGCTGAAAACCTTTTTTAAACATATACTGCCACTGATTATCCTTGTATATGTGAGACTAATGTAATGGAGAGAAGCGGATGAGATCTGACCACGATTTCCCTGAGAAATCAATTGTCATGCACTCGGCTGCCCAATCATCCCTGCTCTTGGGTAGAGATGAGGCACTGTTAGTTAGCCAGAGCAAAACCCGAATTAGGCCGACAGGTGATTCTGCCGCCCAAATCCAGTAGTCTCATTAGAATAATGAGAGCCTATGCCACACTGGCAGTAGGTGGGAAGACCTTTGCATACTAGTAAGGCGGATGGTGTGGGTCCAAGCATGTGGAACTTCCAGATGATTTTCACATTTGCATACTCATACCAATTTACAGGGAGAACCATGGACTCTGCTCTCATCAGAAAAGGATAAGAAAGAAACCACTTGTCACAGTGACATACAGATTACACTCCAATACATCACTGATACACTCACTGCCTCAAAGAATTTCAGATCACTTTTAAAGGTGGAATTGCTGAGTAAACACACTTAATAGAGGAGGGGGGCCCTGCAGGCCCATTGCACACTGGGCCAATTTCAGCCCCTGGGACCTCTTCCCTCGAGGACCTGCCATAAATAAATGGGGCCCAGCTTTTATTCAATGGGGGACGGGGGCTGCGTGGCTCCCCTCCCCTCTGTGGGCCTATTTTGACCCCATGGATCTTATCCCCTGGGGCCCGGCCCGGCCTCCTGGATTCCACAGGCACCCAGCATGCAATGGGCCTGCAGGGGGAGCCTTAAGGCCACCACAACCCTAGCTGGCTCCCTGCTTTCTGTGAGAGCCGGCATTGATTTCGCACAAACAGCGAACTGCTAAACATGCAGCTACCTGTGTGCAAGAACAGTTTTTTGATCTCTTTCCCTGCCCACATTTATGTGGGCAGGGAAAAAGATTAAGGGGGTCATTTTGATCCCGGCGGTCGGTGTTATAGTGGCAGTAGTACCGCCAACAGGCTGGCGGTACATACCGCAAATATTATGACATTGGCAGTTTGGCAAAAGCCAAACTGCCAATGTACCACACTGACCGTCATGGCGGTAACGACCGCTGGGCTGGAGACCACAATCTCCAGCCCAGTGGCCGTCACTAGGCCACCCATTGTAATGTGACCCCGCCCACCACCACGGTTTCAGTGGCTTTTTTACCACCACGAAAACCATGGCAGTAGGCACTATCAGTGCCAGGGAATCCCTTCCCCGGCACTGATAGGGGTCTCTCCAGCCCCCCTCCCCAGAGTCCTCTCCCACCCTCCCGCCTCCCCCTCCCTTTTCTGAACCCTCAACATACACACACCTACACGCACAGACATACACATGCATTCACACATGCATACCTACATTCATCCACACATGCATGCATCCATACACACACACTGACATACATACAAGCACACATGCATTCACACCTCACAACATACATGCACACTCATGCTCACACGCATTCCAAATGCACCACACCCGCATGCATGCACACAGAAACATACACACACACACACCCACACACCCACACATACACAACACACACCCCTCTCCTGTCGGAGCACCCGACTTACCTGCTTGCAGGGGGCCCGCTGGCAGGACACGGGATGGGGCGCTTCTGCCAGTAGCAGCATCCACCAGCAGAACACTGCCAGGCTGTATCATGGATCATGATACTGTTGGCGGCGGTCTACGGGCGTGGCGCTGCTGCTGGCAGCAGCGACACCTTACCGCCGTCCGCCAGCATGACCGTAGCCAGAATTCCGTCATCCTTATGGCAGAATTCTGGCTACGGTCATAATATGGCGGTCGGCTGGTAGCCACAGAGACGGTCTTTTGGCGGCCGCCGCCGTGGCGGTAGGCGGCATTTACCGACTATGTCACAATGATGGCCTAAATGTCCCCTTCCAGTGAGCCATAGCACTTTGACAGCTCTTGTCCACTGGAAATGGAGTGTTTGCTCTGAATTGGGGATAGCTGTCAAAGCTTCCTCCAAGTCAGAGCAAACAGCCAGGTCCCGAGGGTAGGCCCCCCCAGGATATAACAGTATCTGACCCCGGTGGGTGGCAGTCCCCTAGGGCCATGAATGACTCCACAAAGGGATTGCGGGGCTCTTCCCCAATCTTTAATTTAGCCCCTGGGAGTTGGTGGTTCCTGGTTCTGGGTCCCCTTCATTATTTTATTTCAGCCCTGGGAAGTCCCCCGGGTTGTGGAGGGGATGAGCGTCTCCCCCTTAATTTGAATGAATTGCCTCAGGGAGGTGGCAGTCCCTAGGGATGACGGGGGGCCGCGTGGGGCCCTGCATTAATTTCTTATTTAGCCCTAGGGAGGTGGCAGTCCCCGGGGCTGTGGGGGAGGCCATATAGCCCCCTTCATTAAAAATACATGTTTTGCCCCATTGAGGTAGTGGTCCACAGGGTGCATGGGGGGGGTGCAGCCCCCCATATACTTATTTTACAGTGCCCCAAGGAGGTGGTGATCTCCAGGGCTTTGAAAAGCCCTAAGAAGTGAGGCCACATGCATGCTCCCCTCCTTCCCCCCCCCCCCCACTGCTCCCAGGACCTGACCCACCCAGGGGCAAAGAAAAGGAAAAGTGTGGGAGACACCAATTTTGTTTTAAATCTCAGAAAAATCTGTGGATTGATATGATTTTTCTGAGATATAAAAAAAATATTTTTATAGCTGACGTTGCTCCTGGGGGACCCCTAGACCAAGGATAAGGGCTCATGGTGACCCTCCCTGGCCCATTTTCCCTGGCCCATTTTTTTTTCTATCTTTTTTCATGGCTGACAACATTTCCTGGTTCAAGTGTTGGCAGCCAATGAGATCTCAGCATGATATTGTGAGAGTTTGCAGAGTTTTTGGGTCCCTATATGTAAGATTTGATTTTTCTTTTGTATCTCAAAAACTACTGAACAAATTTACACCAAATAACAAAATGGGTGCTTTCTGAACCAACAGCTATCTTTCTTTCAAATTTGATGTAATTCCATATAGCAGTTCAGGCTGGTGTCGTGTTCGAAAACCCTATGGGAATTAGCATGGGGAAAACACATCTTGGGACCCCCCTTTTTTCTCAGGTTTTGACAGATCACCCTGAACTCTCCAGACAGCAGCTGAAGTGAGCGTCAAATTTCTTTTGGGAAAATGTATGAAGATTCATCACGGGCGCCAAAGATATAGGCAAGTCAAAAAATGCTTTTTCTATAGAAACAAGGTCCTAACGCTGCATATAAATATATATACATATATATATTTATATTTTTATTCACACACATATAAATGTTGATCTAGATAGATAGATAGATAGATAGTGTCAAATTCTTGTTGAATAACCTTTCCTTCATGATATGCTGACAATATGATGTCTTTGGGGAGGTGTATTAAGAAAGGACGTCACCACATTGAAAGGGAATTGTTTATTCCAACGGCCATTATTTGGCTGTTAGATTGTTGCTCTGATAAATGTCTCATCTTTAGTTCCAGAATTCGTTTTCTCTGATATGTCACTTACTCCTCATATAGCCAGGAGTTTATATCTTCCTTATTGTCGTTTTCAGAATTTAATTTAGTGTGATTGGTGGCATTCATTACCCCTTAATGCAAGCTATCTTGGTCGATCCCCATATCGCATTCTCGTCATAAGGTAATTTTTAAAGTGCTTTTGGTCCTTTTAGCCCTTATTAAAATATCAATAGGTTGGAATAGGGGTCTTGTCGGCATTGGAATAGAGGCAAAATATATTATAAATTTGGCAATTTGTGAATATAAATCCATCTTATTAACATTTGCAGTTCTCTGTTTACAGCAATAGTATACAAAAGACTGCAATTGATTTGTTCTGGCTGAAATGTAAATTATGTCTGCGTAATTTCTGTAATTCCGAGAATTTTGTGTTACGCTTATTTTATGAAATTCCCAAAATGACGCCATTGCAACACACAATGTCTTGCTATTTTATTTTGAACAACATGAATCCTCACATCAAAAGCTGACATGACACGACATGAGAATGTATTTCATGCTGGCATGTATACCTCAATGACGAATTTAAATTGTGCATATATTATGTGAAATAAAAATGCAAGGGTTTCACACACACTGACTATTAAGACTACTCATGTGAAGCGTCCTTGCACCTTCTTTCTTCTTACTTCGTGGATGTATAAATTCTCATGTCGTGACAGTGAAACATTGTACAAAACATTGCATTACTGTCTCTGAGGACCGGTTGTATTGATTGCAGTGGAAATAATGTCAGTTGGGTGAGAACCCTACCTCTGAACACTGGAAACGAACTCTATGAGGAATGTGCTTAACATGTCTTATCTGTGATGAGCTAGGTGAGAATACGAACAGTTGCATTTCTGGCAGATAGGTAGAGAATTATTAAGTGTGAAACCGGTCCTGGGTTGCTTTTGTGCCGGTTCAGGAGCCCGGCAGTTGGGCTTGACTTTTCCCCATACGAGAAGGGTCAAATCTGATTTGTAGAAGGCTGGCTGGGTCTAAACTGAGGTGGCATGGGGATGAAAAGGGATGGATTGGAATGTGGGCAGAGCATTTGCCAGTGGCTAAGGTTAACTTTCTAAAAATACACTTTAAAAATAGGAGAATCCAACACAAATGATGGTCATTTTCAACAGGCTACAACTATGTACCGTTTGCTGGTGGGCCGTGGATGTTTGCGTGTTGCTGTTTTGAGTCAGTAATCATGGAAAGAGGTGAGTAGTATAATGAAAAAGTCGTTGGCGGGGCAGGGAAAGTAGACCCGTGACTCATCCCCTCTGCCAGAACTTTCTCCGTTAGCTGCAGTGAGCTGCTAACCAGATCAGCAAACGGGCAACTTCTAGATATCCATGGTGTCTGAAGGTCAAATAATGTTAACGTTGTTTGTCGTCCAGCCCCAGAAATTAATAAAAATGTATGTGATTGCACCAAACATTCTTCCTTTGTGTATCAGATACCTCAGAAAGTCATAGTGAAAGTGGTTACTCCGGGCGGCTCCTCTCCAAGGACTTTTATTCATGCCCATTTCCTGTGATACTACTTGATCAAGGCCGTGGCTCTCATTAACACTACAGTGAGTGCCAATGCCGCTCAGATTTGCTATATTCTATTCATGGGGTCTGAGGTTATTGAGTCAATGTGTAGTGTGAGGCCACAATGCTAGGACGTGCATCAATGGCGCATGCTCTCGAATCAAGCAGACACCCTTTCATGCACAGATTGCATGAATGCACACTTCACGTCATTATGCCTGAAGACTTCAACTAGGCAGCGTGGCCCCCACTAAAATATTCTAGTCTCATACTTGGCTAAGGCGTTTCGCCTGGGACCCTACAGACAAGTCCTGCTTTCTTTATTACGGAGCGTCAGACATTTCATGTTGAGGTTTCTTTTGGAAAAGTAGAACTTGTTCCATGCATCTTGTTCCACTCTTCGAACGTCTGTTATATATGTGGCCTTTTATTACATACTAGTTGGTGCGTAACAATATGTTATCATCTTATTCTGAAGCCACAAGACCCGACTTCAGCGAATTGCTTTATTATTTTGAAATCCTTTAAATGTCCCTACATATTTTATTAAGCTTGTCAGATCTTCATTTATTTAGTAACAAATGATCCGTTGCTCATAGTGGGCAGCACAACCATGCAGCATGAGTGTTGTCTAGACAAGTACATGTACATTTTTGAAGCTATTTTACCACCTAGCCTGACAAATATAGTCCCTGCAATAACCGCTAATGTTCTGCTTAAATAGTAATGAAATAAAAAATGAAGAATAGAGTCACGTGATCAGGATCTTCAAGATGATAATTCCAAGCACAGGCGATGAAGCTCTTTTTCTAATGTATGTCATTATAATTATGGAGGAAGGAAGGTTTGCTCCTAAAGAGCACTTTCGTAATTACAATGAAGAATCGCTGACATCTTTGTCCGTTTCTGCTTTAGCAGAAAAGGAAGACATTTTATACTGTGTCAACAGCCATCTTAACATTTTGAGGTGCCGACAGAACGTGCTATTTAATGTTGTACAGTGAAGAGGTGACAACAGATGTCTAATACTGAAGCAGTGGCTCACTAGCAGTAGTGCTGGAACAATCATCAGGGTGTTGCATCAATGTTATATCACTGAAATTCTAGGGACTGTGAGAAATCCAAGCATACACAAAAAGAAATGTAGCAGATAGGCCAATTTTATCAAGCATGTTAAGTTTGTGAAATGTAACTGGTGGTGCATTTTAGAGCACATCCTCACACAAAAACATTTCTAAAGCATGGTGTGCCAGACCACTGTCACTTGCAGGCAGCACCTTTTCAGTAAATTGACCTCTACATTTGCACAGACACCCAAATTGTAATGTGTGAAAATCGAGTTTAAGCAAATATTGCGTCATCAGATAAAGTATCTTGCTTTCCATTAAAATCTTCCATCACACTTCAGAATTACAAAAGAAAGGGCTCATTTGTGCTTTCATAATTGCTGAAATTTTGAAATATTTGTTCAGTGCCTTTACTGATGTTTAGATTTTTCTGTGTGTCAGAAATTAATTGACAACCTACATCCTTGGACACCTCTTCTACTCCACTAGGACTGTTCTATAGTTCACTTCCCAAAATCACCTCACTCTACAATCAGAAATAGAAATGTAAATATCAATCTCCTTGTCAGAAGAATAAGCAGCAATGTGACTGAAGATATAGCCTGGCATTTAACTTCTGTGATAAGATTGAAAAAAAAACTAATTTAAAGGAATATTTAAAACTCTTTTACTTTCTAACTCCAGCATGGTTATTTCTGGTTGCTGCAACACTTCCTTGGACCCCTACTTCCAGAGTGCATAGAGAAGAGCAAAGGCACTCTCTGTCACAGCATTCATGCATGTAGCATGGCACGGTGAAGATGTCTGAGTTTATGTCATGAGCTTCTCAATTTCAAGTGGTAGTGCGGTGCAATATTCCACAATGTGCTGAATGTCTTTCGGTTCAGTCTCTAACATGTGAATTACTTTTTCTTTTAGATATCTTCAATTCACATTTGATTGACAGATGTTTTGGCAAAGGTAGCAGGGAACAATCTTATCCGAAAGGTTATGCATTCACCTGTAGTTTTTCGTATTTTTATTATATATTTAAGTTTCATTGTGGTGGATGGCCTGGAGTTTCAGTAGGGACCTGGTTATTTTTGCATTTCATTTTTCACCTTTCGTTAAGGAAAAATGTTGCACAGTTCAGTACCTTTTCTCCATGTTTGTTACATTTGCAATAATCATTTATTTTACTAGTTTTGCAATGGGCCATTCAGCCAGTAGGCCCAGTACTAGTCATCAGTGCATGAAAGAAATGTATCTAAGTTATTTGGTTATAGATCATCATTTAGAGCAGGGATGGCATTGGATTCATCTAAAATTGTTGGCTATTGTTTGTATTCCACTTTTTTTTCTGCAAAAAAGGGTGTATGTGCAATAATATTTGATGCTATTGAAAGATGTGTAATTTTTTTTTAGCTCAGTTAATTTGAGGGCTTGGCATTGCTAAATTCTTCAGTCAAAAATCACCAGACCACCAGTCCCCACCACGACCTTGTTGGTGGGAATGCTGGATCTCCCCACCCCACCACTGCCGAGCACACCCACATCCCGCCCTCCAAATAATGATGCACAAATCACCTTGGTGGTCAGTGGCAGTCGAACGACCATTGGCAGTGCAGACCGCATCGGGCAGATGGGCATCAAGTGGACTTAACAGCAAGAAGTGCACACATTAGGTAAGCATGAAACCCGCACACCTGACACACAATCATAACCCAATAAAACACTCCTAGACACACCCCACAATCCTTTGCAAAGAAACCAGGCCAAAGAAGACGGAGAGGACCAGAAGCAGACACCGAACGCACCATACACGAGGTGCACACCGACCCACAGAAAAGCACCCTCACCGCATTACCAGCCCCAACACCATTCACCACACTCACCATGTCACCCCCCCAAAATCCACGCTATACAGAAAGGATGTTAAGGACCATGGTGGATGAGATCCTGAAGGTGGAGCCACATATTTTCGGGGGAGAGGTGCAGCACACACCCATCGCAAGGAAGATGGAGCTATGGCAGACCATTGTGAACAGGGTCAAAGCAGTGGAACACCATCCACGCACCAGGGAAGACATCTGGAAGAGATCGAACGACCTCTGGGGGAAGGTCAGGGGCATGGCATCAAGGCCCCACATAGCAGTCCAGAAGACTAGGGGAGGACCGCCACCAACACCACTAAATACACTGACTGGGAAGAAAAGGTACTGCCCATCCTGCACCCTGAGGGACTCACTGGACTCACTGGAGGAATGGACTCGGGTAAGTCGTCCACATTTACCCCATATACACCATACATTTAATGCATGCACCACCCCACCCACACCCACCAGGACCAATACCCCACCCAGCTCACAACCACTGAATCCACCCCCCCGCATGCCCACAAACCCACTAACAGACCCACATTCCTCCCCCTGTGCACAGCCACCTACCCGTGCAAGGATCCACAATGGAACTACACCCCCTCCCATTGCAACCCAACACCCGAAGCAAAATGCAGTGTCAACCTGAGAAAGGCCCCCTGGATGGCCACAGAAAGTAACACCAGCACAAAATAGCCAAGTCCTGTGCACCCCCAACATTCATGCATTTGTAACAGACATGTCTGTGTCCCCCAACAGGCACCACCACCCATTCCACCCTCACGAACGGGACAAGGAGTGCCAGTGCCCCCCATGGAGACAGAGACACCTCACAGGACCCTGGTGAAGGATCCCTGGCCACTGATGAGCAGGCAAGCCCCTCACAAAGTCCTGGACTGTCACCATGCAGCTAACCCACCCAGGATACCACTGACACCCCTACCACCCAGTCAAGAACAGCAGCCCAGGGCAAGCTTCCCACACCAGTGTATCCAGAACACAGGTACAGAGGCCACAGTCTCCCACTCCCAACATGCAAGAAGGTGAGGGCCCCAGTACAAGTGGTACTGCCAGACCTGTAAAGGGGACACAGGCACAGCACAGGGGGCTAGGGCAAGTGCTAGGGCCTCACTGTGCTGGGTGAAGCCACAGGATAGATGCAGCAGCCCAGGTCGTGATATCTGAGGTATTGGGGGCCTACCAGCATACCCATGACAGGTTGGCACAGATAATATCAACCCTGGAGCACAGTCAGAGGATGCAACAGGAACACCACCAACAGGCCATGGAGCAGTGGAAACAGCACAACACCACAATGGCCAGCATAGCAGGAGCACTGCTGCAGCTGGTACAAACCCAGTCTGAGACCCACACAGGACAGGACACCCCCACTACAGCACCGGCCACCGACCTGGCAATTACACCATCATCAGAAACATCCCATGAACTACCCTCAGAGGAAATCCAAGGGCCAACCATGTCATCCCCTCAAGATCAACAGCAGGCGCCCAAACGGACCCTCAGGCCAAGATATGGCACTGGAACCCCAGTAAAGAACAAGGCCCCCTTCAAGAAGTAACTCAGCAACAATCTGCACAGCAACCATCTCACTCAATCAACCACCACACATTGCTAATAGGCAATATAAACTAATGTAAGAAATGATGGACCCATCAATACTACCAACAAGGCTGCCACCATGTTGGCATTGAGGACACCCACCCCTTACGACTTGCCATCACTGTAAATAGCACTATTCACTCCCTGCCACCAATAAAACACATATTACACCTGTAACACTGTCCCATGTGTTAAAATGTGAACAAAGTGAAGTTTGGATGCAACTGGCTGATAACCACTTTATTGTCAAATTGTTGAATGCAAGGACTCCTGTGTTCCTATATGAGGGCCCAAAGTAAATCCACTAAATGTAAATCTGTACCATGCAGAACTGGACCCTATTTCACATATCAGATTTAAAACCCCCCTATATGACTAGGCACACTGACAGTATGTGTCAAAAACCCCAATGTCATCCCTAAGTCCCACACAGTTACTGGAAGTAGAGGTGTATCAGTTGGGTCCTGGATTTGACATCTTCTCCTTCCTCATCATAACCATCACTCTTGTCCCCTCTCTGAGGTAGCTGGTCAGGACATACAGCACCCTCCACCTCCAAGAGGGGGATAGAACGTCTCACTGCCATGTTGTGCAGCATGCAGCAGGCCACCACTATTCTACACACCTTTTCAGGCCCCTAGGCCAGGGAACCCTCCTAGTACGTCCATGGGCCTCATTGTAATTCCTCTTTGCATCCGTCCTAGGATTCCTCACTGGTGTCAGGAGCCAACGCAGGTTGGGATAGCCAGAATCACCTAGAAAAAGGTGCAATACGGAGTAGTCATTGTTAAGGCCCTTAGCCAGACAGCCTGTCTGTCTGTCTGTTATGTGTCAGTTAGTGACAGAAACACTTACCTACGATCTACCCTCTGTCCTCTTGTAGTTGTTCCATCTTCTGTGGCACACTACTGTTCCTCAGCACAAAGGAATCATGGACTGAACCTGGGAACATGGCATTCACATGTGAGATGTACTGGTCTGCACTACAGACCAATTGGATGTTCATGGAATGAAAGTTCTTTCTGTTTCTGTACACCTGTTCACTGACTCTTGGAGGTATGATCGGTATGTGGGTGCCATCGATGGCACCTATCACATGGGGTATGTTGGTAAAGGCATAGAAATCAGACTTGATGGCAGGGAGGTCAGTACTTTGGGGAAATCTCACATTGGACTGCAGGTGTAGTACAAATGCATTTAGAAATCTGGTCAGTACCATGCTGAACATTGGCTGTGAAAATCCAGCACCCATGCCCACAGTCACTTGAAATGATCCTGTGGCTAGGAAATGGAGTGCGGAGAGCACCTGCACTTCAGTAGGGATGGCATGCTGATTACGATTACCCGGAGTTAATGCAGGATCCAGGAATGCACAAAGTTCCTGAATTTTTGCACGGGTTAGTCTGTAATTGATTATGATGTGATGCTCCACCATGGTCCTCATATCCACAAGTGGTCTGTATACCGATTATGCCCTTCCTCACCACAAGGGTCGGTACCTACGAGGGATATAAAAAGGTGTGATGAACACACATAAATAGGCACACATTGTCATCAATTGTGCACTGCATACTTCATTGTTGTGACTCAACAGTAACCAGTTCTTGACAGAACTACATCTACACCTCAATGAGGGAACAGTGTTTTTCATGTGTGATATATTACGAAATGGTCACATGAATAGGTGCTTCATGTGGCAGGTAGGGCCTGCATTGTGCATAATTTTATTTACAGATGCATAGTTACTGCCAAAATGTCTGCCCACTGTATTCCAGGCCTGTTGTGGTGGAAGTGACCTCATACCGCTAACAGTTGACGTAACAGCGTAAGGCAGTGTTTACCACCGTTCGCACCGTCATTGGTTAACATGGATGCCAATAGGGAATCCTGGCGTATCATGATCGCCACAGGTGGTGACGGTGCACACCACCTTGGTACGTATGCGAATTCATCATCTATACTTCACTTGACTCCCGGATCTCGTGCGGACAGGTACTCCACTGTGTGTACTGCTGTGGCCTACCTCTGGTCATGGATGTGGCTCGTGTTGCAGGGAAAAGGGCCCCGGCCTTCACACAGGAGGAACTGGAGAGGCTAGTGGACGGGGTCCTTCCCCTATACGCAAAACTCTACAGACAGCCAGAGGCACAGGTGAGTCTGGGATTGGGGTGCACTGTTTGGGTGTAATGGATGGTGTTGTAAGGACATTTGTGTGCACCTCTGAGCCTGCATGGGCCATGGTGCATGGCATGCTGCGTGCGTATGTCCTGTAAGTCTGACAGTACTGTCCGTCCCATTGTGGACATATAGCCAGCTATACCTATCTTGCAAGTGCCTGATCTCTGTGTTCCATTTCTGTGTCACCCTTTTAGGTCACCGCCCACCAGAAGAGGGCACTTTGGCATGCCATCGCCAAGGATGTGCGGAGCCTGGGGGCCTACAACCGGTGGAGCACCCACTGCAGGAAGAGGTGGGAGGAGCTGAGGCGCTGGGTGTGTAAAATCTGTGAGGCTCAGCTGGGGAAGTCCTCCCAACGTGGAAGGGGTGCCCGTCGGGCACTGACCCCCCTCATGCAACGTATCCTGACGGTGGCGTACCCAGACCTGGATGGGTGCTTGAAGGCCGCACAGCAGTCACAAGGGGGTGAGTACTCATGTCACAAACTTCAGTCTGGAAGGATGTCTTTGTGTGCATTAGGGATCATGCTGCTTAGAGGCAGGGACTCTGACTGTTGTCCATCTACATGATGGTCCCCAAAGGGTGTAGGGGTGTCTTTGTCAGGTCTCCCACACTTCGGTTATTTTCGGTGGTGCCTGGAGCTTATCGGTAGCCTCGGTCGTGGGTTCCCATTTTACTGGCATATTGTGAAATAAATCTTTGACCTGTCTCTGAACTTACCTCATCTGGATGACGTGTTCTTCTTGTCATTCCCCACTACATTTTGGTACCAGGAGTGGGGTCAAGAGGATGATTGCATGTACGATCCCACCGACGAGTAGAAAAGAGAAAATATATAAATAGCGGCGGACGGCGACACAATCATTTTTTGCAGGATTCAAGAAAAAACTGTGAGTTTTTTTTGTGTGAAGTGCGACGTTTGTAAGAAGCGCTGAGCTCTTGTTTGATTTTAAACTAGAAGCGCACGCTCTTGTTTTGATGCGTGCGATACTTGAGCAGTGCTGAGTTCGTGTTTTGTTCTGAACTGAAACTGAAACGCGTTCGATGTACGATGCGCATCTTGGACGTGTACAAGTGGACGCATGACTCCTCGCACTTCATGCACTGCACCTTGGGATACAGGAGGATATCTCAATGAGCTGGGATCAAAGTATTGAGTGCGCGTTCAAGTTTTTCATGCAGTGTGTTCTATAATATGTGTCTATACAGATAAAAAAACAAATAAAAAAACTGACAATTTCAACAGAAATTGTAATGGCGACATCTCAAAATGTTATTCAATCACCTCCTTTCTTACAAAAACATGGTAAACCAGAGATTAAATGGAAGGAGTGGTTACGCATTTTTGAGAATTATATTACAGCTATTGATGCAAGTAAATATTTGCCAGTTAGGAAAATGGCCTTGCTCTTCAATCATTTAGGAATTGCTGGACAAAGGGTTTTTGACAATCTTCCAGTAATACCTGCTCCTACTAATGAAAACACTCCCTGGAATTTGTACTTGGAAGCGAAAGAATGTATGAGCAAGCAATATTCAGAGGATTCTAGTGTTCTTTTGGAAAGACACAGGGGGTCATTCCTACCCTGGTGGTCTATGACCGCCAGGGTAGGTGACGGAGGAAGCACCGCCAACAGGCTGGCGGTGCTTCCGGGGGCATTCTGACCGCGGAGGTAAAGTTGCGGTCAGAAACGGGAAACCGGCGGTGTCCCGCCGGTTTCCCGCTGCCCCAGGGAATCCTCCACGGGGGCGCTGCTTGCAGCGCCGCCATGGGGATTCCGACCCCCTTACCGCCATCCTGTTCCTGGCGGTTTTCACCGCCAGGAACAGGATGGCGGTAACGGGTGTCGTGGGGCCCCTGGGGGCCCCTGCACTGCCCATGCCACTGGCATGGGCAGTGCAGGGGCCCCCTAACAGGGCCCCATAAAGATTTTCAGTGTCTGCTTTGCAGACACTGAAAATCGCGACGGGTGCCACTGCACCCGTCGCACCCCTTCGACTCCGCCGGCTCCATTCGGAGCCAGCATCCTCGTGGAAGGGGGTTTCCCGCTGGGCGGGCAGGTGGCCTTCTGGCGGTCGCCCGCCAGCCCAGCGGGAAACTCAGAATGACCGCTGCGGTCTTTTGACCGTGGTACGGTCTTCTGGCGGTTCCCGCTTGGCGGGCGGCGCAAACTAGGAATGACCGCCACAATGTGTTCAAATGTAAGCAAACTTGTGACGAAACGGTGGAGGAATACATTGCTACATTACGAGTGTTAGCATCCAAGTGTGAGTATGAGGACAGTGTGGATATTTGAGATCAGTTCGTTTTCAACTGCTTCTCAAAGAAGATTCAAGAAAGACTGTTGACTTGCAGGAATCCATCTTTGATGGAAACCATAGACATTGCGAAGAATATAGAGAGATCTTTTGTCACCACCCAAGTAATGTCCAGTAATGTGGAAGAGCACCAAAACCATAGTGGTTTGTCTCCCATTAATTACATTTCTAATGAAGCCACATCTATATGTACCTTGAGAAAAGAAAACAAATTTCGGAAAAATATCAACACTTGCTATAGGTGCGGATCTAAGAATCATATTGGAAACTCTTCATTGTGTCATGCACAAGGAAAGAAATGGAACAGATGTCACAAGATAGTGCATTTTTAGTCGGTATGCAGAGCATCAGTGGGAACATACAACAAGACGAAAGTCAACAGTCTCAGTTTACCTGATGAGGAGGAATATGTGCAAGAATGTAGATAAACAATTTCAAATGTGCTATTGACTATAGACTTGGACCCCAGGGAAAAGGACATTCCGAGTTGTGGAGAAAGTAAAGTTATAAAATGACCTTTTTGTCAGGTCACTATTGATAGACAAAAAAATGACAGTTATGACAGATTCAGGCACACCTGTAACTATTCTAGCTGATAGCACATTTCACAAGCTATGGCCTAAGGGTTCAAAATTGATACCAGCTGATATATGTCCAAAAGCCTTTGGAGAACAAGATGTCGGCTTGTTAAGTTATTTTATTTCCAATCTTGAGTGTTTAGGTAGAATAATCAATACTAAAATGTATGTGGCTGTTAAAGGATGAGACATTGTGAGGTGAAGTGATTTAGCAAAGTTGGGTATATACTTGTGTCCTGCCGTAAAAATCCTGTTGTGCTGGGTGACCTGCCTGTTTTAAGTATTAAGAGCGAAGAGGATATCAAAAAGTTGATGGCACATAAATTTCCTGAAGTTTTTAGGGATGCTATAGGTAGAGTAGAAGGGAGGTTGACAGAGGAAGGAGTAATTACACCCACAGATTCATCTGAGTGGTGTCATAACGAAGAAAAAAACTGGTGATTTGAGACTTTGAGTGGATCTCAGGTCACTTAATCAAAGTATAGTAGTGGATTGCCATCCGTTACCTCACATACAGGAGATGTTGCCTAACGTGGGAGATGCCAGGTACTTCACTACCATAGATCTTCACTTAGCCTATCATCATATAGTACTTACACCTGACTCTCAGTCATTGACTACATTTTTCACACCTTTTGGGGCCTATAAATATTTGAGATTATCTGTGGGGCTTGCCTCTGTGGCTAGTGTCTTTCAAAATTTTGATGGATAATTTATTTATTGAAGTGAAACAAGTTCAAGCGTTTCAGGTCGATATTCTTGTGTTCATTAAAACAAAGGATGAACATATTGAGATTTGGAAAACGTATTGAGTATATTGACACAACAAGGAATGACAGTAAAACTAGATAAATGCAATTTCATGACAAAAGAAGTAGAATACTTAGGACACACCATTTCAGAGTCAGGAATCAGACTCAAGGCTTGTAATGTGAAGGCCATAGTGCATGCTCCTCCTCCTACAGACAAGGATTCGCTCAAATCTTATTTAGGACTTTGCGAGTAGTATGCTAGGTTTTTTCCAGGTTACAATCTTTTGGTACAGTCTTTAAGATTAAGAAAGGAGTCAAATTTGTTTGGTCAGAACAGGAAGACCAGGCTTTTAAAAAAATCAAAAAACTAGTTGTGGCAGCACTTTCTCTACAACCCTTTGAACCTCAAGGAAAGTCATTCATCACGGTTGATGCTAGTCTCAAAGGAATAGGTGTGGTATTTGGACAATGGTTAAGAGGCAAGGAAAATACAGTAGCTTTTGCTTCAAGAACTCTTTCAGAGGCTGAAATAAATTATAGCACTATAGAATGAGAAGCTTTAGCCTGTGTGTGGGCAGTGGAGAAATTTTAAACATATCTTTGGGGAATGTCATTTGATTTATATACTGATCATAAACCTTTAGTTTACATGTTAAGCAGAAATGGACTTGGCATAGCGTCTGCACGTTTGATCAGGGTATTATCAAAACTCCAAGAGTACAATTTTAGTATAAAATATCTTCAAGGAGGGAAGAATTATTGTGCAGATTGTTTGTCAAGGTTACCTTTGGATGAGGAATAGGGAAGTAGACAGGAAGATGAAGAGTGCGCTTTAGCTAAGATGGATGTGCTTGCCCTGTGTGACGGTGTGATTTCAGAACAAGAATGGATGAGTGCCACTTTACAAGATGAGTGTTTACAGAAAGTAATTCAGTATATCAAGACTGGGTGGCCACCTATAAATTCTTTATCTCATGATTTAAGGTGTTTTGCACAAGTGGCTTCAGAGTAATCAATTGAAAATAATATTTGCACACAGAACACTTTGTTTGTACCCTCTTTTTCTTTACGGGTACGCCTCACTGAATTGGCACATGCAGGGCATTTGGGTATTTCAGCTACATCTAAGAAGCTCAAACAGTATTTTTGGTGGCCAGGTTTAGACAAATCTGTTTCCATTTTGATAGAAGAATGTCGACAATGTGTTGCTTCTGACAAACATTGGAAATCCACTCATAAACCATTATTATCTGTACCTATTCCAGAGAGTCCATGGACAAAAGTAGCTATGGATTTCTCTGGTCCTTTTGTTTTGGTACCTGGTGAACGGAAATACCTGATTGTTTTAGTGGACTATTTCTCAAATGGTTATATTTTGAATTTGTAGACTCTCCTTGTACCAAGTCGGCTATTGAAGTTTTGGATAAAATGTTTCTAATTGAGGGGAATCCCAAGTATGTTGTTACAGATAATGGAACACATTTTGTATGAGGAAATGACGGATTTTATGCACAAACATGATATTATTCATGTACAGGTAGCACTGTATAGTCCATCTTCCAATGGTTTTGTTGAAAGAGCTAATCATTTTTTAATAGAAAGTGTACAAACAGCTCTTAGTTCAAATCTTGATGTAAGTGTTTTTGAAGAGAAAGGTGTGGGCGTATTTGACTACACCTCATTCTACCACTGGTATAACTCCTTTTTGTGCATTATGTGGTAGAGAGGCAAATATTAATTTGTTGCCTGCATGGCTTAACACTAATGGAAAAGATAGCCATGTCAGTAACTTTTTGTTAGGAGATGATTTTAGACAGAAAGTTTGGTATAACCAGTCTAAACAAAAGGAGTATTATGATAATGAACACAATGCTCTGGAAGTTACGGTACAAATAAATGATTGGGTTCTGATTAGGAAACCCAACAAAGTAAGGAAAGGAGAGTCAAAGTTTACTTTACCGGTAAAGGTGATTAGAACAAGTAAGGCAGCGGTTTTGTTAAAGGATAAGGGGTGGTGGAATAAAGACAGTGTTGTACCGATTTCTAAAACACAAGCTGAAACACGTTGCAATGATGAAGAGAGCACATCTCTGCTTTCCTCTGATGCATATTCGCATACCACACAATCGCAAAAAGAGATTAGTACAAGTTTAATGCCTCATGAAGGCTCTAGGATATCATCTTCCAATGATACTGTTGTTGATGAAACAAATCAACATGAACAGAATAACCACAGATCCAGACCTTCTGTTTTACTAGCAACATTTCAAGATTTTGTGATGCATTGATTCATTATTGTTTCTTTTTTACTGTTACAATTGACTGGTATTTTTTTAATATATATATATATATACGACTGCCGCAGCGCATTAATTTTTCATAGGGCGCTCCACTTTTGTTAAAAGCGACATTAATACTTTGTCACAACGGACCTTCTGTTATAAAGAACTGTATCAGTTAATTTTTGGACACTTTGGTGTGAACACTTTATTTCGTTATCTGCCTTTATCTGTGTGGCACTTGTTTTGCGGTTTGCACTGACTTACATTAACTTGTATGGAGTATTCACTTTCAATGTATTTTTGACTAATACAACCCAAGCACTTTACTGTGTACTATGCATGTTTTTCAGCACCAACTAAGTACTATTATGCTTGCGCACCCACTACGGAGCATATGGTGCCCCCGATATGATTATTGGATTCTAATTACATGGTAATTCTGTGCTGGTTGTCAATTTATTTTTACCAATAGGTAGTGTTTCCAAGTCCCCGAAACGTGCCTCTTAAGGAGCCTTTTCCCAACTGGGGGATGGTAAGCCTATTTCTCTACATAATGACTGCCTGATCCTTCTCATAAGAATAAGAACACCATGCTATTCAGAACTATAGATAGTATCAGGTGTATGTAATATACTAATTTTTGTTGTGAAAAAAAACATTTTTCTCTGTCCCCTAGGGCGACCTGACAGTGACGTAGCCAGTTTACTTGTAGTGTAAGTGACCGGTATATATATTCATTTTTTCGTCACGTTTTCGTTTTTTCGGTTTAATTGGACAAGAAATGATATAATTTTTTTTTATTTTGGTCCTGATGAAGCGTCACTGGATCCTTTTGGACCATACGACGCGAAACATGTCGACCCTAACTTGTGGGTGCTGTTAAAATTGCAGACCCCTTTATCTTGTTGCTCTTTGAAAGTAAGTGAGCATCAACACTCAGTTTTTACTTTCTTTTGATTTTAATCTTGATCTTCATCCTACTATATTGATTAAAGGTCTGATATTAAACTCTAGGGTGAAGAATCAATTTTAGTTTCACATTCTTTTTCTCTCCGAGCGTTTGCTGGTGCCTGAATATAGGCATTACTGTCTGACTAATTATTATCAGAACAGTACGGCTGAGTGCTCCCCTTTTCAAGGGGAGCCCGTCTGGCGTTGCAGCGCCGGCCTGGCGAGGAGCATTTCCCGATGATGATGCTGGTCATCCATTGTGATGCTTGAGGGTTTTCGCTCCTGACACCTTTGGTGCCCTAGGTGTTTTGAGTATATGTGGAACAGTGTACCTACTATGTTTTAGATATATGGTAAGGACCAGGGCTGCCATGATCTGTGGTTCTCTATCCATGTCTGCTTGGGTGCGTTGTGTGGGCCTCCGGTGGTTGTTTCATTGGATTTGGTTAATTTCCGCCTGGCTTTCTGGGGCGGTGGTTCCCACCCCGGAACTGGCAGCGGACTAGTGGTTCGTAAGTTGATGGGCGGGTTGGGCCTTCCCGTCGGCCTGTGGGCGGACTCTGCCATCATCGGCGGCACTCCTCTACTGGCGGTGGGTGGTTTTCTGGATGCCTGTGTTTCGACTGGTTCATTATTTGGCGGTCCGGACCGCTCCTCTGTTGGTGGTTTTTACCACCACCGCCAGCGGCGCGGTACAGACCGCTGTGTTCATAATGACTACCAATGACTTTGTGATAGGTGGATTTGTTGAAAATGTGTGCAGAAAATAAAATTGGGGCATGATGGAACAGAAAAGTGAAGGGTTCAGCCATAGTGGATAAAATCATTGGAGTATATGTCACACCATTGGAAGTCCAAAGTCCAGTGTACACCTCCCATTGGAAATGGAAGGTGGTTGAAGAACAGTCAAACGAGTCAATATGTGGCATACAAAGGATGACATTTTGGTAGCGGTATCTTGCTGGCAGTGGTGGGTGTTTTGCCATTCGCACCTCCTCGATTCGTCGCTGGACATCCCCGCTTGTGTGGTGGGAGGGATCCTCTGCTATGGAGGCAGGGGTATATGGGGCGGGTTCTTCCCCTGAAAGAGCCTCCGTCCCAGGGGCTGGCATTGATGAAGGCCCTGATGTAGATGCGCCAAAGTGGTAGAGTGGAGTTGCTGATCCCTGATCAGGGTGGTGTTAATGTCCCTCAGCACCCTGTTAGGGGGATCCTTGTTGTTATTGGGAGCCTCCCACTGTTCACACATTTCCCAATGGAATTTCCCCTGTAACTGCTTCATTTCCTAGAGTTCATCAAGTACCTGGCCCATCATGCCTTGGGACTCCTGATGCACCCCCAATATGTGGCTGATGGTGTCCTGGTAAGGAGCAGCCTCAGTGGCCTCGCCCCACTGGCCCACAGCATTCTTCCCACATACCCTATCCTCATGGCCTGTGCCCTTGGACCATCATTGTCAGAGGTGTTGTGCTGCAACTCAGGATCCTGAACTTGGGGGCACAAGATAGTTGTCACATCCCAGGGGCAAAAGTTGGGGGTACATGGTTGCCTGTGATGTGGAAGAAACCAGGCTGGGAGTTTATGTAGCGACCACAGTGAGACTCACTGTTGGTGTCTGACCTGTTGTCTAGATGGGCCAGAACTGTCCTCCACGCCCAGATGTCCAGGAGTATATTCATCACTGATGGGTTCATCCATGGGGGTAGTGGCAGTCTCCTCTGTGGGCTCTATGTGGCAGCTCGACCTGTTGATGTGAAATGTGCAATGTTACTGGTTGTATTGTGACATTCAAACCTCCAGAAGCTTACAGTGACATTTCACAAAGACCTTGGACATAGATGATTTGCAGGTAATCCCATTGTGACAAGTACAGATGGTATTGATTGTATTGACATGACATTTGTGGAGTATGCCAGATCTCCTTGCATGAACCAGCTTCTGAGATGTGCAAGAAATTGTCCCTTGGGGGGTGGCCAGATGATATCATCTTGCCACCATTACAGGTTAAGCAGTGGCCAGGCAAGCTAGGTTTTTGACCAATTTTGAGGCCTAGTCAAATGTGACTCATTCAGACCCAGGAATGTGTAGTATATGTGACAAAAGTCATCATGTGGTTACTGCAGTGCTAATTTGTCTTCTGCTAATACCAATCTGGTGATGCACCTTGAGGTCTTAAGAATACGTGTTGTACACACTGGATAAGGTGTCATTCATGTCTTCAATAATTCCATTTTGGGTTAGCAGGTTACAATGGAGCTAGGTAGCCAGACACATCTCAGAGTTGGGCATGATCTGTATTCTAGTCACTCCCAGATGAGTAAACCTCAAATGTGACTTAGCAGGCAAGGTATTTGATCAAGTGATCACTGGAATGGTGTTTTTAGTTGGGGAAACAGTGCCTCCTGGAAATTACAGTCATGTCACTATCTTCACTGCACACACTTGACACATTTTATCCTCCCAGGTGTGTAGAGGCCATCTGGGAGTTCTCTGCTGGATGGGTTTGGGCAAGTGAAACTGATTTTGTTTTGGGAGTTAGGGAAAGAAGGCCAATTGGGATTTGGATTCTGGTCACTCCCTCTTCTTTCCACCATTGGCAATTTGACCACATGGACCCTGGGCTTGTGTCTAGATTGAGAGATACAGAGTCTCCTGGTGTTAACAGTCTTGTTAGTCCCTCTACTAAACACACTTTACAAATGGTATCCTCACATCTGAGAAAACATGCATTGTGATTTGCCAAACAGGGCTCTTTGATCGAATGTACACTGCTCTTGTGTTTAGAGAAACGGTGCCTCCTGGGAGTTGCAGTCATGTTATTAGACACATAACAAAACAGGGGTCTTTGGACAAGGGAGCACTGTGCTGGTGCTTGCCTCCTGGGATTTGTAGTCCTGTCACTCCCTCTAATACACACACTATACAGATATTATGCCCCCAGGTGAGAATATATTTGTGAGTTACCAAACCATGGTATTTGGAGAGGAGCACACTGTGCCAGTGGTTTAGGTAACAGGATCTGATCTTTCTGTCATTGACATTTATTGCAATCCCTTTACTACACACCATCCACATATTGTCCCCCCAGGGAGTACACTTCATTTGTGAGTTGACAAACTAGGGTATATGAACAAGTGTACACTATGCTGATGTTTGGAATTATAGTAATAGTGCCTATTGGGGTTTGCTGTCATGTTACTCTCTTTACTACACACACACTTGACAAATGGCATACGTCCAGGGTAGTAAACATAATTAGAGAGTTTACTAACAGGTGCATTTAGAGAGTGAACATGGGGCAGCTGTTTCGTGATGGAGAAACAGGGGCAATGGGCTTTACAGTCATGTCACTCCCTCTACTTCCCAACATGTAGCCCATGGCATCCTCCCAGGTGAGTACATTTCAATTGGGAGCTGTCAAACAAGGTCATTCAGAGAAGGAAACACTGGGCTGGTGATTTGAGTATCAGTAATAGTGCCTCCTGGGAGTTGGAGTCATGCCAGTCCCTGCACTGCATACACTTGACAAATGTTATCCTCCCAGGTGAGAATACTTCAATTGGGAGCTGTCAAACAAGGGCATTCAGACAAGGAAACACTGGGCTAGTGATTTGAGCAACTGTAATAGTGCCTCCTGGGAGTTGGAGTCATGCCAGTCCCTGTACTACACACACTTGACAAATGTTATTTTCCCAGGTGAGTACACTTCAATTGGGAGTTGTCAAACAAGGGTATTTAGAGAAGGAAACTCTGGGCAGGTGATTTGAGTAACAGTAATAGTGCCTCCTGGGAGTTGGTCATGCCAGTCCCCGTACTACACACACTTGATAAATGCTATCCTCTCAGGTGAGTACACTTCAATTGGGAGTTGTCAAACAAGGGTAATTGGAGAAGGAAACACTGGACTGGTGGCTTGATTAACAGTAACAGTGTTTCCTGGTAGCTGGAGTCGTATAATTCACTGTACTACACCCACTTGACAAATGCTACCCTGCCAGGTGAGTACACTTCAACTGCTAGTTGTCAAATAGGGTTTTTTGGAGAAGGAAACACTGCACTGGTGGTTTGAGTAACAGTAACAGTGCCTGCTGCTGGGAGTTGTAGTCATGTCAGTCCCTGTACTGAAAACAAACACTATAGAAGTGCTATCACCCAGGGGGAGTACACTTCACTTGTGAGTTGCCATACAGGGGTCTTTGGAAAAAATGAACACAGGTCTGCTGAGTGGAGTGACAGTAAAGGTGATGGCAAAAGGTGAGCAGGGAGCATGTGTGACTGCATTTTTGTCTCATTTGTAGTCTTGTGACTTACCAGACTCCACTCTCCTAGGTATTCCTTCTAAGCCCTCAGGGTGCAGGATGGCCAAGACCTTCTCATCCCAGGGAAAGGGATGTAATGGGTCACTTAGAGGGCCACCACCAGTCTTCTTGGCCTGCAGCTGGTACCTTTGTGTGCAGGGTCGTGCCTAAGGCATTCACTCTGTCAACTATCCTGTACCACATTTCCATTTCTCTACTGAGAGGAGGGTGTTGGATTTGTGCTCCAAACTGTTTTGGTTGTACTCTTCTGATTTCATTGACCATGATTCAACTCATCCTTCAGAAAAATGTGGATTTTTTGAACGTGACATTGTGGAAAAGAAAACAAACAATGTGACAGTGACTTACTAAAGAGAGGAAGTGCAAAAGGGTGTGACTGGACACATGTGTGTGCTGGGTGAGACAAAAGTGGTGCCTAGTGTTAGAAATGGAGTCTCTAGTTGGCAGAGGTATACACCCTTGTCCAAATAAGGATCACATTCCTAGTCAGGGTAAGTCACACACAATCCAAATTATCCTGTGCCCACCCTCTTGTAGCTTGGCACTGAGCAGTCAGGCTTAACTTAAAAGGCAATGTGTAAAGTGTTTGTGCAATAATTCATGCAATAACACAGGGAGAACACCACAGAAAGACACCACACAGGTTTAGAAAAATACAGGATATTTATCTGATTAAGTTAAGGTCATAACAATCAAAACATGATAATTACAAGTTGAAATATCACTTTTGCAAGGATAAGTAGAGTGTTTAGGGCTTAAAAGCAACAATTGTCACTTGCAAGCACAAAGTACCTGCTTTGTGCCAAAATCACATGCACGAGAACTGCAAAGGAGGATATGCATTGAGAAAGGTAGATGTGCGTCAAATTTCCAGGTGCACACAGACAATGCGTTGATTATATTACACGCGGTGAGGGCTTTGCGTCTAATTCCGGCACACAGGCTTGAATCCTCTTTGCAATGTGGGGTCTTTTGATGCCCAGGAACGATGCATGGAAATACTGGGCGTGCAGGTTGATGTCACAGCTGTTGCGTCGATCTGGTGGGAGATGCAGTGGAATTTCTGCTGCACAGTTCGCGCTGCATCGATTTCTCTTCCAGGAAGTCAGGCTGCGTCATTCCAGCTCAGCGATGCATTGAACTGGTGGGCTGTGCGTTGAAGTTCTGGTTGTTGGTGCTGTGTCAATTTCCACTCAGGGAGCCAGGCTGTGTCATTCCGGTTCGACAATGCAGTGATTCTCTCACCGCTGGACAGGCTGTGCGTCGATTCTGGCGGCTGTGTATTAATTGTCGCCACACAAGGAGTTTCTTTGCTTTAATGAAGTCTTTTTGGCCCTGAGACTTCAGGAAAAAGGATGCAAGAACAATCGGAGCCCTTTGAGAGCATTTCTCAGCACAGCCAGAGGAAAGCAAGGCAGCAGAGCAACAGCAAGGCAACAATCCTTTACAGCAAAGCAGTCCAGCTGAGTCCTTTGGGCAGCCATGCCACTTCTCTCGGCAGGTTGCAGGTTCTGGTGCAGAGTGTCTGTCCCAAGAAGTGTCTAGTTTGGTAGGGTCAGGGACCCAGTTTATAAACCCAAAAGTGCCTTTGAAGTGGGGGAGAATTCAAAGAGTGGTTGTGAAGTGCACAAGGTCCCCTTTCAGTAGGGGGTAGGGCAGTCCATTATGTGAGGGCAGGCCACTGTCCTTTGAAATGTGCCAGGCCCTCCACCCTTCCAGCCCAGGAAGACCCAATCAGTATGCAGATGGGTGCAGGTGTGACTGAGCATCCTGTGTTTTTGGTTGTCTGGGTGAAATGAACAAGGGAGCTGTCAACCAGCCCAGTCCAGACGTGGATTGGAGACAGGCTGTAAGGCACTGAATGATTTAAGTGCAGAGAAATGCTAATTTTCAAAAAGTGAAAAAAGAACAGATAACAGACTTACACACCTAGACTGGAACCCTCAATCATCTGTGTGAAGGTCTGAAACCTTAACCTCTAGTCCTCAGGTGACTCGTAAATATTCACTCTACAGACATCGCCATGACATTTAGGGCCATATTTATACTTTTTGATGCAAAACTGCGCTAACGCAGTTTTGCGTCAAAAAAATTAGCGCCGGCTAACGCCATTCTGAAGCGCCATGCGGGCGCCGTATTTAATCAATGACGTTAGCCGGCGTTAGCCGCCGGCGCTGTCTGGTGTGCGTGGAAAAAAACGACGTACACCAGGCAGCGCCAGCGTAGGGGGATATGGGGCTTGGGCGTCAAGAAATGGGGCAAGTCAGGTTGAGGCAATTTTTTCGCCTCAACCCGATTTGCGCCATTTGTTTTCACTCCCAACCCCCATAGAAATGACTCTTGTCTTAGCAAAGACAGGAGTCATGCCCCCTTGCCCAATGGCCATGCCCAGGGTACTTCTGTCCCCTGGGCATGGTCATTGGGCATAGTGGCATGTAGGGGGGCACAAATCAGGCCCCCCATGCCACAAAAAATAAAATAAAAACACTTACCTGAATTTACCTTAATGTCCCTGGGATGAGTCCCTTCAGCCTTGGGTGTCCTCCTCGGGTGGGCAAGGGTGACAGGGGGGGTCCCTGGGGGCATGGGAGGGCACCTCTGGGCTCCTTCAGAGCCCACAGGTCCCTTAACGCCTGCCTTTTGCAGGCGCTAAAAAACATTGCAAAAGCGGCCGTACGTCATTTTTTTGGACCCACCCACTCCCGGGCGTGAATTTTGCCTTGGAGTATAAATCCGACGCACATACCTCGGAGTCGATTTTTTAGACGTGAACGCCTACCTTGCATCTCATTAACGCAAAGTAGGTGTCCACGCTAAAAAATTACGCAAACTCCATGGACTTTGGCGCTAGACGCGTCTAACGCCAAAGTATAAATATGGAGTTAGTTTTGCGTCGAAATTGCGTCAAAAAAAACGATGCAATTCCGGCGCAAACGGAGTATAAATATGCCCCTTAATCCAAAGATGGTGATGGAAAAATAATTGGAATGTTCAATCACTAGGAATATTTAGCATACAAAACACAAAAGTAAATAAACAAACACACTGCCATGAGATACCAAAATGTGAATCTTCAGCCTACTGAATGACAGTCCTAAAGCTTTACCAGTAGGCCAGAGGTGACTCTGTTCTGCTGTGCAGCAAAAAGCAACTATAACATTTGTACCAAACATCTTGCTAGTGTGACAATTTGAAGTCATTGTATTGACAGATCTCCGCAATAACAGTCTCTCTTTCCCGATTCCACCCAATAAGGGATTGAAAAGGGAGAGCAAGAGAAAGTGACAGAACCAGGAGGTCAGCCTCAAGGCCCCCATGGTCCCACCAGCTCCCATCTCCTGTCAGAGCCGGCATTACTCCCGCAAGCAGAGAGCTGCTTTATATAGCAACTCCCTGCATGCAGTAGTAATGTTCTCATCTCTTTCCCTGCCCACATGTTAGCATGCAGGTAAGGAGATGAACATTTTCGTTTTAGCAAGCAGGAGCTGTTTGACAGTTCCCAATTGTTGAAAGCGGAGTTATGTATGCTTTTGCTTGGTGGGAGCTGTCAGCTCCCTCAAGGCAAAAGCAAACAGCTTCCTCCCAAAGGTAGGCTCCTCAGGAGGAAGCAGGAGCGGGTGGTGGTCCTGAGGGCCATGTATGGCTCCAAAACTGGGGCAGCAAAGTCCCCCTCCATCTTTTGAAATTTTAACAGGGAGGTGATGGTCCCTAGGGACAGGGGTCCATGACAGACCCCATCCTACTTTAATTTAGTAGCTCCAGGGAGGTGGCAGTCGCCAGGGTCTCAAGGAGTCCACAGGACCACTCCAATAATGACTAAAGATGTTGCTCCACAACCACACCCCCAAATACTGTTGGCATATTGGCACAGGGATGTGGCAGTCCCCATGGCCAGAAGGGTCCTTAGGACTCTCCTTTTACTTTATTATTCTGTATACCCCAGGGAGGTGGTGGTCCCTCGGGCGCAGAGGGGTGCACTCCCCTCTTATACTGTTTGAATATAACTCAAGGGAGGTGTTGGTCCCTGCACTCACCCTCCTTTTTTATACCCTAATGCCCCAGGGGACTGGTCCACCCATGGGCCAAATTAGTTTACAGCACTGATCCATCCACAATTTCTTCTGTGGACAATTAAATCAACGACATAAAAACCACACTAATTTAAAAAAACAAGGCCTATATTCATGGAAAGTAAGCGCTGCCTTAGCCTCATTTTTATATGCAGAAGTGGCGCTAACAATGATATGCAAGGTAGGCGCTCCCTTCCAAAAAATTATGCTAGCCCTCTAGCACCAAATTTATCTCCTCATGCAAAAATGTTGCACATGAAGGAAGTGGACCACAAAAATAAATCTAAGTCAAAATGTAATGCCTGGTCAGACCAGGCATTAAAAAGAGGCCCACACACCACCGCTTAAGGAAAACACACAGATTGAGGATTTGCAACCTCCAGGACAGCATGGAAGTGATACTGCTCTAGCTTGCCAAACGCCGCAGATGTCAGTATAGACAACATGTTTCTCCACCACCACCGCAGCATCCTCAAACACTACCACAACAGCCACAAGGGCAGCGAAGAAGGCGGGAGAGGATCTTCAGACAGAGGACAACCATCCTGGGTCTCAGGAAACATGATGTCACCAGGATGTACCAACTGAACCGGGAGTCCGTTGTTCACCTGCTGCACCACATTGCACTACACATCACGGCAAGGGTGGAAACTACTACAACTATTCCACCCACGGCAAAACTTCTTGCCATCTTCATGTGCTAGATCTTTTCAGATAAAGGGCATACAAGTGGCTGGTATGTTCCAGCCATCCTTCTGGATCTTCCTACCTAAGGTCCTGGATGCAATCATACATCTCACATCCCATCACATCTGCCTCCCAAACACCCAGCAAGTGCAACAGGAGATCAAGCAAGGTTTCTACCAAATTAATGAGTTCCCACATGTGCTGGGCACAATGGACTGCACCCATGTCCAACTGGTACCACCTGCAGCAAGCGAACATTTATATAACCGCAAGCACACCCATCCGATCAATGTGCAGGCCGTTGGGAAACACTATGGCCTCTTCACTGACATTCTAGCAAAATATCTCAGCAGTGTCCATGATTCCTACATATTTTGCCATTTTACTATCATCGAGCGGTTCCAGGATGGGCAATATGGCAATGGGCTACTCATGGGTAAGCCACTTTACCAATCAGTACGCACACAACACACTAACCATGTAGAACAAACAAGACACACCTCTCTAAGTATACATGGGCAGGGAAACACAGATGTACAGACAACAACCGCATATGCAACATGCCACACTACACTGCAATCATTGCACATCAGAAACACATACTCCTACATGTAAATAGCACAGCCACAATCTGACTGGCACACCATGTGAGGACAGGTGGAGCTATGTCCCCTTTGCATACAGAGGCTGTCCACAAACCACTACAAGTGTCTACTGGTTGACAACTAAATGGAGATCCCACACACCCTACACCAAACAAAGAACAGCTCAGCTATGTTAATGGCATAGGCCATGGCCATGTGAAAAACAGTTGCACGTAGGCACAGCCCCACGGAAATAACATGTGCAAGCCTCTGGCAGGACCCACATCAAATGCCACCCAAGTGGTGCGATTACCAACTACATATCATCTTCACAAACCTGACATACCAGTAGTTTGCACATACACCTGTTTGCTGCATTGCGTTGCACACATAGGAATACAAATTAAACTGACATGAAAGATCATGGGGCAGAATCATGAGAAATGATGCAGCACCTACTCCAGTGCCACATCACATGCACTACTTAGTGCTCCCTAACACCACCATGTGTGTTCTGTATTCAAGGAATGGTCCACCATGGTGCAGAGTTTGTGCAAAACTGTAAAGATCATGGATGCCATAGTAAGATTCTGTAGGAATACAGAGGATACAGTTTGGCTTTGTAGGGCTGCTATGGTGTTTCTACATCTGACACCACTGTGGTGCAAGGAGGTCATCGGTTTCATCCAACAATAGGACACTGCCTCAAATATGGACTACACAACACATCTTAGCAATGGTTTAACCATCACTTTGCAATTACTATGACAATTCCTAGGTCACTGAGCCACAACCCAAGCCATGATTGTCATGTCCATAGATGTATTAAACCATTTCACAAAAATAGGGACATACACTATACTACAAGCAAGTCTGAGTCACCACTCCACCTACAACTAACAAATGCCATGGTATATTCCAAACCACTATTAAGTTTTACCAACTCATCTTCTCTCATTCCTTTCCAGCCGATCAAAGGTTACAGCATATAGCCCTGGGTAATGGCTCCATTTGTCAATCTCACAGCGGTGGAAGACCGTGCATATAACGAAGGGCACGGAAGAACACGCAATGTTGTGGAGAGGACATTTGGGCTTCTGAAGTCAAGGTTCAGATGCCTGGCCCTGACAGGAGGAAGCCTCTTGTATGCTCCACCACTGGGATGTAAAATCATACTGGCATGTGCAATCCTCCATAACATACGTATAAGAACAAATGTTCCCTGGGATGAACAGGTTGACGTCCCCAAAAAGGAGGAGGATAATAATGATGCAGCACATTTGGAGGTGGAACAAGAGAACACTGCTGCAGGAGTTTGCAGGAGACTCCACATAGTACAGAACTTTCATATATAGTGACTGCACTATCATCATCACATTGTAAATAACACCAATAAAATACTTTGCCCCTTAATCTCCTCATCGACTCATTTTCCACTACATGTACCATTGAAATGTAACTTAAACCTCATGGGGGCAGGTAAGTATGAAGTACGGTAGCAAAATTGTTTGTGATCTAAGAGGGTCTGCTGCCTCCATTTCACATATAAGTGACATAGAATTAATGGACATGTGACTCCTAAATGCCTAGATCCATGCTCCACAACATATAACAAGCCCTCAAGTGGACATGGTGGTAATTCCTAGCACTTTCCCCACATCATAACCACGCCTACCAGGATGTATGCAAGGTGGGCATACATAGGTTAGGGACTGTGATCAAATGTTTTTTAAGTAATGTAGGAACTGAATACTATCACATCTCAGGGTGATTGCTGCTTTGCCGGCACAATTTTTGTGTCACAAGGAGGGGATATCATTGGTACTATAGACCTTCAGTAACTGTACAGGGTGTGTAACCAATGTTAGAGGCAGAGCCTGCACTGTGTCTCCACGGGATTATGCCCTGGCACTGCCTTTGGGCACAACCCTGACACATGGTGGGCTGTACCTCACTTATGGCACAAGCATGTTGGCTGTGGAGTGTGCTATGGGTTGCCAAGCAAATGAAGCAGGTATGGGTGCTGAATCACTATCCAAACACATTACCAGTTGTCATGATCTAAGAATTAAATGGGACAATGCACCACCAAATAATTTTCTGTGTGGAATGTAGGCAGTGCTACACATCTTTACACCCATACCGCATATAGCAACCTTCAGTAACACATATGTTCAGACCATCTCCTGCAGCTAAGATGCATTGGGAACTATGGCCCTCATTACAACCCTGGCAGTTGGTGATAAAGTGATGGTAATATCGCCAACAGGCTGGCGGTAAATACTGCCAAATTATGACCATGACGGAAAGAGATCAGGCAGACAGACAATTTACCACACCGACCGCGATGGTGGAACCAACAGGCACCACGGTGGTAACCGCCTACAGCCAGGCGGAAGCCAGTGTTCCACCCACCGTATTATGACAGTCCAATCCGCCACCTTTTCAGGGGTGGTACCAACGACATCAAAAGCCTGCCGGAAACAGATCTCAGAAGTCAAAGGACTCACCTTTGGAGACTCAGGGAAGAACCATGCCACCATGGAGCCTGACCTGCACATATTCCCAATGTTGATTTATGTCCTGCTCCACCACGAACACCAACAACAGTGAAGGCAACCACGGTAGGTAGAGCCACCTAGCACACAGGGTAGGGAGGGAGGAAAAAGAGAGTGACACACACATACAACACCCCCACCCCTAACACCATACACACAAGCAGATGCAGAAACATAACATATTTACCCCGTACCCCTCAAAAATAATGCAAGGACAACTCCAAAAGTGAGTGTAATAAGATAAATATAGTAGCAATACGTGCATCCAAATCAAAAAGTATATACATATTTACAAATGAAGGGACACTGCCCAGCCTTCAATGTTCGTGGGCCACAGGGCCACATTACAAAGTCCAAGGCCCCACTTTACTCCTGCAACAACACGGAGAGAACACTGCATGGGCATCAGTTTGAAAATAGGCAGGCACCTCAGGGGGACAGGGAACGGGGGCACCTCAGCCAGCAGATGGTACAACGCCACTAGTCCTGGAGGAGGCAACATGCCCTGTGCTTGGTCCGGGGGAGTGCAAGGCAACAGTCTCTCAAATGGATGGCTTCTCCACTGGTTCTGGGGGGGGCTTTGTGCCCAGTGTGCTTTATTCTGGAGAAGATGGGCTGAGTGAATGGCATCTCCACTGGTTCTGGAGGGGGCATCGTGCCCAGTGATCTTCATCCTGGGGAGGATGGGGTGAGTCGATGGCATCTCCACTGGGTCTGGAGGGGGCATGGTGCCCAGTAAGCTTCACCCTGGGGAGGATGGGGTGAGTCGATGGCTTCTCATTGGTTCTGGAGGGGGCATCGTGCCATGCAGATCTTGGGGAGTGCAAGGTCACAGTCTCTCAGGTGGGTGTCATACCCTCAGGATTTGCAGGGGGCAGGTCGCACAACAGAACATGGACTCAGGTCTCCAGAATGTTTGCGTGCGGTGACGGCTGTTCAGTGGTGCAGTGGTGGTGCTGCTGCTGGTAGTAGGGGGGAAAGGCTCCACCCATCCCCTGCAGCCTCGGCCCACTGGTGCTGCTGCTGCTGGTGGTAGTTGTGGGGGGAGGCCCCAGCCCATTCCCTGAAGCCTTGGACAGCTGCCCACTGGTGCTGCTGCTGCTGGTGGTCGTACTGGTGGCAGTGCTGCTGGCGGAGCTGGTTGTGGTGGTCGGGGGAAGCTCCTGCCCATCCCCTGCAGCCTCAGACGGCTTCACCACCATGGTTGGTGGTGTGGGCTCTGACAGAGGCCCAGCACCAGGCCCCTTGCCCTTCCTGCCAGCAGCTGGAGATGGCTCCTTGCTCCTTTTGGAAGCAGCTGGAGGTGGCTCCTTGCCCTTGCTTGCAGCAGCTGGGGGGTGGCTTCTTTCCCTTCCTTGAAACACTTGGGACAGGCACCCTTTCTGTCTGGCTGGTTGGTGCCCGGGATCCTTTCCAACCTGGAGTTGCTGGGGACACTACGGTGCCCATGGACTGGGTGGCTGAGGTGCTTGCCTGGGTTTTGACCAAACTGGCCTGACGTGAAGGACGGGAGGGAGGAAGGGAAGGGAAGAGCTCAAAGGTGGAGAGGAAAAGATTCTTAGGGACATTGGGGTGGGAAGAGGGAGAAGGTTTGGGAGTGGAGGAAGAGGGAGTGGCTGTAGGAGGTGTCAGTCTGCTGTGTTTGGGTGCAGGTGCACGGCCTGGATGCTGTAGTGAGGTGGATGGCTGTTAGGTGTCTGAGTGCTTGCGTTTGTGTACTTTTGGAGGAGGGGGCACAGACACAGTGGGAGAGGACACAGAGGACGTGTGCATGGATGTTGGGTTAGTGACTGCCAGTGAGGTGTGTCTTCTGATAGGTGTGCTGGTGATGGTGGTAGTGGATGAGGATGTAGTGCATGCAGGTGTGAGTGTAGATGCAACTGGAAGAGAGGTGGAGGATGAGGAGGAGGGGGCCACAGTGGAGGCAGAGGATGTTGGTATATCTGCACCTGGGTGGTGTTTGTGTGAGTGCCTGTGTGATGGAGTGTGGTGCTTGTGTTTGCCATGTCCACTCTTGTGGGTTGTCCTGTGTGCATGCTCATCTGCCTGTGTGCTTGCGATAGGTTGGGGTTGAGGGAAATGGGACTGGGCAGTGGAAGTTGGAGGAGGAAGGGTGGAAACAGGGACAATGGCTGCCCTCAGAGAGGAGGCCAGAGCCTGGATTGATCTCTTCTGGGCCACCAAGCCAGTGTGAATGCCCTCCAGAAATGCATTGGAATGTTGCATTTGGGCTGCCAGCCCCTGGATGACATTCACAATGGTTGACTGCCCAACAGAGATGGATCACAGGAGGTCAATAGCCTCCTTACGCAGGGTAGCAGGGCTAACAGGGGTAGGGCCTGAGGTGCCTGGGGCGAATGAGATGCCCACCCTCCTGCATGAGTGGGCACAGGAAAGTTGCTGAGGGGCTGCTGGGAGGGAGGTGCTGGTATGGGGGGTAACGGCTTTACCTGTGGATGGGGTAGGCAGAGAGGTGTCTTCCACCACCAGGGAGCTTCCATCGGAGGAGGTACCTGTGTCCGAACTGTCCCCTCTAGTCTCCTCCATGGTGCTCCCCTCACTGTCAGTGGATTCGGCATCCTGTGGGATGCAGCTCCCCCCATCGCCAGATGATGCTAATGCACAAAGGACAGGGTGACATAAACAAAAAAGGGGTGGGAGAGACAAAGGATACACTAGGTCAATGGCAGCACCAACACCACAGTTGGCATACACAACACACTCACACACAGGGAACAGCCCTACACACTAGGCAATGCACTGCCAGTTACAATGCTAGTAACCAGGCAATGGGGAGGGACACATACCACCAACTGCACCATACCTGGGACCCACACACCCCACCCAGTAGTGGATGCCTACTGGCTAGGTTGGAGGAATTTCACATAAGAACCCGACCCAACATGGGACCTACTCTGCAATGTCAGGCCTGGCCTAGGGGCACCAACAAGCACAAATCCCCCTCCCAGATACCACCCCACCAGGCATATGTAGCAATGAAGGACACTGTACTCACCCCCTTGTTGCTGCTGTGATGCCCCCAAGCTCCCATTCAGCTCCGGATAGGCCACCACCAGTATGCGGGCCATCAGGGGTGTCGGGGTTCAACGGGCACCCCTTCCTCATTGGAAGGCCATCCCCAGTTGGTCCTCTGCCATCTTCTGTGTGCAGCGTCTCAGTTCCTCCCACCGTTTCCGACAATGGGTGCTCCGCCTGTCATAGACCCCCAGGGTCCCCACGTCCTTAGCGATGCACGCCATATACCCTTCTTTTGATGGGCGCTGACCTGCAGAGGAAATAGACACAGGGAAAGGTATTAGTCAGACCATCCTGCCTATTATAGTCATGGCTGACCATGCTCCTTCCCATTCCCATTAGCACAGACATGGCAAAGCATACATGCTACATGCTGCCCAGGGCCCATCCACCAACACCCCCCCACAGAAGACCTTCACACACAGCACTCTGTGCATTCATGCCCCATGCATCGTACTCACAGTGTACTCACCTGTTGGTCTGGACTGTACTGCGGTAGGACCCCATCCACCAGTATCTCCAACTCAGCTGAGGTGAAGGCACGGGCCCTTTCCCCAGTCACACGAGCCATGGTAGGTTCCAGACACAGGTCACAGCAGCACATGCAGTGTAGGTCCTCTCCTGTTCAAGGTCAGGTAGCAAATGAATGAACAGATACAAAATGGCGGTGGCGTATGCGGCGGTGCATACCGTCACAGCTGGCGTACATCACCACTGGCCACTGTACCCCATAGGGCTCAATGGTAACCAATGAGGAGTTGCGCGGCTGTTCCCGACTGCCTCCCTCAACGGCGCACAACATCAGCGGAATTACCTCATTTCCACCTGTCCCTCCATACTGTACAGGCAGATGCCATTTCAAGTGGGGGGCAGGCCATGGATTCTAACTGCTTCACAGTTCACAATTTCACATTCTGGACATGTGTCATCAATAAATTGTAACAAACACAATATGCATTGAATTGTAGTGGTTAAAATGTACAGATTGTGACCAGCTGCTCACTTGTTTGCCCCATAGATTGCAACCGCTGTGGATGAATAAGAGATGGAGACATCCCCTGTGTACAGACCTCTTGTGAACTTGGCAACAATGGAGGACAGGTACATTACCCTCACCTGTAGAATTGACAGGGCCACAGTCACAGAGCTGTGTGCCAAATTGAAGCCTGACCTGATATCTGCTATCCGTCACACCACTGGGATCCCTCTTTGTGCAAGTGCTATCAGTGCTCTATTTTTTGGCAACAGGTTCTTTCCAAGTGACAGTGGGCTTGGCAGCAGGAATATCACAGCCAATGTTCTCCATAGTGCTGACCAGAGTGTTGTCTGCCCTGATTAAACACATGTGCAGCTACATCATTTTCCCCTAGGTGGAGGATTTGGCCACAGTGAAGGCTGAATTCTATGCAATGGGAGATATCCCCAACATCATTGGGGTGATTGATGGGACACATATTGCATTTGTCCACCCCGGGCAAAATGAACAGGTCTTCAGAAATTGAAAAAGTTATCACTCGATGAATGTTCAGATGGTGTGTTTGGAGGACCAGTACATCTCCCATGTCAATGCTAAGTATCCAGGCTCGGTGCATGATGCTTTTATCCTGAGAAATAGCAGCATCCCAATTAGCCACACAGGGTGTGGCTAATAGGTGAGCCCTGGTTCCCACCCAGTGGATGTTGGTGTACGGGTATAGTGTGGGATATAAGGATTAGTGTGTGGCTAACAGTTGTCCCTCGATATTTGCAGGCGACTCAGGTTACCCAAACCTATCATGGCTACTGACCCCTGTGAGGAATCCCAGGACAAGTGCTGAGGAATGTTACAATGAGCCACATGGGCGAACAAGAAGGATTATTGAAAGTACCTTTGGCCTCCTGAAGGCCAGGTTTCGGTGCCTCCATCTAACAGGTGGATCCAGGTGCTATTAATCCAAGAAGGTCTGCCAGATCATCGTGGCATTGAGATGCCATGTACCCTTTCTGCAGGAGGAGGAGGCTGGAGATGGCCAGGTGGCAGCAGTGGGCCCTGTGGACAGTGAAGATTAGGAGGCAGAGGATGAGGATGAGGACAACAGAAGTGCAGTCATTCGTCAATACTTCCAATGACATACAGGTAAGACAATGTTATTTCACATTTCATTGACAGTTTGATGTTTGAGATTGTCACTGGCAGGCTGTGAATTCCTCCTTCTATGCCCACTCACTGTACCCATTGGCATTTCTTTTTGCAGATGTTGTTGCCCCACTATTGCTCCTGGTTGGTTCACTGCAGCTAACTATAGGTCTTTCCTCTGTAAACATTACTGTACAGTTGAATTGCAATGTTTAAACCTTGTTAAACTAATACATACTTAAATCATTTGACATACTCCATACTTGTATTTTTTCAAAGTGTGTTTATTGCAGTGCTCTGATGAAAAGGAGGACGTGCAATGGGCTGGGGTGATGATGGAGGAAAGTCCAGCCTAGAGTCCAGTCTATTTGTAGCACATGTGCATTGTCCAAGGGAGCATAGGAAGGGGAGCAATGGCAGTTCAAGGTGGACAGAGTGACAGAGTGGGACACAAGGGTGACAATCAGGAGAATCTTATTTTCTGGCGGGGTCTTGGCAATAGTTTATGGCTTCTGCCTGGATTGCAGGGAACGTTTGCGGGGTGGTTCTCCTTCTGCTGGGGGATGGGTGCTAGTGGCCTGTTGGTCCTGTGGCGGGTCCTCCTGTCCACTAGCGGCAGCGGAGGTGGAGGGCTGTTCAGTAGTCTGGCTAGTGTCAGGGGCCCTCTGGTATGCCACTGCCTCCCTCATACTGTTGGCCATGTCTGCCAGCCCCCCTACAATGGAGACCAGAGTGCTGTTAATGGACTTCAAGTCCTCCCTGATCCCCAGGTACTGTCCTTCCTGCAGCCGCATGTTCTCCTGCATCGTGTCCAGGATCTGGCCCAGCATATCTTGGGAATGATGGTATGCTCTCAGGATCACGGTGAGTGCCTCCTGGAGAGTCGGTTCCCTGGGCCTGTCCTCCACCTGGCCCACAACTGTCCTCCCAGCTTCCCTGTAGTTCTTTGCCTCTGTCCCCTGAACCGTGTGCCCACTGCCACTGACCCCATGTCCCTGATTGTCCTGGGTTTGTGGGGTGGCCTGGGGTCCCTGTAGTGGTGTACACACTGCTTGTAGGAGGCTGGCCTGGTTTGTAGTGGGTACTTTGGCCTCACACTTAGTAACTTTGCACCTAGCCTTCAGTAAATGAAGGTTAGACATATAGGTGACTTATAAGTTACTTAAGTGCAGTGAAATAGCTGTGAAATAATGTGTGCACTATTTCACGCAGGCTGCTGTGGCAGTCCTGTGAAAGGGTTTGTCTGAGCTCCTTGTGAGTGGCAGAAGAAATGCTGCAGCCCATAAGGCTGTCCTTGAACCCCAATGCCCTGGGTATCTGGATACCATATACTAGGAACTTATAAGGGGGGTCCAGTGTGCCAATTGAAATTTATAAATGGAGTCACTAGCCTATAGTGACAAACTTAAAAGCAGAGAGAGCATAAGCACTGAGGTTCTGATAGCAGAGCCTCAGTGACTCCGTTAAGCACTATTCACAACACACAAATTAGGCCACAAACTCTGAGCACTGGGGTCCTGACCAGCAGGATCACAGTGAGGCAGACAAAAATATACTAGCATACAGGTAAAAATGGGGGCAACATGCCAAGAAAGATGGTACTTTTCTACACATGTGCATAGACATATGCCTCAACACAGACACACTTGATCTGTGGTCCAAAGATGTATGTGTTGGTACAGGTTTCTGAGTAATGTGCCAGTGATGGAGCAGCCCATACTATTAGTAAGATGCAGCAGGCCTGTGGTCCTAAATCAGAACATGTGTGTAGGGTAATAGACATAGGGGGTCATTCTGACCCTGGCGGTAAAAGGCAGTTACCGCCGGTCAGAAGACCGCCATAACACTGCCGCGGCCGCGGTAAACCGCCAGGGTCATTCTGACCCACAACTGCCAAACCGCCAAAAACCCGACCTCCACTGAAGGCCGCCACATCAGCGGTCAGCGATAAACTGGAGATGACCAAACCTCCACCGTCACGCCAACAGAAATACGCCCATGCCATTCCGACCCACGAATCCACGCGGCGGTCTTTCAACCGCGGTATCCCATTGGCGGTACACACCGCTTCACTCAAAATACACACACATCTACAAAACACTGCCACATTGGACAATTACAAATACACACACCTGATACACATACACACACCACTCCCACACAATCAATACGATATAAAACACACACCCACATCACCCACAAACCCCCACAAATCGAAATTCAGAGACAAGGCGCAATACACAGAGAGAGAGCACAGGGAACGCAAACCACAACACACACAGGAACCAAACATCATCCCCCACACTACATCTACGCACAAAACACCACACACCACCACACTCATCACCACAAACACCACCCCACACCTCATCCACACCACCCCATGGCACCCCAAAGACACCCCAGGTTCTCGGACCAAGAACTCAGGGTCATGGTGGAGGAAATAATTAGGGTAGAGCCCCAGCTCTTCGGCACACAGGTGCAGCACACCACAATAGCCAGGAAGGCGGAGCTATGGCAAAGGATCGTCGACAGGGTCAACGCTGTGGGACAGCATCCCAGAAATTGGGAAGACATCCGAAAGCGCTGGAACGACCTACGGGGGAAGGTGTGGACGATGGTGTCAAGACACAACATCACTGTGCAGAAGACTGGCGGCGGACCCCCACCCACTCCACCCGAATTCACAGCATGGGAGCAAGAGGTCTTGAACATCCTGCATCCTGAGGGCCTCGCTGGAGTAGGCGGAGGAATGGACTCTGGTAAGTCTAATCTCAACTACTTCATTCCCCCCAACCACCAGCATGCCAACCCACACCCCCACCCTCACCCCCAACCCCCCAGCACATATCCTCCCAGCTAATGTCTCACCAGCACAACCCACCCAAACCAACCCCAACCCCTGAATGCCAACACAAACCATGGACACCCATCACCTAAGCATGACCACTGCACATACCCACCCCCCTCCCCCAAACCACCCTCACAACTCCTCCCACAAGGGAATGCCAGCACTGGGGGACAAGGGCACCCACAAATTGCACGCCATGGCACACACAGAAGCAATAACCATACTCTTTTACCCCTGCAGGGCCCGAACGCCAACACACCGGCCAGGAGGGTCCAGAAATGTCCATCCCACCCCCAGAACAGGCCCCCAGTGATGACAGCAGCTCTGTCGACCTAGAACCTGATGACCAGCCCGGACCATCGGGGACCTCTAGACAGTCGGTTCCCCTCAGGCAGCCACAGGCCACAGCAGACCTACCCCCCTCTGGAAACCCCAGCACAGCACCCACCCAGCGGGCCCATGCCTCTGTCTCCGGGACAAGTCAAGCAGCGGTGTGTCTACCACTACAGGGCACCCAGGGCAACCCACCACCCCAATAACAACAGGGACCTGGGGGCAGTGGTAGTGGGCACACCGTCCAGGGGACAGAGGCCCAGGAACAAAGGGGAACTGGGAGGGCTGCTGTGCGACAGAGGGAGGACAGGCCTAGGGAACCCACTGTCCAAGAGGCCCTCACCACCATCATGGGAGCGTACCACCACTCCCAAGAGACGATGGTGACGGTCCTGGCCAGGTTCCAGGAGATCCAGGCCATGCAGGAGGACCAGTACATGGGGTACCGGGAAGAACTGCGCAGCATCAGTTCCGCAATGGGTACAATCGTGGTGGCACTCAACCAGATTGTCACCACATTGCGGGACCATGTGGCCCCCCAAAGGGCCCCTGCCACTAGCATGGAGAAAGAACAGCCCACCACCTCCACCGGCGCTAGTGGTCAGGAGGCCCCGACACAACAGCAACGGGCCACCCGGACCTCACCCCCTGCAGAACAAGAACCACCCCGCAAGAAAGGCCTGAGATCTAGGAAGAAGACAGAGTAGGATGTCAAGACCCCCGCCATGCACAGATCCCCCCGGATGTCATCCCACTGTCCCACTTGTTCACCCTGTCCAACCTTGAACTGCCCCTGCTCCACCTTCCACAGGCATATGGACAATGCACCTGTGCGAACGAGAGTCTGGACTCTGCCATGGACATGCCTCCACCATCACCCATCACCCTTTTTGAACTATACACCAATTTTTGCACTTCAATAAACACAATTATTGCACAAAAACCATCTGGAGTCTGCTATTTATTTTTTTAAACCAAATGTATTCGAAATAACCAACCAAAAATGTCCAATTACATTGTGATGACAACATACCAGTGTCACACAGCGGTAGTCCATGGGGAAATAAACCAGAGGGCACTCCGTGGGGACCAGATCACTGAAATAGGAAGGCAAATTCACAACTAAGTTACCATACATTTGGGTGAAAGGTCAGATAGTAGAGAGCCAGTACTGTTACAGATATAATAAAATGCAGGATTAGATTCTTACCTGTGTGTTACTGGAAATACTGCAGTATCACTCTGTCCCTGTTGTCTGTGTCGTCCTCTTAGTCTTCCTCCTCTTCAATCTCCGCAGGCTCCACAGCGGCCACAACACCACCATCTGGACCATCCTCCTGCAGGAAAGGCACCTGGCGTTGCAAAGCCAGGTTGTGAAGCATGCAGCAGGCCTCGATGATATGACACACCTTCTTTGGTGAGTACATTAGGGATCCACCTGTCATATGCAGGCACCGAAACCTGGCCTTCAGGAGGCCGAAGGTCCGCTCGATCACCCTCCTAGTACGCCCATAGGCCTCATTGTACCGTTCCTCTGCCCTTGTCCGGGGATTCCTCACTGGGGTCAGTAGCCACGACAGGTTGGTGTAACCAGAGTCACCTAATAACCACACACGGTGTCTCTGTAGCTGTTCCACCACATACGGGATGCTGCTATTTCGCATGACATACGCGTCATGCACTGACCCAGGGAACTTGGCATTTACATGGGAGATGTACTGGTCAGCAAAACAGACCACCTGGACATTCATCGAATGATAACTTTTTTGGTTCCTGTACACCTGTTCATTGTCTTTTGGGGGGACCAAAGCCACATGGGTACCATCAATGGCACCAATGATATTGGGAATGTGTCCAAGGGCATAGAAATCACCCTTCACTGTAGGCAAGTCACCCACCTCAGGGAAAATGATGTAGCTCCGCATATATTTCATCAGGGCAGACAACACTCTGGACAATACATTTGAAAACATAGGCTGAGACATCCCAGATGAAATGGCCACTGTAGTTTGAAATGATCCACAAGCCAAAAAATGGAGTACTGACAGCACCTGCACTAGAGGCGGAATCCCTGTGGGTTGGCGGATGGGTGACATCAGGTCTGGCTCCAGCTGGGCACACATTTCCTGTATAGTGGCACTGTTGAGTCTGTAGGTGAGTATGACATGTCGTTCTTCCATTGTCGACAGGTCCACCAGCGGTCTGTACACGGGAACATTCCTCCGTCTCCTCGCAAGTCCCAGCGGACGGTGCCTAGGAAGGACAACATGGAGCACAGAGTCAATCAACCCACAGGTAAGTTCCCACAGCCTGCACAGTACACGAATCTCTCTGGATTGAATGGCTTGTATGAGTGTCGATGCAAGGCCTAGCCATGTGTGACGCAGTAGGAATTAAGCCATGTGGGCCCTTGAAATGGTGGCTGCCTGACCTGTGAAGTGTGACAATGTGAAGTGAGGTCATTGCGCTGGCGTGGCACACCGTGGCGGTAGGCGGTCGAAGACCGCGGCGCAAAGCAGCATTGGTTAACATTGAACCCTATGGGTTTCAGGAGCCAATGACGATGTGCGCCGGCGGTCGCGGTACGCACCGCCGCGGTACGCACCGCCGCGGGCGTGACCGCCATTTTCTCTCTGCTTAATCACACGAGACCTGAGCATCCACAGGAGAGGACCTATACTGCAAGTGCTGCTGTGACCTCAGTCTGGAAGTGACAATGGCTGCTGCGACTGGGGAAAGGGCCCCCGCCTTCAGTTCCGAAGAGTTGGAGAAGCTCGTGGACGGGGTCCTCCCCCAGTATGCGCTACTCGACGGTCCTCCAGACCAACAGGTGAGTACACGGGGGCCAATGCATAGTGGGCAATGCCTGTGATGAGTGGGGTGGATGTACGATGGAGGGGAGGGGAGCGAATTACGAATGCATGGCACGACAGATGACAGCATGTGCCACATGGCAAGTTTGGGGAGGGGGGGGGCACTCACATCGAGCATGCAGAAAACTGATGATGTTTCTTTCCCCCCCTGTACATGTCACATAGGTCAGCGCCCATCAGAAGATCGATATTTGGCGTGCCATCGCCAAGGACGTCCGGGCCCTGGGGGTCGACAACAGACGGGGCACCCACTGCCGCAAGAGGTGGGAGGACAACCGCCGCGGGAGCAGGAAGACCGCCGAGGCTCTGCTGGGGATGGCCTCCCAACCTAGGAGGGGTGCCAGTCGTACCTTGACCCCCCTGATGTCCCGGATCCTGGCGGTGGCCTACCCCGATTTAGATGGGCGCTTGAGGACATCACAGCAGACACAAGGGGGTGAGTACCAGCACATTCAGCTATATTTGCGCGCAGTGGAGGTGCCTGGGTGGGGGAGGAGGGCTGTGGGTATCCCTAGGCCAGGGCGATTTCTGTAGGCTAGGCCCCTCCGTGAGGTATGGTCCTGTGCCCCCGCCCCCCACCTCTGTAGGGTGCCTAGTAACGCTATTCATGGACCTGTGTATTCTGTGTGGACAGTTGTCGCCCATAGGCTTGTAGGGCATGTCCCAGTGAATGAGTAGTGTACCCCAAGTGTGCAGTGTAGTGCAGGGGGCTTCTGTGTCTGTCCTCTCCGCCAACGGTGTCCCCAATGCATGCACTCAACTTGTCTTTATTTCTCCACCCCCCCACCCATTTTCTTTGTTTGTCTGTGAATGTGTGCATTAGCATCATCAGGCGGAGGAGAAGTGGCATCGGCGCAAGAGGGAGCTGCATCTCACATGGCCCCGGAGGGCCATGAAACGGACTCCGACATGACCAGTGAGACGGAGGGCGAGGGGGGCTCCACCACAGGGACCCGTGCAGACGTCAGTGACACCGACACGTCCTCGGATGGGAGCTCCCTTGCGGTGTCGGCAACATCCCTGCCCACCGATACTACAGGTACAGCCGCCACCCAGCGCACCAGCTCCGCCCTCCCAGCAGCCCCACGGCCTTCGGCCCGTGCCCGCATGGCCAGGAAGGCGGCCATCTCCTTCGCCCCAGGCACCTCAGGCCCTGCCCCAGTCACCCCTGCTGCCCTCAGTGAGGAGGTCATTGACCTCCTGAGGACCATCATTGTTGGGCAGTCTACCCTTTTGAATGCCATCCAGGGTGTGGAGAGGGAGGTGCATCAAAGCAATGCATACCTGGAGGGCCTTCATTCGGGTCAGGCTGCCCAGCAGCGATCGTTCAACGCTCTGGCATCAGCACTGACGGCAGCGATTGTCCCTGTCTCCAGCCTCCCTCTTCTAACTCCCTCCACCCAGTCCCGCTCCCCTGTTCCTCTGCCTATCGGATCCACACCTACAGACCAGCCTGCACACACCTCAACACCCAAGGGAAGCTCATCCAGACATAAGCACCACAGAACACACAAGCATTCACCCAAGCAACATACAGATGCAGACATGCCAACAGCCACTACCTCCTCTGTGTCCCCCACCTCCTCGTCTCCCTCCTCCCTCCCTGTGACGTCTACACTCACACCTGCATGCACACCACCATCAACCAGTACACCCATCACCAGCACACCCTCCAGACCAGTCCGCACACGTGCAGTCACCACCCCCACTGCCATGTACACGTCCCCTGTGTCCTCTCCCAGTGTGTCTGTCACCCCCGCTTCCAAACCACACAAACGCAGGCAGGCACCCAACCAACAGCCATCCACCTCACGGCAGCCTCCAGCCCAAGCACCTGCACCCAAAGACACCAGACTTGACTCTCCTACAACCACATCCTCTTCCTCCACTCCCATACCCACTCCAGCTATCCTTCCCATTGCTCCTAAAAAACTATTCCTCTCTAAACTGAACCTCTTTTCCTCACCTGACCCACCCCCTCCATCTCGTAAGAGTTCCAAAAACACCTCAGCCACCACCAGCCCAGCAACTCCCAAGAACGTTGTGCCTGGTTTTTGGAGTCCGCCCTTTCCTTGGGCAGGGACATCGGCCAGCAGCAAAGGCACAGCCAGCCCCCCCCCTGGGAAGAGGAGCACAAAACTGAAGGGCAGGCGCGACAGGCCTGATACACCTGCCCCCAAGGAGGGTAGCCTTGCACCGTCACCTGCCACATCGGGTAAGGGAGCCAAGGGCCACGGAGAGTCTGCCAAGGAGGGCAAGGGCAGCAAAGCGCAAAAGGCAGGGAGCAACCAACCTGGCCATGAGGGCCCCACCAGCCCCATTCCGGGGGTATCGGAGGAGACCCAGGGCCCCAGGACTCCATCACAGGAGGGCCCCGCAACGGAAAGGTCCGATGCTGACTGAGCGGGAAGTATTGGCCAGGTGTGGTTCACTCGAAACACAAGACAGGCACCGCTGAACAGGGGCCGCTGTGAGAAGCACTGCTGAACAGGGCCCCGCCGTGAGGAGCACCGCTGAACAGGGCCCCGCCAAGACAGGCACCGCTGAACAGGGCCCCGCCGTGAGAAGCACCGCTGACCAGGGGCCGCTGTGAGAAGCACCGCTGAACAGGGGCCGCTGTGAGAAGCACCGCTGAACAGGGCCCCGCTGTGAGGTGCACCACTGAACAGGGCCCTGCCAAGACAGGCACCGCTGAACAGGGCCCCGCCGTGAGAAGCACCGCTGACCAGGGGCCGCTGTGAGAAGCACCGCTGAACAGGGCCCCGCCGTGAGGAGCACCGCTGAACAGGGCCCCGCCAAGACAGGCACCGCTGAACAGGGCCCCGCCAAGACAGGCACCGCTGAACAGGGCCCCGCCGTGAGGAGCACCGCTGAACAGGGCCCTGCCAAGACAGGCACCGCTGAAAAGGGCCCCGCCAAGACAGGCACCGCTGAACTGGGCCCCTCCGTGAGGAGCACCGCTGAACAGGGCCCCGCCAAGACAGGCACCGCTGAGAGAAGCACCGCTGAACAGGGCCCCGCCGTGAGGAGCACCGCTGAACAGGGCCGCGCCAAGACAGGCACCGCTGAACAGGGCCCCGCTGTGAGAAGCACCGCTGAACAGGGCCCCGCCGTGAGGAGCACCACTGAACAGGCCCCCGCCAAGACAGGCACCGTTGAACAGGGCCCCGCCAAGACAGGCACCGCTGAACAGGGCCCCGCCGTGAGGAGCACCGCTGAACAGGGCCACGCCAAGACAGGCACCGCTGAACAGGGCCCCGCCGTGAGAAGCACCACTGACCAGGGGCCGCTGTGAGAAGCACAGCTGAACAGGGCCCCTCCTGTCAAGCACCGCTCCGCTGGACCCTCCTGTCAAGCACCGCTCCGCTGGGCCCTCCTGTCAAGCACCGCTGGCCCATTGGCAGGCCCGGATCTGTGTCGGGCAGGGCTTCACGAGGCACTCTGCCCACCATGCCTCCTCCATGACCAGTGGACTCTGTAATCCACCTGATGGACTGTGGCTTTGCACCCCCCAGGATGGCACAGTGGGCATGGAGGCCCTTAGTGGATCTGGCGTCGTGGACTCATGTGGCTGAGGTGCCCCCCCTTCCCTTCCCCCTGAGGTGCCTGTATTTTATTTTTGTGATGCCCCAGCAGTGTTCTTTCCAATGGACTCGATCTCGTGTGTGGGCTTTGCCCATGTGTTGCTGCAAATTGGCCCACGGACATTTGAACTTTGCAATACTGTGCCAGACTTTTGCTACTTGTATATATAGAGTTCTAGATGTGTAATAATTCTTTATATATTGCTAAGTTCGCTATACTTAATTATTGCTATAATATAGTTCTATTTTTACAATCATTGCCTTTTGTCTTTGCATTTTTGTTTTGGGGGTTTGGGGGTGTAACTCTGACTTTTTAATCTGCATTGGTGTGTAGGTATTTCGGTGGGGGTGAGGGTGGGTGTGGGTGTGTGGCGTATGTGTGTGCCCGTAACCTTTCCTCCTCCCCCCTCCCCTGTGTCGTAGGTGCAGTACTCACCGTTGTCATCTGCGGCGACGTTCGTGATCGTGGAAGAAGAGCAGGAAGGCAATAGCTGGGAGGATGTGGAGTTCCGGTTCCATGCTGTCCCGATTCCGCGTGGAGTGTGTCGAGGTGAGCGTTTTCCATTTGAAATGTCTGTTTCCGCCGTGTTTTTATCGGCGGGGCTCCCGCCCCGGAAAAGGTGGCGGATTGGTGAGTCGTGATAGGGTGGGCGGTACATTGTCTGCCGGTTGGCTGTTGGCGGTGACCGCCGCGCTGTTTGTTTGTGCCGCCGTGGCCGTCGGAGTGTTAAAGCGGCGGCCTGTGTGGGCGGTTCCCGCCAGGGTCAGAATTCCAATTTTTTGACCGCCAGCCTGTTGGCTGGTTGGCCGCCGCTTTAACACTGACCGCGAAGGTCGGAATGACCCCCATAGTTTGGGGTGTATGTGATACACAATGTACTGGAAGAGGATAGTGCTAGTAGTCTGGACCCAGTGCATAGTCAATCTCCCTTACATAGCCTTGGCCAATGATACAAAGGGGCACATTGAACTAAAGTGATGCAGCACCAAGTACATCACTGCAGTCCTTGTGGCCCTCAGTGCACCCCTCACCCTCTGCCATTTGTGAGCCTAATGAGAATTAAGGTAACAGCATGATGCAGATAGGGTCCAAGTTTATCTATTGTATGGAGGAAAATGATGTACTCAGCAGGAGTTGCAACAAAACAGATCATCAAGACTTATGTTGAGTACATAGGGCCCATCATATACATTTATATGTCCTATATATCACGGCTCTGAGCAGCCATTCAAAGTGCATGAAGAATGGGATTTAGGTATTTCTCATTTTTCCCAGAGGCTTGTACATTTGCTCCCCAAACAAGTTTTGGACCCCACTCCCTTACATGATGCATGGTGCAGGCCTCATGTTGTGCTGCTTAAAACAGGGTTTCCCTATGCATGCATCACTACACTTTGTAATGGTTGTGCAGGGAAGATAGCACCCCTGATCTGCCTTGGCTTCATTATTATATATTACAATGGCAGCTCTAAGGTGGCGCTGAGCCTCTTCATACAGGCAGCATACAAATGTCCAGATCCTTAAACATGACATGCTGCAGTCAACTGTATCAGCACCCGTCATACACATGCAAATAATGGACTTGATATGGAAATGGAAATCTTACCAACTGCTCTACCAATCTCTATGCCCAGGTGATCCTGCAGATCATGCTCCCTTGTGATGTGGTCAGCCCAATGGTGTTTCAGTTGGTGGTCATTTCGTCCAGTGCCAAAAACTCGAGTCGGATGGTGGAGCACCTTGCCCCACCATAGCTTCCAGGCCTCTGTGGGGTAGCCCTGAATTTCACGGCCACTTTGTATGAGCATCATGGGGAGGTAATGTTGTAGCAGCCAAATGAAGCCCCGGGCTTATCTGTCAACATCTTAGCCATCATCCCTTTCCCTGACATCATCCACTGCAAATGCAGTTGGCAGAAAATAAACCCTAACAATAGCCCAAATGCCCAAAAAACGATCCTACTCCTAGACAAACACCCCACAATACAGTGACAAATACTCAACAAACTATCCTTCCCCTAGAAAAACACCCCACAATACAGTGACTGTTATAGAAAAACACAAAAGATTGAATAAAAGACATAAAATACACAACAGCTACAGGACACAGCACACAAACATTCCAGTTACTCCAAATCACCAACACTCCAATTACTCCAAATCTCCATACACCCTCACACAGTCACAGACAATAAGACAGTGAAGTGAAAGTGAAAATGGACCCAATGTACCATGTATGCGGACAGGATGTCCTGTTTAATCACTTCCTGGGACTATGCATAATGTTTCCAGTCATGCATGCATCGGTTTTTTTTATGCATGACGGTCATGCGTCCATTTTTTCCCATTATCAGTGAAATGGCATGTGGACGTCTGATAGATTCTCAGGGGCCAGGCGTCATTTTGCTGGCATTGCTGATTTTAGATTACAGCTGTTTGTGTCATACATGTTTGACACATTGAAAGAAATGCGTTGAAATTTGCAATATAGGACTTGACTGCAACCAGATTCACATACCATGCCACATGGACTATGCAAAAGTGTTGTCATTATGGTATGGCTACATGTGTGTAACTCTCCAGTCTTATCTTCACGGTGACAATGGTATGTTGAACCTACATGCTGGTTTATGTGCCTGCTGCATGCAATGACTTATACCTTGCGCATATGTGCATGTGCAGCTATACTGTGTCCACAAACATGTCAGCACATGAGTACTATGAGTGTACATATGCGTTTGAACACTTATTTGTGGGTGTGCCACATTGTTATGTCTGATATACAAATGTATACATACCAACAACACAAAATGTATAATGGCCTATATCCAAAACATGGTGAGGCATGTGCCAGTCATGACAATTTGTACTTAGAAGATGCTGTGGACCAGGGTTGGGTTGATATCACATTACCTCTGTCAATTTGCTTGTGAATATGTGCCCACTCTATCATGTGTTGTTGGTGTAGCCGCCATGTTGCTCTGCTAACCTTGTGACATATAGGCCCTCATTATGACATTGGCAGTAAATCCCAATTAATACCATGCTGAGTGCTTCCAACATACCGCCGTCGCCTCGGATATCCGCTAACCCTATTAAGACACACACACACACACACACTAATCCATCACCATACAGCCACACACACAAATCCACCAGCCCAAAGGTCAGTGATAAACTTGCGGTATCAAAACCCACACTGTTACGACACCAGAACAACCCCCACAACATTATGACCCATGAATCACCATGGCAGACATTCAATGGTGGTAAACCATTGGCGGTACATACTACTGCGCTCAAAATACACACACACGTACAAAAGAACACCACATTGGACAATTCAAACTACACACACCTGACAACCATACACACACCACACCCTCACCACTATAAAACACACACCCACCTTACCCACAACCCTTTATGACCACAATTGCCACCAGAAAGACAGTAAGAGCACCCACACAACCAGAGCCACATACCACGATCACCTATATACCACCCACGTACATTACATCACACACCCCAACACATCACTCAACACATCCTCACCCACACTACTCATACAACACCTATGGCACCACAAAGACACCCCAGATTCTCTGAGGAGGAGCTAAGGGTCATGGTGGAAGAAATCATCCAGATAGAGCCACAGCTATTTGGAGCACAGATGCAGCAGGAAGATGGAGCTATGGTGGAAAATCGTGGACAGGGTAAATGCTGTGGGACAGCACCACAGAACAATGTTTATTTTTTGTACCACTGAGTAATGTCTTTACTTGTGTATAAGTAATGTGTAACTCTAAGTGGTATTGCAGGAGCTTTGCATGTCGTCTAGTTCAGCATAATCTGCTCTGCTATAGCTATCTCGGTTAGCCTAAGCTGCTAGAACCCTACTACATTTCACTAAAAAGGGATAACTGGACCTGGTATAAGGTGTAAGTACCCAAGGTACCCACTACAAACCAGGCCAGCATCCTACAGCATGTTCTTAACCTTTCCTGGAAAAATAATGGTATGCCATACCAACAATGGCTGGCCACCCAGTATTGGCACTACATCCATAATTTCAATCAGTCAATGTGCAGGTAGGTACAATGAAATAAACATAGGCAAACTCCCATGGCATTATTGCTTGTGTATGTGGCTTGTGATGGCACACACATATTAGTAGCTACAAACAAGGATGTATCAAAGCATTCCCCAACACTTTGAAATACTCACACAACCCCTGGGCAGTTGTTCATCAGTTTGTAGTGAAAATAATGTAGATGTCTTGAACATCTGGGACAGGTTCAAAAGGTATGGGTGTCACAATGTGATGATCACTGCAACAACCATTGCATGCCCCTCAGGTGCAGTTAACAGTGTCATGCAGTCCCATGTGGTCATGCAGGTGTAAAGCTAACAAACACCTGCATGACAATGCCATGTATTTATGATTCAGTGAAATGCACCACTGGAGTGTCTGAGAAAGTGATGGTTTGTAGGTGCCTGGGTCTCCATTATCTGAGACTATGGGGGTCATTCCAACCCTGGCGGTCGGTGATAAAGCGGCGGCCAACCCGCCAACAGGCAGGCGGTCAAAAAAATGGGATTCTGACCCTGGCGGGAACCGCCAACACAGCCCACCACGTTAACACTCCGACCGCCACGGCGGGACAAACAAACAGCGCGGCGGTCACCGCCAACAGGCAGGCGGCAGACAATGTACCGCCCACCCTATCACAACTCACCAATCCGCCACCTTTTCCGGGGCGGGAGCCCCGCCGATAAAAACACGGCGGAAACAGACTACGAACGGGAAAACGCTCACCTCTATACAATCCACGAGGAAGGAGGACAGCATGGAACCCGAATTAAACATCCTACCAGCCATTGTCTACCTGCTCATCTACCACGAGTACGAACGCCGGCGCAGACGACAACGGTGAGTACTGCACCTACGACACAGGGGAGGGGGGAGGAGGCAGGGTTACGGGCACACACATACGCGATACACCCACCCCCCCTCCAAATACCTACAACCCATTGCAGAGCAACAAGTCAGAGTGACACCCCCCAAACCCCACAGAATAATGCAAAGACAAAATAAAATGCACATTAAAAGTGAAGTATATTATAGCACAAATGAAGTAATGTGAAATATGAAATATGAAAGATACAAAATAATGAATGAACATAGTTAAAAATATATACATAGGCAATGAGTCCTGCCCATTCTGTCAAAGTTCCATAGTCCGTGGGCCAATGTGCACAAACACAGGGGCAAAGCCCACACTGGAGACCCGAATCCATTGGAGAGAACACTGCTGGTGCATCAGATGACAAAACTACAGGCACCTCAGGGGGAAGGGAAGGGGGGGCACCTCAGCCACATGAGTCCACAACGCCAGATCCACGAGGGGCCTCCATGGCCACTGCACCATCCTGGGGAGTGCAAAGCCACAGTCTCACAAGTCTCTACAGTGGGTGGCTTACCCACTGTGCCATCCTGGGGAGTGCAAAGCCACAGTCTCTCAAGTCTCTACAGTGGGTGGCTTGCCCACTGTGCCATCCTGGGGAGAGCAAAGCCACAGTCCATCAGATGGATTATTGACTCCACTGTCAATGGTGGAGGCACGGTGCCCAGAGTGCTACGTGAAGCCCTGCTCGACACAGAACCGGCACTGTCAATGGGCTAGCGGTGCTTGAGACGGCGTTGCCCAGCGGAGCGGTGCTTAAGATGAAGGGCCCAGCGGAGCGGTGCTTGAGATGAAGGGCCCAGCGGAGCGGTGCTTGAGATGGCGTTGCCCAGCGGAGCGGTGCTTGAGATGAAGGGCCCAGCGGAGCGGTGCTTGAGATGAAGGGCCCAGCGGAGCGGTGCTTGACAGGAAGGGCCCAGCGGAGCGGTGTTTGAGACGGCGTTGCCCAGCGGAGCGGTGCTTGAGATGAAGGGCCCAGCGGAGCGGTGCTTGAGACGGCGTTGCCCAGCGGAGCGGTGCTTGACAGGAAGGGCCCAGCGGAGCAGTGCTTGAGATGAAGGGCCCAGCGGAGCAGTGCTTGAGATGAAGGGCCCAGCGGAGCGGTGCTTGAGACGGCGTTGCCCAGCGGAGCAGTGCTTGAGATGAAGGGCCCAGCGGAGCGGTGCTTGAGATGAAGGGCCCAGCGGAGCGGTGCTTGAGACGGCGTTGCCCAGCAGAGCGGTGCTTGACAGGAAGGGCCCAGCAGAGCGGTGCTTGAGATGAAGGGCCCAGCGGAGCGGTGCTTGAAGATGAAGGGCCCAGCGGAGCGGTGCTTGACAGGAAGGGCCCAGCGGAGCGGTGCTTGAGACGGCATTGCCCAGCGGAGCGGTGCTTGAGATGAAGGGCCCAGCGGAGCGGTGCTTGACAGGAAGGGCCCAGCGGGGCGGTGCTTGACAAGAAGGGCCCAGCGGAGCGGTGCTTGACAGGAAGGGCCCAGCGGAGCAGTGCTTGAGACGGCGTTGCCCAGCGGAGCGGTGCTTGAGATGAAGGGCCCAGCGGAGCGGTGCTTGAGATGAAGGGCCCAGCGGAGCGGTGCTTCCGATGGCGTTGCCCAGCGGAGCGGTGCTTGAGATGAAGGGCCCAGCGGAGCGGTGCTTGAGATGAAGGGCCCAGCACAGCAGTGCTTGAGATGAAGGGCCCAGCGGAGCGGTGCTTGAGATGAAGGGCCCAGCGGAGCGGTGCTTGAGACGGCGTTGCCCAGCGGAGCGGTGCTTGAGATGGAGGGCCCAGCGGAGCAGTGCTTGACAGGAAGGGCCCAGCGGAGCGGTGCTTGAGATGAAGGGCCCAGCGGAGCGGTGCTTGAGATGAAGGGCCCAGCGGAGCGGTGCTTGAGACGGCGGTGGCCCTGTTCAGCGGTTCTCCTCGCGGCGGGCCCCTGTTCAGCGGTTCTTCTCACGGCGGGCCCCTGTTCAGCGGTTCTTCTCACGGCGGGCCCCTGTTCAGCGGTTCTTCTCACGGCGGGACCCTGTTCAGCGGTTCTTCTCACGGCGGGCCCCTGTTCAGCGGTTCTCCTCACGCGGGCCCCTGTTCAACGGTTCTTCTCACGGCGGGCCCCTGTTCAGCGGTTCTTCTCACATCGGGCCCCTGTTCAGCGGTTCTCCTCACGGCGGGCCCCTGTTCAGCGGTTCTTCTCACGGCGGGCCCCTGTTCAGCGGTCCTTCTCACGGCGGGCCCCTGTTCAGCGGTTCTTCTCACGGCGGCCCCCTGTTCAGCGGTTCTTCTCACTGCGGGCCCCTGTTCAGCGGTTCTCCTCATGGCGGGCCCCTGTTCAGTGGTTCTTCTCACGGCGGGCCCCTGTTCAGCGGTTCTCCTCACTGCGGGCCCCTGTTCAGCGGTGCTTGTCCTGTGTTTCTAGGGAGCCAGACCTGGCCAAGACTTCCCAATCACTCGGCATCCGACGGTGCAGTCGCGGGGCCCTCCTGTGATGGAGTCCTGGGCCCGTGGGTGTCGTCCGTCACACCCGGAATGGGGCTGGTGGGGCCCTCCTGGGCAGCTCGCCTGCTGCCTGACTTCTCCGCCCTGCTGCCCTTGACCTCCTTCGCTGAAGCTCTGTGGCCCTTGCCTCCCTTCGATGATGTGGCAGGTGACGGGGCATGGCTACTGTCCTTGGTGGCAGCCGTCTCAGGCTTGTCGCGCCAGCCCTTAATCTTTTTTGTCCTCTTCCCAGGGGGTGGGCTGGCTGTCCCCTTGCTGCTGGCCGATGTTCCTGCCCTAGGAGCTGGTGGACTCCAATAGCCCTGCACTATGGTCACAGTAGATGCAGGGCTGGTGATGGCTGAGGTGCTGCTTGGACTCTTACCAGGTGGAGGGGGTGGGTCAGGTGAGGCAAAGAGGTCCATTTTGGAGAGGAAAAGTTTTTTAGGAGCAATGGGAAGGGTAGGTGCAGTGGGTATGGGAGTGGAGGAAGAGGATGTGGTTGTAGGAGAGTCAAGTGTGCTGTCTTTGGGTGCAGGTGCTTGTGACGGAGGCTGTCATGAGGTGGATGGCTGTTGGGTGGGTGGCTGCCTGCGTTTGTGTGGTTTGGAAAAGGGGGTGACAGACACACTGGGAGAGGACACAGGGGACGTGTAAATGGCAGTGGGGATGGTGACTGCACGTGTGCGGACTGTAATGGAGGATGTGCTGGTGATGGAAGTACTGGATGATGGTGGTGTGCATGCAGGTGTGAGTGGAGACGTCACAGGGAGGGAGGAGGGAGATGAGGAGGTGGAGGACACAGAGGTGGTAGTGACTGTTGGCATGTCTGCATCTGGATGTTGCTTGGGTGAATGTTTGTGTGATGTGTGGTGCTTATGTCTGGATGAGCTGCCCTTGGGTGTTGAGGTGTGTGCAGGCTGGTCTGATGGTGTGGATGGGATAGGCAGAGGAACAGGAGACTGGGACTGGGTGGAGGGAGTCAGAAGAGGGAGGCTGGAGACAGGGACAATGGCTGCCGTCAGTGCTGAGGCCAGAGCGTTGAACGATCGCTGATGGGCAGCCTGACCCGAATGAATGCCCTCCAGGTATGCATTGCTCCGATGCACCTCCCTTTCTACACCCTGGATGGCATTCAAAAGGGTAGACTGCCCAACAATGAGTGTCCTGAGGAGGTCAATGACCTCCTCACTGAGGGCAGCAGGGGTAACTAGGGCAGGGCCTGAGGTGCATGGGGCGAAGGAGATGGCCGGCTTCCTGGCCGTGCGGGCACGGGGCGAAGGCTGAGGGGCTGCTGGGAGGGCGGGGCTGGTGCGCTGGGTGGCAGCTGTACCTGTTGTTGCGGTGGGCATGGATGTTGCCGCCACCGCAAGGGAGCTCCCTTCCGAGGACGTGTCGGTGTCGCTGACGTCTCCACGGGTCCCCGTTGTGGAGCTCCCCTCGCCCTCCGTCTCACTGGTGTACTCGGATTCTGTTGCATGGCCCTCCGGGGCCATGTGAGATGCAGCTCCCTCGTGCGCCGATGCCACTTTTCCTCCGCCTGATGATGCTAATGCACACATGAACAGGAAGATAAAGAAAATGGGGGGGGGAGAAATGAAGACAGGTTGAGTGCATGCATTGGAAACACCGTTGGCGGAGACGACAGACACAGAAGCCCCCTGCACTAGGCCGCGCAATCTGGGTACACTACTCAGTTATTATGACTAGGCCTACAGGTCTATGGACGACAAATGCACACATGGGTGAGGCCGGACCATGGAGAGATGTACTTGGCACCCTACAGAGGTGGTGGGCGGGGGCACAGGGCCATGCGTAATGGAGGGGCCTAGCCTACAGAAACCGCCCTGGCCTAGAGATAGCCCCAGCCCTCCTCCCCCACCCAGACACCTTCACTGCGCGCAAAGATGGCATATTGTGCTGATACTCACCCCCTTGTATCTGCTGTGATGTCCTCACGCGCCCATCCAAATCGGGGTAGGCCACCGCCAGGATTCGGGACATCAGGGGGGTCAATTGGTGGCTGGCACCCCTCCTACGTTGGGAGGCCATCCCCAGCAGAGACTCGGCGGTCTTTCTGGTCCCGCTGCGGATGTCCTCCCACCTCTTTCGGCAGTGGGTGCCCCGTCTGTTGTAGACCCCCAGGGCCCGGACGTCCTTGGCGATGGCACGCCAAATGTCGATCTTCTGATGGGCGCTGACCTATGTGACATGTACAGGGTTGAAACATAAATATCATCACTTTTCTGCCTGGTCAATGTGAGTGGCCCCCCCCTCCCCAACCTTGCCATGTGGCACATGCTCTCATCTTTCATGCGTTGCACTCCTCATTCGCTCCCATCCCCACCATCTTACATCCACCCCACTCAACACAGGCATAGCCCATTCAACGTGCACCCTGTGTACTAACCTGTTGGTCTGGAGGACCGTAGAGTAGCGCATACTGGGGGAGGACCCCATCAACAAGTTTCTCCAATTCTTCAGAAGTGAAGGCAGGGGCCCTTTCCCCAGTCGCAGCAGCCATTGTATCTCCCAGACCGAGGTCACAGCAGCACTTGCAGTATAGGTCCTCTCCTGTGAATGATCAGGTCTCGAGTGATTAATCAGATAGAAATTGGCGGTCACGCCCGCGGCGGTGCGTACCGCGATGGTGCGTACCGCGACCGCCGGCGCACATCGTCATTGGCTACTCACACCCATAGGGTTCAATGTTAACCAATGCGGCTTTGCACCGCGGTCTTCAACCGCCTACCCTACCGCCACGGTGTGCCACGCCAGCGCATTGACCTCACATCCCACTGTCACACTTCACAGGTCAGGCAGCCGCCATTTCAAGGGCCCACATGGCTTGATTTCTACTGCGTCACACAGACCTAGGCCTTGCATTGCCACTCATACAAGCCTTTCAATGCATAGCGAATCGTCGACTGTGCAAGCTGTGTGAACGAACCTGTGGGTTGCTTGACTGTGTGCCCCATGTTGTCCTTCCTAGGCACCGTCCGCTGGGAATTGCGAGGAGAAGGAGGAATCCTCCCGCGTACCGTCTGGTGGACCTGTCGAAAATGGAAGAACGACATATCATACTTACATACCGGCTTGACAGAGCAACTATACATGAACTATGTGCCCAGCTGGAGCCAGACCTGATTTCCCCCATCCGCCAACCCACAGGGATTCCCCCTCTGGTGCAGGTTCTGTCAGTACTCCATTTTTTGGCAAGTGGGTCTTTTCAGACAACAGTGGCCATATCATCAGGGATGTCTCAGCCAATGTTTTCAAAGGTTTTGTCCAGAGTGTTGTCTGCCCTGATGAAATACATGCGGAGCTACATTATTATCCCTGAGGTGGGCGATTTGGCTACAGTGAAGGGTGATTTCTATGCCCTTGGACATATCCCCAACATCATTGGTGCCATTGATGGGACCCATGTGGCTTTGGAACCCCCCAGTGAAAGTGAGCAGGTGTACAGAAACAGAAAAAGTTATCATTCAATGAATGTCCAGGTGGTCAGTTTGGCTGACCAGTACATCTCCCATGTAAATGCCAAGTTCCCTGGGTCAGTGCATGACGCATATGTCATGCAAAATAGCAGCATCCCGTATGTGGTGGAACAGCTACAGAGACACCGTGTGTGGTTATTAGGTGACTCTGGTTACCCCAACCTGTCGTGGCTACTGACCCCAGTGAGGAATCCCCGGACCAGGGCAGAACGGTACAATGAGGCCCATGGGCGAACTCGGAGGATAATAGAAAGGACCTTCGGGCTCCTGCAGGCCAGGTTTAGGTGCCTGCATATGACAGGTGGATCCCTTTTGTACTCACCAAGGAAGGTGTGCCATATCATCGTGGCCTGCTGCATGCTTCACAATCTTGCTTTGCGACGCCAGGTGCCTTTCCTACAGGAGGATGGTCCAGATGGTGGTGTTGTAGCAGCTGTGGAGCCTGTGGAGAGTGAAGAGGAGGAAGATGACGGGGACGACACAGACAACAGGGATACAGTCATACAACAATACTTTCAGTAGCACACAGGTAAGAATCACCTACGCCACATTACATTTACTTAAGGCCTCATGCGTCTCTACTGTCTGTGTTTCCCCCCAGTTCCTGTTAACTGATTTGTGACTTTCCCTTCCCTTTTCAGAGCTGTATGACCCACTGCGTGACTTCTGCTTTGTTTGCCCATGGACTAAAGCTTATTGAAATTGGTATGTTGTTGTCACAAAGTTACTGGACAATATTCCACCGTTATGTGTTATACATTTGTTAAGAATACAAGCAGACTCCTGTTATTTTAAGTGCAATGAGTGATTTATTTTAAGTGCTACATATTGGTACATGATTGTAAAACGGTGATGGGTGGGGGTGGAGTAATGTCCATGGCAGAGTCCAGTTCTCAGACGCACAGGTGCATTGTCCATATGCCTGTGGAAGGATGGAGCAGGGGCAGTTAAAGGTTGGACAGGGTGACAATGTGGGACAGTGGGATGACATCAGGGGGTATCTTATGCTGGCGGGGGTCTTGCAATCCTACTCTGTCTTCTTGTGAGATCTCAGGTTCCGCTTGCGGGGTGGTTCTTCTTCTGCAGGAGATGGGGTTCTGGTGGCCTGTTGTTGTGTGGGGGCCTCCTGTCCACTGGCGCCGGCGGAGGTGGTAGGCTGTTCCTGGCCTGGGCTAGTGACAGGGGCCCTTTGTGGTACCACATGGTCCCGCAATGTGGTGACTATCTGGTTAAGGGCCACGACAATGGTCCCCATTGCGGAACCGATGTTCCTCAGTTCCTCTCTGAACCCCATGTACCGTTCCTCCTGCTGTGCCTGGATCTCCTGGAACCTGGCCAGTACCGTCGCCATCGTCTCCTGGGAGTGGTGGTAAGCTCCCATGATGGAGGAGAGGGCCTCTTGGAGAGTGGGTTCCCTGGGCCTGTCCCCCCCCTGTCGCACAGCAGCCCTCCCAGTTCCCCTGTGTTCCTGGGCCTCTGTCCCCTGGACGGTGTGCCCACTACCACTGCCCCCAGGTCCCTGTTGTTGTTGGGGTGGTGGGTCAACCTGGGTGCCCTGTAGTGGCGGACACACCGCTGATTGACGTGTCCTGGAGACAGAGGCATGGGCCCGCTGGGTGTGAGCTGTGCTGGTGTTCCCAGAGGGGGTTGGGTCTGGTGTAGCCTGTGGCTGTCTGTGGGAAACCGACTGTCCAGAGGTCCCCGATGGGCCGGGCTGGTCATCTGGTTCCAGGGAGACTGAGCTGCTGTCATCGCTGGGGGCCTCTTTTGGGGGTGGGATGGACATCTCTGTACCCTCCTGGGCGGTGTGGTGGCGTTCGGGTCCTGCAGGGGTATGAAGGTATGGTTATTGCTTCAGTGTGTGGCATTTTGTGTGATGGGTGGGTGTCCGTGTACCCAAGTGCAGGCATTCCCTTGTGGGGGCTTTTGTGAGGGTGGCTTGTGGGGGTGATGTGTGTGTGCAGTGGGCATGCTTTGGTGATGGGTGTCCATGCTTTGTGGTCGCATGCAGGGCTTGGTGTTGGGATGGGTGGGTTGTGATGGTGAGCCATTTGCAAGGAGTTGGTGTGATGGGGGTGGGGGTGAGGGTGGGGGTATGATTTGGCATGCAGGTGGGGTGGGGGAAATGAAGTAGTTAAGATTTGACTTACCAGAGTCCATTCCTCCGCCTACTCCTGTGAGGCCCTCAGGATGCAGGATGTGTAAGACTTCCTCCTCCCATGCTGTGAATTCTGGGGGAGTAGGTGGGGTCTGCCGCCAGTCTTCTGCACCGCAATGTTGTGCCTTGATACCATGGAACGCACCTTCCCCCGTAGGTCGTTCCACCGCTTCCTGATGTCGTCCCGATTGCGTGGATGCTGTCCCACCGCGTTGACCCTGTCGACTATCCTTTGCCATAGCTCCATCTTCCTGGCAATTGTGGTATGCTGCACCTGTGCCCCGAAGAGCTGGGGCTCTACACAAACTATTTCCTCCACCACAACCCTGAGATCTGCGTCAGAGAACCTGGGGTGTCTTTGGGGTGCCATGGGGTGGTGTGGATGAGGTGAGGGGTGGTGTATGTGTTGTAGAGTGTGGTGAGTGTGGTGGTGTATGGTGTTTTGTGCGTGGAAATTGTGTGGGTGATGTTGTGATTTGCCTCTGTGTGATGGTGTACTCTATGCTGTGCTCTCTCTCTCTGTCCTTCAGTCGCAATTGTGGTTGTAGGGGTTTGTGGGTGATGTAGGTGTGTGTTTTATATTGTATTGGGTGTGTGGGAGTGTTGTTTGTATGTGTATCAGGTGTGTGTATTTCGAATTGTCCAATGTGGTTGTGTTTTGTACGTGTGTGTGTATTTCGACCGCAGCGGTGTGTACCGCCAATGGAATACCGCGGTTGAAAGACCGCCGCGTGGATTTGTGGGTCGGAATGGCATGGGCGTATTTCTGTTGGCGTGACGGTGGAGGTTTGGTCATCGCCAGTTTCCCGCTGACCTTTGGTGTGGTGGACTTTTGTGGATGTCGGGTTTTTGGCGGGTTGCCAGTTGCGGGTCAGAATGACCGTGGCGGTTTACCGCAGCCGCGGCGGTGTTATGGCGGTCTTCTGACCGGCGGTATGTGCCTTTTACCGCCGAGGTCAGAATGACCCCCTATGTCTGATTGACAAATCATAGATGTTTGTCAGTTGGTCTGATCTACCACTAGGTTAACTTGCTCACAGCCTAACAAGTTGATAGTAAACAATGCCATCCATTAACTGATATACAAATATCACTGAGCAATGTTTTCCATTCATTTATTACAGGTGGACCTCCACCCTACACATTGGTGAAGTCGCCATATTTGAAGACCCCAATGCAGCCAGGAAGTGTCATCATGTGTGTCATGTGTGCCAATCCAGGGTTTGGTGTGAATCAGTCTGATGTGTGGAATGCTATGAGTAATGGTTTTGCCAGACCAATGATATGATATCGTTGAAGTTAGGATGTTGACATCATGTCTATTGGAATGTTGAGCATTGAGAATGGCTTAGTTGTAGCACAAGGGGCAACGTGTGCTGGTATGGAATTGTGGATATTAGGAAATGGAATGCCTGGCCACATATTCATTGATGTCTATCATGATAGGTGTCTGAGCAGCTGTTTTTGTAAATAGCATGCCTGTTGCCAACAAATGTTGATCAAGGACAAATTAGTCCACTCACCTCTGGGCCCTGACGGTCAACAATGGATAGCCATCATCCCAGTGACATGTTCATGATGCCGGAGATGACTAGTAGGAAATAGTCATAGATGAGGAGTAAGTCATTGTTGAGGAAAGTGTGGTGGACTACATGTATCATCTGCAGATGCAGTTTACATTATATGTCTGTCCCACCTCCACTCAATGCTTTATGTGATGCTTGATTCTCCTAATTTTTCAGCTGCCAATATGACACCTGAGCAAAGGCATGCATAAAAACAGGGCTGAAAGGTACAGGCACCTTTTGGAAGTGGATGCTGGATGCCACATAATGGGAAGGAGGTTCCACAAGGAAAAGGCCACAGCAGCTGCAGAAGAAGAAGGACAATTTGGGCAAAACATCAAGGGTGCAGGGGTCTCTGCAGGTCCGAGCCCCTCTGCATCTGCTGCACTTGTAAGAAGCCAGGCACCTGTTCAGCCACCTACTGCTGTCATGAGCACCTATTGTGAAAGGGACTTGAGACAGGACATAGCAAACATAATGGAAAGACTGGAGAAGGAGAGTGCCTACAATAAGATGTTCAAGTTTATTGAAATAAACTGAAGAAAATGTAAAATGCGAGTGCCACAGCCTCCCAGAGCTTTCCCCTCCCTTTTACTGTTGTAAATACTGTTGTAAATAGTTTTAGATTGGGTTTTAGATGGGTAGACTTAGGATAGTGTAGTAGCGTAGGGTAGGTATAGGTTAGATTAAGTATAGCTGGGGGTGGGTTTTAGTGCATTATTTTATTGGGGGTTGGGTGGCGGTTCACGTTGGGGTATTTGTGTATATATATATATATATATATATATATATATATATATATATATATATATTATACAAAAACTTCTGGCAGCGCACTCCGATAAGGCAAATTAACTTGATTTATTCAGTGAAAAGAACAAAAAAGCGACGCGTTTCTACGAATAGCCTTCTTCTCGTTTTAAAGTCCTTTCTTTCTGTCACTATTTATACACTCACAGTTAGTGAACTTTTACAATGCATTGTGAATATTGCAGTACACAGTTTTAAAAAAAGAAAAAAACTGATCTTTTTGTGCCATTTATGATAACTTAATGATCCATAATGCAACATTATCTATACCTCAATACACCTAAACATTAATTTGTCAACATATTTTACAAGAAAGGAACATCTCATTAATATAATAAACACACTCTACTTATAAATCATTTTAATTATGTGGAGACTCGCATTGATGTTTACAAATATATTCGCTAATTAAAATTGATCAAATTCCACTCTATGCAGTTGCAGGAGGGGAACTCTAACACAGATGATCCAATAATAATGAATCAGGAAATTTGGAGTTACAAATTGATCAAATATCTGACTTGAAAACTATGTTTGACTTATACCATAATTTGTCAGATGAAGACTATACAGCAATGTAAGTGCTTCAGGAATAAAATTTGGATACTAACAAACATAAATTCAGTCATTTTACAGAAAGATCTAAATTTTGTCCGGTTTTCTTACCTGGTAATAAAATTGATACATTTTCGGAACTTGTATTAGGTGATATAAATAAATTACAAAAGATAAGATATCATGGATCACAAGAGAATTTAACAAGAAGTGAATGAATGGCAATAACATATCTGATGAATAACAACAACATCATAATTAAGCCGGCGGATAAAGGTGGAAATATTGTAATTTTAAATATACAAAGCTACATTACAGAAGCATATAGACAGTTAACGAATGAGTCGAGTTATAAAAATCTCAGCCATAATCCTATAAATCGAATGATCCACCTCCTACATTCTAAATTAGATGACTGGCATCAACAACAGTTGCTCAATCTTGACGAATACAAGTTTCTAAAGAAGGAAAACCCAACTTTACCAACAATCTATTTCTTACCTAAAATTTATAAATCGTTGACTACCCCACCAGGCAGGCCAATTATTTCTGCATGTGACTCACTCTATGAAAGTGTATCTTAAATTGTAGACTTTTATTTGGCACCTATTGTAATGACATTGAGTTCATATATAAAGGATTCAGGAGATTTATGAAAAAGTTGGACGAATGTAAATTGGAGTGACGAATATTTATTGGTTACCATTGATGTTGTCTCTTTGTATACATCTATCAATCATGATATTGGTTTGAAGGCATGTTAATACTTTTTAAGGCAAAGAAATATCACTGAATTGGAGTATTCAAAAATGTTATTGTCCATGATAGATATGTGTCTTAAAAACAATATTTTCATATTTTATCATGAGATCTATCAACAAATATGTGGGACAGCAATGGGCATTTCCCTTTCTCTGAATTATGCCAACCTAGTAATAGGATGGTGGGAGAGAGAAGTAGCATGAGGGAAAACAAATGATATATATTTGGACAAAATTGCATTATGGGTACGTTTTATTGATGATTTGGTTATCATTTGGCAGGGCTCACAGGAGGATTTCAAGACGTATTTTTCAAACCTAAATAAAAATGATATAGGATTACAATTCACATGTAATATGAGTAAATCTTCGATTGATTTCTTGGATATCACAATTTATGTCGAGAATGACAAACTAGAAACAACAGTCTTTCGTAAGGAAACTGCAACAAATAGCATACTACATGGAGAAAGTTTCCATCCCAAACCCTTAATAAAGAGCATTCCATATGGTGAAATAGTAAGAATGCGTAGAAATTGTTCTAGTGAGAAGGAAGTGCAACTAAAATACAAGGCGACTATAACAAGGTTTAGAAAAAGAGGGTACAATCACAAAATGTTGATGAAGAATTTAGAAAGAATGAAAACCGTTAATCGGGATGAGCTGTTATTTTCACAGCATTCCAAAAAAGGAAAGCTATTTGATGAAAATAGGGTAAGGATGATAATGAACTATAGTAAGGAAAGTGGATTGATAAGGAATATATTATGTAAACATTGGCATGTGATATGTAGGGATCCAGATTTAGGACCCAAGATAGGTTCAGGACCGATGATTACATATCGGAAGGTTCTGTCAGTTAAAGATTACATAGTGAAAAGCCATTTATCTTTAAAAAATCAACAATCCTGGTTAGCAGAACAACAGCAGGGTTTAATTAAATGTAATAATTGCAAAGCTTGTAAGATTGGTAAGTCAAATAAACTTGTGAAAATGCCCAATGGAACTGATGTGCATATTAAACATAGAATAAGCTGTAATACTAAATTCACTGTATATGTGATAGAATGCCACTGTGGCAAAAACAATGTGGGTAGTACAATCTGTATGTTGAAAAAGAGAATTTTAGAGCATATTAGGGCAATTATACATAATGATTTATCCTATACTGTAACTAAACATCTAAAAATACATGGAAACAATGATTGGAAAACTCTAAGGTATTTTGGCTTGGATCATATTTCACAACATGAAAGAGATGGTGATAGGATTAGAAAATTTAGGCAACTAGAGTCCAGATATCTTATTAAATTGAGAACTAAGATACCGTTTGGGATGAACAACGATGAGGAATTGTTTGTACACATTTGATTATTTTGAATATTAAGGATGAGAGCAATGTTGTTTTAGTGATTACAAAAATAATGACATCGAAAAATAGTTATATAAAAAAGATTTAGGTATTATACAAGTTGGCCATCATTTACTTAAATATAGCACTTAGTAATTAAGTTTGAAATAATTGTGTAGAAATTACTTACCATCTTCAAGTGGATTGATGATTTATAAGTAGAGTACATTTATTATATTAATGAGATGTTCCTATCTTGTAAAATATGTTGACAAATGAATGTTTAGGTGTATTGAGGTATAAATACCCTTGAATTATGGATCATTAAGTTATCATAAGTGGGTACCAAAAGATCAGTTTTTGGTTTTTAAAAAAAGTGTACTGCAATATCCACACAATGCATTGTAAAGGTTCACTAACTATGAGTGTATAAATAGTGACAGAAAGAAAGGACTTTAAAACCGAGAAGAAGACTGTTAGTCTAAACGTGTTGTTTTTTTGTTCTTTGCACTGAATAAATCAAGTTAATTTGTCTTAACGGAGTGCGCTGCCAGAAGTTTTTGTATAACAGATTAATTGAGAGCACGGTCAACTCTCGTGCATTGCACCAACTGACGAGCGCGTCGCGGTATGTGGCCGTATTGTTATTAAAATATATATATATATATATATATATATATATACTAAACAAATATATTTGTTTAGGCCATAGTGTAAGTTAGTACATGTGTAGTCATAGTTTATGTTGTCGTACTTGTAATTTGTCTCTTAAGGGGGTGGGGAGACAAAGGACAATGTTTAGAGTGTGGTGTTACATGCGTAAGAAAAGGTTATATAGGTGTAGTTGCAAGGTAAGTTAACTTAGTTTAGGTTAGTATTGTGTAGGGTAGTTTTGAGGATAGTTTTAGGTATAAGGCCATTAATATTTTATCCTGTTTGTATAAGACTATTTTTTTCCAAGTTGACTGAGAGTCTGGGGGTTCTCATGTGTGCACTGACCAAGTTGGAGAAATGGCCTAGGGTATGCTTACCTTCTTGATTACAATGCGCATCCCCTGTGACCAAAAAGCTGTCAGATTGGCTGAAAGATAACATCACTAAGTACATACATTTGCCACCCACTGTTCCAGCCATTCACAATGTGTATGTATACTTTTTTCTTGGACAGGTAAGTATTACATTTTAACTGTCCTTGATGAGGTCTTGCAGTTTCATTGTTGGCAAGTGTGGCACATCTGATAACAGACAAAATTGGAACTGTATCCTGCAACAATGACAGGTGTCCATCACTAATAAGTTTAGCTTCTTCTGTACCACACAAATTAGTTGCACTGGTACTCCCATTTGGGTAAATTACCATTGACTTGGTTCTGACCCATATATGGCGTATGTCAACCTTAAAGGATATCTGTTCAATATTTGTATAGAATACCCAGTAAGTTGGTTGTAGCTGACTTCACCATCATTCACCTGACTCATGTTAGGATCCTAGTGTGTGGCTTTGTGTCTGACAGTACTCCACTCATGTAATGATGTTCTGTGCTCATTCACATGCATTCACATATTGCAATCATTTAGCTGAGTAGATGGGCCACAATAAACATAGAAATGCTACATGTATACAAGGTGCTTTATTTACAGGTGCAAGTGTATTTTCAGATGCTATACACTGTCCAGTTCAGAGACCCCCATGAGTGAACATTACCATAATCTTAGTCCAGGGGTGACGGACATGTCATGAGACATGGTTATGAGAAGTGTGCATTAATTATGAGGTTAAAAATTGCCAATTGGTAATGTTAGGAGGTAAAAAATTGCCAATTGGTAATAGTGGAGACAATGAAAGTACATAGCAGACAAGTCTACAGTGGTTGTGTGAAGAGTACACATTTCCTACTGTCACAACACCGACCCGTTCACACACAACACTTTGCATGGAAGGTGAGTGCAATGGATGTTGCTGTGGGCGTGCCACAGCAAAACCCATTGCATTTCGATGCTGCCTCAGTTTTATGAGTTCTCGTAAACCAGAGGGCGTGCCAAAATCTAATGCCAATCAAGGGGTGGCGTTAGCATGGTGAAACAGGGAGAAATACTTTCATTTCACCTCATTTTTTGCAAAGTGCCATTTAAGATTGTTGTTGTGCAGGAAGGTTTTCCTTCCTGCACAAAAACAATATCCTTTTCAAAGCAGCCATCCTTGCACTATGGTGCAAGGGTGGCTGTGTTTCCGTACACCAGCTAATTTACTGCTGGCGCCGGGGGAAACACAGGGGTGTGCCTTATTCTATAAAATATGGGGCATCCCTGTGGTTTGAAAATGATAGTGCGTGACGTTGCCAATTTTGGCTCATCACCATGCACCATCATTTTCTATTAAATCTGGGCCTCTATCTTGTCAGATGGTGGGATTGTAGCTACTTGTACAGCTCCACACATGATGTTCACAGACATACTCCATGTGTTGTATGTGTTTTATTTTGTGGCCATTCCCATAGGGCGTATATAGTTGTCTCTGAGTCGTTGTGGGTTCACCCCATGTGGGTTGTGTTCCATAGTTTGCAGGCTTTAGGGCAGATATTTTTCTCAAGTGACATGGCACAGGGCAGCAGCAATATGTGTTGCACTACACTGCACCAGTTTAGAAATGCAGGGATGTGCATGTTTACTTGAATACAGTACAGCCCTGCAATTCCACCTGCGCCTTCTCAGATTTGTTCTCCCTGCACCAACACAGGCATTGTTGCAGCATGATGAAGGGGTGCCTGCCTTGAGCGGATACTTTGTTTATGTGCAGGGAGGTGTTCCTTCCAGCATATGTACAAGCTATTTTTGCTAGAGTGGCATTTCAATGTGTGCTGCAAGATGCTGCACACATGAGCAGGGCAATGCGACAAGGAGGAAGGGAAGCATTTTGTCCAGTGACACCACCCTGACACTACCCCTGGGGTGGTGTTGACTCCAGTCCTAGGGGGTGATTCCAACCCTGGTGGTCAGTGATAAAGCGGAGGCCAACCAGCCAACAGGCAGGTGGTAAAAAAAAAGGAATTCTGACCCTGGCGGGAACCGCCAACACAGCCCGCCACTTTAAGACTCCGAAGCCACGGTGGGACAGACAAACAGCGCGGCGGTCACCGCCAACAGGCAGGCGGCAGACAATGTACCGCCCACCCTATCACAACTCACCAATCCGCCACCTTTTCCGGGGCGGGAGCCCCGCCGATAAAAACACGGCGGAAACAGACTACGAACGGGAAAACGCTTACCTCTACACACTCCACGAGGACGGAGGACAGCATGGAACCCAAATTAAACATCCTACCAGCTATTGTCTACCTGCTCATCTACCACGAGTACGAACGCCGCCGCAGACGATAACGGTGAGTACTGCACCTACGACACAGGGGAGGGGGGATGAGAAAAGGTTACGGGCACTCACATACGCGACACACCCACCCCCCCCCCACCCCCCCCAACTATCTACACAACAATGCAGAGCAACAACTCAGAGTGACACCCCCCAAACCCCCCGGAAAAATGCAAAGACATAATGAAAATGATAATTAAAATTTATGTATAAAATAGGTTCATTGAAGTCATGGAAAATTATCTATATGAAATTTAAAAAAAAAAATGAACAGTGCCAAATCTAAATACATAGGCAATAAGTCCAGCTCATTTTCTTAAAGTTCCACAGTCCGTGGGCCAATGTCCACAAACACATGGGCAAAGCCCACACAGGAGACCAGATACCGTAGGAGAGAACACTGCTGGGGCATCAGATGATAAAACTACAGGCACCTCAGGGGGAAGGGAAGTGGGGGCACCTCAGCCACAGGAGTCCACGACGCCAGATCCACGAGGGGCATCCATGCCCACTGTACCATCCTGGGGAGTGCAAAGCCACAGTCTCTCAAGTCTCTACAGTGGGTGGGTTGCCCACTGGTCAATCCTGGGGAGTGCAAAGCCACAGTCTCTCAAGTCTCTACAGTGGGTGGGTTGCCCACTGTGCCATCCTGGGGAGTGCAAAGCTACAGTCTCTCAAGTCTCTACAGTGGGTGGGTTGCCCACTGTACAATCCTGGGTAGTGCAAAGCCACAGTCTCTCAAGTCTCTACAGTGGGTGGGTTGCCCACTGTTCAATCCTGGGGAGCGCAAAGCCACAGTCCATCAGATGGATAACCGACTCCACTGGTATTGGAGGAGGCAGGGTGCCCAGAGTGGAGCGTGAACACCTGCTCGACACAGAACCGGCACTGTCAATGGGCCAGCGGTGCTTGAGATGAAGGGCCCAGCGGAGCGGTGCTTGAGATGAAGGGCCCAGCGGAGCGGTGCTTGAGACGGCGGGGCCCAGCGGAGCGGTGCTTGACCGGAAGGGCCCAACGGAGCGGTGCTTGAGACGGCGGGGCCCAGCGGAGCAGTGCTTGACAGGAAGGGCCCAGCGGAGCGGTGCTTGAGACGGCGGGGCCCAGCGGAGCGGTGCTTGACAGGAAGGGCCCAGCGGAGCGGTGCTTGAGACGGCGGGGCCCAGCGGAGCGGTGCTTGAGACGGCAGGGCCCAGCGGAGCGGTGCTTGAGACGGCGGGGCTCAGCGGAGCGGTGCTTGAGACGGCGGGGCCCTGTTCAGCGGTGCCTGTCTTGGTGGGCCCTTTTCAGCGGTGCTCTTCACGGCGGGGCCATGTTCAGCAGTGCTCTTCACGGCGGGGCCCTGTTCAGCGGTGCTCTTCACGGTGGGGCCCTGTTCAGCGGTGCTCTTCACAGCTGGGCCCTGTTCAGCGGTGCTCTTCACGGCGGGGCCCTGTTCAGCCGTGACTGTCTTGGCGGGGCCCTGTTCAGCGGTGCCTGTCTTGTCGGGGCCCTGTTCAGCGGTGCTTGTCCTGTCTTTCAAGGGAGCCAGACCTGGCCAGGACTCCCCGCTTAGTCGCCCTCCGACCGTGCGGTTGCTGGCCCCTCCTGTGATGGAGTCCTGGGCCCGTGGGTGTCCTCCGTCACACCCGGTATGGGGCTGGTGGGGCCCTCCTGGTCCGCGCGCCTGCTGGCTGACTTCTCCGCCCTGCTGCCCTTGCCCTCCTTCGATTAAGCTCTCTGGCCCTTGCCTCCCCTTGATGTTGTGGCAGGTGACGGGCCACGACTACGCTCCTTGGTGGCAGCCGTCTCAGCCTTCTCGCGCCGGCCCTTTGTTTTTCGGGTTCTCTTCCCAGGGGGTGGGCTGGCTGTCCCCTTGCTGCTGGCCGATGTATCTGCACTGGGAAAAGGTGGACTCCAATACCCGTGCACAATGGTCGCCCTCGATGCAGGGCTGGTGGTGGCTGAGGTGCTCTTAGGACTCTTAGCAGATGGAGGGGGTGGGTCAGTGTTTGGAAAGAGGTCAAGGTTGGAAAGGAAAATCAATTTGGAAAGACAGGGACGGGTAGGTGTAGTGGTAATGGGAGTGGAGGAAGAGGATGTGGTTGTAGGAGAGTCAGGTGTGCTGTCTTTGGGTGCAGGTGCTTGTGACGTAGGCTGTCGTGAGGTGGATGGCTGTTGGGTGGGTGGCTGCCTGCGTTTGTGTGTTTTGGAAGAGGGGGTGACAGACACACTGGGAGAGGACACAGGGGACGTGTAAATGGCAGTGGGGGTGGTGACTGCACGTGTGCGGACTGTACTGGAGGGTGTGCTGGTGATGGAAGTACTGGCTGATGGTGGTGTGCATGCAGGTGTGAGTGGAGACGTCACAGGGAGGGAGGAGGGAGACTAGGAGGAGGGGGACACAGAGGTGGTAGTTACTGTTGCCATGTCTGCATCTGGATATTGCTTGGGTGAATGCTTGTGGGATCTGTGGTGCTTATGTCTGGATGAGCTGCCCTTGGGTGTTGAGGTGTGTGCAGGCTGGTCAGATGGTGTGGATGGGATAGGCTGAGGAACAGGAGACTGGGACTGGGTGGAGGCAGTTAGAAGAGGGAGGCTGGAAACAGGGAAAATGGCTGCCATCAGTGCTGAGGCCAGACCATTGAACGATCGTTGATGGGCAGCCTGACCCGAATGAATGCCCTCCAGGTATGCATTGCTCCGATGCACCTCCCTTTCTACACCCTGGATGGCATTCAAGAGGGAAGACTGCCCAACAATGAGTGTCCTGAGGAGGTCAATTACCTCCTCACTGAGGGCAGCAGGGGTAACTGGGGCAGGGCCTGAGGTGCCTGGGGCGAAGGAGATGCCCGCCTTCCTGGGCGAGCGGGCACAGAGCGAAGGCTGAGGGGCTGCTGGGAGGGCGGGGCTGGTGCGCTGGGTGGCGGCTGTACCTGTTGTGGCGGTGGGTACGGATGTTGCCGCCACCGCAAGGGAGCTCCCTTCCGAGGACGTGTCGGTGTCGCTGACGTCTCCACGGGTACCCGTTGTGGAGCTCCCCTCGCCCTCCGTATCACTGGTGAACTCGGTGTCTGTAGCATGGCCCTCCGGGGCCATGCGAGTTGCAGCTCCCTCGTGCTCCGATGCCAATTCTCCTCCGCCTGATGATGCTAATGCACACATGCACAGGAAGATAAAGAAAATGGGTGAGGGGAGAAATAAAGACAGGTTGAGTGCATGCATTGGCAACACCGTTGTCGGAGAGGACAGACACAGAAGCCCCCTGCACTACGCCGCGCACTAGGGGTACACTACTCAGTACTTGTGACTAGGCCCACAGATCTATGGACAACAAATGCACACATGGCTGATGCAGGACCATGGATAGCTGTACTTGGCACCCTACAGAGGTGGGGAGCGGGGGCACAGGGCCATGCCTAAAGGAGTGGACTAGCCTACAGAAAGCGCCCTGGCCTAAAGTCACCCACAGCCCTCCACCCCAACCCAGACACCTCCACTGCGCGCAAAGATAGCAGAATGTGCTGATACTCACCCCCTTGTGTCTGCTGTGATGTCCTCAAGCGCCCATCCAAATCGGGGTAGGCCACCGCCAGGATCCGGGACATCAGGGGGGTCAAGGTACGACTGGCACCCCTCCTACGTTGTTAGGCCATCCCCAGCAGAGACTCGCCGGTCTTCCTGGTCCTGCAGCGGATGTCCTCCCACCTCTTTTGGCAGTGGGTGCCCCGTCTGTTGTGGACCCCCAGGGCCCGGACGTCCTTTGCGATGGCACGGCAAATCTCGATCTTCTGATGGGCACTGACCTATTTGACATGTACAGGGTGGGAAAGGAAATATCATCACTTTTCTGCATGCTCGATGTGAGTGGCCCCCCTCCCCAACCTTGCCATGTGGCACATGCTCTCATCTGTCGTGCGTTGCACTCCTCATTCGCTCCCCTCCCCACCATCCTACATCCATCCCACTCAACACAGGCATAGCCCATTCAACGTGCACCCAGTGTACTCACCTGTTGGTCTGGAGGACCGTAGAGTAGCGCATACTGGGGGAGGACCCCATCAACAAGTTTCTGCAACTCTTCAGAAGTGAAGGCAGGGGCCCTTTACCCAGTCGCAGCAGCCATTGTATCTCCCAGACCGAGGTCACAGCAGCACTTGCAGTATAGGTCCTCTCCTGTGGATGATCAGGTCTCGAGTGATTAAGCAGCTAGAAAATGGCGGTCACGCCCGCGGCGGTGCGTACCGCGGCGGTGCGTACCGCGACCGCCGGCGCACATCGTCATTGGCTCCTGATACCCATAGGGTTCAATGTTAACCAATGCGGCTTCGCACCGCGGTCTTCGACCGCCTACAGCCACGGTGTGCGACGCCAGCACATTGACCTCACATCCCACTGTCACACTTCTCAGGTCAGGCAGCCGCCATTTCAAAGGCCCACATGGCTTAATTTCTACTGCGTCACACAGGCCTAGGCCGTGCATTGCCACTCATACACGCCTTTCACTGCATTGCGATTCATTTACTGTGCAAACTGTGTGAACGAACCTGTGGGTTGCTTGACTCTGTAATCCATGTTGTCCTTCCTAGGCACCGTCCGCTGGGACTTGCGAGGAGAAGGATGAATCCTCCCGTGTACCGACCGCTGGTGGACCTGTCGACAATGGAAGAACGACATATTATACTTCGATACAGACTTGACAGAGCCACTATACATGAACTGTGTGCCCAGCTGGAGCCAGACCTGATGTCCCCTATCCGCCAACCCACAGGGATTCTCCCTCTGGTGCAGGTTCTGTCAGTACTCCATTTTTTGGCAAGTGGGTCTTTTCAGACAACAGTGGCCATGTCATCAGGGATGTCTCAGCCTATGTTTTCAAAGGTTTTGTCAAGAGTGTTGTCTGCCCTGATGAAATACATGCAGAGCTACATTGTTTTCCCTGAGGAGGATGATTTGGCTACAGTGAAGGGTGATTTCTATGCCCTTGGACATATCCCAAACATCATTGGTGCCATTGATGGGATCCATGTGGCTTTGGTACCCCCCAAAGGCAGTGAGCAGGTGTACAGAAATAGAAAAAGTTATCATTCGATGAATGTCCAGGTGGTCTGTTTGGCAGACCAGTACATCTTCCATGTAAATGCCAAGTTCCCTGCGTCAGTGCATGACGCGTATGTCATGCGAAATAGCAGCATCCCCTAAGTGATGGAACACCTACAGAGACACCGTGTGTGGTTATTAGGTGACTCTGGTTACCCCAACCTCTCCTGGCTACTGACCCCAGTGAGGAATCCCCGGACCAGGGCAGAGGACCGGTACAATGAGGCCCATGGGCGAACTAGGAGGATAATAGAAAGGACCTTCGGGGTCCTGAAGGCCAGGTTTAGGTGCCTGCAAATGACAGGTGGATCCCTAATGTACTCACCAAAGAAGGTGTGCCACACCATCGTGGCCTGCTGTATGCTTCACAATCTTGCATTGAGACGCCAGGTCCTTTCCTGCAGGAGGATGGTCCAGATGGTGGTGTTGTAGCAGCTGTGGAGCCTGTGGAGAGTGAAGAGGAGGAAGACGACAGGGACGACACGGACAACAGGGACACAGTTATACAACAGTATTTTCAGTAGCACACAGGTAAGAATCACCCACACCATTTTACATTTACTTTTGGCCTCCTGCGTCTCTACTTTCTGTGTTCCCCACCATTTCCTTTTAACTGAATTGTGACTTTCCATTCACTTTTCAGAGCTGTTTGACCAACTGCGTGACTTCTGCTTTGCTTGCCCATGGACTACACCTTGTTGTCATTGGTATGTTGTCATCACAATGTCACAGAACATAATAGCACCGTTATGTGTGATACATAATAGTAAAATATAAGCAGACTCCTGTTATTGTACGTGCAATAAGTGATTTATTTCAAGTGCTACATATAGGTACATGATAGTAAAACGGTGATGGGTGGAGGGTGGAGTAATGTCCATGGCAGAGTCCAGTTCTCAGTCTCACAGGTGCATTGTCCATATGCCTGTGGAAGGATGGAGCAGGGGCAGTTTAAGGTTGGACAGGGTGACAATGTGGGACAGTGGGATGACATCAGGGGGTATCTTATGCTGGCGGGGGTCTTGCAATCCTACTCTGTCTTCTTGTGAGATCTCAGGTTCCGCTTGCGGGGTGGTTGTTCTTCAGCAGGAGGTGGGGTTCTGGTGGCCTGTCGTTGTGTGGGGACCTCCTGTCCACTAGCGCCGGCGGAGGTGGTAGGCTGTTCGTGGTCCAGGCTAGTGACAGGGGCCCTTTGTGGTGCCACATGGTCCCGCAATGTGGTGACTATCTGGTTAAGGGCCAGGACTATGGTCCCCATTGCGGAACCGATGTTCCTGAGTTCGTCTCTGAACCCCATGTAGCGTTCCTCCTGCTGTGCCTGGATCTCCTGGAACCTGGCCAGTACCGTCGCCATCGTCTCCTGGGAGTGGTGGTATGCTCCCATGATGGTGGTGAGGGCCTCTTGGAAAGTGGGTTCCCTGGGCCTGTCCCCCCCTGTCGTACAGCAGCCCTCCCAGTTCCCCTGTTTCCCTGGGCCTCTGTCCCCTGGACGGTGTGCCCACTACCACTGCCCCCAGGTCCCTGTTGTTGTTGGGGTGGTGGGTCAACCTGGGTGCCCTATAGTGGCGGACACACCGCTGATTGACGTGTCCTGGAGACAGAGGCATGGGCCCGCTGGGTAGGAGCTGTGCTGGTGTTCCCAGAGGGGATTAGGTCTGCTGTAGCCTGTGGCTGTGTGTGGGGAACCGACTGTCCAGAGGTCCCCGATGGGCTGGGCTGGTCATCTGGGTCCAGGTCGACAGAGCTGCTGTCATCGCTGGGGGCCTCTTCTGGGGGTGGGATGGACATCTCTGTACCCTCTGTGGCGGTGTGGTGGCGTTCGGGTCCTGCAGGGGTATAAGGGTATGGTTATTGGTTCTGTGTGTGGCATTTCGTGTGATGGGTGGGTGTCCGTGTACCCAAGTGCAGGCATTCCCTTGTGGGGGCTTTTGTGAGGGTGGCTTGTGGGGGTGATGTGTGTGTGCAGTGGGCATCCATTGGTGATGGGTGTCCATGCTTTGTGGTCGCATGCAGGTCTAGGTGTTGGTATGGGTGGGTTGTGATGGTGGGACATTTGCAAGGAGTTGGTGTGATGGGGGTGGGGGTGAGGGTGGGGGTATGTGCTGGCATGCAGGTGGGGTGGGGGTGGAAAGTAGTAGTTAAGATTTGACTTACCAGAGTCCATTCCTCCGCTTACTCCTGCGAGGCCCTCAGGATGCAGGATGTGCAAGACTTCCTCCTCCCATGCTGTGAATTCTGGGGGAGTAGGTGGGGGTCCGCCGCCAGTCTTCTGCACCGCAATGTTGTGCCTTGATACCATGGAACGCACCTTCCCCCGTAGGTCGTTTCATCTCTTCCTGATGTCGTCCCGATTGCGTGGAAGCTGTCCCACCGCGTTGACCCTGTCGACTATCCTTTGCCATAGCTCCATCTTCCTAGCAATTGTGGTGTGCTGCACCTGTGCCCCGAAGAGCTGGGGCTCTACACGTACTATTTCCTCCACCATGACCCTGAGTTCTGCATCAGAGAACCTGGGGTGTCTTTGGGGTGCCATGGGGTGGTGTGGATGAGGTGAGGGATGTTGTATGTGTTGTGGAGTGTGATGTGTGTGGTGGTGTATGGTGTTTTGTGCGTTGTAATTGTGTGGGTGATGTTGTGATTAGCCTCTGTGTGATGGTCTACTCTAAGCTGTGCAGTCTCTCTCTCTCCTTGATTCGCAATTGTGGTAGTAAGGGTTTGTGGGTGATGTGGGTGTGTGTTTTATATTGTATTGCGTGTGTGGGAGTGGTGTGTATATGTGTATCAGGTGTGTGTATTTAAAAATGTCCAATGTGGTGGTGTTTTGTAAGGGTGTGTGTATTTTGAGCGCGGCGGTGTGTACCGCCAATGGAATACCACGGTTGAAAGATCGCCGCGTGGATTCGTGGGTCGGAATGGCATGTGCGTATTTCTGTTGGCGTGGCGGTGGAGGTTTGGTCATCGCCATTTTTTCGCTGACCTTTGGTGTGGCGGACTTTTGTGGATGTCGGGTTTTTGGTGGTTTGCCAGTTGCGGGTCAGAATGACCGTGGCGGTTTACCGCGACCGCGGCGGTGTTATGGCGGTCTTCTGACCGGCGGTAAGCGCCTTTTACCGCCGAGGTCAGAATGACCCCCTCTGTCTGATTCTTCACAGCAAACCATTAAAGAAGGAACAAATAAGTCTTAACAACTACATTAACTACATAACTATGCAAGTAATACATTTGAACTAAAATGTAACTGTTAATAAACTTATACAAGTAAAATAGCAAATAAACATAAACACCCACTCCAACTTTTATCTTTTTACATAAAGGTGGTCATTCTGACCTCGGCGGTAAAAGGCGCCTACCGCCGGTCAGAAATCCTCCATAATCCCGCCGCGGTCGCGGAAACCCGCCACGGTCATTCTGACCCGCAGAAGGCAAACCTCCGAAAATCCGACCGCCACAACAGACCGCCAGACCAGCGGTCGGCGGAAAGGTGGAGGTGACCAAACCTCCACCGCCACGCCAACAGAAATACGCCCATCCCATTACGACCCACGAATCCACGCGGCGGTCATTCAAACGCGGTATTCCATTGGCGGGACACACCGCCGCGGTCAGAATACACACAAACGAACAAAACTCAGCCACATTGGACGATTTGAATCCCACACACCTGATACACATACACACACCACTCCCACACACACAATACAATATAAAACACACACCCACATCACCCACAAACCCCTACGCTTAAAAATTCGGAAAGAAGGCAAGAGCGAGACACCAGCATCCAAAACATAACAGCCACAGCCACTCAACACCATCACCCACACACTATCCACACACAAAACAACACACACCACCACACTCAACTCACTTAAATACACATACTCCACCCCACACATCATACACACCACCCCATGGCACCCCAAAGACAACCCCGCTTCACAGACGAAGAACTCAGGGTCATGGTGGAGGAAATCGTTCGGGTAGAGCCCCAGCTGTTCGGCACACAGATACAATACACCAGCATTGCCCGGAGGACGGAGCTATGGCAGAGGATTGTCGACAGGGTGAACGCAGTGGGACAGCACCCCAGAAATCGGGAAGACATCAGGAAGCGATGGAACGACCTACGGGGGAAGGTGCGTTCCATGGTATCCAGGCACAACATCGCCGTGCAGAAGACTGGCGGAGGACCCCCACCTCAACCCCCACAATTCACATCATGGGAGGAGGAAGTCTTGAACATCCTGCATCCTGACGGCCTCGCAGGAGTCGGCGGAGGAATGGATACTGGTAAGTTGAAGCTTCAATACTGCTTCCCCCCCACCTGCATGCCAAATCAGACCCCAACCCTCACCCCCATCCTCGAACCCCACCCTCACCCCCACCCCCATCCTCACCCCCACCCTCACCCCCACCACCATCCTCACCCCCACCACCATCCTCACCCCCACCACCATCCTCACCCCCACCCCCAGCACACCTATTCCCCGCCAATGTCTCACCATCACAACCCACACATCCCAAAACCTAGGCCTGCATGCGTCCACTAAGCATGGACACCCATCACCAAAGCATGCCCAATGCATATACACATCCCCCCCACAAGCCACCCTCACCAAAGCCCCCACACACGAATGCCAGCACTTGGGGACACGAGAACCCACAGATACACCCATATGCGACACATTTAAACTATAACCATACCTCTATACCCCTGCAGGACCCGACCGTCAACACACCGCGGCGGAGGGGCCAGAATTCTCCACACCCCCCACCCAAGAGGCCGTCAGCGATGACAGCAGCTCTGTCGACCTGGACACCGATGACCAGCCCGGACCATCGGGGACCTCTGGACAGTCGGTTCCCCTCACACAGGCCCAGGCCACTACAGACCCAAACCCCTCTGGGAACACCAGCACAGCTCCCACCCAGCGGGCCCATGCCTCTGTCTCCAGGGCGCGTCAATCTGCGGTGTGTCTACCACTACAGGGCACCCAGGATAACCCACCACCCCAACAACAACAGGGACCTGGGGGCAGTGGTAGTGGGCACACCGGCCAGGGGGCAGAGGCCCAGGGAAACAGGGCAACTCGGCGGGCAGCTGTGCGACAGGGGGGGGAGGAGAGGCCCAGGGAACCCACTCTCCACGAGGTCCTCACCACCATCATGGGAGCATACAACCGCTCCCAGGAGACGATGGCGACGGTACTGGCCCGGTTCCAGGAGATCCAGGTGCTGCAGGAGGAACACTATCAGGGGTACAGGGAGGACATCAGAGCCATCAACACCACCCTGGTTACCATTGTAGGGCTGCTGCAGGACCTCGTAAACAGCAGGGCGGACACTGAACAACACCCAAGGGCCCCTGCCACTAGCCTGGACCAAGAACAGCCATCCACCTCCGCCGGCGCTAGTGGACAGGAGGCCCCCGCACAGCAGCAGCCCACCAGACCCCCACCTCCTGCAGGAGAAGAACCACCCCGCAAGAGGGCCCTGAGATCTCGCAAGAAGACAGAGTAGGATGTCAAGACCCCCGCCAGCAAAGGATACCACCTGATGTCATCCCACTGTCCCACATTGTTACCCTGTCCATCCTTGAACTGCCCATGCTCCATCTCTCCACAGGCCTCTGGACAATGCACCTGTGTGACTGTTACTCTGGACTCTGCCATGGACATTCCTTCACCATAGCCCCCACCCACTTGAAACCACCCATCCCATTTTGAGCACTTCAATAAACACCTATTTTGCACCAAAATATCCGGAGTCTGGCTGTGATTTCAATAGATTGTAATTGACATGACAGTGCAAATATGTCCTTGTACATGGTGAAGTCAACAAACAGCTGCCACAAAGCTGTAGTCCATGGGGAAACGAAGCACAGGACTCGTAGTGGGGACCCCAGATCTGAAATAGGGAGGGAAAAGCCAAAACTCAGTCATCATACACTGGGGCAAATAGACAGGCAGCAGAGATGCTGGAGAGTAGTTAACATTTACTAAATTATCTTTGAAATGTTACCTGTGTCCTATTGGAAGTACTGTTCAATGATTCTGTCCCTGTTGTCTGTTTCAGCCCCGTCGTCTTCCTCCTCGTCACTCTCCTCAGGTTCCACCGCTGCCACAACACCACCGTCTCGACCATCCTCCTGCAGGAAAGGCACCTGGCGGCGCAAAGCCAGGTTGTGAAGCATGCAGCAGGCCACGATGATGTGACACACCTTCTTAGGTGAGTACATTAGGGATCCACCTGTCATATGCAGGCAGCGAAACCTGGCCTTTAGGAGGCCAAAGGTGCGTTCGATCACCCTCCTAGTACGCCCATGGGCCTCATTGTACCGTTCCTCTGCCCTGGTCCGGGGATTCCTTACTGGGGTCAGTAGCCACGACAGGTTGGGGTACCCAGAGTCCCCCACTAGCCATACACGGTGTCTCTGTAGCTGTTCCATCACGTAAGGGATGCTGCTATTCCTGAGGATGTAGGCGTCATGCACTGACCCTGGGAATTTGGCATTTACATGCGAGATGTACTGGTCAGCCAAACACACCACCTGGATGTTCATTGAATGGTAATTTTTTCTGTTCCTGTACACCTGCTCCCTGTCTCTTGGGGGAACCAAAGCCACATGGGTCCCATCAATGGCACCAATTACGTTGGGAATATGTCCAAGGGCGTAGAAATCACCCTTCACTGTAGCCAATTCGCCCACCTCAGGGAAAATGATGTAGTTCCTCACGGATTTCATCAGGGCAGACAACACTCTGGATAACACCTTCGAAAACATGGGCTGAGACATCCCGGAAGCAATTCCCACGGTTGTCTGAAATGACCCACTTGCCAAGAAATGTAGTACTGACATGACCTGCACCAGAGGGGGAATCCCTGTGGGTTGGCGGATGGGGGACATCAGGTCGGGCTCCAGCTGGGCACACAGTTCATGGATAGTGGCACGGTTAAGACGGTAGGTCAGGATAATGTGGCGTTCTTCCATTGTCGACAGGTCCACCAGCGGTCGGTACACGGGAGGATTCATCCGTCTCCTCGCCCAACCCAGCGGACGGTGCCTAGGAAGGACAACATGGAGCACACAGTCAAGCAACCCACAGGTACGTACTCACAGCTAGCACAGTATACGATTCTCTATGCAGTGAATGGCGTGTCTGAGTGGCTATGCAAGGCCTAGGCCTGTGTGACGCAGTTGAAATTGAGCCATGTGGGCCCTGGAAATGGCGGCTGCCTGACCTGTGAAGTGTGACAATGGGATGTGAGGTCAATGCGCTGGCGTGGCACACCGCGGCGGGCGGCGGGCGAAGACCGCGGCGCGAAGCCGCATTGGTTAACATTGAAGCCTATGGGTTTCAGGAGCCAATGGCGAAGGGCGCCGGCGGTGGCGGGACGCACCGCCGCGGTACGCACCGCCGCGGACGTGACCGCCATTTTCTATCTACTTATCCACTTGCGACTTGAACTTTCACAGGAGAGGACCTATACTGCAAGTGTTGCTGTGACATCGGTCTGGAAGGGACAATGGCTGCTGCGACTGGGGAAAGGGCCCCTGCCTTCACTGGAGAGGAGTTGGAGAAACTTGTGGATGGGGTCCTCCCCCAGTATGCGCTACTCTATGGTCCTCCAGACCAACAAGTGAGTTTAATTCAATATGGATTTGGGGCCACTGGCTGGCTTGGGGGCCTGGCGGGGATGGGGGGCATGTTGGGGCTGGCGGGGGGCCTGGCGGGGGGCCTGGCGGGGATGGGGGGCATGTTGGGCATGGCGGGGGTCCTGGCGGGGATGGGGGGCATGTTGGGCATGGCGGGGGGCCTGGCGGGGATGGGGGGCATGTTGGGCATGGCGGGGGGCATGGCGGGGGGCCTGGCGGGGATGGGGGGCATGTTGGGCATGGCGGGGGGCCTGGCGGGGATGGGGGGCGTTGGGCCACTGGAAAGGAAAATGCTGAGAAACTTGAACGTGGTATTTCTCCCTCCCTGTACGTGTCACATAGGTCCGCGCCCATGAGAAGATCGGGATTTGGCGTGCCATCGCCAAGGAAGTCCGGGCCCTGGGGGTCCACCATCGACGGGGCACCCACTGCCGCAAGAGGTGGGAGGACATCCGCCGCGGGACCAAGAAGACCGCCGAGTCTCTGCTGGGGATGGTCTCCCAACGTAGGCGGGGTGCCTGCCGTCAACTGAGCCCCCTGATGTTCCGGATCCTGGCGGTGGCCTACCCTGAATTGGATGGGCGCGTGAGGGCAGCACAGCAGACACAAGGGGGTGAGTACAAGCATTATCTACTCTGTTGTCGCGCAGTGGAGGTGTCTGGGTGGGGGAGGAGGGCTGGGGGTCCCCCTAGGCCAGGGCGATATCTGTAGGCTGGGCACCCCCGTAAGCCCCTGTGTCCCCAGCCACCACCCTCAGTAGTTTGTCAGTACAGCCATCCCTGGGCCGTGTCATCCATGGGTGCAGTTGTCAACTCTAGGCGTGTAGGCCATGTTCCACGGAATGCGTAGCGTACCCCAAGTGCGCAACTTAGTGCAGGGGGCATCTGTGTCTGTCATGTCCGCTAACTGTACCGGAGATCCATGTACTCAATATCCCTTTATTTCTCTCTCCCCCCCCTTTTTGTTTGTCTTTCTGTGCTTGTGTGCATCAGCATCATCAGGCGGAGGAGAAGTGGCATCGGGGCAGGAGGGAGCTGCATCTCACATGGCCCAGGAGGGCCATGCCACAGAGTCAGACTGGACCAGTGAGACGGAGGGCGAGGGGAGCTCCACGACGGGGACGACTGGACCCTGCAGTGACACGGACACGTCCTCGGAAGGGGGCTCCCTTGCGGGGGTGGCACCATCCGTGCCCCCCGCCATTACAGGTACATCCGCCACCCAGCGCACCATCTCCGCCCTCCCAGCAGCCCCTCAGCGTTCGCCCCGTGCCCGCTCTGCCAGGAAGCCGGGCATCTCCTTCGCCCAGGCACCTCAGGCCCTGCCCCTGTTACCCCCGCTGCCCTCAGTGAGGAGGTCATTGACCTCCTCCGAACGCTCATTGTTGGGCAGACTACCCTTTTGAATGCCATCCAGGGGGTGGAGAGGGAGGTTCATCGCAGCAATGCGTACCTGGAGGGCATTCATTCGGGTCAGGCTGCCCATCAGCGATCGTTCCAGGCTCTGGCCTCAGCACTGACGGCAGCCATTGTCCCTGTCTCCTGCCTGCCTCTACTAACTCCCTCCTCCCAGGCTCCTGTTCCTCTGCCTGTCCCACCCACACCATCAGACCAGCCTGCACACACCTCAACACCCAAGAGAAGCTCATCCAAACATAAGCACCACAGATCACGCAGACATTCACACATGCAACATTCCGATGCAGACATGCCAACAGTCACTACCACCTCTGTGACCCCCACCTCCTCGTCTCCCTCCTCCCTCCCTGTGACATCTACACTCACACCTCCATTCACCTCACCATCAGCCAATGTTTCCATCACCAGCACACCCTCCACTCCAGTCCGCACACGTGCAGTCACCACCCCCACTGCCATTTACACGTCCCCTGTGTCCTCTCCCACTGTGTCTGTCACCCCCTCTTCCACACCACACAAACGCAGCCACCCACCCACCCAACAGCCATCCACCTCACGACAGCCTATCCCTCCTGCACCTGCACCCAAAGACAGCAAACGTGACTCACCTACAACCACATCCTCTCCCTCCACTCCCATTCCCACTGTACCTACCACTCTCCATTGTCCCAAGAAGCTCTTCCTCACCACTACTAACTTCTTTCCTGACCCTGAGCCCCCCCCTCCTTCTCGTCGGGGTAAGAAGAGCACCTCAGCCACCACCAGCCCTGCAGCCCCCTTGACAAGGGTGCAGGGGTATTGGAGCCCGCCAGCCCGCATGTCTGGATCTTCGCCCAGCAGCAAGGGGACAGCCAGCCCACCCCCTGGGAAGAGGAGCAGAAGGCGGAAGGGTCGCCGCAGGAGCCCGCCTTCTATATCCCCCCCGGACACCACCCAGAGACAGTCACCAGCCACAGCTCCAAAGGGAGGAAAGGGCCACAGGCCCACGACTAAGGAGGGCAAGGGCAGCAAGTCGGAGAGGTCAGGCAGCAGGCCTGCTGCCCAGGAGGAGCCCACAACCCCCATAGCCGCTGCCCCGGGAGGAACCGGCACAGCTGCCCCGGGAGAGCCCACCACCCCCATAGCCGCTGCCCAGGGAGGACCCAGCCCAGCTGGCCAGGAGGGCCCCACCACCCACAGCCCAGGTGGGCAGTGAAGGAGCACCATCCCCGCTGGCCAGGAGGGCACCACCATGCAATTAGCAGTTGGCCATAGACCGGCCGCCGTCTCCAGAACCGCTGAACTGGGCCCCGCCGTCTCCAGAACCGCTGAACTGGGCCCCGCCGTCTCAAGAACCGCTGAACTGGGCCCCGCCGTCTCAAGAACCGCTGAACTGGGCCCTTCAGGGCAAGGAGCGCTGAACTGGGCCCCGCCGTCTCAAGAACCGCTGAACTGGGCCCCGCCGTCTCAAGAACCGCTGAACTGGGCCCTTCAAGGCAAGGAGCGCTGAACTGGGCCCCGCCGTCTCAAGAACCGCTGAACTGGGCCCCGCCGTCTCAAGAACCGCTGAACTGGGCCCTTCAAGGCAAGAAGCGCTGAACTGGGCCCCGCCGTCTCAAGAACCGCTGAACTGGGCCCCGCCGTCTCAAGAACCGCTGAACTGGGCCCTTCAGGGCAAGGAGCGCTGAACTGGGCCCCGCCGTCTCAAGAACCGCTGAACTGGGCCCTTCAAGGCAAGGAGCGCTGAACTGGGCCCCGCCGTCTCAAGAACCGCTGAACTGGGCCCGCCGTCTCAAGAACCGCTGAACTGGGCCCCGCCGTCTCAAGAACCGCTGAACTGGGCCCTTCAGGGCAAGAACCGCTGGCCCTTTGGCAGACGTGGCAGGGCAGGATCTATCTCGGGCAGGGCTGCAGGATGTCCTCTGGCCAACTTGCCTCCTCCAGTGGCAGTGGGGTCTGTTATGGACTGTATGGACTGTGGCTTTGCTCTCCCCAGGATGGCCCAGTGGGCAGGCCACCCACTGTATGGACTGTATGGACTGTGGCTTTGCTCTCCCCAGGATGGCCCAGTGGGCAGGCCACCCACTGTATGGACTGTATGGACTGTGGCTTTGCTCTCCCCAGGATGGCCCAGTGGGCAGGCCACCCACTGTATGGACTGTATGGACTGTGGCTTTGCTCTCCCCAGGATGGCCCAGTGGTCATGGAGTCCCCTCGTGGATCTGGCGTCGTGTACTCAAGTGGCTGAGGTGCCCCCCCTTCCCTTCCCCCTGAGGTGCCTGTCCTATTTTCTTTCTGATGCCCCTGCAGTGTTCTCTCCGTGGAGTTCTTGTCGTGGGACTGGGCCTTGCCCCTTTGCACAGGACCCCTGTGATCCACGGACAGTGGTTGGACTACATTTAGTAGCTGTATATATTTTGTACATAGTTTATTTATTTATTGGGATTAATGGTGTACATATTTCAATATATCTGCCCGTTTATGATCTCTTCTTTTGGTCTTTGCATTATTTCGGAGGGGGGTGGTTTGTGGGTTGTGACAGTGATCTGTGGGAATGCATTGATGTGTGTGTTATAGTGGGTGTGGGTGGGTGGGTGTGTGCCGGTAATCTTTTCCCTCCCCTGTGTCGTAGGTGCCGTACTCACCGATGTCTTCTGCGCCGCCGCGCGTGCTCCTGGTATATGAGCAGGAATAGGAGTGGGGGGATGACCTGCAACTCTGGCTCCATACTGCCGGAATCTCGCGTGGAGTGCGTAGAGGTTAGCGTTTTCCCGCTCGTAATCTGTTTCCGCCGTGTTCTTATCGGCGGTGCTCCCGCCCCGGAAAAGGTGGCAGATTGGTGGGTCGTAATAGGGTGGGCGGTACTTTGTCTGCCGCCGGGCTGTTGGCGGGAACCGCCGCGCTGTTTGTTTGTACCGCTGTGGCGGTCGGAGTGTTAAGTTGGTGGGCTGTGTTGGCGGTTCCCGCCAGGGTCAGAATTGCATATTTTAGACCGCCGGCCTGTTGGCGGCTTGGCCGCCGCTTTATCACCGACCGCCAGGGTCAGAATGAGGGCCAAAGTTCCTAAAAAAAGAAATCACCTCTTGAAAACCGAAAAACTGCCAGAAAATATCAACTGTATAAATCAGCAATAAGCTATTAAGAGTAAGTATATATGTATATATATATATATATATATATATATATATATATATATATATATATATATATACCAAATTATAAACTCACCCACAGCAAATATAAACCTAAAGGACCTCAAAGTCTACAAACTACCAACAAACTACCATTTAAAATGAAAGTTAACATGTTTACCTTCAAACAGAAAAGAAAGCACCTGCTCGATATTAGAACCCCCTCAATGGAAACGCTGCAAAACTGTGTAACACATCTCAACAATACAAACATGTACATACAGATAATAGATATAGTTGCATTTTGAACATCACAGCAAAAACATGTGGAAATGTTCAAATATAGGGCCTGATCACAACTTTGGAGGAGGTGTTAATCCGTCCCAAATGTGACGGATATACTACCAGCCGTATTACGAGTTCCATAGGACATAGGGGGTGATTCCAACCCTGGCGGTCGGTGATAAAGCGGCGGCCAACCCGCCAACAGGCCGGCGGTCCAAAAAATGGAATTCTGACCCTGGCGGGAACCGCCAACACAGCCCGCCACTTTAACACTCCGACCGCCACGGCGGGACACACAAACAGCGCGGCGGTCACCGCCAACAGGCAGGCGGCAGACAATGTACCGCCCACCCTATCACAACTCACCAATCCGCCACCTTTTCCGGGGCGGGAGCCCTGCCGATAAAAACACGTCGGAAACAGACTACGAACGGGAAAACGCTCACCTATACACACTCCACGAGGACGGAGGACAGCATGGAACCCGAATTAAACATCCTACCTGCTCTTGTCTACCTGCTCATCTACCACGAGTACGAACGCCGGCGCAGACGACAACGGTGAGTACTGCACCTACGACACAGGGGAGGGGGGAGGAGAAAGGTTTACGGGCACACACATACGCGACACACACACCACCACCCCCCCAAATACCTACACACCAATGCAGAGCACCAAGTCACAGTGACACCACCCAAACCCCCCCGGAATAATGCAAAGACATAATTAAACTGAGAAACAAAATTTATGTATAAAATAGGTTCATTGAAGTCATGGTAAAATAGCAATATGAATTGTAAAAAATCAAGTAAGAACATAGCGAAACCGATAAACATAGGCAATAAGTCCTGCACAGTCACTTAAATTTCCACTGTCCGTGGGCCAAAGTGTATCAACACATGGGCAAAGCCCACACAGGAGACCTGAGTCCGTTGGAGAGAACACTGCTGGGGCATCAGATGACAAAACTACAGGCACCTCAGGGGGAAGGGAAGGGGGGGCAACTCAGCCACATGAGTCCACGACGCCAGATCCACGAAGGGGCCACCATGCCCACTGTGCCATCCTGGGGAGTGCAAAGCCACAGTCTCACAAGTTTCTACAGTGGGTGGTCTGCCCACTGTGCCATCCTGGGGAGTGCAAAGCCACAGTCTCTCAAGTCTCTACAGTGGGTGGTCTGCCCACTGTGCCATCCTGGGGAGTGCAGAGACACAGGCCATCAAGTGGATTACAGACTCCACTGGTCATGGAGGAGGCAGGGTGGCCCGAGTGCAGCGGGAACACTAGCTCGACGCAGAACCGGCACTGTCAATGGGCCAGCGGTGCTTGACAGGAAGGGCCCAGCGGAGCGGTGCTTGAGACGGCGGGCCCAGCGGAGCGGTGTTTGACAGGAAGGGCCCAGCGGAGCGGTGCTTGACAGGAAGGGCCCAGCGGAGCGGTGCTTGAGACGGCGGGCCCAGCGGAGCGGTGTTTGACAGGAAGGGCCCAGCGGAGCGGTGCTTGACAGGAAAGGCCCAGCGGAGTGGTGCTTGACAGAAAGGGCCCAGCGGAGCGGTGTTTGACAGGAAGGGCCCAGCGGAGCGGGGCTTGACAGGAAGGGCCCTGCGGAGCGGTGCTTGAGACGGCGGGCCCAGCGGTGTGGTGTTTGACAGGAAGGGCCCAGCAGAGCGGTGCTTGACAGGAAGGGCCCAGCGGAGCGGTGCTTGACAGGAAGGGCCCAGCGGAGCGGTGTTTGAGACGGCGGGCCCAGCGGAGCGGTGTTTGACAGGAAAGGCCCAGCGGAGCGGTGCTTGACAGGAAGGGCCCAGCGGAGCGGTGTTTGAGATGGCGGGCCCAGCGGAGTGGTGTTTGACAGGAAGGGCCCAGCGGAGCGGTGCTTGACAGGAAGGGCCCAGCGGAGCGGTGTTTGAGACGGCGGGCCCAGCCGAGCGGTGTTTGACAGTATGGGCCCAGCGGAGCGGTGCTTGACAGGAAGGGCCCAGCGGAGCGGTGCTTGACAGGAAGGGCCCAGCGGAGCGGTGTTTGAGACGGTGGGCCCAGCGGAGCGGTGTTTGACAGGAAGGGCCCAGCGGAGCGGTGCTTGACAGGAAGGGCCCAGCGGAGCGGTGCTTGACAGGAAGGGCCCAGCGGAGCGGTGTTTGACAGGAAGGGCCCAGCGGAGCGGTGCTTGACAGGAAGGGCCCAGCGGAGCGGTGCTTGACAGGAAGGGCCCAGCGGAGCGGTGCTTGAGATGGCGGGCCCAGCGGAGCGGTGTTTGACAGGAAGGGCCCAGCGGAGCGGTGCTTGACAGGAAGGGCCCAGCGGAGCGGTGTTTGACAGGAAGGGCCCAGCGGAGCGGTGCTTGACAGGAAGGGCCCAGCGGAGCGGTGCTTGACAGGAAGGGCCCAGCGGAGCGGTGCTTGAGACGGCGGGCCCAGCGGAGCGGTGTTTGACAGGAAGGGCCCAGCGGAGCGGTGCTTGACAGGAAGGGCCCAGCGGAGCGGTGCTTGACAGGAAGGGCCCAGCGGAGCGGTGCTTGACAGGAAGGGCCCAGCGAAGCGGTGCTTGAGACGGCGGGGCCCTGTTCAGCGGTGCTCTTCACGGCGGGGCCCTCTTCAGCAGTGCTCTTCACGGCAGGGCCCTGTTCAGCAGTGCCTGTCTTGGCGGGGCCCTGTTCAGCGGTGCTGTTCACAGCGGGGCCCTGTTCAGCGGTACTGTTCACGGCGGGGCCCTGTTCAGCGGTGCCTGTCTTGGCGGGGCCCTGTTCAGCAGTGCTCTTCACGGCGGGGCCCTCTTCAGCGGTGCTCTTCACGGCGGGGCCCTGTTCAGCGGTGCCTGTCTTGGCGGGGCCCTGTTCAGCGGTGCTCTTCACAGCGGGGCCCTCTTCAGCGGTGCTGTTCACGGCGGGGCCCTGTTCAGCGGTGCCTGTCTTGGCGGGGCCCTGTTCAGCGGTGCTGTTCACGGAGGGGCCCTGTTCAGCGGTGCTGTTCACGGCGGGCCCTGTTCAGCGGTGCCTGTCTTGGCGGGGCCCTGTTCAGCGGTGCTCTTCACGGCGGGGCCCTCTTCAGCGGTGCCTGTCTTGGCGGGGCCCTGTTCAGCGGTGCCTGTCTTGGCGGGGCCCTGTTCAGCAGTGCTCTTCACGGCTGGGCCCTCTTCAGCGGTGCTGTTCACGGCGGGGCCCTGTTCAGTGGTGCCTGTCTTGGCGGGGCCCTGTTCAGTGGTGCTCTTCACGGCGGGGCCCTCTTCAGTGGTGCCTGTCTTGGCAGGGCCCTGTTTAGCGGTGCTGTTCACGGCGGGGCCCTGTTCAGCGGTGCTCTTCACGGCGGGCCCTGTTCAGCAGTGCCTGTCTTGGTGGGGCCCTGTTCAGCAGTGCTCTTCACGGCGGGCCCTCTTCAGCGGTGCCTGTCTTGGCGGGGCCCTGTTCAGCGGTGCTGTTCACGGCGGGGCCCTCTTCAGCGGTGCTCTTCACGGCGGGGCCCTGTTCAGCGGTGCCTTTCTTGACGGGCCCTGTTCAGCGGTGCTGTTCACGCCGGGGCCCTGTTCAGCGGTGCTTCTCCAGTCATTCAAGGGAGCCAGACCTGGCCAGGACTCCATGCTTAGTCGCCCTCCGACCGTGCAGTTGCTGGACCCTTCTGTGACGGAGTCCTGGGCCCTTGGGTGTCCTCCCTCACACCCGGGATGGGGCTTGTGGGGCCCTCCTGGTCCGCGCTCCTGCTGGCTGACTTCTCCGCCCTGCTGCCCTTGCCCTCCTTCGATGAGGCTCTCTGGCCCTTGCCTCTCCTGGATGTAGTGGCAGGTGAAGTGCCACAACTTTGGTCCTTGGGGGCAGCAGTGTCAGTCTTCTCGCGGCGCCCCTTGATTTTACGGGTCCTCTTTCCAGGGGGGGGGCTGGCTGTCCCCTTGCTGCTGGCCGATGTGTCAGTGCTGGGAAAGGGTGGACTCCAAAACCCGTGCACTATGGTGACACTTGAAGCCGGGCTGGTGGTGGCTGAGGTGCTCTTGGGACTCTTAGCAGATGGAGGGGGTGGGTCAGGTGGGTCAAAGAGGTTAAGTTTGGAGAGGTAAAGTTTTTTATGACCAAGGTAAAGGGTAGGTGTAGTGGGAATGGGAGTGGAGGAAGAGGATGTGGTTGTAGGAGAGTCAGGTGTGCTGTCTTTGGGTGCAGGTGCTTGTGACGTAGGCTGTGGTGATGTGGTTGTCTGATGGGTGGGTGGCTGCCTGCGTTTGTGTGTCTTGGAAGAGGGGGTGACAGACACAGTGGGAGAGGACACAGGGGACGTGTAAATGGCAGTGGGGGTGGTGACTGCACGTGTGCGGACTGTACTGGAGGGTGTGCTGGTGATGGAAGTACTGGCTGATGGTGGTGTGCATGCAGGTGTGAGTGGAGACGTCACAGGGAGGGAGGAGGGAGACGAGGAGGAGGGGGACACAGAGGTGGTAGTGACTGTTGGCATGTCTGCATCTGGGTGTTGCTTGGGTGAATGTTTGTGTGATCTGTGGTGCTTATGTCTGGATGAGCTGCCCTTGGGTGTTGAGGTGTGTGCAGGCTGGTCTGATGGTGTGGATGGGATAGGCTGAGGAACAGGAGACAGAGACAGGGTGGAGGCAGTTAGAAGAGGCTGGAAACAGGGACAATGGCTGCCGTCATTGCTGAGGCCAGAGCATTGAACGATCGTTGATGGGCAGCCTGACCCGAATGAAGGCCCTCCAGGTATGCATTGCTCCGATGCACCTCCCTCTCTACCCCCTGGATGGCATTCAAAAGGGTAGACTGCCCAACAATGATGGTCTGTACGAGGTCAATGACCTCCTCACTGAGGGCAGCAGGGGTAACAGGGGCAGGGCCTGAGGTGCCTGGGGCGAAGGAGATGCCCGCCTTCTTGGGCGAGCGGGCACGGAGCGAAGGCTGAGGGGCTGCTGGGAGGGCGGAGCTGGTGCGCTGGGTGGCGGCTGTACCTGTAGAGGCGGGGGGCCCGGATGTTGCCACCACCGCTAGGGAGCTCCCTTCCGAGGATGTGTCGGTGTCGCTGGTGTCACCACGGGTCCCCGTTGTGGTGCTCCCCTCGCCCTCCGTATCACTGGTGACCTCGGTGTCTGTACCATGGCCCACCGGGGCCTTGTGAGTTGCAGCTCCCTCGTGCTCCGATGCCAATTCTCCTCTGCCTGATGATGCTAATGCACACATGCACAAGAAGATAAAGAAAAATGGTGGGGGGAGAAATAAAGACAGGTTGAGTGCATGCATTGTCAACACCGGAGAGGACAGACACAGGAGCCTCATGCACTACGCCGCGCAATCGGGGTACATTACTCAGTACTTGTGACTAGGACAACAGGTCTATGGACAACAAATGCGCACATGGGTGATGCTGGACCATCGATTGCTGTACTTGGCGCCCTACAGAGGTGGGGGGCAGGGGCACAGGGCCATGCCTAAAGGAGGGGACTACACTACAGAAAGCGCCCTAGCCTAATGTCACCCACAGCCCTCCTCCCCCACCCAGACGCCTCCACTGCGCGTAAAGATAGCAGAATGTGCTGGTACTCACCCCCTTGTGTCTGCTGTGATGTCCTCACGCGCCCATCCAAATCGGGGTAGGCCACAGCCAGGATCCGGGACATCAGGGGGGTCAGGATACGACTGGCACCCCTCCTAGGTTGGGAGGCCATCCCCAGCAATGACTCGGCGGTCTTCCTGGTCCCGTGGCGGATGTCCTCCCACCTCTTTCGGCAGTGGATGCCCCGTCTGTTGTGGACCCCCAGGGCCCGGACATCCTTGGCGATGGCACGCCAAATGTCGACTTTCTGATGGGCGCTGACCTATTTGACATGTACAGGGTGGAATAGGAAATATCATCATTTGTCTGCATGTTAGGTGTGATTGCCCCCCCTCCCCAACCTTGTCATGTGGCACATGCTCTCATCTGTCGTGCCTTGCACTACTCATTCTCTCCCCACCCCACCATCTTACATCCACCATACACAACCCAGGCATAGCCCATTCAACGTGCACCCAGTGTACTTACCTGTTGGTCTGGAGGACCGTAGAGTAGCGCATACTGGGGGAGGACCCCATCCACAAGTTTCTCCAATTCTTCTGAAGTGAAGGCAGGGGCCCTTTCCCCAGTCGCAGCAGCCATTGTCTCTTCCAGACCGAGGACACAGCAGCACTTGCAGTATAGGTCCTCTCCTGTGGATGATCAGGTCTCGAGTGATTAATCAGATAGAAAATGGCGGTCACGCCCGTGGCAGTGCGTACCGCGGCGGTGCGTACCGCGACCGCCAGCGCACATCGTCATTGGCTCCTGAGACCCATAGGGTTCAATGTTAACCAATGCTGCTTTGCGCCGCGGTCTTCGACCACCTACCGCCACGGTGTGCCACGCCAGCGCATTGACCTCACATCCCACTGTCACACTTCGCAGGTCAGGCAGCCGCCATTTCAAGGGCCCACATGGCTTAATTTCTACTGCGTCACACAGGCCTAGGCCTTGCATTGCCACTCATACAAGCCATTCAATGCATAGCGATTCGTGTACTGTGCAAGCTGTGGTTACGTACCTGTGGGTTGCTTGACTCTGTACTCCATGTTGTCCTTCCTAGGCACCGTCTGCTGGGACTTGCGAGGAGAAGGAGGAATCCTTCCGTGTACCGACCGCTGGTGGACCTGTCGACAATAGAAGAACTATATATCATTCTTCGATACCGACTTGACCGAGCCACTATACATGAACTGTGCGCCCAGCTGGAGCCAGCCCTGATGTCCCCCATCTGCCAACCCACAGGAATTCCCCCTCTGGTGCAGGTTCTGTCAGTCCTCAATTTTTTGGCAAGTGGGTCTTTTCAGTCAACAGTGGCCATGTCATCAGGGATGTCTCAGCCTATGTTTTCTAAGATTTTGTCCAGAGTGTTGTCTGCCCTGATGAAATACATGCAGAGCTACATTCTTTTCCCTGAGGAGGATGATTTGGCTACAGTGAAGGGTGATTTCTATGCCCTTAGACATATCCCCAACATCATTGGTGCCATTGATGGGACCCATGTGGCTTTAGTACCCCCAAAAGACAATGAGCAGGTGTACAGAAACAGAAAGAATTACCATTCGATGAATGTGCAGGTGGTCTGTTTGGCTGACCAGTACATCTCCCATGTAAATGCCAAGTTCCCTGGGTCAGTGCATGACGCGTATGTGATGCGAAATAGTAGCATCCCTTATGTGATGGAACAGCTACAGAGACAACGTGTGTGGCTAATAGGTGACTCTGGTTACCCCAACCTGCCTTGGCTATTGACCCCAGTGAGGAATCCCCGGACCAGGGCAGAGGAACGGTACAATGAGGCCCATGGGCGAACTAGGAGGATCATAGAAAGGACCTTCGGGGTCCTGAAGGCCAGGTTTAAGTGCCTGCATATGACAGGTGGATCCCTAATGTACTCACCAAAGAAGGTGTGCCAGATCATTGTGGCCTGCTGTATGCTTCACAATCTTGCATTGCGACGCCAGGTGCCTTTCCTGCAGGAGGATGCTCCAGATGGTGGTGTTGTAGCAGCTGTGGAGCCTGTGGAGAGTGAAGAGGAGGAAGACGACGGGGACGAAACGGACAACAGGGACACAGTTATACAACAGTACTTTCAGTAGCACACAGGTAAGAATCACCCACGCCATTTTACATTTACTTCAGGCCTCCTGCATCTCTACTTTCTGTGTTTCCCCCAGTTCCTTTTAACTGATTTTTGACTTCCCCTTCACTTTTCAGAGCTGTATGACCCACTGCGTGACTTCTGCTTTGTTTGCCCATGGACTAAAGCTCATTGACATTGGTATGTTGTCATCACAATGTAACTGAACATTATTGAACCGTTATGTGTAATACATTTGTTAAGAATACAAGTAGACTCCAGATTTTTGAAGTGCAATTAGTGATTTATTTTTGGTGCTACATATAGGTCCATGATAGTAAAACAGTGATGGGTGGGGGTGGAGTAATGTCCATGGCAGAGTCCAGTTCTCAGTTTCACAGGTGCATTGTCCATATGCCTGTGGAAGGATGGAGCAGGGGCTGTTTAAGGTTGGACAGGGTGACAATGTGGGACAGTGGGATGACATCAGGGGGTATCTTAGGCTGGCGGGGGTCTTGGCATCCTACTCTGTCTTCTTTTGTGATCTCAGGTTCCTCTTGCGGGGTGGTTGTTCTTCAGCAGGAGGTGGGGTTCTGGTGGCCTGTCGTTGTGTGGGGGCCTCCTGTCCACTAGCGCCGGCGGAGGTGGTAGGCTGTTCCAGGTCCAGGCTAGTGACAGGGGCCCTTTGGAGTGCCACATGGTCCCGCAATGTTGTGTCTATCCGGTTGAGGGCCAGGACTATGGTCCCCATTGCGGAACCAATGTTCCTGAGTTCGTCTCTGAACCCCATGTACCGTTCCTCCTGCTGTGCCTGGATCTCCTGGAACCTGGCCAGTACCGTCGCCATCGTCTCCTGGGAGTGGTGGTATGCTCCCATGATGGTGGTGAGGGCCTCTTGGAGAGTGGGTTCCCTGGGCCTGTCCTCCCCCCCCTGTCGCACTGCAGCCCTCCCAGTTTCCCTGTTTCCCCGGGCCTCTGTCCCCTGGACGGTGTGCCCACTACCACTGCCCCCAGGTCCCTGTTGTTGTTGGGGTGGGGGGTCAGCCTGGGTGCCCTGTAGTGGCGGACACACCGCTGATTGTCGCGTCCTGGAGACAGAGGCATGGGCCCGCTGGGTGGGAGCTTTGCTGATATTCCCAGAGGGGGTTGGGTCTGCTGTGGCCTGTGTCTCTGTGTGGGGAACCGACTGTCCAGAGGTCCCCGATGGTCCGGGCTGGTCATCAGGTTCTAGGTCGACAGAGCTGCTGTCATCACTGGGGGCCTGTTCTGGGGGTGGGATGGACAAATCTGGACCCTCCTGGCCGGTGTGTTGGCGTTCGGGCCCTGCAGGGGTAAAAGAGTATGGTTATTGCTTCTGTGTGTGCCATGGCGTGCGATTTGTGGGTGCCCTTGTCCCCCAGTGCTGGCATTCCCTTGTGGGAGAAGAGGTGGGGGTGGTTTGTGGGGGGGGATGGGTATATGCAGTGGTCATGCATAGGTGATGGGTGTCCATGGTTTGTGTTGGCATTCAGGGTTTGGTGTTGGGTTGGGTGAGTTGTGCTGGTGAGACATTGGCAGGGAGGATGTGTGCTGGGGGGTTGGGGGTGAGGGTGGGGGTGTGGGTTGGCATGCTGGTGGTTGGGGGGGGGTGTGAAGTAGTTGAGATTATACTTACCAGAGTCCATTCCTCCGGCTACTCCACCGAGGCAGTCAGGATGCAGGATGTTAAAGACCTCTTGCTCCCATGCTGTGAAATCGGGTGGAGTGGGTGGGGGTCCGCCGCCAGTCTTCTGCACAGCGTTGTTGTATCTTGACACCATCGAGCGCACCTTCCCCCGTAGGTCGTTCCAGCGCTTTCGGATGTCTTCCCGATTTCTGGGATGCTGTCCCACAGCGTTGACCCTGTCGACGATCCTTTGCCATAGCTCCGCCTTCCTGGCTATTGTGGTGTGCTGCACCTGTGTGCCGAAGAGCTGGGGCTCTACCCTTATTATTTCCTCCACCATGACCCTGAGTTCTTGGTCCGAGAACCTGGGGTGTCTTTGGGGTGCCATGGGGTTGTGTGTATGAGGTGTGGGGTGGTGTTTGTGGTGATGTGAGTGGTGGTGTGTGGTGATGTGTGCATAGATGTGGTGTGGGTGATGATGTTGGGTTCCTGTGTGTGTTGTGGTTTGCGTTCCCTGTGCTCTCTCTCTGTGTATTGCGCCTTGTCTCTGATTTTCGATTTGTGGGGGTTTGTGGTTGATGTGGGTGTGTGTTTTATATGGTGATGGGTGTGTGGGAGTGGTGTGTGTATGTGTCTCAGGTGTGTGTATTTTGAATTGTCCAATGTGGGGATGTTTTGTAAGGGTGTGTGTATTTTGACCGTGGCGGTGTGTACCGCCAATGGAATACCGCGGTTGAAAGACCGCCGCATGAATTCGTGGGTCGTAATGGCATGGGCGTGTTTCTGTTGGCGTGACGGTGGAGGTTTGGTCATCTCCAGTTTATCGCTGCCTGCTGATGAGACGGCCTTCCGTGGATGTCGGGTTTTGGGCGGTTTTCCAGTAGGAGGTCAGAATGTCTGTGCACCACTAGTCCAAAAATGCATGGGCGAGGCCCACACAAGATACCTGTCCACAAACGGAGAGAACACTGCCGGGGCATCAGAGAGAAATACAACAGGCACCTCATTCGGAAGGGAAGGGGGGCACCTCAGCCGGATTACAGCACCACGCTACATCCACAACGGGGCTCCATGCCCACTGATGTATCCTGGGGAGTGCAAAGCCACAGTCTCACAAGTCTATACAGTGGGTGGGTTGTCCACTGCCATATCCTGGGGAGTGCAAAGCCACAGTCTCTCAAGTCTCTACAGTGGGTGGTTTGCCCACTCTTCAATCCTGGGGAGTGCAAAGCCACAGTTCTCAAGTCTCTACAGTGGGTGGGTTGCCCACTGCCATATCCTGGGGAGTGCAAAGTCACAGTCTCTCAAGTCTCTACAGTGGGTGGTTTGCCCACTCTTCAATCCTGGGGAGTGCAAAGCCACAGTCTCTCAAGTCTCTACACTGGGTGGGTTGCCCACTGTTCAATCCTGGTGAGTGCAAAGCCACAGTCTCTCAAGTAGATAACAGCCTCCACTGCTTCTGGAGGGGGACTGGTGCCCAGAGTGCTTCATCCTGTGAAGGACAGACAGAGTGGATGGATCTCTCCACTGGTTCTGGAGGGGGACTGGTGCCCAGAGTGCTTCATCCTGTGAAGGACAGACAGAGTGGATGGGTCTCTCCACTGGTCCTGGAGGGGGAATGGTGCCCAGACTGGATTAGTCTCCCTGTGACAGTTCCTGTCCCGTCACTGTCCCAGATGCACGATGCTTGATGTGGCGGTCTTTTCCTTCTTCAGCGGTGCTTGCCCTGTTCAGCGGTGCGTTGCCATGGCAGTGTCTGGACTGTTCAGCGGTGGTTTGTCATGGCAGTCTCTGGACTGTTCATCAGTGCTTTGCCATGGCGGTGCTTGCCCTGTTCAGCGGTGCTTTGCCATGGCGGTGCTTGCCCTGTTCAGCGGTGCTTTGCCATGGTGGTGCTTGCCCTGTTCAGCTGTGCTTTGTCATGGCGGTCTCTGGACTGTTCAGCGGTGCTTTGCCATGGCGGTCTCTGCACTGTTCAGCAGTGCTTTGCCATGGCTGTGCTTGCCCTGTTCAGCAGTGCTTTGTCATGGTGGTGCTTGCCCTGTTCAGCAGTGCTTTGTCATGGTGGTCTCTGGACTGTTCAGCTGTGCTTTGCCATGGTGCTTCTTGCCCTGTTCAGCGGTGCTTTGCCATGGCGGTGCTTGCCCTGTTCAGCGGTGCTTTGCCATGGCGGTGTCTGGACTGCTCAGCGGTGCTTTGCCATGGCGGTGCTTGCCCTGTTCAGCGGTGCTTTGCCATGGCGGTGCTTGCCCTGTTCAGTGGTGCTTTGTCATGGCGGTCTCTGGACTATTCAGCGGTGCTTTGCCATGGCGGTCTCTGGACTCTTCAGCGGTGCTTTGCCATGGCGGTGCTTGCCCTGTTCAGCGGTTCTTTGTCATGGCGGTCTCTGGACTGTTCAGCAGTGCTTTGTCATGGCGGTCTCTGGACTGGGCATTGGTGTGTGGCATGACGTTCTCTGGACTGGGCATTGGTGTGTGGCATGACGTTCTCTGGACTGGGCATTGATGTGTGGCATGACGTTCTCTGGACTGGGCATTGGTGTGTGGCATGACGGTCCCTCATTGCCCAGCGGGGCTGTGGCTGCCGGGGCACTCCTGGGCAATGACTCCGGCGGTGGTCTCCTGACCAGTGACGATACTTGGGCCCTCCTGGGCAATGACTCCGGCGATGGTCCCCTGACCAGTGACGATACTTGGGCCCTCCTGGGCACTGACTCCGGCAGTGGTCTCCTGACCAGTGACGATACTTGGGCCCTCCTGGGCACTGACTCCGGCGGTGGCGGTGGTCTCCTGACCAGTGAGGATACTTGGGCCCTCCTGGGCACTGACTCCGGCGGTGGCGGTGGTCTCCTGACCAGTGATGACACTTGGGCCCTCCTGGGCAATGACTCCGGCGGTGGTCTCCTGACCAGTGACGATACTTGGGCCCTCCTGGGCAATGACTCCGGCGGTGGTCTCCTGACCAGTGACGATACTTGGGCCCTCCTGGGCAATGACTCTGGCGGTGGCGGTGGTCTCCTGAACAGTGACGACGGTGCTGGCGGTGGCGTCCTGGCCGCCGGGAAGGATGCCGGCCTTCTCTGCCGTGATGCTGATACCAGGCTGTGCAGACTTCTTCTGGCCCTTCCCCACCTTTGGAGGATTCACAGCTGACTCTGCAATCCCCCTGGACTCCTGTGAGTTGTTTTGCCTCCAGGAGTCTTCACACGGTCCCGTCGGCTACTTTCCAACTTCAGAGCCTTTACAGGGGGTGGACTGGCAGTGCCTTGGCTCCGTGTCACACTGCCTGCCCTGGTCGCCGGTGCACTCCACACACCTTGAACACGCACCACTGGTACTGGAGGCTTTTTGGCTGAGGCGCTACGACGGGACTGATGAATTGGAGGGGTGGGGGCAAAAAGGTCAACTTTGCAGAGGGACAGTTTCTGACGAACACTGGGATGGGTAGCTGGAGGGGGTCTGGGAGTGGAGGAAGAAGAGGTGGTTGTAGGAGGTGTGACTTTAGGTGTTTTGGGTGCAGGTGCAGGTACTGGAGGCTGTCGTGAGGTGGATGGATGTTGGGTGTGTGGGTGCCCGCGTTTGTGTACTTTGTCAGGGGGCGTCACAGACACACTGGGAGAGGACACAGGGGACGTGTAAATGGTAGTGGGGGTGGTGAATGCAGGTGAGCGGGGTGTGGTGCTGGGTGTTCTGGTGCGAGTCCTGGTGCCTGTAGATGTAGTGCATGCAAGTGAGAGTGTAGACGACACTGGGAGGGAGGAGGGGGACGATGAGGAGGGGAACACAGTGGAGGCAGTGGATGTTGCTGTGTCTGTATGTGTGTGATGCTTGTGTGAGTGCCAGTGGGATGTGTGGTGTCTATGTTTGCCTGAGCTACTTTTGTGTGTTGAGGTGTGTGCATGCTGGTCTGATGGTGTGCTTGGGATGGGCTGGGGTACAGGGGATTGGGTCTGGGTGGAGGAGGTTGGAGGGGGGAGGCTAGACACAGGGACAATGGCTGCCATCAGTGCTGAGGCCAGAGATTGCAGGGTTCGCTGAAGGGCAGCCTGACCAGAATGAATGCCCTCCAGGAAAGCATTACCATGTTGCAACTCCCTTTCTACACCCTGGATGGCATTCACAATGGTAGACTGCCCAACAGTGAGTGACCTGAGGAGATCAATATCCTCCTCACTGAGGGCAGCAGAGGTGACTGGGGCAGGGCCTGAGGTGCCTGGGGCGAAGGTGATGCCCACCCTCCTGGGGGAGCGGGTACGGGGTGAACGCTGAGGGGCTGCTGGGAGGGCGGTGCTGGAAGGGGAGGTGGTGGCTGTACCTGTAGAAGTGGGGGGCACAGATGTTGCCGCCACCACAAGGGAGCTCCCATCGGCGGACGAGTCCGTGTCACTGGTTGGTGATCCAGTGGCCGACGTGAAGCTCCCCTCGCCCTCTGTCCCACCGGTGCATTCTGAGTCCGTGGTGTGGCCCTCCATTGCCATGTGGGATGCAGCTCCCTCGTGCTCCGGTGCCACTGTACCTCCGCCTGATGATGCTGATGCACATAAGAACAGGGAGAGCACAAAAAGGGGGGGGAAGACAGAAGAAAGACAGGTTGAGTGCATGGCATACCGCTACCGTTGGCGGACAATACAGACACAGCAGCCCCCTGCACTACGCCATGCTCCTGGCCTCTACAGATGCAATTTCTGGGATCTGGCCTACATGGCTATGGTGGACATCTGCACACATGGATGCTACAGGGACAGGTATGCCTGTACTTGGCACTCTACTGCGGTGGGGTGGAGTGCCACATGGCCTGTATTACGGAGGGGTCTAGCCTACGAATTTCTGCCTGGCCTACAGGCAGACCCACAGCCCTCCTCCCTCAGCCAGCCCCTCAACTGCGCGCCAAGTACCCAGAATGAGGTGGTACTCACCCCCTTGTGTCTGCTGTGATGCCCTCAAGCGCAAACCAACTCAGGGTAGGCCACCGCCAGGACCTGGAACATCAGGGGGGTCATGGTGCGACGGGCACCCCTCCCACATTGGGAGGCCATCTCCAGCTGAGCCGCCGCCATCTTCTTGCTACAGCGGCGAATGTCCTCCCATCTTTTACGGCAGTGGGTGCCCTGTCTCTGGTGGACCCCCAGGGTCCGGACGTCCTTGGCGATGGCACGCCAAATGTCCTTTTGGTGGGCGCTGACCTACATGACATGCACAAGGGAAGAAGAGAAGTCATTACCAACTGCACCGTCGATGTGAGTGTTCCCCCTCCCTACCCTTGCCATGTGGCACAATCATTCACATGCATTAATGTTCCCTGAACTCTGCCCCCTTCCCTCTTACAACCAGCCCTCTCCACCCAGGCCTAGCCCATACAACGTGCTACCTATGTACTAACCTGTTGGTCTGGAGGACCGTAGAGTAGCGTGTACTGGGGGAGGACCCTGTCTACTAGTTTCTCCAACTCCTGAGCAGTGAAGGCAGGGGCCCTTTCCCCAGACGCAGCAGCCATCGTCGCTTCCAGACCGAGGTCACCGCAGCACTTGCAGTGTAGGTCCTCTCCTGTCGAAGATCAGGTATCATCACCGGCGGCGCACTTGTTCATTGGCTACTGGGACCCATAGGGTCCAATGTTAACCAATGCAGCATTGCGCCGCGGTCTACGACCGCCTACCGCAACGGTGTGCCTCGGAAGCGCAGTTACCCCACAATCCCATTGTCTCAGTTTAGAGGTCAGGCAGCCGCCATTTCAGGGGCCCACATGTCTTCATTGACTTCTGCGTCACACATAGCTAGGCCTCCACTCAACACACATACAGGAAGGGTTTTGTGTTTGGTGTTGTGTTCTGTGTCACTGTGGGTACATACCTGGAAAAAAGTTGACTCTGTGGTCGCTGTTGTCCTTCCTAGGCACCGTCATTTGGGACAATTGAGAAGATGGCGGAATCCTCCGGTGTACCGACCGCTGGTGGACCTGTTGACAATGGAGGAGAGACATTTAATCGTCACCTACAGGTTTGACCGTGCCACTATCCAGGAACTATGTACCCAGTTGGAGCCAGACCTGATGTTACCAATCCCCCCTGACGTGCAGGTGCTGTCAGTGCTCCATTTCCTTGCAAAGAGTCTTTTCAGACAACAGTGGCCATGGCATCAGGGATGGCCCAGCCTATGTTTTCCAACGTGCTGTCCAGAGTGTTGGCTGCCCTGCTGAAACACGTAAGGAGATACATCATTTTCCCTGAGGTGGAAGATTTGGCTACAGTGAAAGGTGACTTCTATGCCCTGGGACATATCCCCAACATCATAGGTGCTATTGATGGGACCCATGTAGCTCTGGTCCCCCCCCCACACGAGTGAACAGGTGTACAGGAACCGGAAGAGTTATCATTCCATGAATGTACAGATGGTATGTTTGGCAGACCAGTACATCTCGCAGGTAAATGCTATGTTTCCTGGCTCAGTGCATGACGCCTACATCCTGCAGAATAGCAGCTTCCCTGATATGATGGGTCAACTCCAGAGGCACCGTGTGTGGCTATTAGGAGACTCTGGTTATCCCAACCTGTCCTGGCTATTGACCCAGTGAGGAATCCAAGGACCAGGGCTGAGAAACGCTACAATGAGGCCCATGGGTGGAGTAGGATGGTGATTCAACGCACCTTCGGCCTCCTGAAGGCCAGGTTCAGGTGCCTCCATATGACAGGTGGTTCCCTATTCTACTCACCGAAGAAGGTGTGCCAGATCATCATCGCCTGCTCGATGCTTCACAATCTTGCATTGTGACGCCAGGTGCCTTTTCTGCAGGAGGATGGTCCAGATGACGGTGTTGTGGCAGCTGTGGAGCCTGTGGACAGTGATGAAGAGGAAGCTGAGGAAGAAGACAACAACAACAGGGAGTCAGTCATACAGCAATATTTCCAGTGACACACAGGTGAGAACATTTTAATTTCTACCATTACATTCACTGTCACACGTCTTCCTCTATCCTGTGTATAATTTCATAGGATTATTTGGTAACTGAGTTGTACTTTTCCATTACGGTTTCACAGGTGTGCTTACCAACGTGTGCCATATGCATGCATCCTTCAAGGACTTGTGATGTGTGACATAGGTATGTTGCCTTTACAACTAGAAACACATTTTGACACTGTCATTGATAATACATTTTACCAAATCATAGACTGACTCCAGATTGTTTTGTGGTTCAAGGGTGTTTATTTAAGTGCTCAAAAATGGAGGGGGGTTGTAAAATGATGAGGGGTGATGGTGGAGGAAATGCCATGGCAGAGTACAGTCTATTAGTCTCACAGGTTCACTGCCCATATGGGCATAGGAAGTGGAGCTGGGGCAGTTAAAGTATGGACAGGGTAACAAAGTGGGACAGTGGGAGGACAATCAGGGTGGTCTCATTTCCTGGCGGGGTCTTGCCATCTTGCTCTGTCCTGTTCCTGGATCTCAGGGACCTCTTGCATGGTGGTTGTCCATCTGCAGGGGGTGGGGTGGTGGTGTGGTGGTCCTGTGGCGGGGCGTCCTGTCTACTAGCGCCGGCAGAGGTGGTGGGCAGTTCATCGTCCATGCTAGTGTCATGGGCCCCTTGAAGTGCCACGGGGTCCCTCAAGGTCTGCTGTATGTCCTTCAGCACCCCTACGATGGTGCCCAAGGCGGAGCTGATGGTCCTGAGCTCCTCCCTGAACCCCAAATACTGGTCCTCCTGCAGGCACTGGGTCTCCTGAAACTTGACCAGGACCGTCGCCATCGTCTCCTGGCAGTGGTGGTATGCTCCCATGATGGAAGAGAGGGCCTCGTGGAGAGTGGGTTCCCTTGGCCTGTCCGCCCCCTGTCGCACAGCAGCCCTCCCAGTTCCCCTGTGTTCCTGTGCCTCCGTCCCATGGACCGTGTGCCCACTACCACTGCCCCCAGGTCCCTGTTGTTGTTGGGGTGGTGGGTTATCCTGGGTTCCCTGTAGTGGTGGACACACCGCTGATTGACCTGTCCTGGGTACGGAGGTTTGGGGCCGCTGGGTGGGTGCTGTGCTGGTGTTACCAGAGGGTGGAAGGTCAGTGTTGGGCTGTGCCTGTGCAAGGGGAACCGACTGTCCCGAGGCCCACGATGGTCGGGTTGGTCATCAGGATCCAGTAGGGCAGAGCTGCTATCGTCACTGTGGGCCTCTTCTGTGGGTGGAGTGGAGTTGTCTGGACCCTCCGGTGTGATGACGGTCCTTTGTGATCCTGCAGGGGCATAAGAGCATGATTATTGCATGTGTGTGTGTCATGGTGTGCAATGGGTGGGTGAGTGTGTACCCCAGTGCAAGCATTCCTGTGTGGGGGCTTGTGTGATGATGGTTGGGGGGGTGTTCTGGGTATGTGCATTGAGCATGGTTTAGTGATGGATGTCCATGCTTAGTTTTGTCATGCAGGGCTTGGTGTTGGGATGTGTGGTTTGTGTTCTTAGCACATTAGTGAGGAGTTGGAGTGATAGGGGATGGTGTGAGGGTGGGGGTGTGTGATAGCATGCAGGTAGGGTGGGGGATATGATAGTTAAGATTTGACTTACCAGTGTCCATTCCTCCACCGACTCCTCCGAGGCCCTCTGGAAGCATGATGGTCAAGACTTGCTTCTCCCATGTTGTTAGTTGTGAGGGGGGAGGTGGGGGTCCGCCGCCAGTCCGCTGTACCGCGATGTTGTGCCTGGAGACCACTGAACACACCTTCCCCTGTAGGTCATTCCACCTCTTCCTGATGTACTCCCGATTTCTTGGATGCTGTCCCACAGCGTTGACCCTGTCGACTATTCTGCGCCATAGCTCCATCTTCCTGGCTATGGATGTGTGCTGCACTTGTGAGCCAAATAGCTGTGGCTCTACCCATAGGATTTCCTCCACCATGACCCGGAGCTCCTCCTCGGAAAACCTGGGGTGTCTTTGGCGTGACATGGGGTGGTGTGTGTGATGTGTGGGGCGTGTCAGTGTTGATGTGTGTGGTGATGTGTAGTGGTGTGTGGTGTTTTGTGCGTGGATGTTGTGTGGGTGATGGTGTTGTGTGCCTCTGTGTGGTGGGATTGTCTATTCTGTGCTGTTTCTCTGGGCTTCGTGAATAATTTTTGGTCGTAGGTGTTTGTGGGTGATGTGGGTGTGTGTTTTATATTGTGTTGGGTGTGTGGGAGTGGTGTTTGTATGTGTATCAGGTGTGTGTATTTTGAATTGTCCAATTTGGCAGTGTTTTGGAGATGTGTGTGTATTTTGAGCACGGCGGTGTGTACCGCCAATGGAATACCACGGTTGAAAGACCGCCGCGTGGATTCGTGGGTCGTAATAGCATGGGTGTGTTTCTGTTGGCGTAGAGTTGGAGGTTTTGTTTTCGCCACTTTAACACTGACCTTTGGTGTGGCGGACTTGTGTGGGTGTCTGAATTTCGGCGGATTCCGAGATGTGTGTCATAATAGCTGTGGCGGAGTTCCGCAGCGGCGGCGGTGTATTGGCGGTCTTCTGCACGGCGGTAAGCGCATTTTACCACCAATGTTGTAATGAGCCCCATAATGAGGAACCTTTCATTACACATAACAATCTAAATATTGAGAAATAAATATGAATATTCTCCACAGCAAACAACTTAAAGAACCTTAGTTATTGTCAAACCGGGATTATGGACAGGACTTTTAAAATGTGTCCAAAACCATTCATTTAGATAAAACCCATACACGGTGAATATCAAAATGTAAATGTTTTTTTTATATATGCTCTACCACCAAATAAGCAAAGCGTACACTTACTATGACCTCTTAAACCACATAAGACAAATAACTCCTACCCCCCAAAAATAATCATGGACTCTGAGCAAGACATGATTCAAACCATTAAAAAATGATACCCCTACAGAGGCATATACGTATGTTACTATCATTTCAATCAAAGTATTTGGGGAAATCTCCAAAAATCTGTACTTAGAGGCACATTTATGAACTTAGTGGGCAGCACAGCACAACAGGTCACCTTGCTGCGCTGCCCTGCGTCACAGGGAAAGGGCAGGAATGCACTGGCTTAATCCAATATGGTGTATTCCTGTCCTTTTCCCTTGCAGGTGTGCCATTTTGGCAGCCTAGCACCATTGCAGGCACCCTTGCACCATGGTGGGAGGGTGCCTGTGCTGTAGCACTATTGTGTTTGTGCAAAAAGGAGCACCTTCCTCTAAATTGAAAACCTGAGAGGGTTTTTTCTTCTTTCTGCATCACACATAGACAGAGGAAAAAACAAGGAGCAATAAACATATTTCTCCTCAATATACTTCCCTTGGGGAGACATACCTTTTTGGTACATTCTCAGGTTTACAAGGTCTTGTAAATATGTTAATGCATCAAAATTCATGAGAGTTGCCCGGGAACACACATGCTGCATCAATGGAACGCCTACCCATGGCAGAGTATCAGAAAGTAATGATTTGTGATGCAGTGCATTACTCCTATTTTTGGAGCTACTCAAATCCACGCAAAGGCCCTCATTACGACTCTGGGGGTGAGTGATAAAGTGACGGTAATACCACCAACAGGCTGGCAGTAAGTACTGCTTAAATTATGACCATGGCGGTGATAACTCCCATAGACAGCCAATGTACCACACCAACCACCAGGGCGGAAACAACACATACCGCGGCAACAGCCATCAACAGCCAGGCGGAAGAAAACGTACCACCCACCATAGCATGACACATGAATTCTCCACCTTTTCAGTGGCGGAACCAATGCCATCAAAGGCCTGGCGGAAACAGAGCACAGAAGAGAAAGGACTCACAATCGGAGACACAGGGAAGAACAAACGCCGCCATGGAACCCGAACTGCAAGTCTTCCCAATTATCTTCTACGTTATGATCCACCTGGAACACCAATGACGACGAAGACGACGACAATGAGTATGGACGCCTAGCACACAAGGGAGGGAGGGAAATGAGAGTGACACACACACACACACACAACACACACCAGGCACACACACACCATACACACAACCAGCTGCACACATAAACCATGACACGAGGCACTATAACACAAGGACCAGAGTACAGATCGACAGAAAATGTATTAGCATTGCAAAGCCCACCACATGAATGAAATATATACAAATGTTCACAAAGGGCCAATGCTGAGTCCAAAGTCATAAGGGCACACATGGCCACAAGGCACAGTCCAAGGCCCAACTTGTATCCTGACATCATCCAGAGAGAACACTGCACGGGCATCATTTTGCAAGTGGACAGGCACCTCAGGGGGATGAGGGGCATCTCAGTCGAATATGGGAACTTCCCCACTGGTTCTGGAGGGGGCTCCATGCCCATGTCTCATTGCTAGGGAGTCCACGGTCACAGTCTCTGAGCTAGGGAACATGCCCAATGCTTCTGGAGGGGGCCACTAGTGCAGCAGTCCCTGGAGGGTGGCCTACATGTCCTCCAATGGTGGTGATGGCTGCACTGCCTAATCTGGCGGTGAGGACTGCACTGTGGCAACAGGTGATGGTGCCTCCTGGGCAGCCTCTACTGGTGGTAATAGCTGCACTGCCTCAGCTGGTGGTGAGGGCTGCTCTGTGCCAACAGGTGATGCCTGGCCTGCCTGGCCTGCCTCTGGTGGTAGTGATAGCTGCACTGCCTCAGCTGGTGGTGAGGGCTGCTCTGTGGCAACAGGTGATGGTGCCTCCTGGCCTGCCTCTGCTGGCAGTGATAGCTCCACTGCCTCAGCTGGTGGTGAGGGCTGCTCTGTGGCAACAGGTGATGAGATGCCTCCTGGCCTTCCTCTGTTGGTGGTGAGGGCTCAGTGACCACATATGGTGGCAGTGGTGGCGGGTGTTTCACCCTCCCAGCCTTCGATGGAGTTGAGGGATTCATTCCCTCCATGGTAGGAGGTGCGGTCACCTTCCCCTTACTGGCTGTTTGTGTTGTGGGCTCTTTCCCCTTCCTGGCTGTTTGTGTTGTGAGCTCCTTCCCCTTTCTGGCTGTTTGTGTTGTGGGCTCCTTCCCCTTCCTGTCTGTAGGTGTTGTGGGCTCCTTCCCCTTTCTGGCTGTTGGAGTGGAATCCCTCACAGTCCTGCCTCCATGACTAGGAGGTGCCTTCACTGTCCCCGTGAACTTTTTGGCTGACTTGCTGGGCTGGATGGTTGGCACACTGGTTCTATGGGCAGGACGGAGGAGGGGGAGGGAAGAGGTCAAGTTGTGCAAGGAAAAGCTTCTTAGGGATGGTGGGGTAGGAGGAAGGATGGGAGTGGAGGTTGAGGGAGTGGTTGTTAGAGGTGTACGTCTGCTGGACTTGGGTGCAGGTGCATGGGCAGTGTGCTGATGTGAGGTGGATGGCTGTTGGGTGTCTGAGTGCTTGTGTTTGTGTTCTTTACGAGGGGCAGACACAGTGGAAGAGGACACAGAAGACAAGTGGATGGATATTGTGGAGGTATCTGCTAGTGAGGTGAGTGTTCTGCTTGGTGTGGTGATGTTGGTGGTGGATGTTGAGGAAGTGCATGCAGGTGTTAGTGTGGATGTGACTGGGAGGAAGGTGGAGGAGTCGGAGGAGGGGGAGATAGTGGAGGTAGTGGATGTGGTTGTGTCTGCAACTGTCTGGTGTTTGTATGAGGGCTTGTGGGATGAAGTGTAGTGCTTGTGTCTGCCTGTGCCACTCTTGGGTGTTGGCTTGTGTGCATGCTCATCGGTTTGTGTGCCTGGGATGGGTTGGGGTTGAGGAGAATGGGACTGGGAAATTGTAGTTGGAGGGGGGAACAGTAGAAACAGGGACAATGGCTGCCATCAGAGAGGAGGCCAGAGCCAAAACCGATCTCTGCTGGGCCACCAATCCACCGTGAATGCCCTCCAGGAATGCATTGCATTGCTGCATCTGGTTGATTGCCCTACAGAGATGGATCTCAGGAGGTCAATAGCCTCCTCACTGAGGGCAGCAGGGCTGACTGGGGTAGGGCCTGAGGTGCCTGGGGCAAAGGAGATGCTCACCCTCCTGGGTGAGTGGGCAGGGGCAACTCGCTGAGGATTCAAAAGGCGGTGAGGTCCCACTGTGTGGATGCAGTTACAATTTCACTGAGTGCCCACATTTCTACCGCAAGTTAAATGTCTTCCTAAAAATAAAATTGGATTTGGAGCAACATTGAAAATGTCTATAGCTTTGTTGATGAACGCTATACGTCTCAAGACATTTTGGGGCATATTTATACTCCGTTTGCGCCGAATTTGCGTCGTTTTTTTCGACGCAAATTCTACGCAAAACTAACTCCATATTTATACTTTGGCGTTAGACGCGTCTAGCACCAAAGTTCATGGAGTTAGCGTAATTTTTTTGCGTGAACACCTTCCTTGCGTTAATGATATGCAAGGTAGACGTTCCCGTCTAAAAAAATGACTCCCAGGCATGTGCGTGGTATTTATACTCCCGGGCAAAAATGACGCCCGGGAGTGGGCGGGGCAAAAAACCCCACATTTGCGCCTGAATTTAACGCCTGGGTCAGGGCAGGCGTTAAGGGACCTGTGGGCTCAGAATGAGCCCAGAGGTGCCCTCCCCTGCCCCCAGGGACACCCCCTGCCACCCTTGCCCACCCCAGGAGGACACCCAGGGATGGAGGGACCCACCCCAGGGACATTATGGTAAGTTCCGGTAAGTATTTTTGTAAAAAAAAAATTGTGGCATAGGGGGGCCTGATTTGTGCCCCCCTACATGCCACTATGCCCAATGACCATGCCCAGGGGACAGAAGTCCCCTGGGCATGGCCATTGGGCAAGGGGGCATGACTCCTGTCTTTGCTAAGACAGGAGTCATGTTAATGGGGGATGGGCGTCGTAAAAAAATGGCGCAAATCGGGTTTTTTGACTCAACCTGACTCAACCTGACTTGCCCCATTTTGAGACGCCCATACGCCATTTTCCCCTACGCCGGCGCTGCCTGGTGTACGTGGTTTTTTTTCACGCACACCAGGCAGCGCCGGTCGGCTAACGCCGGCTAACGCCATTCTATAAATACGGCGCCCGCATGGCGCTTCAGAATGGCGTTAGACAGCGCTAATTTTTTTGACGCTAAACTGCGTGAGCGCAGTTTAGCGTCAAAAAGTATAAATACGGGCCTTTGACTCTGAGAAATAATAACTGCATCCACACAGTGGGACGTCACCGCCTTTTGAATCGTGTTTTTCCATGGAGGACTAGGGTCCAATGTCCTCTGGTGAAGTTCCTACGCGCTACAATACTAATCGGCAATTGTATACAGGGAGTATTGTGGTTTTTTGGACCCCCCTTCTTTCTATTGGAGCAACTCGCTGAGGGCCTACTGGGAGGGTGGTGCTGGTACGGGGGTGGCGGCTGTACCTGCAGCTGGGTTGGTCACAGAGGTGTCCACCACCACCAGGGAGCTTCCATCAGAGGAGGTACCTGAGTCTGTGTTGTCTCCTCCAGCCTCTGCCGTGGTGCTCCCCCCGCCCTCTGCCTCCTAGGTCCTGTGGGATGCAGCTCCCTCTGTCACTGATGCCCCTGCTCCTATGCCAGATGATGCTAATGCACAGAAGGATAGGATGACAAAACAAGAAAGGGGGGAGACAAAGGATACACTGAGTCAATGATTGCACCAACACCACTATTAGCATACACATTATCGTCACACAAAGGGAACAGGCCTAAGCACTATGCATTGCTCTTCCAGTGATATGGCTAGTCACTAAGGGAAGATGAGGACCACACACCGCCAAAAGCAGTACTCCTGGTACCCACAATGCCCTGGCTGAAATGCACTGCTAACAAGCTACTTTACCTGTATTTGCCATACAGCCATTACCTTCAGTTGACCCACGCGGCAGTGTCTGGCCTGGCCTTAGGAGAACCCACTAACACACATCCACCACCCGGATACCACCTCACCAGCCAAAATGTGTAAAGAAACCCACTGTACTCACCCCCTTGTGGCTGCTGTGATTCCCTCAAGCGCCCATCCAGCTCAGGGTAGGCCACCGCCAGTGTGCGGGCCATCAGGGGGTCAGGGTCCGACAGACACCCCTTCCTAGTTGGGAGGCCATCCGCTGCTGGGCCTCTACAGTTTTTCATGCCCAGCGTCCTAGGTCCCCCACAGTATCCGACAGTGGGTGCTCCGCCTGCCATAGAGCCCTATGGTCTGCACGTCTTGGTAATGGCACACAATATTCCCTTCTTTTGATGGGCGCTGACCTGCAGAGGCAATACAGACAGGAGAACACCATTAGACAAACAGTCCAGCCTGTCACACAAATGGCCTACCATACCCATTTCCACCACCATTGGCACACACATAGCCCAGAGCACAACATGTACACCACCACTAGACATTCCCCCCACCCCCTTACATGCATCCTTCCCACATGCATCGTGCCCAAAATGTACTCACCTGTTGATCTGGAGGCCCATACAGCTCTCTGTACTGGGGTAGGACCCCATCCACCAGTCGCTCTAGCTCCTCTAAAGTGAAAGCTGGGGCCCTTTCCCCAGTCACAAGGGCCATGGTATGTTCCAGACAGTGGTCACAGCAGCACACAGAGTGTAGGTGTTCTCCTGTTGAAGGTCAGGAAACAAGAGAGGATTGAGATAGAAAATGGCGGTCACGTCCGCAGTGGTGTACACCGTCAGCACCGGCGTAGATCCCCATTGTCCACTGTACTCCATAGAGCCCATATTATCTAATGAGGAGTTGCATGGCGGTGCAAGACCGCCTTCTGCCACGACGCCCAACATCAGTGGAATTACCTCACTTCCATCTGTCTCTCCCTACAGGACAGGTGGTCGCCATTTCGGGGAGGTCTGGGGACTCTGGGTAGGTGCTGTGGTGTTGGATCCTGATGGGGAGGATCTGTGGTGGTCTGTGAGTGGCTTGAGTGTCCGGCTGTCCAGTAGTCCTTGATGGGACAGGTAGGTCATCCAGACCAGGAGTCCAGTGTTACTGTCATCACTTGGGACATCTTCTGGTAGGGGACTGGATAGTCGTGGCACCTCCTCTACACTGTCATTGGCTGGGGTACCTGTCTGGATGTAAGTGATGTATTATGCTTCGTATCTGTTACATATTGTACATCCCTGGCCTCCCGTCAATGGTTGCTGGTGCCCTGCCACCTTTTGTTTGTGTATGGTGATGTGATGTGTGATTGTTAGTTTCCCTATGCTGTGCTTGCTTTGGTGATGGGTATCCATGCATGGCTGGGAGGGCTGTCCTTGCATGGGTATAGCATGCAGGTGTTGGCATTGGGGTTAGTCATATGTGTAAGTGTAGTACTTGGGATGAGTGGAGTGATGGGAGTGAGGGTGAGATGGCATGCAGGTATGGGGGGGTGATAGGTATTAAGGGGGTCATTCTGACCTTGGCGGTAAAAGGGCCATACCGCCAGTCAGAACTCCGCCATACTACTGCCGCGGCCGCGGTAAACCGCCACAGTCATTCTGACCACCAACTGTGAATCCGCCAAAAACCCGACATCCAAGGAAGGCCGCCTCATCAGCGGGCCGCGGAAAACTGGAGATGACCAAACCTCCACCGCCACGCCAACACAAACACGCCCATGCCATTCTGACCCACGAATCCACGCAGCGGTCTTTCAACCGCGGTATTCCATTGGCGGTACACACCGCCGCGGTCAAAATACACACACACATACAAAACACTGCCACATTGGGCAATTTGAAATACACACACCTGACACACATACCAACAACACTCCCACACATCCATACATCTATAAAACACACACCCACATCACCCACAAACCCCTACGACCGAAGATCAGAGACGAAGGAGAGAGAGACACATCACAGAATAGAGAGCTACATCACACAGAGGCACACTACACCATCACACACACCACATAGAAGCACAAAGCACCACACACCAACACACTCATCACCATATACACCACCCCACACCTCATCCACACCACCCCATGGCACCCCAAAGGCACCCACGCTTTTCGGACCAAGAACTCCGGGTCATGGTGGAGGAAATTATAAGAGTTGAACCGCAGCTCTTCGGCTCACAGGTGCAGCACACCACCATAGCCAGGAAGGTGGAGCTATGGCAGCGGATCGTGGACAGGGTCAACGTGGTGGGACAGCATCCCAGAAATCGAGACGACATCCGCAAACGCTGGAACGACTTAAGGGGAAAGGTGCGCTCGATGGTCTCGCGACACAACATCGCAGTGCAGAAGACTGGCGGGGGACCCCCACCCACTCCACCCGAATTCACAGCATGGGAGCAAGAGGTACTAAATATCCTGCATCCTGATGGCCTCGCTGGAGTACACGGAGGAATGGACTCTGGTAAGTACAATCTCAACTACTTCACCCCCCCCAGAATGCTAACCCCCACCACCACCCTCACCCCCAACCCCCCATCACACATCCTCCCTGAGAATGACTCTCCAGCACAACCCACCCAACACCAACCCCTGCATGCCCCCACAAACTATGGACACCCATCACCCAAGCATGACCACTGCACATACCCCCCCCCCAAAACACCCCCACAACACCTCCCCCAAGGGAATGGCAGCACTGGGGGACAAGGGCACCAATCAATGGCACGCAATAGCACACACAGAAACAATAACCATACTCTCTTACCCCATGCAGGACCCGAACGCCAACACATCGGCCAGGAGGGTCCAGAAATGTCCATCCCCCCCCCCGGAAGAGGCCCCCAGTGATGACAGCAGCTCTGTCGACCTGGAACCTGATGACCAGCCCGGACCATCGGGGACCTCTGGACAGTCGGTTCCCCACACACAGGCCACAGCAGACCCAACCCCCTCTGGGACCAACAGCACAGCTCCCACCCAGCGGGCCCATGCCTCTGTCTCTAGGACAGGTCAATCAGCGGTGTGTCTGCCACTACAGGGCACCCAGGCTAACCCACCACCCCAACAACAACAGGGACCTGGGGGCAGTGGTAGTGGGCACACCGTCCAGGGGACAGAGGCCGGGGAAAACAGGGCAACTCGGAGGGCTGCTGTGCGACAGGGGGGGGAGGAGAGGCCCAGGGAACCCACTCTCCAAGAGGCCCTCACCACCATCATGGCAGCCTACCACCACTCCCAAGAGACGATGGCGACGGTACTGGCCAGGTTCCAGGAGATCCAGGCACAGCAGGAGGAACGCTACATGGGGTTCACCAATCAACTCACCAACATCTCTACTGCAATGGGGAGCATAGTCCAGGCCCTCAACCCGATAGAAGACACGTTGCGGGACCATGTGGCACCACACAGGGCCCCTGTCACTAGCCAGGAACAGCCTACCACCTCCGCCGGCGCTAGTGGACAGGAGGCCCCACCACAACGACAGGCCACCAGAACCCCACCTCCTGCTGAAGAACAACCACCCCGCAAGGGGAGCCTGAGATAAAAAAAAAGACAGAGTAGGATGTCAAGACCCCCGCCAGCATGAGACACCCCCTGAAGTCATCCCACTGTCCCACATTGCCACCCTGTCCAACCTTGAACTGCCCCTGCTCCATCCTTCCACAGGCATATGGACAATGCACCTGTGAGACTGAGAACTGGACTCTGCCATGGACATTACTCCACCCCCACCCATCACCGTGTTTATATCATGTACCATTATCTAGCACAAAAAATAAATCACTCAATGCACTGAAATCAAACAGGAGTCAGGCTGTATTATTTACAAATGTATAACACATTACCGATCAATTATGTTCTGTTAACTTTGTGCTGAACACATACCGAGATCAATAAGCATTAGTCCATGGGCTAACCAAGCAGTAGTCACGGAGTGGGTCATATAGCACTGAAAAGGGAAGGGAAAATCAAACATCAGTTTAAAAGAACTGGGGGGTCATAGACAAAGTTGAGAAGCAGGAGGCTTGCTGGAAAAGTAAAATGGCGTGGTTGATTCTTACCTGTGTGCTACTGAAAATACTGTTGGATAACTCTGTCCCTGTTGTCTGTGTCGTCCTCTGAGTCTTCCTCCTCTTCACTCTCCGCAGGCTCCACAGCTGCTTCAACACCACCATCTGGACCATCCTCCTGCAGGAAAGGCACCTGACGTCGCAATGCCAGATTGTGAAGCATACAGCAGGCCACGATGATCTGGCACACCTTCTTTGGTGAGTACATCAGGGATCCCCCTGTCATATGCAGGCACCTAAATCTGGCCTTCAGGAGCCCAAAGGTCCTTTCTATGATCCTCCTAGTTCGCCCATGGGCCTCATTGTACCGTTCCTCAGCCCTGGTCCGGGGATTCCTCACTGGGGTCAATAGCCAAGGCAGGTTGGGGTAACCAGAGTCACCTATTAGCCACACACGTTGTCTCTGTAGCTGTTCCATCACATAAGGGATGCTGCTATTACGCATCACATACGCATCATGCACTGACCCAGGGAACATGGCATTCACATGGGAGATGTACTGGTCAGCCAAACAGACCACCTGGACGTTCATAGAATGGTAACTTTTCCTGTTTGTGTACACCTGCTCATCGTCTTTTGGGGGGACTAAGGCTACATGGGTCCCATCAATGGCACCAATTATGTTGGGAATATGTCCAAGGGCATAAAAATCACCCTTCACAGTGGCCAAATCAACCTCCTCAGGGAAGATAATGTAACTCCGCATGTGTTTCGTCAGGGCAGACAACACTCTAGACAAAACTTTGCAAAACATAGGCTGAGACATTCCAGATGACATGGCCACTGTTGTCTGGAATGAGCCACTTGCAAGAAAATGGAGGACTGACAGAATCTGCACCAGAGGGGGAATTCCTGTGGGTTGGCGGATGGGGGACATCAGGGCTGGCTCCAGCTGGGCACACAGTTCATGGATAGTGGCACAGTCAAGTCGGTATCGTAGTATGATGTGGCGTTCTTCCATTGTCGACAGGTCCACCAGCGGTCGGTACACGCGAGGATTCATCCTTCTCCTCGCAAGTCCCAGCGGACGGTGCCTAGTAATGACAACATGGAGCACAGAGTCAAGCCAATCACTGGTACGTTCACCACAGCTTGCATAGCACACGGTTATCTATGTTTTGAAAGGCGTGTATGTGTGGCAATGCAAGGCCTAGGCCTGTGTGTCGCAGTAGGAATTATGCCATGTGGGCCCTTGAAATGGCGGCTGCCTGACCTGTGAAGTGGGACAATGGGATGTGATGTCAATGCGCTGGCGGAGCACACCGTGGCGGTAGGCGGTCGAAGACCGCTACACGGAGCCGCATTGGTTAACATTGAATGCTATGGGTGTCAGGAGCCAATGACGATGTGCGCCGGCGGTAGCGGTACGCACCGCCGCGGTACGCACCGCCGCGGGCGTGACCGCTATTTTCTATCTGCCTAATCACTCGAGACCTGATCATCCACAGGAGAGGACCTATACTGCAAGTGCTGCTGTGACCTCGGTCTGGAAGTGACAATGGCTGCTGCGACTGGGGAAAGGGCCCCTGCCTTCACGTCTGAAGAGTTGGACAAGCTCGTGGATGGGGTCCTCCCCCAGTATGCCTTACTCTACGGTCCTCCAGACCAACAGGTAAGTACACCGGGTGCACATGGAATGGGCGATGCCTGTGTGGAGTGGGGTGGATGTAAGTTGGTGGGGTGGGGGGCGAATGAGGAGTGCAACGCACGACAGATGAGAGCATGTGCCATATGGCAAGGCTGGGGAGGGGGGGCCAATCACATCTAACATGCAGTAAGTTGATGAATGTTTCCTTCCCACCCTGTACATGTCACATAGGTCAGCGCCCATCAAAAAGTCGAGATTTGGCGTGCCATCGCCAAGGAAGTCCGGGCCCTGGGGGTCCACGTCAGACGGGGCACCCACTGCCGCAAGAGGTGGGAGGACATCCGCCGCGGAACCAGGAAGACCGGCGAGTCACTGCTGGGGATGGCCTCCCAACCTAGGAGGGGTGCCAGTCGTACCCTGACCCCCCTGATGTCCCGGATCCTGGCGGTGGCCTACCCGGATTTGGATGGGCGCTTGAGAGCATCACAGCAGACACAAGGGGGTGAGTATCAGCACATTCTGCTATCTTTCTGCGCAGTGGAGGCGTCTGGGTGTGGGAGGAGGGTTGTGGGTGACATTAGGCCAGGGCACTTTCTGTAGGGTAGTCCTCTCCCTTAGGCATGGCCCTGTGCTCCCGGCCCCCACCTCTGTAGGGTGACAAGTACAGCTATTGATGGTCCAGCCTCACACATCTGCGCGTTTGTCCTCTCTTGACCTGTTGTCTTAGTCAGAAGTACTGAGTAGTGTACCCCGAATGCGCGGCTTAGTGCATGAGGCTCCTGTGTCTGTCCTCTCCGCCAACGGTGTTGACATTGCATGCACTCAACCTGGTCTTCTTTTTCTCCCCCCCCCCTTCTTCTTCATCTTCTTGTGCATGTGTGCATTAGCATCATCAGGCGGAGGAGATTTGGCATCGGAGCACGAGGGAGCTGCAAGTCACAAGGCCCCGGTGGGCCCAGGAACAGACACCGAGGGCACCAGTGATCCGGAGGGCGAGGGGAGCACCACAACGGGGACCGGTGGTGAGACCAGCGACACAGACACGTCCTCGGATGGGTGCTCCCTAGCGGTGACGGAAACATCCGGGACCCCCGCCTCTACAGGTACAGCCGCCACCCAGCGCACCAGCCCCGCCCTCCCTGCAGCCCCTCAGCCTACGCTCCGTGCCCGCTCGCCCAGGAAGGCGGGCGTCTCCTTCGCCCCAGGCACCTCAGCCCCTGCCCCTGCCACCCCTGCTGCCCTCAGTGCGGAGCTCATTGACCTTGTGAGGACGCTCATTGTTGGGCAGACTACCCTTTTGAATGCCATCCAGGGGGTAGAAAGGGAGGTGCATCGGAGCAATGCATACCTGGAGGGCATTCATTCGGGTCAGGCTGCCCATCAACGATCGTTCAACGCTCTGGCCTCAGCACTGACGGCAGCCATTGTCCCTGTTTCCAGCCTCCCTCTTCTGACTGCCTCCAGCCTGTCTCTGTCTCCTGTTCCTCAGCCTATCCCATCCACACCATCTGACCAGCCTGCACACACCTCAACACCCAAGGGCAGCTCATCCAGACACAAGCACCACAGATCACACAAACACTCACCCAAGCAACACCCAGATGCAGACATTCCAACAGTCACTGCCACCCCTGTGTCCCCCTCCTCCTCGTCTCCCTCCTCCCTCCCTGTGACGTCTACACTCACACCTGCATGCACACCAACATCAGCCAGTGCTTCCATCACCACCACACCCTCCTGTACAGTCCGCACGCGTGCAGTCACCACCCCCACAGCCATTTACACGTCCCCTGTGTCCTCTCCCACTGTGTCTGTCACCCCCTCTTCCAAGACACACAAACGCAGGCAGCCACCCACCCAAAAGCCATCCACCTCACGACAGCCTACAGCACCAGCACCTTCACCCAATGACAGCACACCTGACTCTCCTACAACCACATCCTCTTCCTCCACTCCCTTCACCACTTCTCCTACCCTTTACCTTGGCCCTAAAAAAGTTTTCCTGGCTAATCTTAACCTCTTTCCCTCCGATGACCTACCCCCTCCATCTGCAAAGAGTCCTAAGAGCACCACAGCCACCACCAGCCCAGCTTCGGGTGTCACTGTTGTGCATGGGTTCTGGAGTCCACCCTTTGCCAGCAGTGACACCTCAATCAGCAGCAAGGACGCATCCAGCCCCCCCTCCCCGGCAAGAGGACCAGGAAACACAAGGGCCGCCGTGCGAGGACTGACACGGCTGCCCCCAAGGAGCAAACTTCGCCCACTTCACCAGCCACATCATCTAGGGGAGGCAAGGGCCCGAGAGCCCCATCTAAGGAGCGTAAGGGCAGCAGGGCGGAGAAGTCAGGCAGCAGGAGCGCGGAGCAGGTGGGCCCCACATGCCACATCCCAGCTGGAAAGGAGGACACCAAAGGGCCCAGGACTCCGTCCCCGAAGGGTCCAGAAGCATCACGGTCGGAGGGTGACTGAGCAGGGAGTCCAGGCCAGGTCTGGCTCCCTTGACCTACTGGATGTGCACCACTGAACAGGGCCCGCCGTGGAGGAGAGCACCGCTGAACAGGGCCCGCCGTGGAGAAGAGCACCGCTGAACAGGGCCCGCCGTGGAGGAGAGCACCGCTGAACAGGGCCCGCCGTGGAGAAGAGCACCGCTGAACAGGGCCCCGCCGTGAAGATAGGCACCGCTGAACAGGGCCCGCCGTGGAGAAGAGCACCGCTGAACAGGGCCCCGCCGTGAAGATAGGCACCGCTGAACAGGGCCCGCCGTGGAGAAGAGCACCGCTGAACAGGGCCCGTCGTGGAGAAGAGCACCGCTGAACAGGGCCCGCCGTGGAGAAGAGCACCGCTGAACAGGGCCCGCCGTGAAGATAGGCACCGCTGAACAGGGCCCGCCGTGCAGAAGAGCACCGCTGAACAGGGCCCCGCCGTGAAGATAGGCACCGCTGAACAGGGCCCGCCGTGCAGAAGTGCACCGCTGAACAGGGCCCGCCGTGAAGATAGGCACCGCTGAACAGGGCCCCGCCGTGAAGATAGGCACCGCTGAACAGGGCCCGCCGTGCAGAAGAGCACCGCTGAACAGGGCCCGCCGTGCAGAAGAGCACCGCTCCGCTGGGCCCCGCCGTCTCAAGCACCGCTCCGCTGGGCCCTTCCTGTCAAGCACCGCTCCGCTGGGCCCCGCCGTCTCAAGCACCGCTCCGCTGGGCCCTTCCTCTCAAGCACCGCTCCGCTGGGCCCCGCCGTCTCAAGCACCGCTCCGCTGGGCCCCGCCTGTCAAGCACCGCTCCGCTGGGCCCCGCCGTCTCAAGCACCGCTCCGCTGGGCCCTTCCTGTCAAGCACCGCTCCGCTGGGCCCCGCCTGTCAAGCACCGCTCCGCTGGGCCCCGCCGTCTCAAGCACCGCTCCGCTGGGCCCCGCCGTCTCAAGCACCGCTCCGCTGGGCCCCGCCGTCTCAAGCACCGCTCCGCTGGGCCCTTCCTGTCAACCACCGCTCCCCTGGGCCCCGCCGTCTCAAGCACCGCTCCGCTGGGCCCCGCCGTCTCAAGCACCGCTCCGCTGGGCCCCGCCGTCTCAAGCACCGCTCCGCTGGGCCCTTCCTGTCAAGCACCGCTCCGCTGGGCCCCGCCGTCTCAAGCACCGCTCCGCTGGGCCCTTCCTGTCAAGCACCGCTCCGCTGGGCCCCGCCTGTCAAGCACCGCTCCGCTGGGCCCCGCCGTCTCAAGCACCGCTCCGCTGGGCCCCGCCGTCTCAAGCACCGCTCCGCTGGGCCCCGCCGTCTCAAGCACCGCTCCGCTGGGCCCCGCCGTCTCAAGCACCGCTCCGCTGGGCCCTTCCTGTCAAGCACCGCTCCGCTGGGCCCCGCCGTCTCAAGCACCGCTCCGCTGGGCCCTTCCTGTCAAGCACTGCTCCGCTGGGCCCCGCCTGTCAAGCACCGCTCCGCTGGGCCCCGCCGTCTCAAGCACCGCTCCGCTGGGCCCCGCCGTCTCAAGCACCGCTCCGCTGGGCCCTTCCTGTCAAGCACCGCTCCGCTGGGCCCCGCCGTCTCAAGCACCGCTCCGCTGGGCCCCGCCGTCTCAAGCACCGCTCCGCTGGGCCCTTCCTGTCAAGCACCGCTCCGCTGGGCCCTTCCTGTCAAGCACTGTTTATGGTTCACTGTGCCCACCATGCCTCCTCCTTGAGCAGTGGACACTGTCATCCATCAGATGGACTGTGGCTTTGCACTCCCCAGGATGGTGAAGTGGGCAAACCACCCACTGTAGAGACTTGAGAGACTGTGGCTTTGCACTCCCCAGGATGGTGAAGTGGGCAACCCACCCACTGTGGAGACTTGAGAGACTGTGGCTTTGCACTCCCCAGGATGGTGAAGTGGGCAACCCACCCACTGTAGAGACTTGAGAGACTGTGGCTTTGCACTCCCCAGGATACATCAATGGGCATGGTGGCCCCTTCGTGGATCTGGCGTCGTGGACTCATGTGGCTGTGGTGCCTCCCCCTTCACTTCCCCCTGAGGTGCCTGTAATTTTTTCATCAGATGCCCCTGCAGTGTTCTCTCCAAAGGACTCAGGTCTCCTGTGTGGGCTTTGCCCTTGTGTCGCTACACTGTAGCCCACGCACTGTTCCTTTTAACTTTCATGTACAGGACTAATTGCCTCGGTTCTCCATGGCAGTGTATATAGTATCATTTTGTTATGGATATTTTGCGTAGTTGACCGCTCCATATCAGAGTCTATTTTTTATGTAAATATTTTGTCCCCATTTATTTCTGTCTTTGCATTCTTAAGGGGGGTTTGGGTGGTGTCATTGTGCATTGTTGCTCTGCATTAGTGTGTACATAGTTTGGGGGGGGCGGGGTCGCATATGTGTGTGCCGTAAGCTTCCCTCCTCCCCCCTCCCGTGTGTCGTAGGTGCAGTACTCACCGTTGTCGTCTGCGCCGGAGTTCATACTCGTGGTAGATGAGAAGGTAGACGAGAGCAGGTAGGATGTTAAATTCGGGTTCCATGCTGTCCTCCGTACTCGTGGAGCGTGTTTTGGTGCGCGTTTTCCCGTTCGTAGTCTGTTTCCGCCGTGTTTTTATCGGCGGTGCTCCCGCCCCGGAAAAGTTGGCGGATTGGTGAGTTGTGATAGTGTGGGCGGTACATTGTCTGCCGCCTGCCTGTTGGCGGTGACCACCACGCTGTTTGTCTGCACCGCCGCGGCGGTCGGAGTGTTAATGTGGCGGGCTGTGTTGGCGGTTCCCGCCAGGGTCAGAATTCCATTTTTTCGACCGCCGGCCTGTTGGCGGGTTGTCCGCCGCTTTATCACCGACCGCCAGGGTTAGAATCACCCCCTAAATGTTGACTTACCAGTGTCTAGTCCTCCGGCTACTCCAATGAGCCCCTCAGGATGCAGTAATGCTAAGACTTGCTCCTCCCATGCTGTGCGCTGTGGGGGTCCACCGCTAATCCTCTGAATGGCGAGCTAGTGTCTTTCCCCATAGGTCGTTCCACCTCTTCCTGATCTCATCCCTTGTTCTGGGTGCTGTGTCACGGCATTCACCCTGTCCACGATTCTCCGCCATAACTCCATCTTCCAGGCAATGGAAATCTGCTGTAACTGTGCTCCAAACAGCTGTGGCTTTACCCTGACAATTTCCTCCACCATGACCCTTAACTCCTCATCAGTGAAACAGGCGTGCCTTTGTGGGGCCATGGGGGTTGTATTTTGTGAGTTGGTGAGAGTGTATTGAGTAATGTGGTGGGGTGTGTGATATGGGATGCGTGAGAAATGTATGGGTGTAAGTGGTGTGTGTTTAGTTGTCTATGTTATGGCTAACTCTTGAAGTCTTTTGCTGTTGGCAAAGGGTTGTGGGTAATGTGGGTGAGTGTTTTATCGTGGTGTGGGTGTATGAATGTCAGGTGTGTGTTTTTAGTATTGACCAATGTAGTGTTGTTTTATTTGTGGGTGTCCATTCTGATATGTACCGCCAATGGTTTACCGCCATTGAATGTCCGTCGTGGTGATTCTTGTTTCATAATATGGTGGCCGTTGTTCTGTTGGTGTAACTGTATTGATGTTCGTACTACCAGTTTACCACTGACCTTTGGGCTGGCGGATTTGTGTGTGTCATAGTATTCTGTCGGATTGGTGTGTGTGTGTCATAATATGGAGAACGGATATCCATCATCGGTGCGTTATGTTGGTGGCCGTCAGTGTGGCGGTAAGCGGCATTTATCGACAATGTTATAAGGAGGGCCAAAATACCTTTGTATTGCTTCAAAAATATGACTACAGATTCACATCACTCTTGTAACATGTTTTGGGTACAAAAATGACACAAACTGGGCCATATATGTCCCTAAGTGTAGAATATTCCCCAAACATCCAATCTGCCTTTGAAATACAAAATTATAGCAGTAGCCTATGTCCCTGTCACAGAGGTAGCCAATCACTAGAATTTACTAATGGAAACCCCTTTCTCCCAACAAATTGAAGTCAAACTTAAGGCCTGACTATGAGTTTGGTGATCTTGTCACCTGTGTCAAGGCAGCGTCTGTAACACCAACAGCCAACTAGGCAGTCCGCCAGCTGAATTATGATGTTGGCGGTTTGCTGAACTGCTGAAATATGGCCCATTACTGTTGCCAACATTCCTTGTGCCTACATGTGTCCTTTTCTCTTAAGGAAACATTCTTAATCCGCAATTTCATGCATGTTCTACCCATATTGACGGGATGCATGGAAAACTGCTTGTGGAATAGCACAGTTACAATGTGTCAGAAAGTAGATTGTTGGTAAGGGCAGGCAAGTACCTACACTTAGCAATAGGCAACCAACCCCTACTAGCTTCTGTTAGGTGTCAAAACATTAACCCCAGCTCAACCCTTGGTAGCTTGGCAACGAGCAACAAGGCTTAACTTAAAAGACAAAGGAGCATATATATACATGTTTTGCACCAAATTTGAGTCATTTGTTTTCACACAAATTCGGTGCAAAACATACTCAATATTTATACTTTGGCACTAGAATCATCTAGCGCCAAAGTTATGGAGTTAAAGTCATTTTTTGGATGTGGAAACCTATCTTGCATCAATGAGATGAAAGGTAGGCGTTCCCATGCAAAAAATGACTCTATGGCCTTAGCCCCAAGCACAGGGGTAGGAGGGGTCACATAATGGTGCAAAGGTTGCTTTGCACCATTATTTAACACCTGGGTCAGGGCAGGCATTAGGGGACCTGTGGGCCTCTTTCCATGGTGGAACACGAGAGGGACAACGGAGGATAGGGGATCCCATCCCAGGTAAATATAGGTAAGTACAGGTAAGTATTTTTCTTTATGTGCCATTGGGGGCCCAGAAATGACCCCCCTACATGGCACTGGGTGCAAAGGCCATGCCCAGGGGACCCTGGTCCCCTGTGGTGGCTATTGGGGTGGTGGGCATGACTCCTATCTTTTCTAAGCCAGGAGTCATGTGGTATGAATGATTTGTGTCAAAAAATGACGCTAGCCTGGTTAGTTGTTTTTTTTTTTCACTCCAACCTGCCTAATGTCATTTTTTGGTGCAAACCCCCCTTCTCCCATACAGCCAGCCCCACTTGTTTTTTTTCTGTTACGTCAGCCTACCCTTTGCACTGTGGAGCTCAGAAATGGTGCAAGCCGGTGCTAAACTTTTTGGTGCAAAACTGCGTTAGTCAGTTTTGCACCAAAAAGTATAAATATGCCCCAAAGTATGTAAAGCATTCAAGTATCACAAAACAGTAATAAAATTAAAAAATGAAAAAGTTTAAAAATCCCCCAAACCACTTTATAAACATAGGAAATATTGTTATCTTTGATTTGACACCAAAATGAATCAAATTGGGTAAGGGGAACCAGAGATATGAATTTTTAAGGAATTTGTTTTCTAGTGTATAGAAACAAAAAAATGCAAATCTGGTCATCTGTTCTCACCTCGACAAGGGCAAAGTCAAAGTTTCAGGCCAACCGCAATGGAGCCCTGCTCGGCTACAGCAAGCCTCAGTCCAAAAGTTTACATTCGGAATTTCGGTTTTCTTCTGCAGGACGGAGTCACCAATTCTATCTAACCTCTCTGGAGCCCTCTTCAGAATTCGAGTCTCAGGAGACCTCGGTGAAGATTTCTACGTTTGGACTTAGATGATTTTTCGGGATGAAAATCTTCATCCGGGCCAAAGTTGAATCTTGATCCGATGTCCCTGGAGCCCTCCTCAGATAAGCTGCATGGGAAGTCCCAGTCAACTTTTTATCTTCGGACTTAGTCACCTTTTTGAAGCTTTTTCTCTCCGGTGTCGGACGACACTCCACAGCACACCTATTTTGAGTCTATTCTATTGGATTGCCTTTCCAGGAGCCCCCAGAGATTTTCAGCAGTTCGAACCTGCAAGTCAGGCCAGGTCACGGTGGACGTAAGTTGGCTTGACTCTCGATGTCTGTTTGGTCCCTTTATGGAGGTTTTTTCCAAAAGTTCTCAAAACTTCTCCAAACTTATGGATCTTCTTCCAGGAGGTCTTTGAGGGTCCTTTAGGAGTTCATAGCTCACTCCAAGGTTTCAGAAGCTTTGAGTTGCTCCTTGAGGGTTAGGACTCCAGCTCCTACAATGTACCCAGCTCATACTCCAAAATGACCACTAGACAGGATTTTATGAATGGGACGCTGGTTAGCTATTTTTCACTTGTAGCAAGCAGGGAGTCCCTTCTTAAACCAGTTGAATCCACGCAAAGTCCTTTTAGTGGTGAAGCCCAAGTGTGCATCTGGAGCAGTCCTTCAACGTACAGTGCCCAGGTGCAGGTCAGGGGTCAAACAAGGCAGTCCTTCTTCAGATGTTTTTCCTTGTAGGGATCTGAGGTGTAGGTGCAGTTCTGCCATATTTATCCTTGGTCCTGGGGTGAAAAGCAGGGGACCCTGATTGTCCTATCACAGGAAAGTAACTTCCCCCTTGGATGGCCACTTCCTGGGAAGTGTGGCAAAAATCAATCCCAGGGAGCAACATTCTGCAAAAATCCAACTTGGCTGAAACTGATTTTTGGAGGTTAGATCTGGCTGGTCCACCCACTGGTGTAGCTACAAATCCTAAACACACCCCTCTCCTGCCCTCTCTCAATCTAATAAAGAGGGCACTTAATTGTCTGGGGTTGAAGGAAATGGGGGAGGTTCTGATTTGCTCCAAAGGTCCTTTCCTGTCTTTGAAGACCAGTTTGGCTTCTCTTTCCCCTATCATGTTTCACCATCTGCTGAGGCAGATCTCCTCCCTCATGAACATCCTTTGTGTTCAGCCCAGGCCACTTCACACATCATCTAGGCAGCCTGACCAGGCTGCCAGAGGCTAGACAATCAGAAAAGGGCACCACAGAGCTGAAGTTGGCAACTTTCAGGTAGATTTTTAAAACTCTTTACCTGAACTAGTTTTATTACATCCAACAATGGCAAGTTGTGGGATTTATTATCACAATTAATTTGATACCAAACTCAAGGTATCTGCCTCTTATGGGGACTTTGTTTTTTAAGCCTATAGAGTCCATTCACTACTGGGACGGAAAAACAAATTTAGCTTTTTTACTTCACCAGGGCTCTTAAAAAAACATTTTTTGAGGTCCCTGCATATAGTTACAGGGCAACCAACCCTGGGGGAACATAGGGCACACCGTAGGGGTGACTTATATGAAAAAATAAGGTAGTTTAACACTTTGGAAGTACTTTTAATTCCAATGTTGAATTTGCATATAATGTTAGTTTAAAAACAACCAGCAAGGCAGGCCTTGAAAACTACACTGGACACATCGGCAGCTCACCTATGGGTGCACTATCTATACTGGAGTCCCTAAACTGATATGCCCTACCATACACTAGGGACCTAAAGGTAGGTTGGTACTGCCAATTCTCATTAGCCTAATTTGCATATCCACTTTACATACAGCACTGGCCCTGAGACTGATAAGCAGTACCCAGGTCACAGCCAAGCGTCAGTAACCACCAGTATCTGTCCAAAAGGTTTAGAGGTGACCAGGGAGAAAAGGAGGACTTTCCTACACTGCCCCAGATGAAAGGTGATGGGTACTAACCTACACCATGGTAGTCAGCTAAGTGGAAAAATCTGGACAGGCCATCTGCATTGGCATGGGCACACCCAGGTCTATGTTCCACTGTAAATTCCATCCCCCTTAGGGAAATGGACCACCTTAACAGTTTTGGGTTCTCCCCCCTCATTTGCATCAGCCATCTGAAAGGTCTGTGGTCAGTTTGACCATGGAAGTGAGTGTCAAACAGGTATGGCCACAACTTCTTCAGGGAACAGACCACAGCACAGGCCTCCCTTTCAATTGCACAATAGCACTTCTCTTTGGGGAGTAGTCACCTGCTGATGAACGCAGCTGGCTGATCCTGGCCCTCTTCAGTAACTTGTGCTAACACTGCCCCAATCCCTTCTTCTGAAGCATCTGTTTGCACTATAAACTATTTGCTATAGTCAGAGGCCAGTAACACTGGTGCTGAACACATAGGGGGTCATTATGACCCCGGTAGTCGGTGGAAATGTGGCGGTAGTACTATCAACAGGCTGGCAGTACATACTGCCACATTACGACATTGGCGGGTTGGCTGCAGCCAACCCACCAACGTACCACACCAACCGCCATGGTGGTAGCAGCCGCAGGGCTGCAGATAACAATCTCCAACCCGGCGGCTGCTATAGTCCCGGGGGCAGCATTATGACCCTGCCTACCGCCATGGGTTTTGTGGCATTCGTGATGCCACGAAAACCATGGCGGTAGGCCCTACCAGTGACAGAGACTTCCTTCCCTGTCATTGGTAGGAGGCCCACCCCCTAACACTCCCTAGACAACCCCCTCCCCCCTCCATCCACGCTCCCCCTTACAATCCTCCCTCATACACACACAGTCTCAGGCACACACCGCGCATTCGCGCACTCACTCACACAAGCATACACGCATTCATACACACATGCATCCATTGCTTCATGCACACATTCGTACACACATCCAAACATACACGCAGACATGCATTCACATTTACATTCATACACGCATTCTCACACATGCACACACACATGTAAGCAACACTACACACTCATTTGCATGCATACACACACTCACACATTCATGCACAACCCCCACACACACACAACACCCCCATCAGAAACCCGACTTACCTGAATCCAGGGGGTCTTCTGGCAGGGGACGGGATGGGGTGCTACTACCGCCAGCAGCGCCCACCAGCAGAATACCACCAGGCTGTGTTATTTTTCATAATACGGCTGTCAGCGGTCTACTAGTGTGGCGCTGCTGGTGGTAGCAGCGCCACCTTAACACCGTCCGCCAGCATGGCCACAGCCGGATTTCCACCCTTCTTGTGGTGGAAATCCAGCTGTGGTTATATTATGGCGGACGGATGTTAGCCGCGGCGATGGTCTTTTGCCAGCCGTGACCGTGGAGGTACTTACTGTCAAATTTATAATGTGGGCCTTAGACTGTTTCAGAGTGTCAAAGGCTTTTTTACACTCTGGGGTCCACATTACTTTCTTGGGCTGATTCTTTGAGGTGAGTTCTTTCAGAGGGGCCACATGGTCCCATAATTTTGAACAAGCCCCCTGTAGTACACAGTCAGGCCAAGAAAGACCCTGACCTAAGTCTGGGTTTTAGGAGCCTCCCAATCCAGGATAGTCTAGATCTTAGGCTAGAGAGGTTGTCTATGGCTTCCACCAACAAGGTGGCCCAGGTACACCACTGAACATTGCCCTATCTGGCACTTGCCTACCTTGATAGTCAGGCCTGCTTGGAGCAGGGCCTGAAACACTTCCTTCAGGTGGACCAGGTGATCCTCCAAGATGGAACTAAATACAGCTATATCATCCAGATAAGCTACACTGAAAGAGTCCAACCCAGACAAGACTCAGTTCGCCTGTCATTGGAAGGTGGCAAGAGTATTCTTCCAACCAAAGGGCAATACTTTGAACTGAAAGTGGCCTTCTGGAGTAGAAAATGTTGACCTTTCCTTTGCTCCTGGACTTAAGGCATTCTCCCAGTATCCTGAGGTCAGGTCAAATATATTCGGGAACGTGGCATCCTCCAACCTATCAATGAGCTCATCAGCTCTAAGTATGGGGTGAGCATCAGTCTTGGTGACTGCATTTAGACCTATGTGATCTATACAGAATCTTAATTCCTTTTTCCCACCTCGAGGATTGGGTTTGGGTACAAGTACCTTTGGAATGGCCCAAGGCCTATCAGAGGGTTCAATTACCTTGAGATCCAACATCTTAGCCACCTCAGCTTTGATATTGACCTTGACCTGGTTAGACAGCCTGTACAGCTTTTTCTGGACAGGCAAGCTGTCACTTGTGTCAATATCATGGACACACCAATTGGTGAGTCCAGAGGTAAGAGGGAACAGAGCAACAAACTGCTCCAAAACTTGTCTTCAGTCTTTCTGCTGTTGAGCTGTCTACTTGGGAGAGATAACCACTCCCTCCCCCTTCCCATCCTGTCAATTGGTGGAGAGGTGGCCTGGCAGAGGTTCACTCTCCTCCTTTCCCTCTTCAGTGACCATAAGCATGGTCATATCTGCCTTGTCCTGGTGGGGTTTCAGTCTGTTTACATGCCGGATCATATGAGGATTCCAGGGGGTGCCAAGGTCAACCAGGTAGGTGACCTCACCATTCTTCTCCAAAATTTGAAAGGGCCCAGTCCATTTGGTCTGAAGTGCCCTGGAAGCCAAAACCCACACCAGCTGACCTGAGTGATACTCAGGTGTGCTAGCCTTCTGGTCACGCCAGAGCTTCATGAGCTATTGGCTGGCCTCCAGGTTGCCTTCTTCACATACTCAGCCATGTGTGACCCGTGACCCTGCACATAATCCAGCACATTCTGCTTGAACTCATGGAGGGGCTTCTCCCAAGACTCTCTCACTAAGCACAATGGGCCTCTTACAGAGTGCCCAAACAGTAACTCAAAGGGACTGATTCCAACCCCTTTGTGTGGCACCTCCCTGTGGGCAAACAGCAGGCATAGGAGGAGAACATCCAATCTCCTCTTGGGTTTGTCAAACAAATCCATGATCATGCCCTTCAGGGTCTTGTTAAATCTTTCCACCAGACCATTGGTTTAGGGATGATAGGGGGTGGTGAACATATAGGTAACACCACACTCATCCCACTTTGCTTTCAGATAGGATGACATAAGGTTAGTACCCCTATCTGAGACCACCTCCATTGAGCATCCTACTCTGGTGAACATACCAGGTAGGGCCCTAGCCACTGTGGGAGCAGTGACTGTTCTGAGGGGTATTGCCTCATGGTACTTGGTGGCATGGTCCACAACCATCAAAATGCACCTGTTGTCTGAGAAATTTGGTGAGTGTAGGGGACCAACAATGTCAACGCCACCCTCAAAGGGAGACCCAATCACTGGCAGTGGTATCAAGTGAGCCTTTGGCTGGCCCCCTGCCTTGCCGCTGGCCTGGCAGGTGACACAGGAGTGTCAAAACCCTTTGACTTTGTCTGACATGCGGGCCAATTGAAATTGTTGACCAGCCTGTTCCAGATCTTGGTCTGCCCCAACTGTTCAGCTAAGGGAATATCATGGCTTACTGTTAGGAGGAACTCTTTATACTTCTGTGAGACCACCACTCTCCTGGTTGCCCCTGGTTTGGTGTCCCTTGCATCCGTGTAGAGAACTTCAGCCTCCCAATAAACCTTAGTGACCACTCCCCTGTCCATCACCACCCCAGGGGTGGTTCCCAGAGTTCCTCCAGTGTGCCCTTGGCATTATTGGATTCTAAGTTGTAATAGGGACACTTTGGAGACCTCTGGGTGGCCAGTGCCAGCAGGTGACGTCAGAGACCCCTCCTGATAGGTGCATACCTGGGTAGGTAGCCAATCACCCTCTCACGGCTATTTAGGGTCTCTCTTCTGGGTGTTTCCTCAGATTCAGCTTGCAAGACTCCTCCAAGAATCCTCTGCATCCTCTGCTTCAGCTTCTGACTGTTGGATCAACCGCAGACTGCTCCAGGAACCACTGTAACTGCAACAAATTATCTAGGACAACTCCTGTGACCTGCAACTTCAGCTCCAGCCAGCATTTGCAACAGTTTCCAAGGTGTGCTTGCTCTGAGGACTACCTGTCTTCACCTTGCACCAGAAGAACCAAAGGAATCTCCCATGGAGAGATGGAGTCACTTCCCTGCTTCTGCAGGCACCCTTCTGTGACAATGACTGGTACTCTGGGACTCCTCTCCTGATGATGAGCGTGCTCTCTGGAACACAGGTAAGAGTTTGCCTCCCTGCACTGTGACAGTACCCCTGTGCACTACGTCTTCTCCAGCTCCTTGGACTTCTGTGCACTTCTTCCAAGAATCCTTGTACAGTGGAGCCAAGGTCCCCAGCACTCCATCCTGCGATGCACTGCTCCCTGAGTTGTTCTCCTGTGGTGTGGGACCTCCCAGAGTAGTGCTGCAATGACTGCACTTTGCATCGTCTTTGTCCCCATGTTCTGGGACTCCTGTGGGTGCTGCCTGGTCTTCTGAAGACTCTCTGAAGTGCTGAGAGCCCCCTCTGTCTCCTCAGTCTGAATTGAGATCCCAGGTCCCTCCTGGGTTCAGGCAGCTCCTTTTTGATGCACACTGTGTACTTGCTTGAACCAAGGCTTGATGGTGGAATCCAGTGACAAAAACAGGCTGCATCCAACAACTTAATGTAGGACATCACCTGCACCAGGCAGGAACCCACAGCCATCTTCTTTGGTGCTCTTCTGAACTCTTCTTCTCACCGGAGAATCCACTTTTTGCACCATCTTCTAGATTAGCAGGGGGCTCCTGTCCTTCCTGGACTATTCTTCGACTTCTGGACTTAGGGGGTTATTACAACTTTGGAGGAGGTGTTAATCCGTCCCAAATGTGACGGATATGCCACCAGCCGTATTACGAGTTCCATAGGATATAATCGACCCGTAATACAGCTGGTGGTATATCCGTCACTTTACCATCACTTTTGAGATGGATTAACACCTCCTCCAAAGTTGTAATAACCCCCTTAGTCTCCTCTCTCCACAGGTCTTCAGGTCCAGGAATCCTTTGTTTGTTGATTGCAGTCTTGCTTTGTTCTTGAAAAATCTCTTTTCATGACTTGTAGTGTGTCCTGAGGAAACTTGCTTGTACTTTACTCCTGCTTTCCTGGGTTCTGGCTTGGAGTACTTTACTTACCTTTGGTGCTTTCTTACACTACAAGTGCCCCTCTACACACTACACTTGCCTAGGAGGGAATTCATGATTCTCAGTCCACTATTTTAGTATATGGTTTGTGTTGCCCCTAGGCCCATCACAATCTATTGTATTTTCTACTCTTTGCACTATTTTATGACTGTTTACTTACATGATTTTGGCTACTAGTGTATATATTGTGTATAATACTTACCTCCAGAAGGAGTATTGCCTCTAAGATATTTTTGGCCTTGTGTCACTAAAATAAAGTACCTTTATTTTTCAGTAACGCTGAGTATTGTCTTTTATTGTGTATAGGTACTGTGTAAGTATAGTGGTATTGCGGGAGCTTTGCATGTCTCCTAGTTCAGCCTAAGCTGCTCTGCTACAGCTACCTCTACAGAGCCTAAGCTGCTAGAACACTGCCTACATTCCACTAATAAGGGATATCTGGACCTTGGATATGGTGTAAATACCTTAGGTACCCACTACAAAGCAGGTCAGTCTCCTACATTGGTGGTGCAGCGGCGGGATAAGTACTTGCAACTGCTTTACCACTTTGCTACTAGTGCTTTTCACAAGAAAAGTGTACTCCAATACTTAGAGCTATACACAATTGTACCTAGCAGCCATTTTTCACTTTCTAAAAGTTCTTTCAAACTTTCTAAAATGTTTCAAACGTTGTGGATTTTGTTTTTTCTTTTCTCTAAAAAGTTAGGTCAAATAGTTTGCTAACTTTTAACTCTTCTCCCTAACCTCTTTCTTTCATTATGTCTGTTGTAGAGGCTACCCCCGGGTTGTTAAGACCACTTATGAAAACTTGAATTTCAAAAGTCTGAGGGCTCTCTGCTTAGAAAGACGTTTAGGTATTGGGAAGAACCCCAACAAGGAATTTCTCTTGAATCTCCTCTTGCAAGATGACCAGGAACATCCTACTGGTCAGTTACAGTGAGAATTAGAGGTAGAGGGAGATTCCACCCAGGTAGATTCAGCAGAGAGTCCCGAAGATCCAGGGGAGGGTCCTTCTACAGATCTTTGCCTTAACAAACCTCCTAGTGTAGCTGGTAGTGGGAAAGGTTCACACACAAGTAGGGCACCCTTCACACCTGGAGTCCAGGTCATTAGGGTTACACCTGTTAGGGAGAGGTCTAATTCTGCTCATTCTCATATCACCTCAGTCTCTGAAGGGTCTCACATCTCCCACCCTGAGGATAACTCCTGAGATAGGGAACCCAGAAAGCTCAGATTGGAAGAGGCTAGACTGAGGCTGAAACAGCAACAGCAGGCCCTAGATAGGGAAGTCTTAGCTGTAGAAAGAGAAAGGTAGGGTTGGGGTTAGTTCCCCATGGTGGCAGCAGCATGGAAAGTTTCAGGACTCATGAGGTCAGGGAGGACAACATTAGCTCTAGTAACTTACACAAAATTGTTCCCCCATAAAAGGTGGGGAATGATATTCAAAAGTGGTTTGCTGCACTTGAGAGGACCTGTAAGGTTCAACGGGTCCCTCAAAGCAGTGGGCTGCTGTACTTTTGTTGTCCTTCTCTGACAAATGGAGGGACAGACTCCTCCCTGTTAGGGAGGAGGATGCAGACAACTACAACATTTCAAAGAATGCACTCATTGATGGTTTTGGCAAAACCACAGAGCAATACAGGATCAAGTTTAGGGAAACCAAGAAAGAATCTTTACAAGATTAGGTTGACTTTGTGGACTGCTCTGTGACAGCTGTAGAAGATTAGCTAAATGGCAGTAAAGTGTCGGATTACCAGGTTCTACATAATCTGATTTTGAGAGAGCATTAATTGAATAGTTGCATGTCTGATTTTTTGCACCAACATCTTGTGAACTCAGATCTGAGCTCTCCCTAAGAATTGGGAAAGAAGGCAGACAAATGGGTCAGAACAAGGGAGAGCAGAAAAGCTCAGACAGAGGTGACAAAGAAAATAAGAAAGATCGAGAAAAATCTGAGGATAAGCATGGGGATACAAATAAGCACAAAGATCCTTCTTCAGGTCCAAAACACTCCTCTGGGGATGGGGATAAATCATCTTCCTCTTCTCATTCTGCATATGATAATAAGCCCTGGTGCTATGTGTGCTGAGGTAAAGGCCATAGGCCAGGGGTTAAGTCCTGCCCAGGTAAAGCCACTGAGCCTACCACCACTAATACATCAAGCTCTAGTGCCCCTACCAGTTGTGATAATAGTGGTGGAACTACTGGCAATAGTCAAACAAAGGGTGTAGTTGGGTTCACTTTTGGGTCCATCACAGAAACTGGGGTAGGCACTCCCAGGACAATTTCTGTCACACCTGGTGGCATTGGCCTTGCCACCTTAGCTACTTGTCCCCTTAACATGGACAAGTACAAGCAGTCAATTGTAATAAATGGTGTTGAGGCCCAGGCCTATAGGGACACAGTTGCCAGTACCACCTTGGTGACTGAAAACCTGGCGTCACCTGCACAACACCTCCTTGGACAGAAGTACCAGGTTACTGATGTCAACAACTCCACTCAGTCTCTCTCTAGCTGTAGTTCAACTTAGTTGGGTTGGAGTTACTGGCTCAAAGCAGGTGGTGGTATCACCTAGCTTACCTGTAGACTATCTCTTAGGTAATGACCTAGAGGCCTCAGGTTGGGCTGAGGTAGAGTTTAGGACCCATGCATCCATGCTGGATATCCCTGAGGAATTGCCTCCTCTCATTTCAGGAGAAATGAAAAAGCAAAGGAGAGAAAAAGGCCTGAAATCTCCGGATACCTCTCCACCAACAGGTAAAAAGAATATCAAAGTATCCCTTCCCCACCCTACCACTAAGGATACAATTCCTGTGGTGGGAGAAACGTCTCCTGGGGTGGAACCTGTACCAAAGGAGCCCTTAGCTACCACAGCTGGACTCCCAGAGGTAAAAGTATCTCTCTGTGGAACCACAAAGCCAGATGTGCAAAATTGCACTGTTGTAGTAAATTTGGAGCAACCCTCCAGCCCTCCCAGAGAAACTTTAGTGCAGCAGCCCTGCACTAACTCTGTAAACTTAGGAAAACATCAAGAATCCTCAGCAACTACTACTTCATCCTCGGATCAACCGAAGCCTGCTCCAGGAACCGCTGTAACAGCAACAAAGTATCCACAAGGGATACTTTTCTTCTGCAACTTCAGCTCCAGCCAGCAACTGCAACAGTTTCTATGATGTGAATGCTCTGAGGACTCCCTATCTTCACCCTGCACCGAAGGACTGAAGAAATCTCCTGTGGCTGACAGAGTCACTCCTCTGCTGAAGCAGACACTTTCTAAGTCGACGACCAGTTCCCTTGGACTCCTCTCCTGGTGACGAGCGTGCTCCTTGGAACACAGAGTTTGGACCTCATGGACAGAGACTGTCCTGAGGTCCTGCTGTCCCAATTTGGAGGAGGTAAGAACTTGCCTTCCCCCAGAATGACAGTACCACTGTGCACCGCGTCTTCTTCACCTCCTGAGGCCTTTGTGAACTATTTGCAAAATTCCTTCTTGTACAGCCTGGCCAAGGTCCCCAGCACTCTATCCTGTGACGCTCAACTCGCTGAATTGTTGTCCGGCGGTGTGTGACCTTCCTTTGTAGTGCTGCACCTACGCATTTTGCACCTCATTTGTCCTCATGTCCTGGGACTCCCGTGGGTGCTATCTGGTGTCCTGAGTGCTCTCTGAAATGCTGACAGCCCCTCTTGCTCCTCACACAGAGTTGAGGCCCCCAGGTCCCTCCTGAGTCCGGATAGCGCCTACTTGACACAAAAAGTGACTTTGCCTGAACCATGGCTTGTTCTCATTTACATCCAACTTCACGACGTGGGACATCCATTGCATCATGCAGGAACCCGCTGACATCTTCCTTGGGTACATTTCTGCAGTCTTCGTCCAACCGGGGACTCTTCTTTTGTACCCTCTTCTGGATTCGCAGGGTCTCCTGTCCTTCCTGGAACTTCTTTCAACTTCTGGACTTGGTCTCCTTACTTTTCAGGTCTTCAGGTCCAGGAATACACTGTTTGTTGTTTGCAGACTTGGTTGGTTCTTGCAACAATTCCAATCACAAGGTGTAGTGTGCCCTAAGGAAACTTGCAGTACTTTACTCCTGCTTTTCTGGGCTCTGGGGTGGGGTAATTTACTTACCTTTACACTATTATTACACTCCCAGTGATTCTGAACACAATACACTTGTCTAGGGGGGAATTTGTGATTCGCATTCCACTTTCTTAGTATATGGTTTGTTTTGCCCTTAGACCTATTTTCTCTGATTGCATTCTATAGCATTTCCTATTGTTTGCAGTATTCTATGTCTAATTACTTGCCTTATTTTGGTGTCTAGTGTATCTATTGTATATAATACTTACCTCCAGAAGGAGTATTGTCTCTAAGATATTGTTGGTACTGTGTCACCCTAATTAACCACCTTTATTTTGGTAACACTGAGTATTGTCTTTACTTGTATATAAGTAAGTATTGTGTAACTATAAGTGGTATTTCAGGAACTTTGCATCTCTCCTAGTTCAGCCTAAGCTGCTCTCTATACATTTCACTAATAAGGGATAACTGGACCTGGTATAAGGTGTAAGTACCCAAGGTACCTACTACAAACCAGGCCAGCCTCCTACAGCGTGGTCGATGTAAGCCGGCTTGACTCTCGATGGGGAGTCGGTCCCTTTATGCAGCTTTTTTCCAAAAGTTGTCCAAACTTCTGGATCTTTTTCTGGAGGACTTTGAAGATCGTTTAGGAGTCATCAACTCAACCCAAAGTTACAGAGGCTCTGATTTGCTTCTTGAGGGTTAGGACTCCAACTCCCAGAATGCACCTGGCTAAACTCTGAAATGACTACTGGACAGTTGTCAGCTGGGCAGTTTCTTCAGGATTTGATGCAGGGGACTATGGCTAGCGATTGTTCATGAGTACCAAGCAGGGAGTCCCTTTTTGAACCAGTTTAAGCCAAGCAAAGTCCTTTTAGTGGTGAAGCCCAAGTGGGCAGCTGGTGCAGTCCTTTAGACTGCTGTGTCCAGGTGCAGGTCAGGGGCTCAGCAGGGCAGTCCTTCTTCTTCTGATGCTCTTCCTTGTAGGGATCTGAGGTATGGCTGCCATATTTATCCTTGCTCCTGGGGTGAAAAGCTGGGGGCCTGATTGTGCAATCATAGGGAAGCCTTTTTCCTCTTGGAGGACCACTTACTGGGAAGTGTGACAAGCATAAATCCCAGGGAGCAACATTCTTCAAAAATCCAACATGGCTGAAACTGATTTATGGAGGTTAGATCTGGCTGAGCCCAACCACTGGTTCAGCTAAAAATCCTAAACACACCCCTCTCTTGCCCTCTCCTATTCTAAGCAAGTGGGTGCCTAATTGTCTGTGGTTGCAGGAAATAGGGGAGGTTCTGAGCTGCTCCACATGTCCTTCCCTGCTTTTGAAGACCAGATTGACTGCTCTGCCTCCTATCCTGTTTCACCATCTGCTGAGGCAGATCTCCTACCCCAGGCACATCTTTTGTGTTCAGCCCAGGCTGCTTCACAACTTATCAACGCAGCCTGACCAGGTTGCCAGAGGCTGGCTGATAGAAATGGGGTCTTTGGTTGTAAGTCAGGTTACCCCCTGTCCAAGCAAGGACCCTCACTCTAGTCAAGGTAAAAGAGAGTCACCCTCAGCTAACCCCTTCTTACCCACTTGGTAGCTTGGCACGAGCAGTAGGCTTAACTTCAGAGTGCTACGTGTAAAATATTTGTACCAACACACACAAAGTAGCTTAATGAAATCACTACAAAATGACATAACACAGGTTTAGAATAATGGAAGATATTTATCCAAACAAAACAAGACCAAAACAACAAAAATCCACAATACACAAGTCAAGTTATCACTAAAAATACAAAAAGAGTCTTCATGTAATTTATACACACACTAACGCTGTTAGCGTGACAATGTACCTTGGGTGCATCAAAAATAACCCCGCTCGGGTAAGTGTGCATCAAAAAGGGCTTGTGATGTGTCGATTTCGCTCACGTGCAAGACCTTGCGCCATTTCTCCTTTGTCCATATCGAATTGCGTTGTTTTTTATCTCCGCAGGAGAGCGATGCATCAATCCAGTCTGCACTCTCAGGTCCAGGCAGGCCTTGCGTTGTTTTTACACACCCAGCAGTGTTTGTATCAGAAATTCAGCCGCACAATGGTCCGAAAACCAAGCTTCGCGAGTTGCAAACTCCCCAGTCTCCGTCAGCGATGCTGCACGTAATTTCTCCAGTCACGGACATCAATCTTCCGGTTGTGTTGCAGACGAGTGTCGATTTTTAGCCACGAAGCCAGCGGCGTGTCAATTTTTCAGTCACAGATTGGAGTTGCGTCAATATTTTCCCTGCACGGCGGTCTGTGCGTGGATTTCTCACTCTCTGCAGAGACTCCAGGTGCTGGCAGAGACAAGTCTTTGCTGTCCCTGAGTCTTCAAACATCAGGAGGCAAGCTCTAAATCAAGCCCTTGGAGATCTGCACAAGAAGGAAGGCAACACAAAGTCCAGTTTTGTCCTCTAGCACAGGCAGAAGCAGCAACTGCAGGATAGCTCCACAAAGCACAGTCACAGGGCAGCTCTTCTTCCTCGGCTCTTCAGCTCTTCTCCAGGCAGTGGTTCCTCTTGGTTTCCAGAAGTGTTCTAAAGTCTGTGGTTTTGGGTGTCCTTCTTATACCCATTTTCTCCTTTAAAGTAGGCCTACTTCAAAGCCAATTCTCTCTTGATTGTGAAATCTTACCTTTCTCAGGCCAGGCCCCAAACACTCACCAGGAAGTTGGAGACTGCAATGTGTGAGGGCAGCCCTTTCAGGTGTGAGTGGCCACTCTTCCCCTCTCTCCTAGCATAGATGGCTCATCAGGAAATCAGACTACACCCCAGCTCCCTTTGTGTCACTGTCTAGTGTGAGGTGCAACCAGCCCAACTGGGGAATCCACAAACAGGCAGAGTCACAGAAATGGTTTAAGCAAGAAAATGCTCACTTTCTAAAAGTGGCATTTTTAAACACACAATCTTAAAATCAACTTTACTAAAAGATTTTTTTATTTTTTATTGTGAGCGCAGGGACCCCAAACTCCACATGTTCATCCGCTCCCAAATGGAATCTACACTTTAATCAGATTTAAAGGTAGTCCCCATGTTAACCTATGAGAGGGACTGTTCTGCTTTCCTACATATCTCCTACCGGAGCTTACAGAACCTCTCTGGAATGCACTTCTGAGTTCAAAGAAGAACTTTATTGTTGTTAATTCTTCCCCACCCATAAGTTCATGAGAGACAAAATTAGTAGATTTCAAGCACACGTTTAAAAGAGTAGTTTCAGCAATGAAAGCAAAATATATCACAGTACTTCTCAGTTGCAATGTACACAGCAAATATATATGATTATAGCATAGCAAAGCATAACAGTCAAATTCATCACCGTGTGGGCAAGGCGGCAGGGCCTGTCTTCAGCTTCATCTTTCTGGGGTCTGCAAGTTGATGACTCCGGTCAACTGCGAGAAAGAGATTATCTACCCAAACGGGAGACTGCCAACTGACGTCTAGCTCCAGCCTGAAGTCAAGCAGATTCGAATCAAACTCACTGTAGCACAGAGTCATCCTTAAAAGCAAACTCAGTGTGAGATTTGAACGACCTTGGAGAATGGCCAGTTCTCTTGAGCCATTCCACTCTCAGACTGGATTGCGAGGTAAACACAAAATCTATGTGCTCTTATCAGCTAAGGTCTGGTGTGAAGAAAACAGCATGGTCCATCTTGTGGAAAAACACAGCTTGGAAAAAACAGAGACATCTCTGCAATGTCTCAACTGCAATGTCTAACCCCACGTTAAAGCCAATAGGCAGCTAGCCTAAATATCAAATGTAATGTCTAATGTCATGTCAAAGCCAATAGGCAGCTAAACTGCTGATGTCGTGTCAAACCCAATAGGCAGCTAACCTAACTATCAAATGTAATGTCTAATATCATGTCAAAGGCAATAGGCAGCTAAATTGAATACAGAATATACGGGGTGATTCCAACCATGGCGGTCGGTGATAAAGCGGCGGCCAACCCGCCAACAGGCAGGCGGTCCAAAAAATTGTATTCTGACCCTGGCGGGAACCGCCAACACAGCCCGCCACCTTAACACTCCGACCGCCACGGCGGGACACACAAACAGTGCGGCGGTCACCGCCAACAGGCAGGCGGCAGACAATGTACCGCCCACACTATCACAACTCACCAATCCGCCACCTTTTCCGGGGCGGGAGCCCCGCCGATAAAAACACGGCGGAAACAGACTACGAACGGGAAAACTTTCACCTATACACACTCCACGAGGACGGAGAACAGCATGGAACCCGAATTAAACATCCTACCAGCTATTGTCTACCTGGTCATCTACCATGAGTACGAACGGCGGCGCAGACGACAACGGTGAGTACTGCACCTACGACACATGGGAGGGGGGAGGAGGAAAGCTTATGGGCACACACATATGCGACCCCCCCCCAACTATCTACACACCAATGCAGAGCACCAAGTCACAGTGACACCACCCAAACCCCCCGAAATAATGCAAAGACATAATTAAAGTGAGAAACAAAATTAATGTATAAAATAGGTTCTTTGAAGTCATGGTAAAATAGCAATATGAATTGTAAAAAATCAAGTAAGAACATTGCGAAACCGATAAACATAGGCAATAAGTCCTGCACAGTCACTTAAATTTCCACTGTCCGTGGGCCAAAGTGTATCAACACATGGGCAAAGCCCACACAGGAGACCTGAGTCCGTTGGAGAGAACACTGCTGGGGCATCAGATGACAAAACTACAGGCACCTCAGGGGGAAGGGAAGGGGGGGCACCTCAGCCACATGAGTCCACGACGCCAGATCCACGAAGGGTCCACCATGCCCACTGTGCCATCCTGGGGAGTGCAAAGCCACAGTCTCACAAGTCTCTAAAGTGGGTGGTCTGCCCACTGTGCCATCCTGGGGAGTGCAAAGCCACAGTCTCACAAGTCTCTACAGTGGGTGGTCTGCCCACTGTGCCATCCTGGGGAGTGCAGAGACATACGCCATCAGGTGGATTACAGACTCCACAGGTAATGGAGGAGTCAGGGTGCCCAGAGTGCAGCGTGAACACTAGCTCGACACAGAACCGGCACTGTCAATGGGCCAGCGGTGCTTGACAGGAAGGGCCCAGCGGAGCGGTGCTTGACAGGAAGGGCTCAGCGGAGCGGTGCTTGAGACGGCGGGGCCCAGCGGAGCGGTGCTTGACAGGAAGGGCCCAGCGGAGCGGTGCTTGAGCCGGCGGGGCCCAGCGGAGCGGTGCTTGAGACGGCGGGGCCCAGCGGAGCGGTGCTTGACAGGAAGGGCCCAGCGGAGCTGTGCTTGACAAGAAGGGCCCAGCGGAGCGGTGCTTGAGACGGCGGTGCCCAGCGGAGCGGTGCTTGAGACGGCGGGGCCCAGCGGAGCGGTGCTTGACAGGAAGGGCCCAGCGGAGCGGTGCTTGACAGGAAGGGCCCAGCGGAGTGGTGCTTGAGACGGCGGGGCCCAGCGGAGCAGTGCTTGACAGGAAGGGCCCAGCGGAGCGGTGCTTGACAGGAAGGGCCCAGCGGAGCGGTGCTTGAGACGGCGGGGCCCAGCGGAGCGGTGCTTGACAGGAAGGGCCCAGCGGAGCGGTGCTTGAGACGGCGGGCCCAGCTTAGCGGTGCTTGAGACGGCGGGGCCCAGCGGAGCGGTGCTTGACAGGAAGGGCCCAGCGGAGCGGTGCTTGAGACGGCGGGGCCCAGCGGAGCGGTGCTTGACAGGAAGGGCCCAGCGGAGCGGTGCTTGAGACGGCGGGGCCCAGCGGAGCGGTGCTTGAGACTGCGGGGCCCAGCGGAGCGGTGCTTGAAACGGCGGGGACCAGGGGAGCGGTGCTTGACAGTAAGGGCCCAGCGGAGCGGTGCTTGAGACGGCGGGGCCCAGCGGAGCGGTGCTTGACAGGAAGGGCCCAGCGGAGCGGTGCTTGAGACGGCGGGGCCCAGCGGAGCAGTGCTTGAGACAGCGGGGCCCAGCGGAGCGGTGCTTGAGACGGCGGGGACCAGCGGAGCGGTGCTTGACAGTAAGGGCCCAGCAGAGCGGTGCTTGAGACGGCGGGGCCCAGCGGAGCGGTGCTTGACAGGAAGGGCCCAGCGGAGCGGTGCTTGAGACGGCGGGGCCCAGCGGAGCTGTGCTTGAGACAGCGGGGCCCAGCGGAGCGGTGCTTGAGACGGCGGGGCCCTCTTCAGCGGTGACTTTCTGCACGGCGGGGGCCTCTTCAGCGGTGCCTTTCTGCACGGCGGGGCACTATTCAGCGGTGCCTTTCTGCACGGCGGGGCCCTATTCAGCGGTGCCTTTCTGCACGGCGGGCCCTATTCAGCGGTGCCTTTCTTCACGGCGGGGCCCTCTTCAGCGGTGCCTTTCTGCACGGCAGGGCCCTCTTCAGCGGTGCCTTTCCGCACGGCGGGGCCCTATTCAGCGGTGCCTTTCTGCACGGCGGGCCCTATTCAGCGGTGCCTTTCTGCACGGCGGGGCCCTATTCAGCGGTGCCTTTCTTCACGGCGGGGCCCTCTTCAGCGGTGCCTTTCTGCACGGCGGGGCCCTCTTCAGCGGTGCTTGTCCAGTCATTCAAGGGAGCCAGACCTGGCCAGGACTCCCTGCTTAGTCGCCCTCCGACCGTGCAGTTGCTGGACCCTTCTGTGACGGAGTCCTGGGCCCGTGGGTGTCCTCCCTCACACCCGGGATGGGGCTTGTGGGGCCCTCCTGGTCCGCGCCCCTGCTGGCTGACTTCTCCGCCCTGCTGCCCTTGCCCTCCTTCGATGAGGCTCTCTGGCCCTTGCCTCCCCTGGATGTTGTGGCAGGTGACGGCCCAGGACTTTGCTCCTTGGGGGCAGCAGTATCAGTCTTCTCGCGGCGGCCCTTGATTTTACGGGTCCTCTTTCCAGGGGGGGGGGGGGGCTGGCTGTCCCCTTGCTGCTGGCTGATGTATCAGTGCTGGGAAAGGGTGGACTCCAAAACCCGTGCACAATGGTGACACTTGAAGCAGGGCTGGTGGTGGCTGAGGTGCTCTTGGGACTCTTAGCAGATGGAGGGGGTGGGTCAGGTGGGGCAAAGAGGTTAAGTTTGGAGAGGTAAAGTTTTTTAGGACCAATGTAAAGGGTAGGCGTAGTGGGTATGGGAGTGGAGGAAGAGGATGTGGTTGTAGGAGAGTCAGGTGTGCTGTCTTTGGGTGCAGGTGCTTGTGACGTAGGCTGTCGTGAGGTGGTTGGCTGTTGGGTGGGTGGCTGCCTGCGTTTGTGTGTCTTGGAAGAGGGGGTGACAGACACAGTGGGAGAGGACACAGGGGACGTGTAAATGGCAGTGGGGGTGGTGACTGCACGAGTGCGGACTGTACTGGAGGGTGTGCTGGTGATGGAAGTACTGGCTGATGGTGGTGTGCATGCAGGTGTGAGTGGAGACGTCACAGGGAGGGAGGAGGGAGACGAGGAGGAGGGGGACACAGAGGTGGTAGTGACTGTTGGCATGTCTGCATCTGGGTGTTGCTTGGGTGAATGCTTGTGTGATCTGTGGTGCTTATGTCTGGATGAGCTGCCCTTGGGTGTTGAGGTGTGTGCAGGCTGGTCTGATGGTGTGGATGGGATAGGCTGAGGAACAGGAGACAGAGACAGGGTGGAGGCAGTTAGAAGAGGGAGGCTGGAAACAGGGACAATGGCTGCCATCAGTGCTGAGGCCAGAGCATTGACCGATCGTTGATGGGCAGCCTGACCCGAATGAATGCCCTCCAGGTATGCATTGCTCCGATGCACCTCCCTCTCTACCCCCTGGATGGCATTCAAAAGGGTAGACTGCCCAACAATGATGGTCTGTAGGAGGTCAATGACCTCCTCACTGAGGGCAGCAGGGGTAACAGGGGCAGGGCCTGAGGTGCCTGGGGCGAAGGAGATGCCCGCCTTCTTGGGCGAGCGGGCACGGAGCGAAGGCTGAGGGGCTGCTGGGAGGGCGGAGCTGGTGCGCTGGGTGGCGGCTGTACCTGTAGAGGCAGGGGGCCCGGATGTTGCCGCCACCGCTAGGGAGCCCCCTTCCGAGGACGTGTCGGTGTCGCTGGTGTCACCACGGGTCCCCGTTGTGGTGCTCCCCTCGCCCTCCGTATCACTGGTGACCTCGGTGTCTGTACCATGGCCCACCGGGGCCTTGTGAGTTGCAGCTCCCTCGTGCTCCGATGCCAATTCTCCTCCACCTGATGATGCTAATGCACACATGCACAAGAAGATAAAGAAAAAGGGTGGGGGGAGAAATAAAAACAGGTTGAGTGCATGCATTGTCAACACCGTTGGCGGAGAGGACAGACACAGGAGCCTTATGCACTACGCCACGCAATCGGGGTACACTACTCAGTACTTGTGACTAGGCCAACAGGTCTATGGACAACAAATGTGCACATGGGTGATGCTGGACCATCGATTGATGTACTTGGCACCCTACAGAGGTGGGGGGCGGGGGCACAGGGCCATGCCTAAAGGAGGGGACTACACTACAGAAAGCGCCCTGGCCTAATGTCACCCACAGCCCTCCTCCCCCACCCAGACGCCTCCACTGCGTGTAAAGATAGCAGAATGTGCTGGTACTCACCCCCTTGTGTCTGCTGTGATGTCCTCACGTGCCCATCCAAATCGGGGTAGGCCACCGCCAGGATCCGGGACATCAGGGGGTTCAAGGTACGACTGGCACCCCTCCTACGTTGGGAGGCCATCCCCAGCAGTGACTCGGCGGTCTTCCTGGTCCCGCGGCGGATGTCCTCCCACCTCTTTTGGCAGTGGGTGCCCCGTCTGTTGTTGACCCCCAGGGCCCGGACTTCCTTGGCGATGGCACGCCAAATGTCGACTTTCTGATGGGCGCTGACCTATTTGACATGTACAGGGTGGAATAGGAAATATCATCATTTTTCTGCATGTTAGATGTGATTGCCCCTCCTCCCCAACCTTGCCATGTGGCACATGCTCTCATCTGTCGTGCCTTGCACTACTCATTCTCTCCCCACCGCACCATCTTACATCCACCATACACAACCCAGGCATAGCCCATTCAATGTGCACCCAGTGTACTTACCTGTTGGTCTGGAGGACCGTAGAGTAGCGCATACTGGGGGTGGACCCCATCCACAAGTTTCTCCAACTCTTCAGAAGTGAAGGCAGGGGCCCTTTCCCCAGTCGCAGCAGCCATTGTCTCTTCCAGACCGAGGTCACAGCAGCACTTGCAGTATAGGTCCTCTCCTGTGGATGATCAGGTCTCGAGTGATTAATCAGATGGAAAATGGCGGTCACGCCCGCAGCGGTGCGTGCCGCCGCGGTGCGTACCGCAACAGCCAGCGCACCTCGTCATTGGCTCCTGAAACCCATAGGGTTCAATGTTAACCAATGCGGCTTCGCACAGCGGTCTTCGACCGCCTACCACCACGGTGTGCCACGCCAGCGCATTGACCTCGCATCCCACTGTCACACTTCTCAGGTCAGGCAGCCGCCATTTCAAGGGCCCACATGGCTTAATTTCTACTGCGTCACACAGGCCCAGGCCTTGCATTGCCACTCATACAAGCCATTCAATGCATAGCGATTTGTGTACTGTGCAAGCTGTGGTTACGTACCTGTGGGTTGCTTGACTCTGTACTCCATGTTGTCCTTCCTAGGCACCGTCCGCTGGGACTTGCGAGGAGAAGGAGGAATCCTCCTGTGTACCGACCGCTGGTGGACCTGTCGACAATGGAAGAACGACATATTATACTTCGATACCGACTTGACCGAGCCACTATACATGAACTGTGTGCCCAGCTGGAGCCAGCCCTGATGTCCCCCATCCGCCAACCCACAGGAATTCCCCCTCTGGTGCAGGTTCTGTCAGTCCTTCATTTTTTGGCAAGTGGGTCTTTTCAGACAACAGTGGCCATGTCATCAGGGATGTCTCAGCCTATGTTTTCTAAGATTTTGTCCAGAGTGTTGTCTGCCCTGATGAAATACATGCGGAGCTACATTGTTTTCCGTGAGGAGGTTGATTTGGCCACTGTGAAGGGTGATTTCTATGCCCTTGGACATATCCCCAACATCATTGGTGCCATTGATGGGACCCATGTGGCTTTAGTACCCCCAAAAGACAATGAGCAGGTGTACAGAAACAGAAAAAATTACCATTCGATGAATGTGCAGGTGCTCTGTTTGGCTGACCAGTACATCTCCCATGTAAATGCCAAGTTCCCTGGGTCAGTGCATGACGCGTATGTTATGCGAAATAGCAGCATCCCTTATGTGATGGAACAGCTACAGAGACAACGTGTGTGGCTAATAGGTGACTCTGGTTACCCCAACCTGCCTTGGCTATTGACCCCACTGAGGAATCCCCGGACCAGGGAAGAGGAACGGTACAATGAGGCCCATGGGCGAACTAGGAGGATCATAGAAAGGACCTTCGGGGTTCTGAAGGCCAGGTTCAGGTCACTGCATATGACAGGTGGATCCCTAATGTACTCACCAAAGAAGGTGTGCCATATCATCGTGGCCTGCTGTATGCTTCACAATCTTGCATTGCGACGCCAGGTGCCTTTCCTGCAGGAGGATGCTCCAGATGGTGGTGTTGTAGCAGCTGTGGAGCCTGTGGAGAGTGAAGAGGAGGAATACGACGGGGACGACACGGACAACAGGGACACAGTTATACAACAGTACTTTCAGTAGCACACAGGTAAGAATCACCCACGCCATTTTACATTTACTTCAGGCCTCCTGCATCTCTACTTTCTGTGTTTCCCCCCAGTTCCTTTTAACAGATTTTTGACTTTCCCTTCCCTTTTCAGACCTGTATGACCCACTGCGTGACTTCTGCTTTGTTTGACCATGGACTAAAGCTAATTGACATTGGTATGTTGTCATCACAATGTAACTGAACATTATTGAACCGTTATGTGTAATACATTTGTTAAGAATACAAGCAGACTCCAGATTTTTGAAGTGCAATTAGTGATTTATTTTTAGTGCTACATATAGGTCCATGATAGTAAAACGGTGATGCGTGGGGGTGGAGTAATGTCCATGGCAGAGTCCAGTTCTCAGTTTCACAGGTGCATTGTCCATATGCCTGTGGAAGGATGGAGCAGGGGCTGTTTAAGGTTGGACAGGGTGAAAATGTGGGACAGTGGGATGACATCAGGGGGTATCTTATGCTGGCGGGGGTCTTGGCATCCTACTCTGTCTTCTTTTGTGATCTCAGGTTCCTCTTGCGGGGTGGTTGTTCTTCAGCAGGAGGTGGGGTTCTGGTGGCCTGTCGTTGTGTGGGGGCCTCCTGTCCACTAGCGCCGGCGGAGGTGGTAGGCTGTTCCTGGTCCAGGCTAGTGACAGGGGCCCTTTGGGGTGCCACATGGTCCCGCAATGTGGTGACTATCTGGTTGAGGGCCAGGACTATGGTCCTCATTGCAGAACCGATGTTCCTGAGTTCGTCTCTGAACCCCATGTACCGTTCCTCCTGCTGTGCCTGGATCTCCTGGAACCTGGACAGTACCGTCGCCATCGTCTCCTGGGAGTGGTGGTATGCTCCCATGACGGTGGTGAGGGCCTCTTGGAGAGTGGGTTCCCTGGGCCTGTCCTCCCCCCCCTGTCGCACTGCAGCCCTCCCAGTTCCCCTGTTTCCCCGGGCCTCTGTCCCCTGGACGGTGTGCCCACTACCACTGCCCCCAGGTCCCTGTTGTTGTTGGGGTGGTGGGTCAGCCTCGGTGCCCTGTAGTGGCGGACACACCGCTGATTGACGCGTCCTGGAGACAGAGGCATGGGCCCGGTGGGTGGGAGCTGTGCTGATATTCCCAGAGGGGGTTGGTCTGCTGTGGCCTGTGTCTGTGTGTGGGGAACCGACTGTCCAGAGGTCCCCGATGGTCCGGGCTGGTCATCAGGTTCTAGGTCTACAGAGCTGCTGTCATCACTGGGGGCCTGTTCTGGGGGTGGGATGGACAAATCTGGACCCTCCTGGCCCGGTGTGTTGGCGTTCGGGCCCTGCAGGGGTAAAAGAGTATGGTTATTGCTTCTGTGTGTGCCATGGCGTGCGATTTGTGGGTGCCCTTGTCCCCCAGTGCTGGCATTCCCTTGTGGGAGGAGATGTGAGGGTGGTTTTTGGGGGGGGATGGGTATGTGCAGTGGTCATGCACAGGTGATGGGTGTCCATGGTTTGTGTTGGCATTCAGGGTTTGGTGTTGGGTTGGGTGGGTTGTGCTGGTGAGACATTGGCAGGGAGGATGTGTGCTGGGGGGTTGGGGGTGAGGGTGGGGGTGTGGGTTGGCATGCTGGTGGTTGGGGGGGGTGAAGTAGTTGAGATTAGACTTACCAGAGTCCATTCCTCCGGCTACTCCAGCGAGGCCGTCAGGATGCAGGATGTTAAAGACCTCTTGCTCCCATGCTGTGAATTCGGGTGGAGTGGGTGGGGGTCCGCCGCCAGTCTTCTGCACAGCGATGATGTGTCTTGACACCATCGAGCGCACCTTCCCCCGTAGGTCGTTCCAGCGCTTTCGGATGTCTTCCCGATTTCTGGGATGCTGTCCCACAGCGTTGACCCTGTCGACGATCCTTTGCCATGGCTCCGCCTTCCTGGCTATTGTGGTGTGCTGCACCTGTGTGCCGAAGAGCTGGGGCTCTACCCTTATTATTTCCTCCACCATGACCCTGAGTTCTTGGTCCGAGAACCTGGGGTGTCTTTGGGGTGCCATCGGGTGGTGTGGATGAGGTGTGGGGTGCTGTTTGTGGTGATGTGAGGGGTGGTGTGTGGTGATGTGTGCGTAGATGTGGTGTGGGTGATGATGTTGGGTTCCTGTGTGTGTTGTGGTTTGCGTTCCCTGTGCTCTCTCTCTGTGTATTGCGCCTTGTCTCTGAATTTCGATTTGTGGGGGTTTGTGGGTGATGTGGGTGTGTGTTTTATATGGTGATGGGTGTGTGGGAGTGGTGTGTGTATGTGTATCAGGTGTGTGTATTTTGAATTGTCCAATGTGGCTGTGTTTTGTATGTGCGTGTGTATTTTGAGCGCAGCGGTGTGTACCGCCAATGGAATACCGCGGTTGAAAGACCGCCGCGTGGATTCGTGGGTCGTAATGGCATGGGCGTGTTTGTGTTGGCGTGACGGTGGAGGTTTGGTCATCTCCAGTTTATCGCTGCCCGCTGATGAGGCGGCCTTCCGTGGATGTTGGGTTTTTGGCGGTTTGCCAGTTGGAGGTCAGAATGACCGTGGCGGTTTACCGCGGCCGTGGCGGTATAATGGCGGACTTCTGACCGGCGGTAAGGGCCTTTTACCGCCGAGGTCAGAATGACCCCCATAATGTCTAATTCCATGTCAAAGCCAATAGGCAGCTGAGCTGAATACAAAATGTAATGTCTAATATCATGTCAAAGCCAATAGGCAGCTGAACTGAATTCAAAATGTAATGTCTAAAGCCAACAGGCAGCTGAGCTGAATACAAAATATAATGGCTAATGCCATGTCAAAGCCAATAGGCGGCTAAACTGAATACAGAATGTAATGGCTAATGCCATGTCAAAGCTAATAGGCAGCTGAACCGAATACAAAATGTAATGGCTAATGCCATGTCAAAGCCAATAGGCGGCTAAACTGAACAAAACATACAATGTGCTACTGGTGAACATTGAGCAACTAATATGTGCAGTGGTGAAACACAAAGTCATTGGTCAAACACAATTAATAGCATCACAGGGACAGGCCTTGCAACAGTGAAAAACTAATTTAGCAATATTTCACTGTCAGGGCATGTAAACTACATTACTATATGTCCTACCTTAACCATACACTGCACCCTGCCCTTGGGGCTACCTAGGGCCTACCGTAGTGGTATCTTATATGTAAGAAAAGGGAAGGTTTAGGCCTGGCAAGTGGGTACACTTGCCAAGTCGAATTTAAAGTTAAAATTGCACACACAGACACTGCAGTGGCAGGTCTGAGACATGATTACTGAGCTACTAATGAGGTTGGCACAACCAGTGCTGCAGGCCTACTAGTAGCATATGATCACAGTCCTCGGTTACAGGGAACGCCGTGTGATGATTTGACCACGGTTACGATGTTCCCGCAAATGATATTGACACATTGGAAGTAAGATTACGTATTAGGATTCCTGCAGTACTAACTTTGATGTGAAAAATAATTGTGTTCATCACACGAGCCCTGATGAAGTCCGTGAGAGGGATCTCTCATTGGACGAAACACGTGTTGGCTGTGGTGGCTAATTGTATATGAACTTCAAGGACATTTTTCTAACTATGAACGAACTGCTTCAAGAAATAAATTTATCCTGAACCAGATTTTGGCGTGATTGCCTTCCATACATAGGATCTATTACATCACCAAACTCCGAAATTTACTTTCGTGAGTGCCCTGACAGCTGTTTGTTGCTACTAGTAGCATATGATGTACAGAGCCTGGGCACCTCTAGTGCGGTTTACTAGGGACTTAATAGTAAATCAAATATGCCAATCAAGGATAAACCAATCAACCATACAATTTACAAAGAGAGAATATGCACTTTAGTACTGGTTAGCAGTGGTAAAGTGCTCAGAATTCAAAAGCCAACAGCAACAGGTCAGAAAAAATAGGAGGCAGGAGGCAAAAAGATTAGGGATGACTCTGCATAAACTTAAAAGTCCAACACTGGCCAATCAGAGAAGGATACTACAGAGCTGAAGTTGGCAACTTTCAGGTAGAGTTTTAAAACTATTTACCTGAACTAGTTGTAGTAAATCCAACATTGGCTAGTTTAGGGATTTATTATACAAATGTATCTGATTCCAATCTCAATGAGTCTGTCTCTTATGGGGACTTTGTCAATTAAAATAAAGTCTTCCCATTTTAGCATATGGAACCCATTCACATCAGTGAGGGAAAACCAAATTTGGCTATTTTACCTCACCAGTGATTACAGAACAATTTGTATAAGGTCCCGGCTTATAGTTACCTGGCACCAAACCCTAGGGACACATAGGGCACACCTTAAGGGTGACTTATATGTAAAAATAAAGATGTTTAAGACTTTGGAAGTACTTTTAATTCCAATGTCAAATTTGCAAATACCTTTAGTTTAAAAGCAGCCAGCAAGGCACGTCTGCCTTTACAATGACACTGGTTACCTTAGAAGTTCACCTATGGGTGCACTACCTATGCTGGGGTCCCTAAACCTCCATGCCCTACCATATACTAGGGACTTATATGTAGGATGATACTGCCAATTATAATTAACCTAATTTGCATAATCACTTTAATCAGGGTACCGACCCCGGGACTGGTAAGCAGTACCCATGGCACAGACAAAAGAAAGTAACCATCAGTATCTTTCCAAAACGTTTGGGGGTGACGAGGGCAAAAAGGAGGACCTTCCTATACAATTGTGGGACATTTCATGTTATGTCACAGACAGGAGTGTTACCATAGTTTATTGTCTAATAGATACATGCATGTGTCACAGTACATCATTTGGCATGTAGAAATGCAGTAACAATGAGGAACATGACAGTTAGGCCCCAGATTATGGAACCACTCTGGGGGTCATTCTGAGTCTGGTGGTCTTGAGACCACTAGACTCAGGGTGGCCATCGGACTGCTGCAATAGTGGTAGTCCGATCTGCCAAATTCCGACCACGGCCGAAACGCTGCAGTAACACCATCTACATGCTGGAGACAGCCTCCAGCCTTGCAGTCTCGGCAGCTGTAATCCGCCAGGGCAGCGCTGCAAGCAGCGCTGTCCGCCGGATTACGAGTTCCATTCCACTTGCCATGGAAAAGCTGGTGGAATGGGGGTGCCAGGGGCCCCCTGGGGGCTTCTGCACTGCCGATGCACTTGACAAGGGCAGTGCAGGGGCCCCCAGGCACAGCTCTGCTGTGCATTTCACTACCCGAATTACGGGCAGTGAAATGCTCAATGGGGCCTGCTGCACCCACTGCACTGCCACATTGGCGCCGGCTCAATTCTGAGCCGGTGTCAATATTAAGGCCCTCTTGACCACAGGGCCGTCAGGCGAAAACACTGTTTCGGCCCGCCAGCCCTGTGGTGAAGTTGGAATAGGGCTGGCGGTGTCCTGACGGCACCAGGGGTCAGGTGGCGGGTTGGGTTTGGTGAGCGGCCTCCGCCAAACTCAGAATGACCCCTTTTGTGTTTATCTATGCCCTTGATGTGAAATCATGTGGTAAAGTGCACTGCACATGTGTAGTGGTTGAGGATTGTGCCCTGACTGTTGGCATGCATTATGGAATGACTTGCAGTGATGCTGACTTCAACTGTTTTTGGGAACAGGCATTCATCCACAGACATACACCAGGGTTGGCATGTCCACGATGTGGATAGTGATGTTGCTTCTCACTGGACAACAGGTTGAGGTCCTTATATTAGTCATTGAAAGTTCTGTGTCTCTCCAAAAAGGACAGATAGTTATCACAAGAAACTTAGATAATATCATTGTAATGGGTGTCAGACATTAGTGGTGAATATCCAAGGGCTTACTGAATCATTGGTTTTGTGTATTCTGGAGAAATGTCTCTGTGACATATAGAACCTGACGTCAGTAGTGTTCCTTTCAATGGCACACCTCCTTGACTCTATTGGGGCAGGTGTCACTTGTTGAAGTGTATATTGTTGACATGTTTCTAGTGTGACATGGGTATTTACATGTCACCTATTCAAGGATATTGCACTTTTGTAATCAACATAGCAGAATTTCATGGCATCATTTCAAATTGTTGGTACACTATGTATGTGCCAAATAGATGTGTGCATGACTTTGTGTGTGAAAAGTGGGAATGGACTTTACAATGAGATCTGATTATTTGCCAAAAGTTAACTTGGGTCTGCTGCATGTAGCACAGCTTTGAGGATGGAGAGGTATCCTAGTTGTTGTAGGATTATTGCGGTTTCAAGACTCAAGCCATTAATTTGTAGTTGTCTGAGATCCTGATTTTTCTGTGGGCAACTTTAGTAAATACAGATGGCACTCATGCATAGTTTATGACACATGTATGTGCCACTTGGATGTATGTTTTTGCTGGAGCCTACTTGACATGATGGTATTGTTTGTCAATCAGAGTTGTGATTGAAGTATTATCGTGGACATTTTATTACCCTATTGCTCTTTCTTCTTGCAGCATTAGCACAGGCAAGCGAAGGAGACAGGGCTGATCCAAGTGGGGGAGATCTGGCCGTGGGACCTTGTGTCAAGACACCACTGACACAGAGGGACCCAGTGGCTTGGAGGGCAAGGGGAATGCCACAGGGGAGACTGAGACATTGTCATCATCATTGGAGTCCTCCTCGAGTGGGGGATCCATTGGGGAATCCCCCAGTATCATCTTTGCCCGTCACCCCCTGTTTTATCAGCTCTCTCCGTGTTGCTCCCCACCTATTCGGTGATGCCCATTCACCAAAGTGGGTGGGCACCTGCTTTGCCATAGGCACCTCTGCCCCAGCCCTTGTTACATCTGCTACGCTCTGTGAGGAGGCTATTGACCTCCTGAAAAGTATCTCTGAGGATCAGACAGCCATTGTGAATGTCATCCAGGGATTGGCAAGTCAGCTCCAAAAGACTAAAACATTCCTGGAAGGCATTCATGGTGCAATGGCTGGCTAACAGAGATCTTTCAGGCTCTTCCAGGCCTCCAAACGATGGCAGTCAGTCACCCCCACCTTCCATTCCCTCCTCCACCTCCATCCTTCTAGTCCAAATCCCCCCTTTCCTAACATAACTAAATCACACAAACAGATCTGCAGACATCAACCTAAACAAACAAATGGAGCACACACAAACACAAGTACCACAAGATACACTGTCATGCACACCAACAACATCGACCCACAGACACAGCAACACTCATAACTTCCCCTGACAGCCCCTACATCACACACATGACATCAAGCATACTTACAGACACCACCACAGCATTCACTGACACAGTTACTACACCCATTCCACCCACAGACACCACCCAAGCAGACCCCCACACATCTACCACAAGCACCACACCTGCAAACACCACAACTACAGATACATATACATCCACCACATACCTGCAGTCACCAACCCAACAGACTCCCACCCACCACAGCATCCCCAGAACCTCCACCCCCCTAAGCCCAAGACACATACATACCCTCACTCACCCACGCAAAAGACACCCACCACAAACAAGCATACCTCCCATAAGCACACATCCACGACATCCATACCTACACATCCAACAACCACTCTCTCAATCTCTAAATCTCAACCCCTTCTGATGACCATCCTGTGTGTCCAAAAAACATTTTTTGTTGGACCTTAACCTTTGCCCTGTTCCCCTCATCCCCATCCCCCATCCCAGACCCAAAATAACCCCACCCAGTTTATCCCTTCCATCCCCAAGACCTCCCATGCCCCACTGTAAGTAGCCATACCTCTTCCCCCTCCAGAGACGACCACCCCACCCAAGAAGAAGCCCACCCTTTCCAAGCCCACCCCCTCCCAAATCTGATCTCCCCATCCCTCCAACTCCAAATAACCCCTGAATTGAGAGTCAAGTTTAGGCACAACACCATCTTTGGACTTCAGTAGGACTGGCTAATGGCCTTTTGGCATTAATATTATTCGACTTATTAAACGCAAACAGTTGGTTTACATTTGTCCTGCAATTGTTCTTATAGCTTTATGTTGTTCCTGATTGACTTTGGTTGTGTGCCTCCAGTTGTATGTGTTTGAGTCTGCTTGCTGCTCCATGTGCTATGGTTTGCAGTATGTGAGTTTACCTGCAGTGCTGTTGTCCCCCAAGAGAAGGGCATATGTTGTGTGTATAAGTATGTGTGTGTGTGTAAATGCAATGGTGGTGTCATGGCACTGTGTACCGTTTTGTATGGTGATCATTTCTTTTTGTGTTTGTTAATGTGGGCATGTATGGTGTTAACTTAGTAGCCACAGCAATACACCCATAATTGCCTTAAATCCACTGAGGGCCCTACATCTACATTCCCTACCATATACTAGGGACTTACATTAGGTTGTCAGAGCCAATTATAAGTATGCCTAATTACCATATTTATTTTAAACAGAGCACTGGCCCTCGGTCTGATTAGAAGAGCCTAGGGCTCTGTCAGAGTCAGCAACCACTAGTATCAGTCAGAAATTGGGGGGTGAGTAATGCAAAAAGGATAGCTTTCTCATATATATGAATATGATTTACCTGTTTTTAATTTTTAAAATTAATGAAAATATGTTTTATTCACTTAAAATATACATATGTTTTATTTTTACTTGAATTATATGTGATTTGAAACAAAAAATAAATATAAATTGGAAACAATTAAAAATAGAAAAATATTAATATATGGGACATGTCTTTATCACACAAAATTTGGGGAAGGTGTTGCCACTAAAGGGGTGATGTTAACTATTTACACTTCAATCTAAACCAATTTGGAATGTTGTTGGGCATGAAAGGTGTGACATTTTCCATTCCCACTCCAATCTAGCCATACTGGATGAAGCTGTTAGTCACTAAGAGTGTGACATTTACTATTCCCACTCCAAACTAACAATTTTGGGGGAAGGTATTGGACACTAAGGGCCTGATTACAAGTTTGGTGGATAGGATAACCTGTCAGACGAACTTCCGACAAGGAGGCTGCTGCCATACTAGCTACCTCCCCACCGGGCCCATTACGACTTTCCCACTGGGCTGACAGGCAGAAATCAAGGTTTCCACCTGTTAGTCCAGTGGGAAAGTGGTGGCAGCATTGTTGCCGGCTTGTAATCAAGCTGACGGCATTGCTGCAGCCCGCATCATCGCAATGCTCACTCTGTCCACTACAGACAGTGAGCATTGCGAAGGTGCTGGGCAGGGGGACCCCTGCACTCCCCATGTAAAGTGCCCCCATTTTGACCCCCAGCACCTGTTCTCCACCAGCATTTTCGTGTTGGTGAAACGGCTGGCAGAACACCAGGTTGTAATCAGTACCTGACTTCTGCGCCGCCCTGGCTGATTCTGACCTCTAATTTGATGAAGTTGTTGGGCACTAAAGGGGACAACATTTACTATTCCGCTAACATGTTAAAAAAAATATTACATACATACTCAATACTCCATATTCTTATAATCTTTATATAAAATTAACTGAAATGTTATCTCAAGAACACTAATCTAAACTATAAACCCTTACATAGATATTTACATTTTAAGTCATAAAATGAACATTTTAATTACTGATCAATTCTTAATATGTTGCTGAAAATGTTCACTGCCATTCATAAGTGTTAACCAATATCATAAAAACAAATTCAAAATACGAAATTAATTTAATAAATGTAAAAAATATTTATACAAATTTAATATTTTGAAAAAAAAGTAAAAATTATTTAAAATTTTACAGTGTTTCAGGAGTCACAGACTACGTTTGACTTGGCTCCGGGTCAGTTCCTGCAGTATGTCAAAATGGAGAGTGTGGTCTGGGAGATCTGGCATGGTTTCCCAGTCGCCCCACCGGCCCTAAAGGTGTTGAACGGGCTGATTAATTTGGATGATGAGACTCATTTAATTACTCTGTTTTATAGAGCTCTTCGGGGGATCAACCAGGTGTGGCATGTGTTGCGCAGAGGGCCTGGGAGCAAGAACAGGGGGGACCCATAGCAGACACTGATTGGGCTGTGGCTCTGTCGCTGGTGTTCGCAGTCTCATGTAATAATAGGTTTAGGCTTCTGCATTTAAATTTTGTGCACAATACGTATATTACACCTAATTGTCCCAACAAAAGAGGCTGGGTGTCCTGGATGTGGTGCATTAAGTGCCTCCTTCCTACATTTGACTTGGACCTGCAGACAGGTGCAGCAGTTTTGGCGGGAGGTGGATGGGAAGGTTGAAGAGGTCACAGGTGTGGGACTCGAAGCAATGCCGTTGACATGCCTTTTAGGACTGGTGAAGAGTCCACAGGGAAGGAGCATCCTATATAAACTAGTACAACCAGCTCTAGTACTGGCTAAGCACTGAGTGCCCATAGGTTTAATGAGTGCCAGGAGTCCATCCATTCATTCCTGGATCTGAAATATAATGGAATGAGGAACCGCGGAAGAATAACATATGTGGATAACGCTCATGGAGAAGGGGGCACTAACTGACCTGATTGCATGGGAAACACTATTGGAACGTTTCACTGTTACAGAGGATTCAAGCTCTGAATGGAGCACTGATGATGATGATTAAATAATGGATTGTATATGTTGGATATAATGGTGACAACCAACTGTGGTGATGTTGCAATTCTGGTACTTATAGTGTACATAAGTGTTAGACCTGATAGCCTTAGGGTGGTCACCCCTAACTTTTTGCCTGCCTCCCTCCACTATTTGGACACTTTTTTTCCTGGTTTTTAGACTCTGCGCACTTTACCACTGCTAAACAGTGCTAAAGTGCATATGCTCTCTCCCTTTAAACATGGTAACATTGGATCATACCCAATTGGACTATTTAATTTACTTATAACTCACTAGTAGTGTGCACTATATGTGCCCAGGGCCTGTAGATTAAAGGGCATATTTATACTCCGTTTGCGCCGGAATTGCGTCGTTTTTTTTTACGCAATTTCGACGCAAAACTAACTCCATATTTATACTTTGGCGTTAGACGCGTCTAGCGCCAAAGTCCATGGAGTTTGCGTCATTTTTTAGCATGGACACCTACTTTGCGTTAATGAGATGCAAGGTAGGCGTTCACGTCTAAAAAATCGACTCTGAGGCATGTGCGTCTGATTTATACTCCCGGGCAAAATTCACGGCCGGGAGTGGGCGGGTCAAAAAAAATGACGTACGACCGCTTTTGCGCCGTTTTTAGCGCCTGCAAAAGGCAGGCGTTAAGGGACCTGTGGGCTCTGAAGGAGCCCAGAGGTGCCCTCCCATGCCCCCAGGGACACCCCCTGTCACCCTTGCCCACCCCAGGAGGACACCCAAGGCTGGAGGGACCCATCCCAGGGACATTAAGGTAAGTTCAGGTAAGTGTTTTTGTTTATTTTTTTGTGGCATAGGGGGGCCTGATTTGTGCCCCCCTACATGCCACTATGCCCAATGACCATGCCCAGGGGACAGAAGTCCCCTGGGCATGGCCATTGGGCAAAGGGGCATGACTCCTGTCTTTGATAAGACAGGAGTGATTTCTATGGGGGTTGGGAGTGAAAAAAAATGGCGCAAATCGGGTTGAGGTGAAAAAATTGCCTCAACCTGACTTGCCCCATTTCTTGACGCCCAAGCCCCATATCCCCCTACGCCGGCGCTGCCTGGTGTACGTCGTTTTTTTCCACGCACACCAGGCAGCGCCGGCGGCTAACGCCGGCTAACGTCATTGATTAAATACGGCGCCCGCATGGCACTTCAGAATGGCGTTAGCCGGCGCTAATTTTTTTGACGCAAAACTGCGTTAGCGCAGTTTTGCGTCAAAAAGTATAAATATGGCCCTAAATGCTACTAGTGGGCCTGCAGCACTGGTTGTGCCACCCACTTAAGTAGCCCATAAACCTTGTCTCAGGCCTACCATTGCAAGGCCTGTGTGTGCAGTTTTACTGCCAATTCGACTTGGCATTTAAAAGTGCCAAGCCTAAAACTCCCCTTTTTCTACATATGAGACACCCCTAAGGTGTGCTCTAGGTAACCCACAGGGCAGGTGCTGTGTAGGCAAAAGGAAGGACATGTACCATGTAGTTTACATGTCCTGGTAGTGTAAAACTCCCAAATTCATTTTTACACTACTGTGAGGCCTGCTCCCTTCGTAGGCTAACATGGCGGCCGCCCTCATACATTGTTTGAGTGGTAGCTGCTGATCTGATCTGAGGAGTAGGAAGGCCATATTTAGTATGGCCAAAATGGTGATATCAAATTCTGCTGACTGATGAAGTTGGATTTAATATTACTATTTTAGAAATGCCACTTTTAGAAAGTGAGCATTTCTCAGCACTTAAATCTTTCTGTGCCTTACAATCCACGTCTGGCTGGGTTTAGTTGATAGCTCTTTATTCATTCACTCAGCCACACCCCAAACACAGGATACTCAACCTCACTTGCATACATCTGCATTTTGAATGGGTCTTCCTGGACTGGGAGGGTGGAGGGACTGCTCTCACACAAAGGACTGCCACACCCCCTACTGAGACCCTGGAAGACAGGATTGAACTGAAATGGGACCTGGTTCACTTCTAACCCACTCTTTGAAGTCTCCCCCACTTCAAAGGCACATTTGGGTATATAAACAGGGCCTCTGCCTCTACCAACTCAGACTCTTCCTGGAGAAGAAACTTGTAACCAGAACCAGCATCCTGCCAAGAAGAGCTGCCTGGCTGCCCAAAGGACTCACCTGACTGCTTTCTGTGAAGGACTGCTGCCTTGCTGGTGCCCTGCTGCCTTGCTGCTCCCTGAACTTTGGCGCACGGCCCACCGGATCAACCCACAGCCGACCTGGGGGGACGCAGCCTGACTTCCAGAGGGGTAATCGACGCAGCGCCTGCCGTGCAGAAGAAACTTCCCCCCAACGCTTACCGGAACGACGCAGTGCTTGTGACTTCCTTCCACAAGCCCAGGATTTCACGCACAGACATCTGAAAACCCCACAACCCGATGAGGATCCATGACCGAGCACTTGAAATCGACACACAGCCATCCCTGCGTGGAATCCAAACAACGTATTACCGTGTGCGGCCCGAGAAATCGATTCAAACCCCCTTTGTTTCCACGCTTCTCCTCCTCTGCGGCCCATTGCAGAGATTTTTCACGCGAACCAGGTACTTTGTGTTTACAAGAGACTTTGGCGGTCATTACAACATTGGCGGTAAAAGCCGCTTACCGGCGTGCAGAAGACCGCCAACACACCGCCGCGGCAGCAGAAATCCGCCACAGCTATTATGGCCCACAGCACAGAATCCGCCAAAATTCAGACACCCACACAAGTCCGCCACACCAAAGGTCAGTGATAAACTGGTGAAAACAAATCCTCCACCTTCACGCCAACAGAAATACGCCCACACTATCACGACACACGAATCCACTCGGCGGTCTTTCAACCGTGGTATTCCATTGGCGGTACACACCGCCGCGCTGAAAAAATACACACACATATACAAAACACAGCCACATTGGACAATTTAAAATAGACACACCTGATACACATACACAAACCACTCCCACACACCCAATACAATATAAAACACACACCCACATCACCCACAAACCCCTACAACCACAATTACTGAGAGAAGGCCAGAGAGAGACACCACCATCAACAATACTAGCATCCACAGGCACACAACACCATTGCCCACATAACCTCTATGCACCTCACACTACACACCACTACATATAAGCACAGTTATCACCCCACACACCACCCACACATCACCTACACCAGCCCATGGCACGGCAAAGACACACCACGTTCTCGGAGGAGGAGCTCAGGGTCATGGTGGAGGAAATTGTCCAGGTAGAGCCACAGCTATTCAGAGCACAGGTGCAGCACACCTCAATAGCAAGGAAGATGGAGCTATGGTGAAGAATAGTGGACAGAGTCAACACAGTGGGACAGCACCCAAGAAATCGGGAGGACATCAGGAAGAGGTGGAACGACCTACGGGGGAAGGTGCGTTCCGTGGTCTCAAGACACCACCTTGCGGTTCAGCGGACTGGCGGCGGACCCCCACCTACTCCCCCACAACTAACAACATGGGAGGAGCAGGTCTGGCGATTTTGCTTCCTGAGGGCCTCGCAGGAGTAGGTGGAGGAATTGACTCTGGTAAGTCAAATCTTAACTATTACATCCCCCACCCTACCTCCATGCCAGCACATACCCCCACCCTCACCCTCACCCCATCACTCTAACTCCTCACAAATGTCCCAGCATCACAAACCACCTAACACCAAGCCCTGCATGCAACAACAAAGCATGGACACCCATTGCTAAAGCATGCCCACTGTACATACCCATACACACCCCTAAACCATCATCACACAAGGTCCCACACAGGAATGCAAACACTGGGGTACTCGGTCACCCACCCATTGCACACCATGACACACACAGATGTAATAACCGTCCTTTTATACCCCTGCAGGACCCCTACCCAACGTCACCGGATAGGAGGCTCCACACATGTCCACACCACCAACAGAAGAGGCCCACAGTGATGACAGCACCTCTGTCCAACTTGATCTAGATGACCAGCCCGGGCCATCGGAGACCTATGGACAGTCGGCTCCCCTCACCCAGTCACATGCCACCACAGACCTTCCCCCCTCTGGAAACACCAGCACAGCACCCACCCAGCGGGCCCATACCTCCGTCCCCAGGACAAGTCACTACACTACCACTACAGGGAACCCAGGCTAACCCACCACCCCAACAACAATGGGAACCTGGGAGCAGTGATAGTGGGCACACAGTCCAGGGGACGGAGGCCCAGGAACACAGGAGAACTGGGAGGGCTGCTGTGCGACAAGGAGCGGACAGACCCAGGGAACCCACTTTCCACGAGGCTCTCTCCAACATCATGGAAACCTCCCATCCCTTCCTAAGAGACGAGGACAATGGTACTGGCCAAGTTTCAGGAGACCCAGCGCCTGCAGGAGGAACAGTACTCGGGCTTCAGGGAGAAACTCAGATCCATCAATTCCACCCTGGGTACCATCGTAGGGGTGCTGAAGGAAGTACTCAACACCAGGAGGGACAGTGTGGCACCTCAAGGGGCCCCTGCCACTAGCATGGATGATGAACTGCCCACCACCTCTGCCGGCGCTAGTGGACAGGAGGCACCGCCACAGGACCACCACACCAGCACCCCACCCCCTGCAGAGGGAGAACCACCTCGGAAACGGTCCCTGAAATCCAGGACAAAGACAGAGAACGATGCCAAGACCCCCGCCAAGAAATGAGACCACCCTGAATGTCATCCTACTGTCCCACTTTGTAACCCTGTCCATCCTTAAACTACCCCAGCTCCACTTCCTATGCCCATTAGAGCAATGCACCTGTGAGACTAATAGACTGGACTCTGCCATGGACATTCCTCCACCATCACCCCTCACCATTTTGCTACCCCCTCCAATATTGAGCACTTAAATAAACACCCTCAAAGCACAAAACAATCTGGAGTCAGTCTGTGATTTTGGAATAGTGTATTAGCAATTACTGTGGCAAAAAGCTCTTTCATTTGTAATGTCAACATACCTATGTCACACAGCTCTAGTCCATGAGGAATCAAAGCAGATGTCACACATTGGGACCCACATCTGTGAAATCGTAAGGGAAAGTGACAACTCAGTGACCATACACTGGGTGAAAACGATAGACAGTAGAGAGGTAGTAATGTTTTAGTACATGTAGTAGGCATGTTTGTATTCTTACCTGTGTTTCACTGGAAATATTGCTGGATCACTGAGTCCCTGTTGTCCATGTCTTCTTCTTCTGCTTCCTCGTCTTCACTGTCCACAGGCTCCACAGCTGCAACAACACAGCCATCTGGACCATCCTCCTGCAGAAAACCTGTCATATGGAGGCACCTGAACCTGGCCTTCAGGAGGCCGAAGGTCCGCTCGATCACCCTCCTAGTTCGCCCATGGGCCTCATTGTAGCGTTCCTCTACCCTTGTCCTGAGATTCCTCACTGGGGTCAATAGCCATGACAGGTTGAGGTAACCAGAGTCACCTGCAAATGGCGAGGGACAACTGTTAGACACACACTAACCTGTAGGGATATCCCCAGACCCAGACTACCATTCCCACTGTCTTGCTTCCAGGTGCTCACCTAATAGCCACACACAGTGCCTCTGGAGTTGACCCATCACATAAGGGATGCTGCTATTCTGCAGGATGTAGGCGTCATGCACAGAGCCAGGGAACTTGGCATTCACATAGGAGATGTACTGGTCGGCCAAACATACCATCTGTACATTCATAGAATTATAACTCTTCCGGTTTCTGTACACCTGTTCACTCCTGTGTGGGGGGACCAAAGCCACATGTGTCCCATCAATGGCACCTATGATGTTGGGTATATGTCCCTTGGCATAGAAATAACCTTTCACTGTAGGCAAATCCTCCACCTGAGGGAAAACAATGCAATTCTGCATGTGTTTCAGCAGGGCAGACAACACTCTGGACAACACGTTGGAAAACATAGGCTGGGACATCCCTGATGCTATGGCCACTGTTTTTTTAAATGACCCACTTGCAAGGAAATGGAGCACTGACAGCACCTGCACTTGATTGGGGATTCCTGTGGGATGGCGGATAGCTGACATCAGGTCTGGCTCCAACTGGGTACACAGTTCCTGGATTGTGTCACGGTCAAGCCTGTATGTGATGATCACATGTCTTTTCTCCATTGTCGACAGGTCCACCAACGGTCGGTACACTGGAGGATGCCCCCATCTCCTTACATGTCCCAGCGGACGGTGCCTATGAAGGACAACAGCGAGCACAGAGTCAAACAACTCAGAGGTACGTACCCACAGCTTACATAGAACACCAATCCTAATCTAAAAAGTGGCCTGTATGTGTGGTGAGGCTAGGCCTAGGTATGTGTGACGCCGTTAAATATGAAGCCATGTGGGCCCCTGAAATGGTGGCTGCCTGACCTCTAAAGTGGGACAATTGGATGTGAGGTAACTGCGCTGGCGTTGTACACTGTTGCGGTAGGCGGTCGAAGACCGTGGCGCAATGCTGCATTGGTTAACATTGGACCCTATGGGTCCCAGGATCCAATGACGATGTACGCCGGCGGTGACGGTACGCACCGCCGCGGACGTGACCGCCATTTTCTATCTGTTCAATCACTCGATACCTGATCTTCGACAGGAGAGGACCTACACTGCAAGTGCTGCTGTGACCTCGGTCTGGAAGAGACAATGGCTCGAGTGTCTGGGGAAAGGGCCCCTGCTTTCACATCGGAGGAGTTGGAGAAACTCGTGGATGGGGTCCTCCCCCAGTACACGCTACTCTACGGTCCTCCAGACAAACAGGTAAGTACACTGGGAGCAGGCCTGTGTGTAGAGGAGTGGATGTAAGAAGGAAGGGGGGAGAGTGTGGCGTGCATGAAACGACGGTGAGTGCATGTGCCACATGCCAAGGGTAGGGATGGTGGCTAATGACTGTGACGGTGCAATTGGTAATAAGTTTCTCTTCCCCCTGTATAAATCATGTAGGTCAGCGCCCACCAGAAAAAAGATATTTGGCGTGCCATCGCGAAGGACGTCCGGACCCTGGGGGTCTACCACAGACGGAGCACCCAAAGCTGGAAAAGATGGTAGGACATTCGCCACTGGAGCAAGAAGACGGCGGAGGCTCAGCTGGGGATGGCCTCCCAACGTGGGAGGGGTGCCCGTCGCACCATGACCCCCCTAATGTTCAGGATCCTGGCGGTGGCGAACCCGGAGTTGGATGGGCGCTTGAGGGAATCACAGCAGCCACAAGGGGGTAAGTAAACTCTCATCCTGCTGATTTTGCGCGCAGTGGAGGGGTCTGGGTGGGGGAGGTGGGCTGTGGGTTTCCCTAGGCAAGGGCAAGTTCCATAGGCAAGGACCCTCCGTAAGGCAGGCCATGTGGCACCCCACTGCACCTCTATTAGAGTGCCAAGTACACCTAGTCATGCCCCTGTGTCATCCATGTGTGCAAATGTCGCCCATAGCCTAGTAGGCCATTTCCCAGGAATTGAACAGTGGAGCCCAAGAGCGCGGCGTAGTGCAGGGGGCTTGTGGGTCTGTCGTGTCCGCCAACGGTAGCGGTAATGCATGCACTCAACATGTCTTTCTTCTGTCGCCCCCCCCCTTTTTGTGGTCTCCCTGTTCTTGTGTGCATTAGCATCATCAGGCGGAGGAGCAGTGGCGCCGGAGCACGAGGGGGCTGCATCCCACATGGCCATGGAGTGCCACACTATGGACTCGGACTTCACCAGTGGGGCGGAGGGCGAGGGGAGCTCCACAGCAGGGACAGGAGCTGAGAGCAACGATATGGACTCATCCTCTGATGGGAGCTCCCTTGTGGTGGTTCAACATCTGTGCCCCCCCATCTACAGGTACAGCCGCCACCCCCCCTTCCAACACCGCCCTCCCAGCAGCCCCTCAGCCTTTGCCCCATGCTCGCTCACCCGGGAGGGTGGGCATTACCTTTGCCCCAGGCACCTCAGGCACTGCCCCAGTCCCCCCCTGCTGCCCTCAGTGAGGAGGCCATTGACGTCCTCAGGTCCCTCACTGTTGGGCAGTCTACCATTTTGAATGCCATCCAGGGTGTCGAAAGGTAGTTGCAACAAACCAATGCATTCCTGGAGGGTATTCATTTCGGTCAGGCGGCCCTTCAGCGAGTTTTTCAGACTCTGGCCTCAGCACTGATGGCAGCCATTGTCCCTGTGTCTCGCATCCCCCCTCCAACTTCCTCCATCCATACCCAATCCCCTGTACCCCAGCCTATCCCAAGCACACCTCTAGAACAGCATGCACACACATCAACACACAAGGGAAGCTCAGGCAAACATAAGCACCACACATCCCACAGGCACTCACGCAAGCATCAGACACATGCAGACACATCCACTGCCTCCACTGTGTTCCCCTCCTCCTCGTCTCCCTCCTCCCTCCCAGTCTCGTCTACACTTACTCCTGCACGCACTACCTCCACAGCCACTACTGCCCTCACCGGCACACCCACTACCACACCCCGCTGACGTGCAGTCACCACCCCCACTACCATTCACACGTCCCCTGTGTCCTCTCTCAGTGTGTCTGTGACGCCACCTCCCAAGATACACAAACACAGGCACACACCTACCCAACAGCCATCCACCTCAAGACAGCCTCCACTGCATGCACCTTCACCCAAAGTCAGCAAACGAACTCCTCCTACAGCCACAACCTCTTCCTCCACTCCCAAACCCCCTCCAGCTACCCGTCCCAATGTCTCCAAAAAACTTTTCCTGTCCAACCTTGACCTCTTTCCCACACCTCCCTCACCCGTCCGTGTCCTGGGTCCAGAACTAGCACCTCAGCCACAACATCTCCGGGACCAGTGGTGCCTGTAGTCACCGGAATCTGGAGTGCACCGGCCACCAGGGCAGCCTGTGTGGCACAGAGCCACAGCACAGACAGTCCCCCACCTGTGAAGCATCAGAAGTTGGTCAGTGCCCTGCGGGAGAGGGGGAAGACTCCAGCCACAAAGCCGCTCCCAGGGGTCCCAGTTGAAGTGTGGAGTCAGCTGCGACACCTTCCAAGGTGGGGAAGGGCCACAAGAAAGCAGGAAAGTCATCCCCGCTGCCCAGGAGGCCACAGCCATCATCCCCGCTGACCAGGAGGCCACAGCCATCATCCCGGCTGACCAGGAGGCCACAGCCATCATCCCCACTGACCAGGAGGCCACAGCCATCATTCCCGCTGGGCTAGAGAGGACCGCCAGCACAAGCCCCGCTGGGCTAGAGAGGACCACCAGCACAAGCCCCGCTGGGCTAGAGAGGGCCGTCAGCACAAGCCCTGCTGGGACAGAGAGGCCCGCCAGCACAAGCCCCGCTGGGACTGTGAGGACCGCCAGCACAAGCCCCGCTGAGCCATGAAGGACCGCCAGCACAAGCCCCGCTGGGCCATGAAGGACCGCCAGCAGCTGAGTCACTGCAAAGGAGCCCCCCGCTCCAAGCACCGCTGAACAGGGCACCGCCGTCTCAAGCACCGCTGAACAGGGCACCACCATCTCAAGCACCGCTGAACAGGGCACCGGCGTCTCAAGCACAGCTGAACAGGGCACCACCGTCTCTAGCACCTCTGAACAGGGCACCGGCGTCTCAAGCACCGCTGAACAGGGCACCACCATCTCATGCACCGCTGAACAGGGCACCGCCAACTCAAGCAATGCTGGCATATGAGTGCCAAGGGAACTGACGCTACTGAGACGGTCACGGGCAGAATGAAGCACTCTGGGCACCATGCCTCCTCCAGAATCAGTGGAGAGATCCATCCACTACCTCTGTCCTTAGCAGGATGAAGCACTCTGGGCACAATGCCTCCTCCAGAACCAGTGGAGACTGTTATCTACTTGAGAGACTGTGGCTTTGCACTCCCCAGGATTGAACAGTGGGCAACCCACCCTCTGTAGTGACTTGAGAGACTGGATTTGCACTCCTCAGGATTGAACAGTGGGCAAACCACCCACTGTAGAGACTTGAGAGACTGTGGCTTTGCACTCCCCAGGATTGAACAGTGGGCAAACCACCCACTGTAGAGACTTGAGAGACTGTGGCTTTGCACTCCCCAGGATGGAACAGTGGGCAACCCACCCACTGTAGAGACTTGAGAGACTGTGGTTTTGTACTCGCCAGGATTGAACAGTGGGCAACCCACCCACTGTAGAGACTTGAGAGACTGTGGCTTTGCACTCCCCAGGATTGAACAGTGGCCATGTGGCCCTCTCATGGATTTGGTGTTGTGCATTCAACTGGCTGAGGTGCCCCCCCTTTCCCGCCCCCTGATGTGCCTGTTTTATTGCTCTCTGATGCCCCTGCAGTGTTCTCTCCATCATGGTCGGGGATCTTGTGTGGGCCTCGCCCATACCGTGTGGGCCCAGTGTTCCACGGACTTAATTGGAGCACTACCTTGTCTACTATGCTTGGTGTATATTTTGTTAATGGTGTATATATATTTTTTTGCATACTTGCTTTTAATGTATTACAATGGTTACACTCATTTCCTTTTGTCTTTGCATTCTACCGGGGGGTTTGGGGGGTGTGACTATCATGTATTAATATGTATTAGTGTGTGTGTTGTAGTGGGTGAGGGTGGGGGTGTTGCGGGTGTGTGCCCCTGTTTTTTCCCTCCCCTGTGTCGTAGGTGCAGTACTCACCGTGGTCTTCGCCACCGGCATTCGTGCCCCTGGTAGAGGAGCAGGAAGACTATGGCAGGGAGAATTTGGAGTTCCTGCTCCATGGTGTCCTGGTTCCTCGTGGGGTGTGTAGAGGTGAGCCTTTTCCCTTCAAAGTTCTGTTTCCGCCGTGTTTTTGTTCACGGTGAATCTGCCTCAGAAAAGGTGGCGGATTGGTAGGTTATAATATTGTGGGCGGTACTTTCCCCTCCGCCTGTCTGTTGCCGGTGACTGCCGCGGAGTTTGTCTGTACCGGTGTGGCAGTTGGAGTGTTAAAGTGGCTGTCTTTGTTGGCGGTTTCCGCCACAGTCGTAATTGCACAATTTTTACCGCTGGCCTGTTGGCGATCTTACCGCCGCTTTAACACTGACCGCCAGGGTTGTAATGACCACCTTTGTTTGCTTTAAAAAGACTTAAGACACTTTGGATCACTTTTCAGTGATATCTCTACATTTACTTGTTGCATATTTGATCGTTTTGACCTGCAAATATCCAGATAAATATTATATATTTATCTAAACACTCTGTGGTGTGTTTTTGTGTGCTATATGCTGTTATTGTATGATTTATTGCACAAATAATTTACACATTGCCTTCTAAGTTAATTCTGACTGTTCAGTGCCAAGCTACCAGAGGGTGGGCACAGGATAATTTGGATTGTGTGTGACTTACCCTGACTAGAGTGAGGGTCCTTGCTTGGACAGGGGTTAACCTGACTGCCAACCAAAGACCCCATTTCTAACAATAAGAATTGGTTACATGAGGATGTAAACTAGTAGGGGAGGCTGAGGTGCAATATTACTGCATTGGTCGCTGTTGAAGCATATACCTGACTGCGTCTGTACTCTGTCCTCAAAGAAGATATTTATGATGACTCACATTGATAAAAACTGTATTGTATTTGTTGGTTCTGTATTATAAAATCAATAAAAACAGGGTTATTAAAAATATTTTAAAATTAAAATGTATTTTTCTAAAATACAGTTTTGAATATTTTTTTTTAATAATGTATGTTTTTGTAATTTTACCCAAAAAGTATTTCTAAATGTTCTACTTTATTAAATTTCTCTATCTGTTTCTAATATTTTATCATGTTTAAACTTTCCGTATTTCAAAAAATAGTTAATACCATAAAAAATATACACCTTGATTAGCAGAAAATAAAAATACATTAAAAATAATATTAAAATAAACTACATTTTAAAATTGCAAAGATTAATTTGCTTATATTTAAAATTATTGCCTCACAATTACAATTTTAAAATTACTTTATCAAAAAAGAATCTCCTCAACCTTATTCCCTTAACAAAAATATCCCACTACTAAAACAATAATCAACAATTTTTTATACACATTAATACAACTAAAAGAACACATTTCAACAATTTAATAAGTTAAAAAAAAAACAAATAAAAAATCATAAGCACATATAGTCAACATATTACATGCTTATTGGCACTTACAAACAACATCACATACGAAAATATTTTCTAAATCAATATTAAAACACAAAACTAAATTCAGTATGTTTACCTTCAATCTATCTGTCGATGACATTTCTGATGTTCAGATAATCTTGACTCAATAGTTTTGTATTACAATAGTATTTTTCCATTAGTTTGTCCAAACTCCCTATGGGTACAGACAATGGGGGTCATTCTGACCCTGGCGGCCAGTGACCGCCAGGGTCACCGACCACGGGAGCACCGCCAACAGGCTGGCGGTGCTCCCAAGGGCATTCTGACCGCGGCGGTTCAGCCGCGGTCAGAAAGGGTAAACCGGCGGTCTCCCGCCGGTTTACCGCTGCCCCATTGAATCCTCCATGGCGGCGGAGTGCGATCCGCCGCCATGGGGATTCAGACACCCCCTACTGAGGCATTATCAAAGCATTAAGACCAAGACCAAGCTCCTCACTGACGGAAGTGATTTTATGAGTTAATGCCCCAATCACAGAACTGAGAAAGGACATGATGGTAAAATGCTTATGCTGGCCTGGATTGATATGGTCAGCTGCTAAAGAGGGATTTTTCCTTTTTCCAATATTTAAGCTGTGAGGTGAAAGAGATGGTGCCCAGCCTACTTAAGGCGCTGATGGGTCTGCTCTTGGGCAAGTCTCTGCCCTGGTGTGCCCAGGTATGTTCCACCTTTGGGCTACTGCTGTCATTTTGAGCATCCTCAGGGCACTGTAATCTGCATTCCCTACCTTCCTTCCTATAATTGATTATGGGAGACAGAATCCCTTACTCATTGATCAATAAACCTGCAAAAAATAGTTAGTTGGCGGTCCAGTGCTTAAGGACTGGTCAGCAAGCCTGCGACAACAATGACAAAGCGCATCCCAGCAAACCATCAATTGCAAGCCGCCATGCCGATACACTACCACGCTGTGTCAAACACCAAAGGTAAGTAATAGAACCCACCCCAGAGCCCAGGAAAGCAGGAGTAAATCACAATAACTTTCCTAGAACACACAAGAACATGAGAAAGAAGATTATGCAAGAACTAGAAGAGACTGCAAGACACCAACAATGGATTCCTGGACCTGAAGACCTGTGGAAGTCCAAGAAGCACTGAAGAGACCAGGGAGAACAGGAGCCCCTGCTAACCCGGATGAAGATGAAAAGAAGAACCACCTGTGATCTCCATCGAAACCAGAAGAACGGTCACCCACACCCTCTTAAGCAGTAGACTGGACTACGGCAAAGCACTCTACGCGGGAACAACTGCCAAGCTCCAGAGGAAACTCCAGCGCATTCAGAATGCCTCTGCATGCCTCATCCTTAATCTCCCTCGCCACTAACACATCTCAGCCCTCCTCAGAGACCTTCACTGGCTCCATGCCAACAAGAGGATCATCTTCAAACTCCTGATCCACGCTCACAAGGCTCTCTACAATGCAGGCCCTGCCTATCTCAATGAGAGTCTCAGCTTCCACGTTCCCACCCGCCAGCTCCGCTCTGCTAACCTCGCCCTGGCACCCGTCCTCCGCATCCACCGTACCACAACCGGTGGCAGATCCTTCTCCCACCTCACTGCCAAAACCTGGAACTCCCTCTCCGTCAACCTAAGTCTGACCCAGGACCTCCTGACCTTCAGGAAACGTCTCAAGTCCTGGCTATTCGAGCAGTAGCACCACGCGCCTTGAGACCCTATCGGTTGAGTAGCGCGCTCAACAAGTGATTGATTGATTGAAGAAGAACAGTCAGTACTGTACCCAAGAAGACGGATGCGGGTTCCTGGTTGGTGCAGATGATGTTCCACTCCAGATGGATGATTGCAGTCTGATTTGGGTCACTGGATTCTGCCAACAAGGCACACGCAAAGCTCACGTTAGTGGAAAATGGCACTGCCTGGGACCAGGAGGGACCTGGTGGTCTCTACCCAGGAGGAGGACACAGAGGGGGCTCTCAGCAACTCACGGGGACAAGGAAGGTGCAGAAGGAGGCCCATGCAACACTACACAAAGGGATCCCAGGTCTCTGGAGAAATACGCAGGAAGCTGTGTGTCACAGGATGGAGTGCTGTGGTCTCGAGCTGCACGGTGCATGAAAGGATGCCAACAAGTCTTGGCAAGTGCAAAACACGTAGTGCATGGGGGTACTGTTTTGCGTGGGGAGGCAAGCTCTTACCTCCACCAAAGTTGTACAGCAGGACGCCAGGACTGTTGGGACCACTTCAGTCTACCACCCGTGTTGTTGGATCCACACACTTCTTCAGGAGAGGGGACCAAGCCACTGGTCGTTGCTGCAGAGGGGTGCCTGCTGAAGCAGGGAAGTGACTGCTTCACTTCATTGGAGATTCCGTCGTTATTCTGGTGCAGGCTGAAGACAGGCAGTCCTTGGAGGATGCATGACCTGGAAACAGTTACAATTGATGGCAGGAGCTGAAGATACAATGTTGCATAAGTCGTCTTTGCTTCTTTGTTGCAGTTTGTAGATTTCCTGGAGGGTTTAGATGCAGTTTCCTCAGTAGAAGGTGAAGTAAAGGATGCAGAGGATTCCTTCTGGAGTCTTTTAATCCGAATCTGAGGAAACCCCCAGAGGAGAGATCCTAAATAGCCCTGAAAAGGAAATTGGTCAGCTACACAGGTAAGCACCTATCAGAGGAGGGCTCTGATCGTCACCTTCTGGTATTGGCCAGTGAGATGCTCCCAGAGTGCCCTACCACCTTGGAATCCAAGATGGCAAAGCCCAGGGACACTCTGGAGGCGCTCTGGGCACTACCCCTGGGGTGGTGATGGACAGGGGAGTGGTTACTCCCCTTTCCTTTGTCCAGTTTCGCACCAGAGAAAGGACTGGGCGTCCGTGAACCAGTGTGGACTGGATTATGCAAGGAGGGCACCATCTGTGTCCTTCAAAGCATTTCCAAAGGCTGTTTGAGGCTACCCCTCCCATGCCTGTAACACCTATTTCCGAAGGGAGAGGGTTTAACACCCCTCTCCCAAAGGAAATCCTTTGTTCTGCCTTACTGGTCTTGAGCTGCTTGAGCAACAAGAGGGCAGAAACCTTTCTGTGAGGTGGCAGCAGCTGGGTCTGCCTTAAAAACCTCTGAACGCTGGTATGGCAGTACTGGGGGTCAACTGTGGAGCTCCCAGACTGCATGGAATTATACAACCAATGTTAGAATCAGCATTGAGGTATAATTCTGAGATGTTAGACACCTTACATGGCCATATTCGGAGTTACCATTGTGAAGCTGGACATAGGCATTGGCTTATGTCCATTGCACGTGTAAAATGACGTTTCCAAACGCACGAAGTCCGGGAAAATGGTCCTGGATGACATGGGGGCACCTCTGCTAGTGCAGGGGTGCCCTCACACACAGGGACTTTACACCCAGCCTTTAGGGTTGGAAGGCCTGGTATATGGGTGACCTATAAGTGACCTTGTGCAGAGTAAATGGCTGTGAAAGGCTGCATGCACCGTTTCACACCCACTGCAATGGCAGTCCTGTAGAAGCCTTTGCATCGGCTCCCTTTGGGTGGCAAAAGTAATGCTGCAGCCCATAGGGATCCCTTGGACCCCGAAAGCCTTGGTACCTAGATACCATATACTACGGACTTATAAAGGGGCCGTTTGCCAATTATGAGTGGAATACTGTGTTAGCAGTATCCAACAACCAAATCTAAAGGGGAAAGAGCATAAGCACTGGGGTTCTGGTTAGCAGGATCCCAGTGACACAGTCAAACACACAGACAACCAGGCCAAAAATGGGGGTAACCATGCTAGAAAGAGGGTACTTTCTCACAATACCTATATAGGAACTAGCTGCAAGAGGCACACTGAAATTGACACAAGCACAGGCAAATGCAAGCACAGTTAGCCCAACTTATCACACTCCATGCCTGCACAAACAAAACTTAAGATGACACACTTGACATGTATACATAAGCCAAATCAGGTGGGCAAGTCTAACACCATGCATTTCCACATTGGACAAGACAAAAAGACGTACTTACTATACAAAACAGTACACAATGCCATGACACCACCATTTTATTTGCACACTCATACCTACAGTACACAATGCCATGACACCACCATTTTATTTGCACACTCACATCTACATCCAAAACATTTACCATTCTCTTACGGGCAACAGCCCTGCACACAAACTCACATACTGCAAACCACAGCACACGGAGCAGCAAGCAGGATCAAACACACACAACTGGGGGCACATGTAGGAAAGTACCATCTTGCCTGGAATGTTACCCCATTTTTACTTGTGCATCAGATTGTTTTTGCCTGTCTCACTGGGATCCTGCTAGCCAGGACCCCAGTGCTCATAGTTTGTGGCCTGAATGTGTTCCCTGTGTGGTGCCTAGCTGTGTCACTGAAGATCTGCTTACCAGAACCTCAGTGCTTATGCTCTCTCTGTCTTTAAAATTGTCACTACAGGCTAGTGACCATTTCAACCAATTCTTATTGGCACACTGGAACACCCTTATAATTCCCTAGTATATGGTACCTAGATACCCAGGGTATTGGGGTTCCAGGAGACCCCTATTGGCTGCAGCATTTCTTTTGCCACCCATAGGTAGCTCAGACCATTCTTACACAGGACTGCCACTGCAGCCTGAGTGAAATAACATCCACATTATTTCACAGCCATTTTACACTGCACTTAATTAACTTATAAGTCACCTATATGTCTAACCCTCACTTAGTGAAGGTTAGGTGCAAAGTTACTAAGTGTGAGGGCACCCTGGCACTAGCCAAGGTGCCCCCACATTGTTCAGAGCGGGGACACCATTACACGTATGCACTACATATAGGCCAATACCTGTATGTAGCTTCACAATGGTAACTCAGAATATGTGGCCATGTAACATGTCAAAGTTCATGGAATTGTCCCCCCATGGCAAATTTGGTATTGGGGTGCCAATCCCATGCATCCCTGGGTCTCCAGCATGGATCCCGGGTACTGTCAAACTAGCTCTCTGGGGTTTTCACTGCAGCTACCTCTGCTGCCAACCCACAGACAGGTTTCTGCCCTCCCGGGGTCTGGGCAGCCCAGTCCCAGGAAGGCAGAACAAAGGATTTCCTCTAAAACAGTGTGTTACACCCTCTCCCTTTCGAAATAGGTGTTAAGGGCCTGAGAGGAGTAGCCTCTCCTGGCCTCTAGGAATGCTTTGAAGGGCACAGATGGTGCCCTCCTTGCATAAACCAGTCTACACCGGTTCAGGGAGCCCCCAGCCCCTGCTCTGGTGTGAAACTGGACAAAGGAAAGGAGAGTGACCACTCCCCTGTCCATCACCACCCCAGGGGTGATGCCCAGAGCTCCTCCAGTGTGTCCCAGACCTCTGCAATCTTGAATGCAGAGGTGTGAGGGCACAATGGAGGCCTCTGAGTGGTCAGTGCCAGCAGGTGACGTCAGAGACCCCTCCTGATAGGTGCTTACCTGGTTATGTGGCTAATCCTCCTCTGAGGGCTATTTAGGGTCTCTCCTGTGGGTTTCTTGTCGGATAACGAATGCAAGAGCTCACCAGAGTTCCTCTGCATCTCTCTCTTCGACTTATGCCAAGGATCGACCACTGACTGCTCCAGGACGCCTGCAAAACTGCAACAAAGTAGCAAGAAGACTACCAGCAGCATTGTAGCACCTAGTCCTCCTGACTTTCTCGACTGTTTTCTGGTGGTGCATGCTTTGAGGGCTGTCGGTCTTCACCTTGCACTGGAAGCCAAGAAGAAATCTCCCATGGGTCGACCAAATCTTTCCCCTGCTAATGCAGGCACCAAATTTCTACTTCACCGGTCATCTGGGTCCCCTCTCATCTTGACGACCATGGTCCCTGGAACACAGGAGCTAGATCCAAGTGATCCCAACAGTCCAGTGGTCCATCTGTCCAAATTTGGTGGAGGTAAGTCCTTGCCTCCCCATGTCAGACAGCACTCCTGTGAACTGTGTGAACTGCAGCTGCTAGGGCTTCTGTGCACTTTTGCAAGGAATCCTTCATGCACAGCACTGCCCAGGTCCCCAGCACTAGCTGAGTTGACCACCGGCTTCGTGGGACTCTCCTTTGTAGTGTTGAGTTGACCGCTGTGCTCAGTTTTCTTGAGCTCCTGTTCAAGTGCTTCTGCAGGTGCTGCCTGCTTCTGCATGGGCTCTCTGTGCTGCTGAGTGACCCCTCTGTCTCCTCCTCCAAGGGGCGACCTCCTGGTCCTTTCTGGGCCCGGGCAGCACCCATTTTTGTTAACTGCGACCTTTGTAGCTAGCAAGGCTTGTTTGCAGTCTTTCTGCATGGAAACAACTCTGCTTCCTCCAGCACGCTGTGGGAGATCTTCTATGCAAAGGAGAAGTTTGTGGCATCTTCCGTTGTTGCAGAATATTCAGCTTCTTCCACCCAGAGGCAGCCATTTTGAACCTTCATCCAGGGTTTAGTGGGCTCCTGCCCCTCCTGGACACTTTTGTGACTCTTGGACTTGGTTCCCTTCCTTTGCAGGTCCTCAGGTCCATGAATCCGTCTTCAGTGCTTTGCAGTCAGTTGTTGTCTTTGCAGAATCTCCTATCACGACTTTAGTGTGTTTCTGTGGAAGTAGGGTAACTTTACTCCTACTTTTTAGGGTCTTGGGGTGGGGTATCTTGGACACCCTTAGTGTTTTCTTACACTCCCAGCGACCCCCTACACACTACACCAGGCCTGGGGTCCCTAAGGGGTTCTCCTTCCACTTTCTTAGTATATGGTTTGTGTTGCCCCTAGGCCTATTGCATCCTATTGTATTCTACAGTGTTTGCACTACTTTTCTAACTGTTTACTTACCTTATTTTGGTTTGGTGTATATTTTGTGTATTTTACTTACCTCCTAAGGGAGTATATTCTCTGAGATATTTTTGGTACATTGTCATTAAAATAAAGTACCTTTATTTTTAGTAACTTTCAGTATTGTGATTCTTTTGATATAGTGCTATATGATATAAGTGGTATAGTAGTAGCTTTGCATGTCTCCTAGTTCAGCCTAAGCTGCTTTGCTATAGCTACCTCAATCAGCCTAACCTGCCAGAACACTACTAATCTACTAATAAGGGATAACTGGACCTGGCACAAGGTGTACGTACCATCAGGTACCCACTATAAGCCAGGCCAGCCTCCTACAGCACACAACCAAAGTCACTCAGGAACAACAGGAAGCTATAAGAGGAATCACAGGACAAATGTAAACCACCTGTTTGGGTTTGATAAGTCGAATATTATTAATGCCCAAAGGCCATTAGCCAGACCATATTGAAGTCCAATGATGGCACAGTGTTGTCCCTAAACTGTACTACCAACTGCCATGTAACCTCTAAAGGAAGGGGCATCAAGTGGGCAGGCTGGCACCTCAGGGATTACCCAGGGGTGGGGGGTGAGATCGGGTTTAAGAGACAGGGTTGGACATGGGCTTGGGAGGGATGGGCTTATAATTGGGAGTAGTGTGCTTCTTCTTGAATAGATGGGCCTCTTTGGAGGTGGGAAGAGGCATTGCTACTTGTAGTTGGGACAGGGGAAGCCTTGGAGGTGGAAGGGACAGTCTGTGATCTGGGTGGGATCCTTCAGGGTCTGGGATGGGGGTTAAGGGAAACAGGGAAAAGATTAAGGTCAAACAAAAAAAGTTTTTGGGACACACGGAGATGGTCATCAGAAGGGGGTAGGGATTTGGAGGGCGAGGGGGTGGTTGTCTGATGTGTATGTGTGGATGTCACGGGTACATGCTTTTGGGAGGAATGCTTGTGTGTGGTGGGTGTCTGTTGGGTGGGTGAGTGAGGGTGTTTATGTATCTTGGGTTTGGGGGTGCGATTCTGAGGCTGCTGTAGTGGGTAGGTTGGTGTCTATTGGGGTGGTGATTGCATGTAGGGTGGATTGGGTAGATGCATTTGTGTCTGTAGTTTAAGTGTCTGCACATGTGCTGCTTATGGTGGGTGTCTGGGTGTCTGCTGGGAGGTGGATGCGGTTAGAATGGCTACGGTGGCTGTGTCAGTGATGTTGTGGTGGTGTTTGTAGGTATGATTGAGGTTGTGTGTGTGATGCTGGAGGTGGTGGGATGTCAGGGGAAGTTGTGAGTGTTGCTGTGTCTGTGGGTGGATGTTGTTTGTTTGTGTGCCGGTCTGTCTTGTGGTGCTTGTGCTAGTGTGTGCTCTGTTTGTCTATTGAGGTGGATGTCTGCAGATCTGTTTGTGTGCTTTGGTTAGGTAGGGAAAGGGAGGGTTTGGACTGGGAAGAGGGAGATGGAGGTGGAAGGAAGGTAGGGGGTTATGGCTACATCAATCTGGAGGCCAAAGCCTGAAAAGATCTCTGTAGGCCAGCCATTGTACCATGAATGCCTTCCAGGAATGCATTAGTCTGTTGGAGCTGACTTGCCAATCCCTGGATGGCATTCACAATGGCTGTCTGATCCACAGAGATACTTTTCAGGAGATCAATAGCCTCCTCACTGAGGGCAGCAGGTGTAACAAGGGCCTATGGCAAAGCAGGTTCCCACCCTCTTGGGTAAACTGGCACCGCCAAATAGGTGGAGAGCAACACGGAGGGCAGGGATAAAATGGGGCTGTCAGACAAGGATGGTACTGAGGGATTCTCCAGTGGGTCTAGCACCACCAGGAAGTGGCCACTGGAGGAAGAATCTGATGATGATGATGGCAATAACCCAGTCTCTCCGATGGCACTCCGCTCGCTCTCCGGGCCACTTGGTCCCACTGTGTTGGTGGTGTCTTGACCCATGGTCACATAGCGAGATGCTTCCCCACTTCCACTTGGCTCGGCCCCATCTCCTTCACTTACCTATGCTAATGCTGCAAAAAGAAAGAGAAATAGAGTCATAATATGTCTATGATAATACTTCAATCACAACTCTGATTGACAAACAATACCATCATGGCAATAAGGCACCAGCAAAAACGTACACCTAAGTGGCACATACATGTGCCATAATATATGCATGCATGCCACCTGGATTTGCTAAAGTTGTCCACAGGAAAATCACAATCTCAGACAACTATGATTCAATGACTGAATTCTTTCAACCACAATAACCATACAAAAACTAGGATACCTCTCCATCCTCAAAGTGGTGCCACATGCTTCAAACCTAAGTTAACTTTGGCAAATAATAGTTTTCCATTGTGAAGTCCATTCACACACAAGGTCATGCACACATCTATCTGGCACATATATAATGTACCAACAATTAGAAATGATATCATGAAATTATGCTATGTTTATTACAAAAGTGCAGTAGGTTACATAGAAATACACATTTCACACTGAAAACATTTCAACAATGCACAATTCAACAAGAGGCACCTGTCCCAATAGAGTCAAGGAAGTAGTATCCATGTTACTCAGATAGACCTCACTTGTGCCATTGAAAGGGACACTATTGATGTCGGGTTCAATATGTCAGGGAGAGAAATCTCCAGAATACACAAAACAAAGCATTGGGGAGACAATTCCATGATCCCCCGAGTCTCTAGCTCAGACCCGGGTACTGCCAAACTACCTTTCCCGGGGTTTCACTGCAGCTGCTGCTGCTGCCAACCCCTCAGACAGGTTTCTGCCCTCCTGGGGTCCAGCCAGGCTTGGCCGAGGAAGGCAGAACAAAGGACTTCCTCAGAGAGAGGGTGTTACACCCTCTCCCTTTGGACAAAGGTATTAGGGCTTGGGAGGAGTAGCCTCCCCCAGCCTCTGGAAATGCTTTGATGGGCACAGATGGTGCCCATCTCTGCATAAGCCAGTCTACACCGGTTCAGGGATCCCCCAGCCCTGCTCTGGCGCGAAACTGGACAAAGGAAAGGGGAGCGACCACTCCCTGACCTGCACCTCCCCTGGGAGGTGCCCAGAGCTCCTCCGGTGTGCTCCAGACCTCTGCCATCTTGGAAACAGAGGTGCTGCTGGAACACTGGACTGCTCTGAGTGGCCAGTGCCAGCAGGTGACGTCAGAGACTCCTTCTGATAGGCTCCTTCAGGTGTTGCTAGCCTATCCTCTCTCCTAAGTAGCCAAACCTCCTTTTCTGGCTATTTAGGGTCTCTGCTTTGGGGAATTCTTTAGATAACTAATGCAAGAGCTCATCAGAGTTCCTCTGCATCTCTCTCTTCACCTTCTGCCAAGGAATCGACTGCTGACCGCGCTGGAAGCCTGCAAAACTGCAACAAAGTAGCAAAGACGACTACTGCGACCTTGTAACGCTGATCCTGCCGCCTTCTCGACTGTTTTCCTGGTGGTGCATGCTGTGGGGGTAGTCTGCCTCCTCTCTGCACTAGAAGCTCCAAAGAAATCTCCCGTGGGTCGACGGAATCTTCCCCCTGCAACCGCAAGCACCAAAGAACTGCATCACCAGTCCTCTGGGTCTCCTCTCAGCATGACGAGCGAGGTCCCTTGAACTCAACAACTCTGTCCAAGTGACTGCCACAGTCCAGTGACTCTTCAGTCCAAGTTTGGTGGAGGTAAGTCCTTGCCTCCCCACGCTAGACTGCATTGCTGGGAACCGTGTGTTTTGCAGCTGCTCCAGCTCCTGTGCACTCTTCCAGGATTTCCTTTGTGCACAGCCAATGCTGGGTCCCCAGCACTCTAACCTGCAGTGCACGACCTCCTGAGTTGTCCTCCGGCATCGTGGGACCTTACTTTGTGACTTCAGGTGATCTCTGGTTCACTCCACTTCATAGTGCCTGTTCTGGTACTTCTGCGGGTGCTGCTTGCTTCTGAGTGGGCTCTTTGTCTTGCTGGATGCCCCCTCTGTCCCCTCACGCAATTGGTGACATCCTGGTCCCTCCTGGGCCACAGCAGCAGCATGCTGGCCTTTCCTGGGCATCTGCCCACTCCCGACTTGATTGTGACTCTTGGACTTGGTCCCCTTGTTTCACAGGTACTCTCGTCAGGAAATCCATCGTTGTTGCATTGCTGGTGTTGGTCTTCCTTGCAGAATTCCCCTATCACGACTTCTGTGCTCTTTGGGGAACTTAGGTGCACTTTGCACCCACTTTTCAGGGTCTTGGGGTGGGCTATTTTTCTAACCCTCACTGTTTTTTTACAGTCCCAGCGACCCTCTACAATGTCACATAGGTTTGGGGTCCATTCGTGGTTCGCATTCCACTTCTAGAGTATATGGTTTGTGTTGCCCCTATTCCTATGTGCCCCCATTGCATTCTATTGTGACTATACATTGTTTGCACTGTTTTCTATTGCTATTACTGCATATTTTGGTAGTGTGTACATATATCTTGTGTATATTTGCTATCCTCATACTGAGGGTACTCACTGAGATACTTTGGCATATTGTCATAAAAATAAAGTACCTTTATTTTTAGTATATCTGTGTATTGTGTTTTCTTATGATATTGTGCAAGTGACGCTAGTGGTACTGTAGGAGCTTCACTCGTCTCCTAGTTCAGCCTAAGCTGCTCTGCTAAGCTACCTTTTCTATCAGCCTAAGCTGCTAGACACCCCTCTACGCTAATAAGGGATACCTGGCCCTGGTGCAAGGTGTAAGTACCTCTTGGTACCCACTACAAGCCAGTCCAGCCTCCTACACCTGCAGAGAAAGTTGTTTGAGGATTTCCCCAGTTTTGTACTAGGTTCCAGGTTCAAAAGGCACGGCACAACAGTTTGATACACATTTCATGTCAAAACAAACAACCTCCCATCTATTGTGTGACACATGGTTCCTTCCTAATTGTTTGGGGGAGAAGTCAGTACCTTACACAATCACCTGGCAATGGGACAGGCAGTAATTAATTTGATTTGTACTCCCCCCCTTGTGGCTGCTGTGCTGCCCTTAAAAACTCACCAAGCTCCGGATAGGCCACAGTCAGAATGCGGACCGTTAGAGGGGTCATGGTCCCATGGGCATCTCACCATGTTGGGAGGACAGCTGCAGCTGGGCCTTTGTGATCTTCCGGGCCCAGCATCTTAGGTCATCCCAACTCTATCAACAGTGGGTGCTCTGTAAGCTGTGGACCCTCAGGGTCCACAGCTTCTTGACGATGGGTCTCAATATCCCTTTCTTCTGATGGGCATTGACCTGCATGGATGCAAAACACAACACAAGAAATTATGTCCACAAGTGACATCCAAAATGGCAGAATCACATACATGTCAGTACATAAAGCTAAGAACTTTCTGTTTTGCCCAAACTGTCTAGGTATGGCACATACTAGTCATTGAGTACAGGGTCACAACTTCAAACACTTCCCAATCTGAAGACCAACCCACCATCCAGCTCAGGCCCTTCACTTACTAGGTAGGTCAATTGACATCTTGTGGGTCATGCTCTAGCACTCAGACTGAGATCTGAAGAACTATGGGACACCTCACAACTCTCTGGTTTCTGAAAGGTAGACTCCTTAGGCATGAATGCATTGAAACACTCATACTCTGTGGCAATGATTCTCTGCATACAGTTCCTGCAGGCTACTGCCAGTGTACAAACTCAAACATCGCACATGGGTAACAATGAAGGGACTGGCATGGTAGGTACAGAAAGTGTCTATCCTGTCCATGTGTGAACTTTTGGACTAACAAATGCATGCTCTCAGGGGGTGGGGTTCTGTGTTGTGTACCTGTGCCACGGAACATGCTTTTGGAAATATATGTGCATCCTACAGAGAAGGCATCCAACAAACAAAGGCATGCATTTTCCATTTTCTGCCATGTGACAGGGCTACTGAGTCACATATCATGGGTTCCCAGGAATCAACACACTGTCTGCACTGTCGTACTATCATTTATACAATAATCCTGCACAGTAAAAATTTGACCTGAGTGGAGGTGACAACAGGGCTGTGTGAGTATGGGAACTGTCAGGGGACAGAGACCCACATTGACAATGATGCCAAGTGCAGATTGGTCACAGATCATTAACTCTCCCCTAAAAACATTTACATACTCATCAGGAAAAGAGCCTCAAGAAGCTGCCTATCAGCACAGAGCCTAGAGTTGTGTACTTAACAAAATCAACAGGGATACAGCGAGTGGGCACAGCTCCACAGTTTCATAGAAAAAGTTACTCAACACAAGCCTAGACTCTGACCCATACTGGGAGATATATTTGATAGACCCTGGTCGCTGCAGGCTGAAAAGACAGAACCTACATAAAACTCCATTACTATCACTTCCATGCATGACAGTACATCATGAAGCCAACCGCAATTTGGCATGCGGTGTGTATGTGGCAACTTTAAGGGCAGAATGAGTTAGGATATGCCTTCAAAACAACAGTTTAACTAGGCCAGATGTGGTTTGATATCTCATTGGCAACATACACATAGCTCACTGTACACACACCTCACATATACAATATACATTAACAGCTCATGCTGTCATGCAAATACAGTACATGCTGGCTCACATTGACAGCATCCTTGTGGTAAGAGATGTATAGGATGGCTGTGATGTCATCTCACCTAGTTTTGTGCATCCAACATAAGGTGGATCAGGGTATACTCAAAACACACACACAACAATGACTCAAAATCGGGCACTGAACACAGATACATGCACATTGACTCCCCCATTGATGCCACACAGGCTGCACCTCTGTGGCCTTGACTTTATAGTGTGGCACCCATGGGCACAATCTAGTCTGTGTGGAGGGAATATATGCTGAAATACAGAGAAAATAAGTGGACATGAGGCACTTACCTGATCTTCTGGTGCACCATAAAGCTGTCTAGACAGGGGTAGAACCTCAGTGACTAGCCTCTCCAGCCCCTCCGGGGAGAAGGCAGGGGCACTATCACCTGTTCGTCGTGGCATGATTGCCCCAGAGATGGTACACAGCTGCTCAGGTAGTGGAGGTCTTGCTGGCAGCATTGCCAGGAGTCAAGTCAGGGATTTAACAGAACACAGTGGTCACGTCCGACACGTAGATGGGTGTCACCACCAGCCAACACAACATACCATCCATTGCACAAGTTAGGGCAGTGTTGCACTTCCTGGCCACAGGGTCCTTCTAAAATACAGTGGCCTAATCTGCTGGGATGTCCCAGCCTATGTCCTGTCTGATTTGAAGGATGTACTCTCAGCAATGTTGAATCACCTGGACAGCTACATCCGGTTTCCTCAATTTGAGGATATCGCTCATGTGAAGGCTTAGTTTAATTGTTTGGTACATATCCCACATGTGATGGGAGCAAAATTGGTGGTACACATGTTGCCTTGGTCCGATGGCATGGCAATGAACAAATGTACAGCAACTCGAGGAACTTCTATTCCATCAATGTCCAAGTTGTTTTTTAGGTAGGTCTCTACATTTCACAAATCCATGCCTTTTATCTGGGATCAGTCCATGATGCCTTCGTTCAGAACAGTGCGATCCCTCAGCTGATGTCACAACTTTACCTAGAGATGGCCTGGCTGGTTGGTAAGTCACATATGTCATGCTTGCTTGTGAGAAATGTCTGCTGCAAAAATTCTGATGAGAGGAACTCATAGTTGCACATATGTCCCATTCCATAATGGGGGACTCTGTTTACACAAACTGTCCATGGTTGTTGACACCGGTAAGGAGCCCAACTATGCCAGAGGAAGTCCACTTCTATGATGCCCATGGAAGCACACATTGGGACATAGAATGGGCATTTGGGATCAGAAGGCCAGAGTTAGGTGTCTGGACAAGACAGGTGGAGCTCTCCTCTACTCAACTGAAAAAATGTGTAAGACCGTTGTGGCCTGCTGCATGCTCCACAACATTGCCCTGAAATAGATATACCATACATTCAAGATGAGGGAGAGTTAGCAGGGCTACTGGGTGAGAATCCTTAAAATGCCAAGTGAGGATGACAGTGATAAAGAGGAAGGTGAAAACGTGTTGGCAGATCTCATTAATCACTACTATACTTGAATGTAAGTAAGTAATGTTATGTGATTACTGTGGCTGTATGAGGAACTGTAGTTGTCAGGATATTGTAAGTAGGGTTATTCCAAAAGACAGGGGTTCTTATGCTTTGCAGTATACAGCCAAAGTTTGCTTGCTAAGTCAGACTTGAACATTTTACTACCTTAGTTATCTGCTTTGTTTGTGCCAGTCTCATTGCAATGTAAGTGGATCTACTGATGTTTGATATGAGGTTTTGCTCATAGGTACCGCTACAGGTATTTCGACCCATATCTCCTAATCTGCCACAATAGAGACACCCACACAAGTCCGCCACCTCAAAGATCAGTGATAAACTGGCGATACCAAAACCCACACTGTCGCGCCAACAAGAATACGCCCACACTATCATCTCGGCGATCTTAAAACCACGGTAATCTACTGGCGGTACACACCGCTGAGCTCAAAATACATATACACTTATAAAACACAACCACATTGGACAATTAGAAATACACACACCTGATACACATACACAAACCACACCCACACACCCACAACACTATAAAATGCACACCCACATTACCCACAACCCCTTACAACAACATTTTTGTGAAGAAGCAGAGAGAGAGAATAGCAAACACTACACCAACATCCACAAGCACACAACACCATCACTCATAAAACATCCACGCACCTCAAACAACATACCACACCACATCACACACCACAACAAACATCACCTCACACATTACCAACACCACATCACAGCACCTCAAAGACACCCCAGGTTTTCTGAGGAGGAGCTCAGGGTCGTGGTGGAGGAAATCATCTGTGTAGAGCCACAGCTTTTCGGATCACAGGTGCAGCAGACCTCCATTTCAAGGAAGATGGAGCTAGGGTCAACGCAGTGGGACAGCACCCAAGAACACAGGATGACATCAGGAAGAGGTGGAACGACCAACAGTGGAAGGTGTGTTCCGTGGTATCCAGACACCAGGTTGCAGTACAGCGGACTGGTGGTGGACCCCCACCTCCTCCTCCACAAATAACAACATGGGAGGAGTAAGTCTTGGCAATACTGCATCCTGAGGGCCTCGCAGGAGTAGCAGGAGGACTGGACTCTGGTAAGTCATATCTTAACTACCATATACACCCACCCCACCTGCATGCCATCACATACCCCCACCCTCACCCCCATTACTTCAACACCTCACATGTGCCCCACTTTCACAACCCACCCATCCCAATACCAAGCCCTGCATGCAACACCTCTACATGGACACCCATTACCAAAGCATGTCTAGTACAGATACCCACACAGACCCCAGAACACTAATCACACAATTTCAAACACAACAATGCAAGCACAGGAGTAGAGGGTAACTCACCCAATGCACAAGATGGCACACACAGATAAAATAACTATGCAGTTACACCCCAACAGGACCCATACTCAACGTCACCGGACAGGAGGTGCCAGACATATCCAGTCCCCCCACAGAAGAGGCCCACAGTGACAACAGCAGCTTTGCACGTCTGGATCAAGATAACCATCCCTGCTCATCAGTGACCTCTAGACAGTCGGATTCCCTGCCACTGTCACAAAGCACCACAGAGACTCCCCCATCAGGAGACATCAGCACAGCACCCACCCAGCGGGCCTATTCCTCTGTCCCCAAGACACGTCAATCAGCAGTGTTTCCATCACTACAGGGACCCCAGGCAAACTCACCAACCCAAGACAATCAAGAACCTGGGGTCAGTGGCAGTGGGCACACGGTTCAGGGGACAGAGGCACAAGATAACAGGGAAACTGGGAGGACTGCTGTGCGAAAGGGGGAGGACAGGCCCAGGGTACCCACTCTCCATGAGGCACTCTCCAACATCATGGGAGCATACCATAATTCCCAGGAGACCATGGGCACGGGACTGGCCAAGTTTCAGGAGACCCAGCAGCTGCAGGAGGAACACTACCTGGGGATCAGGGAGGACTTGAAGTCCATCAACACCACCCTGGTCACCATTGCAGGGGTGCTGGCAGACCTGGCCAACACCATGAGGGACACATTGGCACACAAACGGGCCCCTGACACTAGCCTGAATGATGAACAGCCCTCCACCTCCGCTGGCGCTAGTGGACAGGAGGTCCCGCCACAGGACCAACAGGCTACCAGCACCCCACCCTCTGCAGAAGGAGAACCACCCTGCAAACGGTCCCTGAGATCCAGGCACAAGACAGAGAACATTGCCAAGACCCCCGCCAGGAAATAAGACCCTCCTGATTGTCACCCTTTTGTCCCACTTTGTCACCCTGACAACTTTGAACTGCCATTACTCCACTTCCTATGCCCCCTTGGACAATGCACCTGTGAGAACAAACTCTACCATGGACATTCCACCACCATCACCCTAGCCCATTGCACACCCCCCTCCACTTATTAGCACAGAAATAAACACCCTTGAAACAATAATCAATCTGGAGTCAGTATGTACTTTCACAAATGTGTAATTGCAACCTCTCAGAAATATAGCAATGTCAATGTTCTTTTTCACATACCAATGTTACACAGTTGTTGGGCAGCAGTAAAAACAGCAGAGGGCACAAAGTGGGACCCAGATCTGTGAAATGGAAAGGCAAAGTGACATGTCAGGGTCCATACACAGAGGTACAAAGGCAGATCTATGCAATGTCCTACAGGAGTATGGCATGTGAGAAGCAGTGCCATCCTCTTACCTGTGTCTCACTGGAAGTATTGCATGATGATGTTGTTTCAGTTGTCTTCTGCCTCTTCTTCTTCACTGTCCACAGGCTCCACAGCTGCCACAAGACCAGCATCAGGCCCATCCTCCTGAAGAAAAGGCACCTCACGTCGCAAATCCAGGTTGTGCAACATACAGCATGCCACGATTATCTGGCACACCTTCTTCGGTGAGCTGTATAGGGAGCCACCTGTCAGATGGAGGCACCGGAATCTGGCCTTCAGGAGGCCGAAGGCGCGCTCTATTATTGTCCTAGTTCACCCATGTGCCTCATTGTAGAGTTCCTCTGCCCTTGTTCTGGGATTCCGCACTGGGGTCAGTAGCCATGACAGGTTGGGGTAACCAGAGTCACCTACAAATATCAAGGGACAACTGTTTAGACATCCTCCAACCCTTAGGGACTCTCCCATACCCAGACACCTATGTGAACTGTATTGGGACCTTGGGCTCACCTATTAGCCACACTAAGCGCCTCTGGAGTTGCCCCATCACATAACGGATGCTGCTATTCCTCAAAGTGTAAGTGTCATACACAGAGCCAGGATACTTGGAATTCACATGGGAGATGTCATGGTCTGCCAAACACACCATCTGCACATTCATTCATAGAATGGTGGCTTTTGTGGTTTCTGTACATCTGTTCATTCCTGCGGGCCGGGGGGGGGGGCAAATGCCACAGGTGTACCATCAGTGGCACCAATGATGTTGGGGATATGTCCCAGGGTATAGAAGACACCTTTCACTGTGGGCAAAACCTCCACCTGAGGGAACACGATGTAGCTGCGCATGTGTTTCAGCAGGGCAGATAACACTCTGGATAACACGTTAGAGAACATTGGCTGTGATATCCCTGATGCCATGGCCACTGTTGTTTGAAAGGAACAACTGACAGGACCTGCACTAGAGGGGGGTTTCCTGTGGGATGGTGGATAGGTGACATCAGGTCTGGCTCCAACTGGGCACACAGCTCCTGGATTGTGGCACGATCAAGTCTGTATGTGATAATGATGTGTCTGTCTTCCATTGTCGACAAGTCCACCAGGGGTCTGTATACCAGAGGATGCCGCCATCTCATCACCTGCCCCAGCGGACATGCCCTATCGAGGAGAAGGGTGAGCAGAGGGTCATACACCACATAGGTTTCACAAGGCTGTTTAGCACAATCGTGATATAATCAGTGTGTGCCTTTGTCTGTCCGTATTCCTGGCCAAAAGTGCTGTGACGCAGTTAGTTGGCCTGCCATGTGGCCCCCTGAAATGGCAGCTGCCTGACCTGTAAGGAGGGACAAGGGGAAATGAGGTAACTGCGCTGGCGCTGGCGTTGTGCAGTGTCGCGGTAGGCGGTCGAAGACCGCTGCGCTATTCAGCATTGGTTATCATTGGGCCCTATGGGTTCCAGGAGCCAATGATGATGTGCGCCAGTGGTGACGGTACTCACCGCCGCAGACGTGACCGTCATTTCCTATCTCTTTACTCACTTGATACCTGACCTTCAACAGGAGAGGACCTACACAGCAAGTGCTGCTGTGACCTGCGTCTGGAAGCGACAATGGCTACAGTGTCTGGGGATAGGGCCCCTGCCTTCACTGCAGAGAAGTTGGACAAACTGGTGGATGGGGTACTCCCCCAGTACACGCTACTCTACGGTCATCCAGACAAACATGTGAGTAAACTGTGTGCATGGTGGATGGCACATGATTGTATGGAGTGCCGTGGATGGAAGAGACGGAGGGCACAGGCCAGCATGTGAGGATTGTGGGTGTATGTTTTCTGAGCCAGGGTGGGAGGTTTGTGGGCAATGAGTGAGAAGAACCGGAGGGGGGAGTAATATCCATTCTTACTTCACTATTCCTTTAGGTCAGCATCCACCAAAAGAAAGGTATTTGGAGTGCTATCGCCAAGGAAGTGCGGACCCTGGGGGTCTACCATAGACGAGGCACCCACTGCCGGAAAAGATGAGAGGACCTGCGCCGCTGGAGCAAGAAGACAGCAGAGGCTCAGCTGGAGATGGCCTCCCAATGTGGAAGGGGTGCCCGTCGCACCATGACCACCCTGATGTACCGGATCCTGTCAGTGGCATATCCTGAGTTGGATGGGCGCTTTAGAGCATCACAGCAGCCACAAAGGGGTGAGTATAGTCTCATTCAGCTAACTCTGCGCTATTTACGAGGTGTCTGGGTGGGGGAAGTGGGCTGTGGGTTCCCCTAGGCCAAGGCAGACACGCCAAGGTACATACATTGTTTTGCAGGCTCAGTGCCACTCCGACCCCAAAGGTGGTAGTGGCACTCTACACCTAGTCAGGCTCCTGTGGGTTGCAGCTGTGCATCAAAAGGGTCTAGGCAGAGTCCACCATTGGCATGTGCTTTTCCCCTGCACTGTCAGTGCATGGGCTAGTGCATTGGGCTGCTCCCTGTGTGTTGTGTCTGCCAACGGTAGTGGTGTTGCAGGCATTGACCACATGTCCCTTCTGTCTCCCCCCCCCTTTTTGTTTTGTCACCCTGTCCTTGTGTGCATAAGCATCATCTGGTGGAGGAGCATTGGCACCGGAGCAGGAGGGAGCTGCAACCCACATAGCTCAGGAGGGTGAATTTACAGAGTCTAAAGGCACCAGCGGGACGGAGGGCGAGGGGAGCTCCACGACAGGGACAGGAGCAGACACCAGCAACAGTGACTCCTCCTCTGATGGGAGCTCCCTTGCAGTGGCGGGCACCTCTGTGCCCACAGCAACAACAGGTACAGCCGCCACCCCCCCTACCAGCACCGCCCTCCCAGCAGGCCCTCATGGAATTTCCTGTGCCCGCTCACCCAGGAGGGTGGGCATCTCCATTGCCCCAGGCACCTCAGGCCCTGCCCCAGTCAGTCCTGCTGCCCTCAGTGAGGAGGCTGTTGACCTCCTGAGATCCCTCACTGTTGGGCAGTCAACCATTTTGAATGCCATCCAGGATGTCGAGAGGCATTTGCAGCAAACAAATGCATACCTGGAGGGCATTCATTCTGGCATGGCAGCCCAACAGAGAGCATTTCAGGCTCTGGCCTCAGCACTGATGGCAGCCATTGTCCCTGTGTCCAGCCTTCCCCCTCCAACTTCCACTACCCAACCCCAATCCTGTGTACCTCAGCCTATCCCAAGCACACCATCAGACCAGCATGCACGCTCCTCAACACACAAGAGTGGACATGGCAAACATAAGCCCCACACAACCCACAGGCACTCACACAAGCACCAGACCCATGTAGACACTCCAACAGCTACTGCCTCCACTGTGTCCCCCTCCTCCACATCCTCCTTCTCCCTCACTGTCTCGTCTCCACTCACACCTTCATGCACTACATCCTCAGCCAATACCTCCAACACCAGCACGCCCATCACGACACACCGCTGACGTGCACTCACCACCGCCACTACCATGCACACGTCCCCTGTGTCCTCTCCCAGTGTGTCTGTGATCCCTCCTCCCAAACTACACAAACGCAGGCGCACGCCCACCCAACAGCCATACACCTCACAAAAGCCTCCGGCCCATGCACTTTCACCCAAATTCAGCAGACGTACACCTCCTACAACCACTGCCTCTTCCTCTACTCCCAAACCCCCGTAAACCTTCCCGTCCAAATGTGTATAAAAAACTTCTTGCTAACATTGACCTCTTTCCTAAACCTCACCCCCACCGTCTTTCCCCTAGGGCCAGGATGTCCAGGACCCAGCCCAGCATCTCAGCCACCAAATCCTCCAGTACTGTGGTCTCAGCAAGTCCTGTAACATCACGGGTGGCACCCATCAGGGCTGCCAGTGTGCCACCTATCGAGGCCAAGGATCAGCCCATTCCGCCACCTGTCAAGGTGAAGAAGGGGCCCACATGCTGTAGGGAAAAGCCACACCAACCACCCAGCAAGGCCTCCTCCAAGCCAAAAGGGGACAGTGCCAAGGGCCCAGCAGCGACATCCAAGGTGGGGAAGGGACACAAGGCTAAGGGGAAGTCAGCACAGGGCACGGAGCCTCCGGCTGAGGGACTAGTGTCACCCCTTCTGGCAAACAGAACAGCAACCTGCATGGCGGTGGACACAGCCACCTGCACCGCCACCTGCACTGCCACCTGCATGTCTCCTGCCTCAGCCACAGACCCCAGCATCTTCCCCAGTGGGCAGCGGTCCAAGGCTGCAGGAGATGTCCTGCTGTCTCCCTCCACAGGTGCTGACACATGCCCCACCGGCAGCATCTCAGCCACAGACACCGCCGCAACCACTGCCACCAGCCCCGCGACATGCACAGACAGTGCCACCACAGCCGACATGGTAAACATTCCCAGTGGACAGCCATACGAGGCTGCAGGAGATGTCCTGGACCCTGCACAGCATACATGAGGCACCACACCCAGCACTGTTAGTACCAGCAGGTGGCAAGCAAAGTCGCAGCAGGGTGGAGTGTGTCTCTGACTTCATGTAGTATCACGCTACCTGTTCCCTGGCAATCTCGTGGCATACACACCCAGGTGAGGGAATGGGACCTGCCACACTGCATGTGCAGCACTCTGGGCACCAAGCCCCCTCCAGAACCAGTGGAGAAGAGCATCCACAACCCCAGTCCTTGGCAGGATGAAGCACTCTGGGCACCAAGCCCCCTCCAGAACCAGTGGAGAAAGGCATCCAATACCTTAGTCCTTGGCAGGATGAAGCACACTGGGCAAAAAGCCCCCTCCAGAACCAGTGGAGAAGAGCATCCACTACCTTAGTCCTTCAGAGACTATGGCTTTGCACTCCCCAGGACCAATTAGTGGGCAAACCACCCACTTGAGATACTTGAGAGACCGTGGCTTTGCACTCCCCAGGATCATACAGTGGGCAAACCACCCACTTGAGAGACTTGAGAGACTGTGGCTTTGCTCTCCCCAGGACCATGCAGTGGGCAAACCACCCACTTGAGAGACTTGAGAGACTGTGGCTTTGCACTCCCCAGGACCAATCAGTGGGCAAACCACCCACTTGGGAGACTGTAGCTTTGCACTTACCAGGACCAATCAGTGGGCATGGAGCCCCCTCGCGGAGCAGTGGCATCGCCTCTTCATCCGTCTGAGGTGCCCCCCCTCCCCTTACCCCTGAGGTGCCTTTTTATTTTCAAGCTGATGCCCCAGCGGTGTTCTCTCCATTTCGAGTCAGGTAACATGGGTGGGCTTTGCCCATGCATTTTGGGACCACTGGTCCATGGACAATGATTGGAACACTATCCGGACTTGTGTAGTTGCTGTACATATTAGTATATACTGATGATTTAAAGTTATCTTGGCCTCTCGGAATTTTTGATGATTACACTCGTTACAATCATTTCATTTTGTCCTTGTGTTCTTCCAGGGGGTGATGGGGTGTAAATGTAATGTTGATGCATGTAATTGTGTGTATGTTGTTGTGGATCCCCCTCGTCCAGGGTGGGGGTGGGTGTGTTGCGTGTTGCTTGTGTGTGTGTGTGTCACCCTCCCTTTTCTCCCCACCTCCCCGGTGTGCTAGGTGCAGTACTCACCTTGGTCGTCGCTGCCGTCTTTGCTGCTCCTGATAGAAGAGGAGGTAAACCAACATTGGTAGCACCTGTAACTCGGGCTCCATGGCGTCCTTGTTCCTCGTTGGGTGTCGAGAGGTGAGTGGTTTCCGTTCCAAAGACTGTTTCCACCATGCTTTTGATGGCATTGTCACCGCCCCAGTAAAGGTGGCGGATAGGCCTGTTGTAATACAGTGGGCGGTACATTGTGTTCCGCCTGTCTGTTGGCGGTTACCGCCATGGTGTTTGTTTCTACCGCTGTGGCGGTCGGAGTGCTAAAGTGGCTGTCTGTGTTGACGGTTTCCGCCATGGTTGTGATTCCATTTTTTTTAACCGCTGGCCTGTTGACAGTACTACCACCACTTTAACACCGACCACCAGGGTTGTAATGAGGGCCTAAGTGTGTAGAGCATTGGCCTCTAGCAACCCACCACATCCCAACCTGTACCGCCAGGGAAGTTGGACAGCCGGGCTGGAGATAAGCATCTCCTACCCGGCAGTCCACTGAAGACCGCCAGCGGTATAACGAGTCAGCTTTCCACTAGGGTTTCCGCTGTGGTAGTACTGCTGCGAAAACCCTGAAATATATTTCCTATCACTGGCATGTGATGCCCCCAACCCTCCCTGCAATCCCAATACCCCCTAGGCCCTCTTCTGTAGCCGAACCCCATCCCCCTTCCAGTACAGCACCCCCACCCCTTTCCAGAACAGAACCCTCACCCACAACCCCACGTGCATACACACACATGCACACACACGCTCGCTCCCCGCATACACTCATTCTCCAACACTTACATACATGCATTCACTCACACACATCCATACACACATTCACCCACACACATCAATACCCGCATTCACTCACACACATTCATACACGTATTCACTTACACACATCCATACTCGCATTCACATAAACATTCCAATATGCATTTACTTCAAGATACTCACACGCATTCAAGCACCCATACACACATGCATACACACGCATACACACTTACATTCACAAACGCAGACAACACCCACTCTCACACACACACACAACAACCCCCTCACTCACACCCCCTCCCCTGTCAGACGATAGACTTACCTTGTCCTGCGAGGAAGTCGTCCAGAAGGGAACAGGAACTGGTGGTTCCACCGTCGGCAGCGCCCGCCATCAGGACACCCCCAGGCCGTATTACAGGTTGTAATACAGCTGTTAGAGTCCTTTTGGTGGGGTGGGGATGTTGTTGGAACCTCCCATGCACCTCCAACCGCCAGCATGACTACTGGAGAATTTCCACCCAAATTGTGTCAGAAATCCTTCAGTACTCATAATATGGTGGTCGAAAGACCGTCAGCAATGGCGGTCTTCTCGCACCCGTGGCTTTGGTGGTCTTCTGAGAAGACCGCCGAAGTCATAATGAGGGCCTAAGTCAGAAGGTAAAACTTTGGCCAAGGCCTCCTGCTCAGTGTAGCCGAGCAGGGCTCCATCGCAGTTGGCTTCAAATTTTGACTTTGCCCCAGTCAAGTGCGACCAGATGTCGAGATTGGCATTTTCAGGTTCTATCCGCTAAAAAGCATTTATTCTCTAAAAATTCATATCTCCGGTTTCCCTTATCCGATTTTATCCATTCTGGTGTCAAATTCAAGACAAAAATATAATCTATGTTAATAATTAGAAGTGTAAGCTGTTTCCTGTTTTTATTTTATTCCTATTTTGTGATTTTTGAATGCTTTACACACTTTGGGCCTCAATACTAGTTTGGCGGTCTGACAGCCAGACCGCTATGGTGATGGCCGCCAAAAGACCTCCATGTTAGTGGACATGCAGACCCCCATATTATGAGTTACACTGGAGGGACCGCCAAAAGCCAGCCAAAAAACAGCCACTGCCAGGACTCTAGAGGGCACGAAAGAGGCGGTCCCTCCTCTAGCACCGCCAGTCCGTCAAACATCCACTGAATGTATTACACCTCACAAATCACTATAGTGGTTCTTCCCTGATGGAAAAACAAAGGCAGTGTGAACCGTGGCGGTTGGCAATCACCACAGTAATACACTACACTACATTTGATAGTTTGAAATCCACACACCTGACACACATCCATACATCCAACACACCTACAAACTGCACTATAAAACACACCCCTTCACCCCCCATAATCCTTTGCAAATAGAACACGACACACAGCAGGATAGAGTTCACAAATAAAATTACAAACAATAGATTAGGCACCCCTCCTCACTTCGAATACCACATATCCCACTCCTGCACAACATACCCAACACACAAATTGGCCCCCTACACATCAGACCCCAACTGTCAATCACTCACAACATCTCACCCACACCTTAACATCTGTTTTTATTACCTTTCCGTGTCATCCAGCACCACTATGTCCCCACAAAAACATCCCTGTATTACTGACGATGAGTTGAGGGTCATGGTGGAGGAAATGATCAGAGTAGAGCCAAACCTATTTGGTGCCCAAGTCCAGCAAACTACTAAGACCAGGAAAATGGAGATATGGAAATTAATAGTCAACAGAGTGAATTCTATAGGCAGCTATCCACACACTAGGGAGGACATCAGGAAGAGGTGGAACAACCTCAGGGGGAACATCTGTTCAATGGCGTCCAGGCACCAGCTGGTGGTCCTCAAAACTGGCGGTCGTCCTCTACCTCCTCCCCAACATTCACTTCAAGGGAATAGAAGGTCTTGGCCATCGTACATCCTCAGGGCTTGACAGGAATACCTGGGGGAGCAGAGTCTAGTAAATCATACCTTTAACATCACCCAAAAGTTTTGTCTTGCATGATCACTGATTACCTTTTGATATATTAATAGCCTACACACTCACCACACCTATGTCCAACTGTCCGAATACCCCTGTCTGTCATCCCACATGCCAACTAAACACACCCGGGGGCACAGTGTCTGTGTTTTGCATGGGTACTTCATGGACTGACAGCACTATAACTCCTAGCAGGCACTTTTCCACCATTAAGAAAACCATTACGGTGTACTACATTGAAAACTGCCTTGCATGTGAACTAAGCAATCGACTAAACCCATCTGAAGTTTCCACAATTGTACAGTCTATGGCAAATATAGAAATGCTATGGGCATCCACCAGTACAATACCACAAACACACAGCAACAGCTGTGTCCTCTCCTAAACTGTCCCTTCTACCTCCCATCACCTATTGAAATATACTCACCTGGGGGAATACAAAAATATGGAGTGTGCTCTACTTGGTGCAATCTGACATATCTGGGCAGGAAGAATTGTTACCACTAATGTGATGGGCAAGTCAGTTTTCACATTACGTTTAGCAGCAGTCTGTTGACTCAGTACTGAAGTACTGCTAACTGGGAGGTAACATGAAAACTGTAAACCTACACAGCTGCCAAGATATGAGTCTATGAACAGACATCCAAATGCCAAGATACTCTGACATTCTGCAGCAAGGTGCATGAAATAGGAATTGACTGCTTCCCACATACCTGTTCTCCAGATTCAAAAGCAGGTGTCTCTGTCATTTCATAGGATCAAGCAAAGCCTTTCTGTGCATGCTCCAAGCAAATCTAACTGCCAACGTTTAACACCACATGTTACATTACAATGTAAGACTGTCTATTCCACTTCTTCAATAGGTCTACTTGCCATTGGGACCATGGAGATGACACCTGAGACACCCACTTCCCACCTGGATGAATCCCTGACGTAATGAGAACACACCTGGATGTGTGAACAATGAGGATGACTCTGGCCCATCTGTGATACCTGGTCAGTCTACAACTGTCAACCTCACCATAACCACATTGACTCAGTTCAACCCTGTTGCAGCTACTCAAGCAACCATTTGCTCCCAGACCTGTGATGGGCCAGGTACTCACCATGATGGGGAGGCACTATACATTTACCAGAGTTGGAACTTACTAATTAGCCATTAGAAAGTCCTCCAGTTGGGTAGACATTTTGCACAAAACAATGGCCTCGTCTTTGATATACAGTATATGCATTGCAGTATTCATTCTGGCACTACGCTCAATTTATGGAAATTAAACCTCAGCAGCAAGCCCTTGCAGATACAAATAAAGCAGGTGCCCACTTTGAAGCTCCACTTCTGTAAAATACTAATCATCCTAACTTTGTGTGCATGGCCAAGGCAAAGCACATATGTTTTCTCTGCATTTCCACTTCGAAACGTTATCTGTAATATATGATGAAGGTGTATGTATCCCTGCCTCTTTTTTGGGCAATGTCTCATGCACTGACTGTGACGAGTGGATTCTTTCTTGTTAACTGCTGCTGCGACCCCACCCCACAGTGCATGGACTTCAGCTGTGCACGACGCGGGGTAGGGTGGTTACAGGAGGTTGGCCTGTATAGGGGGTTGGCCACAGTGCCTGGCCACAGGCAAGGCCCTGGGGCCAACCAGCACTGCATATGGCCAAATTATGTGCGCTGTGCAGAGTTGGGTGGTTATAGGGGGTTGGCTGCAGGGCCTGGCCCTTTCATTTAAAAAGAGGAGAGGTGTGTCTGTAAGAGGCTGGCCTGGCTTGTAGTGGGTACCAAGGGGTACTTACACACTGTACCAGGTCCAGTTATCCCTTATTAGTGTAGAAGAGGTGTTTCTAGCAGCATACGCTGATAGAAGGTAGCTATAGCAGAGCAGCTTAGGCTGAACTAGGAGACATGCAAAGCTCCTACTATACCACTGGTGTCATATGCACAATATCATAAGAAAACACAATACACAGATATACTAAAAATAAAGGTACTTTATTTTTATGACAATATGCCAAAATATCTCAGTGAGTACCCTCAGTATGAGGATGCCAAATATACACAAGATATATGTACACAATACCAAAAATATGCAGTAATAGCAAAAGGAAGTAATGCAAGCAATGTAAAGTTACAGTAGATTGCAATAGGAGCACATAGGTATAGGGGCAACACAAACTATATACTCCAAAAGTGGAATGCGAACCACGAATGTACCCCAAACCTATGTGAGCTTATAGAGGGTCGCTGGGACTGTAAGAAAACAGTGAGGGTTAGAAAAATAGCCCACCCCAAGACCCTGAAAAGTAGATGTAAAGTGCACCTATAACCCCTAGAGAGCACAGAAGTCGTGATAGGGGGTTTCTGCAACGAAGACCAACACAAGCAAAGCAACCAAAGTAGATTTCCGAACCTGAGTACTTGCGGAACAAGGGGACCAAGTCCAATAGTCGCGACAATGTCGAGAGAGGGCAGTTGCCCAGGAAATGCCAGCTGAGGGTGCAAAGAAGCTGCCACTGGATGGTGGAAGCTGTGGATTCTGCAAGAACGAAGAGGGCTAGAAACATCCCCTTTGGAGGATGGATGTCCCACGTCGTGAAGAAGCTTGCAGAAGTATTCCCACGCAGAAAGACCACAAACAAGCCTTGCTAGCTGCAAGGGTCACAGTAAGGGTTTTTGGATGCTGCTGTGGCCCAGGAGGGACCAGGATGTCGCCACTTGGATGAGGAGACAGAGGGGGCACCCAGCAAGTCATGGAGCCCTCACAGAAGCAGGCAGCACCCGCAGAAGTACAGGAACAGGCACTTAGAAGAGGAGTGAACTGGAGTCCATCTGAAGACACAAAAGGGAGTCCCACGATGCCGGAGGACAACTCAGACGGTTGTGCACTGCAGGTTAGAGTGTCGGGGACCCAGGCTTGGCTGTGCATGAAGGAAATCCTGGAAGAGTGCACAGGAGCCGGAGCAACTGCAAATCACACGGTACCCAGGAATGCAGTCTAGCGTGGGGAGGCAAGGACTTACCTCCACCAAACTTGGACTGAAGAGCCACTGGAATGTGGGAGTCACTTGGACAGAGTTGCTGAGTTCCAGAGACCACGCTTGTTGTGCTGAGAGGGGACCCAGAGGACCGGTGATGCAGTCTTTTGTTGCCTGCGGTTGCAGGGGGAAGATTCTGTCGACCCGCGGGAGATTTCTTCAAAGCTCCTGGTGCAGGAAGGAGGCAGGCTACCCCCAGAGCATGCACCACCAGGAAACAGTCGAGAAGGCGGCAGGAGAAGGGATACAAGGTTGCAGTAGTCATCTTTGCTAATTTGTTGCGGTTTTGCAGGCGTCCTGAGCAGTCAGCGGTCGATCCCTTGGCAGAAGGTGAAGAGAGAGATGCAGAGGACCTCTGGTGAGCTCTTGCATTCGGTATCTGAAGAATTCCCCAAAGCAGAGACCCTAAATAGCCAGAAAAGGAGGTTTGGCTACCTAGGAAGGAGGATAGGCTAGTAACACAGGTAATAGCCTATCAGAAGGAGTTTCCGACGTCACCTGCTGGCCCTGGCCACTCAGAGCAGTCCAGTGTGCCAGCACACCTCTGAATCCAAGATGGCAGAGGTCTGGGGCACGCTGGAGGAGCTCTGGGCACCTCCCCTGGGAGGTGCAGGTCAGGGGAGTGGTCACTCCCCTTTCCTTTGTCCAGTTTTGCGCCAGAGCAGGGCTGGTGGATCCCTGAACAGGTGTAGACTGGCTTATGCAGAGATGGGCACCATCTGTGCCCATCAAAGCATTTCCAAAGGCTGGGGGAGCCTACTCCTCCCCAGCCCTGACACCTTTTCCAAAGGGAGAGGGTGTAACACCCTCTCTCTGAGGAAGTCCTTTGTTCTGCCTTCCTGGGCCAGGCCTGGCTGGACCCCAGGAGGGCAGAAACCTGTCTGAGGGGTTGGCAGCAGCTGCAGTGAAACCCCGGGAAAGGCAGTTTGGCAGTACCCGGGTCTCGGGGGATCATGGAATTGTCTCCCCGATGCCAGAATGGCATTGGGGTGACAATTCCATGATCTTAGACAAGTTACATGGCCATGTTCGGAGGTACCATTGTGACGCTATACATAGGCAGCGACCTATGTATAGTGCACGCGTGAAATGGTGTCCCCGCACTCACAAAGTCCGGGGAATTTGCCCTGAACGATGTGGGGGCACCTTGGCTAGTTCCAGGGTGCCCACACACTAAGTAACTTAGCACCCAACCTTCACCAGGTGAAGGTTAGACATATAGGTGACTTATAAGTTACTTAAGTGCAGTAGTAAATGGCTGTGAAATAACATGGACGTTATATCACTCAGGCTGCAGCGACAGGCCTGTGTAAGAATTGTCAGAGCTCCCTATGGGTGGCAAAAGAAAATGCTGCAGCCCATAGGGATCTCCAGGAACCCCAATACCCTGGGTACCTCAGTACCATGTACTAGGGGATTATAAGGGTGTTCCAGTATGCAAATGTGAATTGGTGAAATTGGTCACTAGCCTGTTAGTGACAATTTAGAAAGCAGAGAGAGCATAACCACCGAGGTTCTGGTTAGCAGAGCCTCAGTGAGACAGTTAGTCATCACACAGGGAACACATACAGGGCACACTTATGAGCACTGGGGCCCTGGCTGGCAGGGTCCCAGTGACACATAGACTAAAACAACATATATACAGTGAAATATGGGGGTAACATGCCAGGCAAGGTGATACTTTCCTCCACAACCCCCCAAATGAAGGACAATAAGAATAGCCATGACCTGATGAGTCTTCATTGTCTAAGTGGAAATATCTGGAGAGTCCATCTGCATTGGAGTGGGTACTCCCAGGTCTATGTTCCACTGTATAGTCCATTCCCTGTAGAGATATGGACCACCTCAACAATTTAGGGTTTTCACCTTTCATTTGTTTTAGCCAAAGTAGAGGTTTGTGGTCTGTCTGAACAATTAAGTGAGTGCCAAACAGTTATGGCCTCAAGTTCTTCAGTGCCCAGACCACAGCAAAGGCCTCCCTCTATATGGCAGACCAACGCTTTTCTCTAGGGGTCAACCTCCTGCTGATAAAAGCAACAGGTTGATCCTGGCCCTCAGAATTGAGTTGTGATAAGACTGCCCCTACCCCTAATTCAGATGCATCAGTTTGAACAATGAATTCCTTGGTGTAACATGGGCTTTTTAGGACAGGTGCAGTGCACATGGCCTGTTTCAGCTCCTCAAAAGCTTTCTGACAGCTAGCTGTCCACAATACCTTTTTAGGCATTTTCTTGGAAGTGAGGTCATTAAGTGGGGCTACAATGGAGCCATAGTTCTTAATGAACCTCCTGTAATACCCAGTGAGGCCTAAGAAGGCTCTCACCTGGGTCTGTGTTGTAGGGGGAACCCAATCTATGATAGTTTGGATTTCCCGCTGAAGTGGTGTAATCTGTTCTCCACCTACCAGGTATCCCAGATAAACCACTTTCCCCTGCCCTATCTGGCACTTTGAAGCCTTGATAGTGAGGCCTGCCTTTTGCAGGGCCTCCAAAACTTTCCATAGGTGGACCAGGTGATCATCCCAGGTGGAGCTAAAGACAGCTATATCGTCCAGATATGCTGCACTAAAGGCCTCCAATCCTTGCAGGACTGTATTCACCAACCTCTGAAAAGTGGCAGGTGCATTTTTCAAACCAAAGGGCATTACGGTGAATTGGTAGTGCCCTCCAATAGTTGAAAATGCAGTGTTTGCTTTAGCATCCTCTGATAACTTGATCTGCCAATACCCTGTAGTCAAATCAAAGGTGCTTAGATACTTGGCAGATGCCAGTGTATCTATGAGCTCATCTGCCCTGGGTATAGGTTGAGCATCGGTTTTAGTTACCTGGTTGAGACCTCTGTAATCTACACAAAACCTCATCTCTCTTTTCCCATCTTTAGAGTGAGGCTTTGGTACAAGCACCACAGGAGAGGCCCATGGGCTTTCAGAATGTTCAACCACTCCCAGTTCAAGCATTTTCTGAACTTATTGTTTTATGCAGTCCCTGACATGGTCAGGCTGCCTATAGATCTTACTTTTGACAGGCATGCTGTCTCCAGTATCTATAGTGTGCTCACACCAAGAAGTGGTGCCTGGCACAGTAGAAAAGAGTTCAGAAAACTGACCCAGGAGATTTATGCAGTTGTCTTTCTACTCAGCAGTAAGACAGTCTGCCAAAACTACACCTTCCACTAGAGCATCTTGTTCTGTGGAAGAGAAGAGATCAGGGAGAGGGATATTCTCTTCTTCCTGTCCTTCCTCTGTTGACATGAGCAGGGTGAGATCAGCCCTGTCATAGTAGGGTTTTAGGCGATTGACATGGAGCACCCTAAGGGGACTCCTGGCAGTGCCCAGGTCAACCAAATAGGTGACCTCTCCCTTCTTTTCAACAATGAGATGGGGTCCACTCCATTTGTCTTGGAGTGCTCTTGGAGCCACAGGCTCCAATACCCACACCTTCTGTCCTGGTTGGTACTGAATCAGAACAGCCTTCTGGTCATGCTATTGCTTTTGGAGCTCTTGGCTGGCCTGAAGGTTTTTACTGGCCTTTTTCATGTACTCAGCCATTCTGGATCTTAGGCCGAGTACATAGTCCACTATGTCTTGCTTGGGAGCCTGAAGGTTTCTGAGACCCCACCCCACTGAGTCCTCCCTTTTTAAAGGTTGTTTCCAACCCTCCTTCACAAGTTAGGGGACCTCTTACAGGGTGTCCAAATAGGAGTTCAAAGGGGCTGAAGCCCACTCCTTTCTGGGGTACCTCCCTGTAAGCAAAAAGGAGGAAAGGTAACAGGACATCCCATCTCCTTCTGAGTTTTTCAAGGAGTCCCATTATCATTCCTTTGAGAGTTTTATTAAACCTCTCTACCAGTCCATTTGTTTGTGGATGATAAGGTGTGGCGAATTTGTATTTTACACCACATTCCTTCCACATGGCCTTCAAGTATTCAGACATAAAGTTGCTACCCCTGTCTGATACGACCTCTTTTGGGAAACCCACCCTGGAAAAGATTCCCAGGGGGGGTTTTGCCACTGCAGGAGCTGTAGTGGTCCTTAGAGGATTTGCTTCAGGATATCTTGTGGCATGGTCCACTACCACCAAGATAAACCTATTGCCTGAAGCAGTAGGAGGGTCAAGGGGGCCGACTATGTCAACCCCAACGCTTTCAAAGGGAACCCCAACCACAGGCAGTGGAATAAGGGGAGCCTTTGGAGTGTCACCAGTCTTGCCACTGGCTTGGCAGGTCACACATGACTTACAAAAGTGTTTTGTGTCCTCTTACATCCTAGGACAGTGAAACAGGGGGACAAGCCTTTCCCATGTTTTAATCTGACCCAAATGCCCAGCCAAAGGAATGTCATGTGCCAGAGTTAGGAGGATCTCTCTGTACTGCAGGGGAATGACCAATCTCCTGGCTGCTCCAGGTTTTGGGTCCCTTGCCTCTGTGTACAAGAGGTTGTCCTCCCAGTAAACTCTATGTGAGTCACTGACATCCCCATTTTGCTGTTTGACAGCTTGCTGTCTTAGACCCTCTAATGTGGGACAGGATTGCTGTGCCACACTCAGCTCCTCCCTGCCAGCCCCCCCTCCACCCAAAAGCTCAGCAGTGTCTGCTGCCAGCTCCTCTGGTGAAGGTTCTGCACAGGGGGGAAATTCTTCTTCCTCAGAAGTTGAATCATCTGTAGAGGGAGGGATAGTGGGTAGGGATTTACCCTTACTAACCCTAGCTTTAGTGAGCACTTGGTCCATTGTTCCAGGATCCAAGTCACCCTGTCCTTTTTGCTTTTTGGCCTGAGCCCTTGTCAAAGCAAAAATATGCCCAGGAATGCCCAGCATTGCTGCATGAGCCTCCAACTCCACTTCTGCCCAAGCTGATGTCTCTAAATCATTCCCTAGTAGACAGTCTACAGGTAGATCTGAGGCAACCACAACTTTCTTTGGACTAGTAACCCCCCCCAGTTGAGATTCACAACAGCCATGGGGTGGCTAAGATTGTTGTTATGAGCGTCTGTTACTTGGTACTGGTGACCAAGTAGGTGTTGTTCAGGGTGTACCAGTTTCTCTATTACCATGGTAACACTGGCACCTGTGTTCCTGTAGACCTGAACCTCAACACCATTGATTAGGGGAAGTTGCTTGTACTTATCCATATTAAGGGGACAAGCAACCAAGGTGGCCAAATCAATGGCACCTTCAGAGACTAACACAGCCTCTGTGGTCTCCCTAACAAGACCAACTCCAACTAAATTACCAAAAGTGAGCCCAGCTACTCCCTTGGATTGGCTATTAGTAGGTTTGCTCCCACCACCACTGCTATTACTAGGGGCACTAGAGGTTGCAGTAGGGGTTGTGGTAGTGGGAGGCTTGGTGCTTTTCTTTGGACAACTGGCATCAGTTGTCCAATGGCCTTTTACTTTACATGAATAGCACCATGGTTTCTTTACTTGATTAGAAGAGGAGTTGGACCCACCACCCCCACCAGAATGTTTTTGTGGGCCTGATGAAAACTAATTTTTAGATTTGTCCCCACCCTTGTCTGAAGACTTACCATCCTTCTTATTGCCATCTTTGTCACCCCCTGTATGAACTTTTCTGTTCACTCTTGTTCTGACCCATTTGTCTGCTTTCTTTCCCAATTCTTGGGGAGAGGTCAGATCTGAGTCCACTAGATATTGGTGTAACAAATCAGACACGCAGTTATTCAGAATATGCTCTCTCAAGATTAGATTGGACAGGCTTTCATAGTCAGAAACTTTACTGCCATGTAACCACCCCTCCAAGGCCGTCACTGAATAGTCAACAAAGTTTACCCAGTCTTGTGAGGACTCTTTTCTGGTTTCTCTGAACTTAATCCTGTATTGTTCAGTGGTTAAGCCAAATCCATCCAAGAGTGCATTCTTCAAAACTGTAAAATTATTGGCATCACTTTCATTCACAGTAAGGAGCCTATACCTACCCTTTCCACTGAAAGATAGCCATAGGATAGCAGCCCACTGCCTTTGAGGGACCCCCTGTACCATACAGGCCCTCTCAAGTGCAGCAAACCACTTGTTAATGTCATCCCCCTCCTTGTAAGGGGGAACTATCTTGTGCAGATTCCTAGAATCATGTTCTCTCACAGGATTGCTATCTGGAATACTGCTGCTGCCACCATGGGGTCCAAACCCCAACCTCTGTCTCTCTTTTTATAAGTTAGGGATTCCCTGTCTAGAGCCAGCTGTTGCTGTTTAAGCTTCAGTCTGGACTCTTCCACTCTCAACTTATTGAGTTCCCTTTCTAACATCCTGTCATCAGGGTGGGTGGGTTGGGAATGTTTAGACACAGAAGAATGATGTGAATGAACAGAGGGAGACCTGTCCCTAACAGTTGGCACCCTAACAACCTGGCCTCCAGGAATAAAAACATCCCTACTGTGATGGGAGCTTCTATTACTATCAGCATTGCTAGGTGGTCTGCTAATGGGCAGGTTAGGAAGGGAACCCTGTAACACTCCTTCAAGGGCATCCCCTGAGTCAGAGTGTGAGCTATCTACCAACTTTTAAGATGAGGGGCCACCCTGGGCCTTATCATTCTCAATAAGCATATTAGACAGTAACTCTCTAGAAGGGTTCTTTCCTACCACTAAACCTCTATCAATGCAGAGACTCCTTAGGCTCTTAAAGTCAAGGTGGGCATAAGTAGTATTGACCAAATTGAGAGGGGTTCCTACACCAGACATGATAGAAAAAGATTTAGGGACAGATAAAAGAGAGAAAAAGTTTTAGGACTTTTTAAAGAACAGGAAAAAAAGATTTTTGGAAACTTTTTGAAACTTTTTGAAAGTTTAGGAGTATTTTCAGCACTTAGCAGATAGTGTAAGAGAAGAAAAACAAAACTTTTTGGGTAGGTGTACATACACTGAACTTGTTTTTTATATTATTCTCTTATGAAAAGTACAAAATGACAAAGTGGTAAGTAGTTGCAAGTACTCATCCCACCGCTGCACAACCAATGTAAGAGGCTGGCCTGGCTTGTAGTGGGTACCAAGGGGTACTTACACTCTGTACCAGGTCCAGTTATCCCTTATTAGTGTAGAAGAGGTGTTTCTAGAAGCTTAGGCTGATAGAAGGTAGCTATAGCAGAGCAGCTTAGGCTGAACTAGGAGACATGCAAAGCTCCTACTACACCACTGGTGTCATATGCACAATATCATAAGAAAACACAATACACAGATATACTAAAAATAAAGGTACTTTATTTTTATGACAATATGCCAAAAGTATCTCAGTGAGTACCCTCAGTATGAGGATGCCAAATATACACAAGATATATGTACACAATACCAAAAATATTCAGTAATAGCAAAAGGAAATAATGCAAGCAATGTAAAGTTACAGTAGATTGCAATAGGAGCACATAGGTATAGGGGCAACACAAACTATATACTCCAAAAGTGGAATGCGAACCACGAATGGACCCCAAACCTATGTGAGCTTGTAGAGGTTCGCTGGGACTGTAAGAAAACAGTGAGGGTTAGAAAAATAGCCCACCCCAAGACCCTGAAAAGTAGGTGTAAAGTGCACCTATAACTCCCAGAGAGCACAGAAGTCGTGATAGGGGGTTTCTCAAATTAAGACTAACACCAGCAAAGAAACCAAAGTGGATTTCCAGACCTGAGTACTTGTGGAACAAGGGGATCAAGTCCAAGAGTCGCGACAATGTTGAGAGAGGGCAGATGCCCAGGAAATGCCAGCTGAGGGTGCAAAGAAGCTGCCACCGGATGGTATAAGCTGTGGATTCTGCAAGAACGAAGAGGGCTACAAACTTCCCCTTTGGAGGATGGATGTCCCACGTGGTGAAGAAGCTTGCAGAGGTGTTCCCACGCAGAAAGACCCCAAACAAGCCATGCTAGTTGCAAGGGTCACGGTTAGGGTTTTTGGATGCTGCAGTGGCCCAGGAAGGACCAGGACGTCGCCACTTGGATGAGGAGACAGAGGGGGCGCCCAGCAAGACAGGGAGCCCTCACAGAAGCAGGCAGCACCCGCAGAAGTACCGGAACAGGCACTTAGAAGAGGAGTGAACCAGAGTCCACCTGAAGACACAAAAGGGAGTCCCACGACGCCGGAGGACAACTCAGGAGGTTGTGCACTGCAGGTTAGAGTGTCGGGGACCCAGGCTTGGTGTGCACAAAGGAAATCCTGGAAGAGTGCACAGGAGCCGGAGCAACTGCAAATCACGCGGTACCCAGCAATGCAGTCTAGCGTGGGGAGGCAAGGACTTACCTCCACCAAACTTGGACTGACTGGACTGTGGGAGTCACTTGGACAGAGTTGCTGAGTTCCAGGGACCACGCTCGTCGTGCTGAGAGGGGACCCAGAGGACCGGTGATTCAGTCTTTTGTTGCCTGCGGTTGCAGGGGGAATATTCCGTCGACCCACTGGAGATTTCTTCAGAGCTCCTGGTGCAGGAAGGAGGCAGGCTACCCCCAGAGCATGCACCATCAGGAAACAGTCGAAAAGGCCGCAGGAGAAGCGATACAAGGTTGCAGTAGTCATCTTTGCTACTTTGTTGCCGTTTTGCAGGCGTCCTGAGCAGTCAGCGGTCGATCCTTTGGCAGAAGGTGAAGAGAGGGATGAATAGGAACTCTGGTGAGCTCTTGCATTCGGTATTTGAAGAATTCCCCAAAGCAGAGACCCTAAATAGCCAGAAAAGGAGGTTTGGCTACCTAGGAAGGAGGATAGGCTAGTAACACAGGTAAGAGCCTATCAGAAGGAGTCTCTGATGTCACCTGCTGCTAGTTCTGGCCACTCAGAGCAGTCCAGTGTGCCAGCACACCTCTGAATCCGAGATGGCAGAGGTCTGGGGCACGCTGGAGGAGCTCTGGGCACCTCCCCTGGGAGGTGCAGGTCAGGGGAGTGGTCACTCCCCTTTCCTTTGTCCAGTTTCACGCCAGAGCAGGGCTGGGGGATCCCTGAACCGGTGTAGACTGGCTTTTGCAGATATGGGCACCATCTGTGCCCATCAAAGCATTTCCAGAGGCTGGGGGAGGCTACTCCTCCCCAGCCCTGACACATTTTTCCAAAGGGGGAGGGTGTAACACCCTCTCTCTGAAGAAGTCCTTTGTTCTGCCTTCCTGGGCCAGGCCTGGCTGGACCCCAGGAGGGCAGAAACCTGTCTGAGGGGTTGGCAGCAGCTGCAGTGAAACCTCGGGAAAGGCAGTTTGGCAGTACCCGGGTCTGTGCTAGAGACTCGGGGGATCATGGAATTGTCTCCCCAATGCCAGAATGGCATTGGGGTGACAATTCCATGATCTTAGACATGTTACATGGCCATGTTCGGAGTTACCATTGTGGGGCTATACATAGGCAGTGACCTATGTATAGTGCACGCGTGAAATGGTGTCCCCGCACTCACAAAGTCTGGGGAATTTGCCCTGAATGATGTGGGGGCACCTTGGCTAGTGCCAGGGTGCCCACACACTAAGTAACTTAGCACCCAACCTTCACCAGGTGAAGGTTAGACATATAGGTGACTTATAAGTTACTTAAGTGCAGTGGTAAATGGCTGTGAAATAACGTGGACGTTATTTCACTCATGCTGCAGTGACAGGCCTGTGTAAGAATTGTCAGAGCTCCCTATGGGTGGCAAAAGAAATGCTGCAGCCCATAGGGATCTCCTCGAACCCCAATACCCTGGGTACCTCAGTACCATATACTAGGGAATTATAAGGGTGTTCCAGTATGCCAATGTGAATTCGTGAAATTGGTCACTAGCCTGTTAGTGACAATTTAGAAAGCAGAGAGAGCATAACCACTGAGGTTCTGGTTAGCAGAACCTCAGTGAGACAGTTAGTCATCACACAGGGAACACATACAGGGCACACTTATGAGCACTGGGGCCCTGGCTGGCAGGGTCCCAGTGACACATACACTAAAACAACATATAAACAGTGAAATATGGGGGTAACATGCCAGGCAAGGTGGTACTTTCCTATAGTGTCCCCCAGCCCAGACCATTAAAATGCCCTGGTGCCCTCCATTTCCTGGGCTGAGGTACAACTTATTTTGTAAGGACATGGAAGTCAGGTGAACACATCCCTCTTGGACGTGAATAATATTTAGGTGTAGGACATGTAGTCCTACTCTCTGAGCCATAGTATGGCACCAGGGCACCCATTTCTCATGGCCGCCACAATGGCAGTGCACTCTACCCCGGGGTGGCACTATTGTTTCCCTAACCGCAAGAGCACCATCATGGAAGTCTTCTGTGCTCCCACAGGTTTAGAGGCAGCCTAAAAAATCAAACACTATTTTAATGGAAAATAGTAAATTTCATATAATGACCAAAAGCACGGTGAAAGAAAATTATTTTACATTTCAAGTGTTGCATTTTTATCTGGACATTTCTTGGCTTTCTACATATAGTGAATAAAGGCTGACTGAAGTGTTCTGTCATGAATAAACAAATTTAGCTCTGAATTCATTATGTAGTTATAGACCACATATCAAAGTGGTCCAGCACATATTGGCCATGTGCTGTACTAGACACTGATATTTATATTTTCACTCTGAATTTGCGTATCAGCACAATCCACTTTTGTTTATTGCATGTATTTATTGTGTTTACATGCTTTCCATAAAAAATGCTTCACCTGAGGTCATGAAATTATCAATGTTATACTTTTTATTAGAACCTCTGTAGTACATTGTGCGTCATTTTCCATTAATATTCAAGAGAATAAATATTTTGAAATCACTGAGAAACCTAGGGGCATATTTATACTTGGTTTGCACTGAAGTAGCGTCATTTTTTCACGCTAATTCAGCGCAAACCTAACTCCATATTTATACTTTCGCGCTAGTCACGTCTAGCGCTAAAGTAATATAGTTAAAGTCATTTTTTGGATGTGAAAACCTACCTTGCGTCAATGAGATGCAGGGTAGACGTTCCCCGGCCAAAAATTACGATATGGCTTTAGCACCATATTTATCCCCTGTGCTAAAATCAATCACGGGGGTATGGGAGCCTCAAATAATGGTGATAAGCTTGCTTAGCGCTATTATTTAATGCCTGGGTATGGGCAAGCATTAGGGTTCCTGTGGGCATGTTTCCATGGTCAGAGACCAAGGAAAGAGCCCACAGGTGCCCTTCCCTGGCCCCAGGGACACCCTCAACCACACCAGAGGGACACCACAGGATGGGGGACCCATCCCAGTTAAGTCCTGTTAAGTATTTTTTTTTTATTCCCTCTCGGGGCCTTAACTTAGGGCCTTCTGCATGGCACTGGCTCCAATGGACATTTGCCCCCTGGGCATGGCCTTTGGGGTGGTGGGCATGAATCCTGCCTTTACTGGAGTCATGCCCATGGGAGTTGTGTGGCAGGAAATGGCGTTACTCTTCTTTGAGGCATTTTTAAGCCTCTAAATAGTATAGTGCCATAATTCTGTGCGCAACCCCCCACACCTCCCCTTCCTGGTTAGCACCATTTACAATGACGCTAATCTGTTATTACCACCGGCTACTGTCATTCCATAAATATGCCGCCCGCCCGGTACCCAAGAATGGCGCTAGCCGGCAGTATACTTTTACATGCAAAACTGAGCTAACGCAGTTTTGCGTGTAAAAGTATACATATGGGCCTTAGTACTTTCACACATTAACTCTTACAAGATGGAAACCTTTGTTTCACAATAATATATGCGCAGTTCATTCACTTCTAGTCTTCTTACACGCATTGTTGAATTAAAAAACATAACAACCCGTGAATCCCTAATGAAAGCCTCAAGCACATTTAATTTCACTGAGCATAATTATCTGATTCTCTGATAAATTGCTCAAGTGTAGTCATTTTCTCTTGTTAACTCAGCTGTCGGAGAGATAAGAGAAAATTTCAACTCTTCTGCTCTCCAGAACTCTTGGTTCACACACTGCTGTAGATTGTTGAACATTTAAATGCAAACAAGTAAAATCAAAGAGGTAGTTTGAATTCAGGCCTCCCTTTTTAACCCCTTCGCTGCCAGGCCTTTCCCCCCTCCTGTGCCGAGCCTTTTTTTGGCTATTTGGAGCAGTTCGCGCTTAGGCCCCCATAACTTTTTGTTCACATAAGCTACATACGCCAAATTTGCGTTCTTTTTTTCCAACATCCTAGGGATTCTAGAGGTACCCAGACTTTGTGGCTTCCCCAGAAGGAGGCCAAGAAATTAGCCAAAAAAACAGTGAAAATTTCGTTTTTTTCAAAAAAATGGGAAAAATGGGCTGCAGAAGAAGGCTTGTGTTTTTTCCCTGAAAAGGGCCTCAACAAAGGGTTTGCTGTACTAAAATCACCAGCTTCCCAGCTTTCAGGAACAGGCAGACTTGAATCAGAAAACCCAATTTTTCAACACAATTTTGGCATTTTACTGGGACATACCCCATTTTTTCGATTTTTGTGCTTTCAGCCTTCTTCCAATCAGTGACAGAAATGGGCATGAAACCAACGCTGGATCCCAGAAACATTTCTGAAAAGCAGACAAAATTCTGAATTCAGCAAGGGGTAATTTGTGTAGATCCTACAAGGGTTTCCTACAGAAAATAACAACTGAAAAAGAAAAATATTGAAATTGAGGTGAAAAAAACATCAATTTCTCTCTACGTTTTACTCTGTAACTTTTTTCCTGCAATGTCAGATTTTCAAAAGCAATATACCGTTACGTCTGCTGCACTGTTCTGGTTGCGGGGATATATAGGACTTGTAGGTTCATCAAGAACTCTAGGTACACAGAGCCAAATAATGACCTGCACCCTGCAGTGGGTTTTCATTCTATGCCGGGTATACAGCAATTCATTTGCTGAAATATAAAGAGTAAAAAATAGTTATCAAGAAAACCTTTGTATTTCCAAAATGGGCACAAGATAAGGTGTTGAGAAGCAGTGGTTATTTGCACATCTCTGAATTCCGGGGTGCCCATACTAGCATGTGAATTACAGGGCATTTCTCAAATAGACGTCTTTTTTACACACTGTCTTACATTTGGAAGAGAAAAATGTAGAGAAAGACAAGGGGCAATAACACTTGTTTTGCTATTCTATGTTTCCCCAAGTCTCCCGATAAAAATGATACCTCACTTGTGTGGGTAGGCCTAGCGCCCGCGACAGGAAACGCCCCAAAGCGCAACGTGGACACATCCAAATTTTTGAAAGAAAACAGAGGTGTTTTTTGCAAAGTGCCTACCTGTAGATTTTGGCCTGTAGCTCAGCCGCTACCTAGGGAAACCTACCAAACCTGTGCATTTCTGAAAACTAAAGACCTAGGGGAATCCAATTTAGGGTGACTTGTGTGGCTCGGACCAGGTTCTGTTACGCAGAATCCTTTGCAAACCTCAAAATTTGGCTAAAAAAACACATGTTCCTCACATTTCTGTGGCAGAAAGTTCTGGAATCTGAGAGGAGGCACAAATTTCCTTCCACCCAGCGTTCCCCCACGTCTCCCGATAAAAATGATACCTCACTTGTGTGGGTAGGCCTAGCGCCCGCGACAGGAAACGCCCCAAAGCGCAACGTGGACACATCCAAATTTCTGAAGGAAAACAGAGGTGTTTTTTGCAAAGTGCCTACCTGTAGATTTTGGCCTGTAGCTCAGCCGCCTCCTAGGGAAACCTACCAAACCTGTGCATTTCTGAAAACTAGAGACCTAGGGGAATCCAAGATGGGGTGACTTGTGTGGCTCGGACCAGGTTCTGTTACACAGAATCCTTTGCAAACCTCAAAATTTGGCTAAAAAAACACATGTTCCTCACATTTCTGTGGCAGAAAGTTCTGGAATCAGAGAGGAGCCACAAATTTCCTTCCACCCAGCGTTCCCCCACTTCTCCCAATAAAAATGATACCTCACTTGTGTGGGTAGGCTTAGCGCCCGCGACAGGAAACGCCCCAAAGCGCAACGTGGACACATCCAAATTTCTGAAGGAAAACAGAGGTGTTTTTTGCAAAGTGCCTACCTGTAGATTTTGGCCTGTAGCTCAGCCGCCACCTAGGGAAACCTACCAAACCTGTGCATTTCTGAAAACTAGAGACCTAGGGGAATCCAATTTGGGGTGACTTGTGTGGCTCGGACCAGGTTCTGTTACCCAGAATCCTTTGCAAACCTCAAAATTTGGCTAAAAAAACACATGTTCCTCACATTTCTGTGGCAGAAAGTTCTGGAATCTGAGAGGAGGCACAAATTTCCTTCCACCCAGCGTTCCCCCACGTCTCCCGGTAAAAATGATACCTCACTTGTGTGGGTAGGCCTAGCGCCCGCGACAGGAAACGCCCCAAAGCGCAACGTGGACACATCCAAATTTTTGAAAGAAAACAGAGGTGTTTTTTGCAAAGTGCCTACCTGTAGATTTTGGCCTGTAGCTCAGCCGCTACCTAGGGAAACCTACCAAACCTGTGCATTTCTGAAAACTAAAGACCTAGGGGAATCCAATTTGGGGTGACTTGTGTGGCTCGGACCAGGTTCTGTTACCCAGAATCCTTTGCAAACCTCAAAATTTGGCTAAAAAAACACATGTTCCTCACATTTCTGTGGCAGAAAGTTCTGGAATCTGAGAGGAGGCACTAATTTCCTTCTACCCAGCGTTCCCCCACGTCTCCCGATAAAAATGATACCTCACTTGTGTGGGTAGGCCTAGCGCCCGCGACAGGAAACGCCCCAAAGCGCAACGTGGACACATCCAAATTTCTGAAGGAAAACAGAGGTGTTTTTTGCAAAGTGCCTACCTGTAGATTTTGGCCTGTAGCTCAGCCGCCACCTAGGGAAACCTACCAAACCTGTGCATTTCTGAAAACTAGAGACCTAGGGGAATCCAAGAAGGGGTGACTTGTGTGGCTCGGACCAGGTTCTGTTACCCAGAATCCTTTGCAAACCTCAAAATTTGGCTAAAAAAACACATGTTCCTCACATTTCTGTGGCAGAAAGTTCTGGAATCAGAGAGGAGCCACAAATTTCCTTCCACCCAGCGTTCCCCCACTTCTCCCAATAAAAATGATACCTCACTTGTGTGGGTAGGCTTAGCGCCCGCGACAGGAAACGCCCCAAAGCGCAACGTGGACACATCCAAATTTCTGAAGGAAAACAGAGGTGTTTTTTGCAAAGTGCCTACCTGTAGATTTTGGCCTGTAGCTCAGCCGCCACCTAGGGAAACCTACCAAACCTGTGCATTTCTGAAAACTAGAGACCTAGGGGAATCCAATTTGGGGTGACTTGTGTGGCTCGGACCAGGTTCTGTTACCCAGAATCCTTTGCAAACCTCAAAATTTGGCTAAAAAAACACATGTTCCTCACATTTCTGTGGCAGAAAGTTCTGGAATCTGAGAGGAGGCACAAATTTCCTTCCACCCAGCGTTCCCCCACGTCTCCCGGTAAAAATGATACCTCACTTGTGTGGGTAGGCCTAGCGCCCGCGACAGGAAACGCCCCAAAGAGCAACGTGGACACATCCAAATTTTTGAAAGAAAACAGAGGTGTTTTTTGCAAAGTGCCTACCTGTAGATTTTGGCCTGTAGCTCAGCCGCTACCTAGAGAAACCTACCAAACCTGTGCATTTCTGAAAACTAAAGACCTAGGGGAATCCAATTTGGGGTGACTTGTGTGGCTCGGACCAGGTTCTGTTACCCAGAATCCTTTGCAAACCTCAAAATTTGGCTAAAAAAACACATGTTCCTCACATTTCTGTGGCAGAAAGTTCTGGAATCTGAGAGGAGGCACAAATTTCCTTCCACCCAGCGTTCCCCCACGTCTCCCGATAAAAATGATACCTCACTTGTGTGGGTAGGCCTAGCGCCCGCGACAGGAAACGCCCCAAAGCGCAACGTGAACACATCCAAATTTCTGAAGGAAAACAGAGGTGTTTTTTGCAAAGTGCCTACCTGTAGATTTTGGCCTGTAGCTCAGCCGCCACCTAGGGAAACCTACCAAACCTGTGCATTTCTGAAAACTAGAGACCTAGGGGAATCCAAGAAGGGGTGACTTGTGTGGCTCGGACCAGGTTCTGTTACCCAGAATCCTTTGCAAACCACAAAATTTGGCTAAAAAAACACATGTTCCTCACATTTCTGTGGCAGAAAGTTCTGGAATCTGAGAGGAGCCACAAATTTCCTTCCACCCAGCGTTCCCCCACTTCTCCCAATAAAAATGATACCTCACTTGTGTGGGTAGGCCTAGCGCCCGCTACAGGAAAAGCCCCAAAGCGCAACGTGGACACATCCAAATTTTTGAAGGAAAACAGAGGTGTTTTTTGCAAAGTGCCTACCTGTAGATTTTGGCATGTAGCTCAGCCGCCAGCTAGGGAAACCTACCAAACCTGTGCATTTCTGAAAACTAGAGACCTAGGGGAATCCAAGATGGGGTGACTTGTGTGGCTCGGACCAGGTTCTGTTACCCAGAATCCTTTGCAAACCTCAAAATTTGGCTAAAAAAACACATGTTCCTCACATTTCTGTGGCAGAAAGTTCTGGAATCTGAGAGGAGCCACAAATTTCCTTCCACCCAGCGATCCCCCACGTCTCCCGATAAAAATGATACCTCACTTGTGCGGGTAGGCCTAGCGCCCGCGACAGGAAACGCCCCAAAGCGCAACGTGGACACATCCAAATTTTTGAAGGAAAACAGAGGTTTTTTTTGCAAAGTGCCTACCTGTAGATTTTGGCCTGTAGCTCAGCCGCCACCTAGGGAAACCTATCAAACCTGTGGATTTCTGAAAACTAGAGACCTCGGGGAATCCAAGATGGAGTGACTTGTGTGGCTCGGACCAGGTTCTGTTTCCCAGAATCCTTTGCAAACCTCAAAATTTGACTAAAAAAACACATGTTCCTCACATTTCTGTGGCAGAAAGTTCTGGAATCTGAGAGGAGCCACAAATGTCCTTCCACCCAGCGTTCCCCCACGTCTCCCGATAAAAATGATACCTCACTTGTGTGGGTAGGCCTAGCGCCCGCGACAGGAAACGCCCCAAAGCGCAACGTGGACACATCCAAATTTTTTAAGGAAAACAGAGGTGTTTTTTGCAAAGTGCCTACCTGTAGATTTTGGCCTGTAGCTCAGCCGCCACCTAGGGAAACCTACCAAACCTGTGCATTTCTGCAAACTAGAGACCTAGGGGAATCCAAGATGGGGTGACTTGTGTGGCTCGGACCAGGTTCTGTTACCCAGAATCCTTTGCAAACCTCAAAATTTGGCTAACAAAACACATGTTCCTCACATTTCTGTGGCAGAAAGTTCTGGAATCTGAGAGGAGCCACAAATTTCCTTCCACCCAGCATTCCCCCACGTCTCCCGATAAAAATGATACCTCACTTGTGTGGGTAGGCCTAGCGCCCGCGACAGGAAACGCCCCAAAGCGCAACGTGGACACATCCAAATTTTTGAAAGAAAACAGAGGTGTTTTTTGCAAAGTGCCTACCTGTAGATTTTGGCCTGTAGCTCAGCCACCACCTAGGGAAACCTACCAATCCTGTGCTTTTCTGAAAACTAGAGACCTAGGTGAATCCAAGATGGGGTGACTTGTGTGGCTAGGACCAGGTTCTGTTACCCAGAATCCTTTGCAAACCTCAAAATTTGGCTAAAAAAACACATGTTCCTCACATTTCTGTGGCAGAAAGTTCTGGAATCTGAGAGGAGCCACAAATGTCCTTCCACCCAGCGTTCACCCACGTCTCCCGATAAAAATGATACCTCACTTGTGTGGGTAGGCCTAGCGCCCGCGACAGGAAACGCCCCAAAGCGCAACGTGGACACATCCAAATTTTTTAAGGAAAACAGAGGTGTTTTTTGCAAAGTGCCTACCTGTAGATTTTGGCCTGTAGCTCAGCCGCCACCTAGGGAAACCTACCAAACCTGTGCATTTCTGAAAACTAGAGACCTAGGGGAATCCAAGATGGGGTGACTTGTGTGGCTCGGACCAGGTTCTGTTACCCAGAATCCTTTGCAAACCTCAAAATTTGGCTAACAAAACACATGTTCCTCACATTTCTGTGGCAGAAAGTTCTGGAATCTGAGAGGAGCCACAAATTTCCTTCCACCCAGCATTCCCCCACGTCTCCCGATAAAAATGATACCTCACTTGTGTGGGTAGGCCTAGCGCCCGCGACAGGAAACGCCCCAAAGCGCAACGTGGACACATCCAAATTTTTGAAAGAAAACAGAGGTGTTTTTTGCAAAGTGCCTACCTGTAGATTTTGGCCTGTAGCTCAGCCACCACCTAGAGAAACCTACCAATCCTGTGCTTTTCTGAAAACTAGAGACCTAGGTGAATCCAAGATGGGGTGACTTGTGTGGCTAGGACCAGGTTCTGTTACCCAGAATCCTTTGCAAACCTCAAAATTTGGCTAAAAAAACACATGTTCCTCACATTTCTGTGGCAGAAAGTTCTGGAATCTGAGAGGAGCCACAAATTTCCTTCCACGCAGTGTTCCCCCACGTCTCCCGATAAAAATTATACCTCACTTGTGTGGGTAGGCCTAGCGCCCGCGACAGCAAACGCCCCAAAGCGCAACATGGACACATCCAAATTTTTGAAAGAAAACAGAGGTGTTTTTTGCAAAGTGCCTACCTGTAGATTTTGGCCTGTAGCTCAGCCGCCACCTAGGGAAACCTACCAAACCTGTGCATTTCTGAAAAGTAGAGACCTAGGGGAATCCAAGATGGGGTGACTTGTGTGGCTCGGACCAGGTTCTGTTACCCAGAATCTTTTGCAAACCTCAAAATTTGGCTAAAAAAACACATGTTCCTCATATTTCTGTGGCAGAAAGTTCTGTAATCTGAGAGGAGCCACGAATTTCCTTCCACCCAGCGTTCCCCCACGTCCCCCGATAAAAATGATACCTCATTTGTGTGGGTAGGCCTAGCGCCCGCGACAGGAAACGCCCCAAAGCGCAATGTGGACACATCCAAATTTGTGAAGGAAAACAGAGGTGTTTTTTGCAAAGTGCCTACCTGTAGATTTTGGCTTGTAGCTCAGCCGCCACCTAGGGAAACCTACCAAACCTGTGCATTTCTGAAAACTAAAGACCTAGGGGAATCCGAGATGGGGTGACTTGTGTGGCTCGGACCAGGTTCTGTTACCCAGAATCCTTTGCAAACCTCAAAATTTGGCTAAAAAAACACATGGTCCTCACATTTCTGTGGCAGAAAGTTCTGGAATTTGAGAGGAGCCACAAATGTCCTTCCACCCAGCGTTCCCCCACGTCTCCCGATACAAATGATACCTCACTTGTGTGGGTAGGCCTAGCGCTTGCGACAGGAAATGGCCCAAAACACAACGTGGACACATCACATTTTTTCATAGAAAACAGTGCCTACCTGCGAATTTTGGCCTCTAGCTCAGCCGGCACCTAGGGAAACCAAGCAAACCAGCGCATTTTTGAAAACTAGAGTCCTAGGGGAATCCAAGATGGGGTGACTTGTGGGGCTCTGACCAGGTTCTGTTACCCAGAATCCTTTGCAAACATCAAAATTTGGCCCAAAAACAATTTTTACTCTCATTTCGGTGACAGAAAGTTCTGGTATCTGAGAGGAGCCACAAATTTCCTTCCACCCAGCGTTCCCCTAAGTCTCTCCATAAAAATGGTACCTCACTTGTGTGGGTAAGCCTAGCGCCCACGAAAGGAAATGGCCCAAAACACAACATGGACACAACATATTTTTTCACAGAAAACAGAGGTGTTTTTTGCAAAGTGCCTACCTGTGGATTTTGGCCTCTAGCTCAGCTGGCCCCGGGGGGGGGGGGCAGAAATGCCCTAATATAAATTTGACCCCCCACCCCCCCAAAACACCCCCCTGCCCAGGAGCGACCCATGCCTGCGTGGTCGGTCCCCCTACGTGAAATTGGCGCCTAAAAACAAATCCCCGGTGCCTAGTGGTTTCTGCCCCCTTGGGGGCAGATTGACCTAAAATCGTCCAATCTGCCCCCAAGGGGGGCAGAAATGGTCTAAATACAATTTCCACCTCAGGGGAGCGACCCTTGCCTGATGGGTCGCTCCCCATCTCTAAAAAAACAAACAAACAAAAAACAAACCACAAAAAAAAAAATTGCCCTGGCGCCTAGAGGTTTCTGCCCCCCCCGGGGGCAGATCAGCCTAATAATAGGCTCAGGGGGGGCAGAAATGGCCTAAAATAAATTTGCATCCCCAACCCCCACCCCCCTAGCAGGAGCGACCCTTGCCTACGGGGTCGCTCCCCCTGCGTGACATTGGCGCCAAAAAACAAATCCCCCGTGCCTAGTGGTTTCTGCCCCCTTGGGGGCAGATTGACCTAAAATCGACCAATCTGCCCCCAAGGGGGGCAGAAATGGCCTAAATACAATTTGCCCCCCAGGTGAGCAACCCTTGCCTGATGGGTCGCTCCCCATCTCTGAAAGAACAAACAAACAAAACAAAAAACACAAAAAAAAAATTGCCCTGCCGTCTAGAGGTTTCTGCCCCCCCCGGAGACAGATCGGCCTAATACCAATAGGCCGATCTGCCCCCAGGGGGGGCAGAGATGGCCTAAAATAATTTTGCCCCCGGGGCAAAAAAAAGATCCCTGGTGATTAGTGGTTTCTGCCCCCCTTGGGGCAGATTGACCTAAAATCGGCCGATCTGCCCCCAAAGCGCGCAGAAATGGCCTAAATACAATTTTCCCCTCCAGGGGAGCGACCCTTGTCCAAGGGGTCGCTCCCCATCTGTAAAACAAAAACAAAAAAAATCCCTGGTGCCTAGTGGTTTCTGCCTTGGGGGCAGATCAGCCTAATCAAAATAGGCTGATCTACCCCCCAGGGGGACAGAAATGGCCTAAAATAATTCCCCCCCCCCCAGGGAGCGACCCTTGCCTAAGGGGTCGCTCCCCTTGCGTGAAATTCACGCAAAAAAAAAAAACTCCCTGGTGTCTAATGGTTTCTGCCCCCCTTGGGGGCAGATTGGCCTCATCAAAATATAAATATAATTTGCCCCCTAGGGGAGCGACCCTTGCCTAAGGTGTCGCTCCCCACCTAAAAAAAAAAGAAAACATAACAAAAAGAAGAAAAAAAAATAAAGATCCCTGGTGCCTAATAATAGGCCGATCTGCCCCCAGGGGGGGCAGAAAAGGCCTTCCCAAAAAAATGCCCCCCCTGGGAGCGACCCTTGCCTAAGGGGTCGCTCCCGTTGCGTGAAATTCGCACAAAAAAAAAACTCCCTGGTGTCTAATGGCCCAAGGGGGGCAGAAATGGCCTAAATATATATTGCCCCGTAGAGGAGCGACCCTTGCCTAAGGGATCGCTCCCCACCTAAAAAAAAAAAGAAAACATCACCAAAAAAAAAGCTCCCTGGTGCCTAGAGTTTTCTGCCCCCCCTGGGGGCAGAAAAGGCCTTCCCAAAAAAATGCCCCCTCTGGGAGCGACCCTTGCCCAAGGGGTCGCTCCTTTTTGACAGTTTCAGAAAAAAAAAAAAAAATCCCTGGTGTCTAGTGGGATTTCAAAAGCCGGACTGCAAGCAATCCGGCTTTTGAAACCCTGTGAGAGACTTCAAAGAGAAGGAAATGCATTTCCTTCCCTTTGAAGCCTCTCAGGGCCTCCCCCATGGAATTGAAAGAGAAATGCAGAGCATTTCTCTTTCAATCGCGCTGGGAGACCCTGTGATTAATCAGCGCGCGCTTGCGCGCTTACGTCACAGGGGGGGTTGGGGGGGCCAGGGGTGGGAGGGGAAGGGCTTCCCCTTCCATCCCTGACTTGGGGGGGGTGGGGGGAAACCCCACAGAAGGAGCGCTAGCGCTCCCTCTGGGCTCTGTGCACAGGACGTAATGGTTACGTCCTGGGCACAGCAGCACTGTGCCTCAGGACGTAACCATTACGTCCTGTGCACAGAAGGGGTTAAATGTAGGTGTGTTGGTTTGGTAGAGGATGTACACGGGATGGTATTATTAAAATATAGGGGCCATATTTACAGGAAAGGGGTGCATCACTGGTGATGAGCCACTTTTCTTGCGGCCCCCTGGCATCCCCTAACACCACCATGGTAGTGCCGTATTTACATTATGGCGCACCGTGACGCATGTTAGGGGCAATAGTGTCATTTTTTTGGCTCTATTGTAATGCTATACTAGATTAACATAAAAATTACGCTAAACCAGTATAGTGTTAAGAGGCCCATTGAAATTAATTGGAGCCTCATTTTAATGTCTGCTTTAAGCACTAGACACTAGAAATGGCGCAATGGATTCTTGTAGATTCCATTGTACCATTTTTAGCGACCCTCTAACGAGGGAAGGCCCCTTTTGTACACATCATGCATATATTATGCATAATGTAGCGCAAAGGGTTTACAATGTGGCGGAAACCTTGTAAATATGATGCTATGGTAGTGGCCCTTAAGCAACACATTTACAGCACAAATTTTGCCGCAAATGTGGTGCTAAGGGGAGCAAGGGCCTTGTTAATCTGGCCCTAGATGTCAAAGCACAGCATATTAGGTAGTGCTCAATTCAACATACAAAGAAGTAATGAATGGGTTTTTCCTGAAGTATGAGAAGCGGTTTCAAATAAACGTGTGGAAAAATAAGAGTTGTGGGAGTGTTCTTTTAGCTAAATTTGTCTCAGTCACAAATGAAAAGGGAATGTTGTGATGTTGAGGTAAGGTTATGTTTGTGCATTTACACTTGGAATTCACAGAATATACATAATTGTTGAAATATATAACTCACATTGATTATGTTCACAAACTTCCTTCTCTACAACTATGCTTTACACCCTCTTCTGATTTAGACAACCAAACAGTTCTGGGTATGTATCCTGCCCGGGATTACAAAGTCATCCGTGTGGAATGTTAAGTGAGTTTTCACTGCTCCCATTCTTCATGGGGTGATGCCTACTGACCTGCCAGTGATGTCTGGAAAAATGCAACCCTTGATGTATGTTTAACATGTGAATGTTTAGGAACTGTTAGACAGTGGATTAATAGCAGGTAGAGGTAGGTACCTGCAGCTGGTATTAACACCACAATCACAAATAATGGCCAGTCAAAGTCTCAATAAGTGAATTCTTCCTCAATCCTTTGTAGCTTGGCCCAAGAGCAGTTAGGCTTCAGACAAGTATAGACAAGTATATAAAGCATTTAATATCAATAAAACAGTAAATAAGTAAAACACAACACACAAAACAAATGCAGCACCAATTTATCAAAATACCAAAAAGGAACTTTATGGATCCAGAGATCTGAATTTTTAAAGATTAAATAAAAAAAATATGCTTTCTAGTGCTTAAAAGTCAAAAGCACCAACTGTGTCTATCTGGTCGCACCTGACCAGGGCAAAGTCTAAGTTCAAGGCCGACCAAGATGCAGTGTGGATTGGCTACACTGAGCAGCAGGCCTCTGTCAAAATTGTACTTTCGCACTCAGTCATTTTTTGGTTCTTTTTCTCTTGACATTGAGCGAGTCTCCTTGGCAGTCCAGGTTGCAGTTTGACAATAGCAGCTTGCTTCAGCATGAGTCCTGAGTGATTCCTGGAAGTCTTGATTCTGGTCGTCGTCGGCAAAGAGCTCTGGAGCTTCCAGTGGAGCGAACCTGAATTTCAGGCCAAGTTGCGGTTCAACGTCACCAGCTTGACTCTCAATGATGGGTCGGTCAACGTATGGAGATTTTTACCAAACATTCTCCAAATGATTCTTAATTTCTGGAGCTTCTTCCAGAAGGTCATTTTAGGGGCTTTGAAGTGTCCACAACGTTCAAGAAGCTCTGAGTTGCTCATTGGAGAGCTGGGACTACAGTTCCCACAATGCACATGGTCAAATTCTTAAACGTCCACTGGATGCTGGTCAGCTGCTCTCTTCTTGCAGGAGTTATTGCAGGTGACTCTTGATAGCTCCTTTATAACTTCTGTTTTCTGGGAGTTCAAACCATAAACTTTTCAAAAAGGCAAAGTCCTATCTTGTAAAGCCCAAATTGTGCAGCAGGTGCAATCCTTATGAGTGCAGTCCTCTTGTGGTACAGACTAGGGGTTCCGCATAGTAGCCCTTCTTCTCTTAATGTTTCCAAGTAGGGATCTGAGTTACTGGGCAACTCTCCCATATGTATGCAGGGTTCTGGGCTGGAAAGCAGAGGGGCTATCCATGACCAATAAGATAAGATACAGTGTGCCACCCTCTGTGATGACAAGTTCCTGAAACGTGTGGCATACTTTTCTTCCAGAAAGCACTGTTTTGCAAAAATCCAAAATGGAGAAAATCTCTCCTGAAAGTTTAGGGCTGGCTAACCCAATCCACAGGTGTGACTAACTTTTCCCTAAACTTCTCTTCCAGCCCCGCTCCTAGTCTAATCTGTCTGGGGTGCAGAAAGTGTGGATGGGTCTGGGTCCTGCACTATCTGTCCTTCTCCCTTTGAAAACTAGTTTGGCAAACCAGCCCCTGTCTTGTCCTGGAATCCCGGTAACAGATCTCCTCCTACCAGATGTTCCATTTGTGTCTGTCCAGGCCACTTCACACCTCAACAGAGCAGCTTGGCTCAGTCTATCAAAGGCTGATCAGTCAGGAGAGGGTGCCACAGGGCTGCTTTTAGGTAATTTTAGGAAAGCAGTTCTAAAACTGTTTTCCTTTATATTAGATCTAACATTGGCAAGTTGTTGACTGTATTGTAACTATTATTTTGACACTTTGAATGGCTGTTCTAGCTCACTCCTGTAAAAAGTTAGACTTTATTACATTTTACTAAAGCCGTCCCATGGTAACCTATGAAACTAGCAGTGCTTCAACGGGGGAAAATGGAATTGGCAGTGTTCCCCTGAACAGGGCATATAGAACATATGTGTTAATGTCCCTGCTTATAATTACAATGCATACTACATTTGGGGCATCTAGGGTAGACTTCAGGGGTGACATACATAAAAATAATGTAGTTTAACACTTTGGAAGTACTTTTAATTCTAAAGTCAAATTTGGACAACATTTTATTGTAAATGGAGCCTTCAAGGCAGGGCTGGCTTTTAAAATGACAGCAGACACCACAGCAGTACTCACTTATGTGTATTAAATCTACTAGGCCTCTAAATACCACTCGCAGTCAAAAATGTGGGCACTGCAAAAAGCTGTGTTTTCTCAGAAGCTTTTGTCAAAACAATTACATTCTTTAAGATATTTTTTGATCATAGAATGATTGCACATTATTACAGTTGTCCTTAGGTGATCATACATTTGTGTGTTAATTTGTGAGTACTTGATGAAAGGATGGCTACTGTTTACAGAGGACAGTCTCATATCCACTTTTTCTTCCAGCTTCCTTTTTCTCCAAATATATGTGTTTGACACTAGAATATACCACCAGAGAATTAACTTGCGTGGTGTCCAAAAGGCAACAATTCCACAAGGGCATTTATAGAGGTGGGAAAGCCATACCTTTTCCAAAAGACCCACCCATGAGGTAAAATTAACTCCAAAATGGATCAATAAAAATATGAAGTTGGAGAATGCTCTGGAACTGAATGGAAATAGGATGCTGTCCAACTGTCAAAGACTGGACATATAAGCTATTGCAGCATTTCAGCTCTTCGAAGATAAACAATGGCTTCTGTGATTTGCTGTAATGCATCCTGGACACGGAATTGACTGTTGGTCATTCTCTCAGGTCTAGGATTAAGGTTGAAACCTTGTCTGGCTGCTACTGCTGACCTTGTGGAAAAATCCAGGTAGGCTGGAAAATCAAGAACAATGACCACAGCCTTCAGGTTTGAGTCCTGACCACTCTGATTGGAGCCACTTCCCCAGAATCACTAGCTAAACATGGTCACCAAATATCCACATTTGAAGGAGGCAGTTTCACTTAATCTGTTGCATTTGTGCCTAAATTTGCACTGAATCAGTGCTGAGAGAAGTACCCGCGAGCTTGACAGACTTCACAGGAAAGAGAGCACTATAAAGGTGTACTAATGGATATAGTGTGATGTTCCTGGCTACAAGCAAGGAACTTAAAGGGGGGTAGTGAGGCTGTGGAATTCTGTATGGGGCAAGGGATGTCAAACATGGGCTGCTTTGTTTGCTCAACAACATGAGAAATTCTGTGGAAGGGGAATGGGTAAACTTTATAAACAGCCCTTTATAAATATGTAGCCTATTTATACTGCTTACTGTTCATTAAGTGAGTAAATTGCAGGACTTTTTAAGTATTAAAGCTAGAAAAGCCAGGATTTTCGGGAGATCCTAAACTTAGTGTAGCAAGGAGTGGTGCATGACTTGTGTAGGGGGCTGGCCTGGTTTGTAGTGGGTACCTTGGGAACTTACACCTTATACCAGGTCCAGTTATCCCTTATTAGTGAAGTAGTAGTGTTCTAGCAGCTTAGAGGTTGCTATAGGCAGAACTAGGAGACATGCAAAGCTCATGTAATACCACTTATAGTTACACAGTACTTATACACAAGTAAAGACAATACTCAGGCCCTTATTATGGCATTGGCGGTAAGTCCTGCTTGCCGCCATGCTGACTGCTGCCAACATACCGCTGGAGCGGCGGATAACCGCTACCCATATTATGACACACACATAGCAATCTGTCACTATACAGACACACACACAAGTCTGCCAGCCCAAAGGTCAGTGATAAACTGGTGGTACCAAAACCCACACTATTACGCCAATATAACTACACCCACAGCATTATGACCTACGAATCACAGCGGCGGACATTCGATGGCACTAAACCAACATACTGCTGCGCTCAAAATACACACACTGAAATGAAACAACACTGCACTGGACAATTCGAACTACACACACCTGACACACATACATACACCACACCCACACACCCACACCACTATAACACACACACACACACTACTCTTTACCCTTTACAACTATCAAAAATTGCCAACTGAGAGAGAGAGACACCAAGAGCACCCACAGAACCAGAGCCACATAACACCATCACCCATACACCATCCACACACCTTACAGCACACACCCCAACACATCACCCCACACACCCCCACACACACCACTCACACTACACCCATGGCACCACAAAGACACCCAAGGTTCTCAGCGGAGGAGCTAAGGGTCATGGTGGAGGAAATCATACGGGTAGAGCCACAGATATTTAGATCACAGTTGCAGCATACATCCATTGCTAGGAAGATGGAGCTATGGCAGAGAATCCTAGACAGGGTCAACGCCGTGGAACAGAACCCCAGAACAAGGGACGACATCAGGAACAGGTGGAACGACCTATGGGGGAAGGTACGTTCCATTTTATCAAGACACCAGATAGCAGTACAGAGGACTGGTGGTGGACCCCCACCTCCTCCCCCACAACTAACAACATGGGAGGAGCACGTCTTGGCAGTCATGCATCCTGAGGGCCTTGGAGGAGTAGCAGGAGGATTGGACTCTGGTAAGTCAAATCTTTACTACTTCCCCCCCTCCCCTACCTGTATGCTATCCCATACCCCAACCCCTACCCTCACCCCATCATTCCATCACCTCTCATACACCTCACCATCACAACCCACCCATCCCAATACCCAGCCCTGCAAGTAACACCAATGCACGGACCCCCATCACAGACCTGTATGGACACACAACACTAAAGCATGCACACTAGAGACAATCACCTAGCCCACAAAATGACTACTCATACAAGTCAAAGCTGACAGGGCAATCACAACCATAGAGGGCAACACACCCATGCACAACATGTCACACGCAGAAACAATAACACTGCATATACATCCCCACAGGTCCCCCACCCAACGTCTCCGGAGAGGAGGTGCCAGCAACATCCAGTTTCCCCACAGAAGAAGCCCACAGTGAAGACAGCAGCTCTGGACGCCTGGATCTGGATGACCAACCTGGCCCATCAGCGACCTCCGGACAGTCAGTTACCCAGTCACAGTCCCATGCCACCACAGAGCCTCCCCCCTCAGGAAACACCAGCACAGCACCCACCCAGCAGGCCTATACCTCTGTCCCCAGGATACGTCAATCAGCAGTGTGTCCACTACTACAGGGACCCAAGAACACCCATCAAACACAAGACAATCAGGGACCTGGGGTCAGTGGCAGTGGGCACACGGTTCAGGGGACAGAGGCACAGGACAAAAGAGAAGCTAGGAGGACTGCTGTGCGACAGGGGGAGGACAGGCCCAGGGAACCCACTCTCCAGGAGGCACTCACCAACATCCTGGGAGCATACCACCATTCCCAGGTGATGATGGGTCAGATACTGGACAAGTTGCAGGAGACCCAGCAGCTGCAGGAGGGACAGTACCTGGGGATCAGAGAGGACCTGAAGGACATCAACACCACCCTGGTCACCATTGCAGGGGTGCTGGCAGACATGGCCAACACCATGAGGGAGGCAGTGGCACACCACTGGACCCTGACACTGGCCACATCTATGAACAGCCTTCCACCTCCGCTGCAGCTAGTGGACTGCAAGCCCCACCACAGGAGCAACAGGCCACCAGAACCCCTCCCCCTGCAGAAGGAGAACCACCCCGCAAATGGTCCCTGTGATCCAGGCAGAAGCCAGAGAACATTCCAAAGACCCCCGCCAGGGAATAGGACTCCCCTGATTGTCACCCTTGTGTCCCACACTTTCACCCTGTCCACCTTGAACTGCCATTGCTCCATGCCCTATGCCCCCTTGGACAATGCACCCGTGATACAAATAGACTGAACTCTAACCTGAACTTTCCTCCACCATCACCCCAGCCCATTGCACATCCCCCTCTACTTCTTGGCACTTAAATAAACACCATTAAAAAAAATACAAGTATGCAGCCTGTCAAATGATTGAACTAGGTATTCATTTAACAAGCTTTAAACACTGCAAAACAACTGTACAGGAATGTATACATAGGAATGACCTGTAGTTGGCTGAAGTCAAAACATAGAATTGGGAGAATCTGCCTGCCATGCACAATGTCCAACACAAAACTGTCAATGTAAAGTGAAGTTACAGGCCCTCAACATGACATTGGCGGCAAATGTCGCCTACCGCCACAGCGACGGCCACCAACATATCGTCGCCTGGCTACCAGCCGCCAACCGCATTATTACCGTAGGCAGAAGGCTGGCGGAATTCCATTGAGAGTCATGGCGGCGGATGGCATTAAGGTGGCGCTGCTGCCAGCGGCAGTGCCACGCCAACAAAACACGCCTATCATATCATGTTCCATGATACGGCCTGATGGTGTTTCGCTGGCAGACGCTGCTGCTGGCAGCAGCGCCACGTCCTATCTCCTGCCGGAGGACCCCCTGAAAGCAGGCTAAGTTTGGTTCTCCGAGGAGAGGGGGTCGGGGTGTTGTGTGTGTATGGGGTGTGTGTCTGTTTTTCGATGCATGCATGCCAGTGTGAGTCACGTGGAATCCGTCTGTAAATGAATGTGCGTGAGTGTACATCTGTTGTGTGTTGTGAATGCGTGTGTGCATCAATGTATGTTGGTGTGTGTTGCGGTGTGTGAGTATGGATGTGAGCATGCGTGGGTGGATGTGGGTATGCATGTGTGGATGATTGGGTATGTGTGGACATGTGGGTGTGTGGATGTCTGGGAGATAGAAGGGGGGCTGTGGTGGGGGATGACTCTGGGGAAGGGGAGGGGGACAGGGGAGACCCCTATCAGTGCCAGGGAAAGAATTCCCTGGCACTGATAGTGCATACCGCCATGGTTTTCATGGTGGTAAGATTGGCACGAAAACCATGGCGGTAGGTGGGGACATAATCCAGAGGGTGGGATTGTGACGGCCTCCTGGCTGAAGACCAAAGTCTCTAGCCAGGTGGCTGTTACAACCCTGGCAGGTGGAGTGGTACATTGGCAATTTGGTTTGAGCCAAACCTCTAATGTCATACTTTGGGGAAAGGTACAGCCAGCCTGTTGGCAGTACCTTTTGCCAAATTACCACCATCCGCCAGGGTCGTAATGACCCCCACAGTGTCTTACCTGTGTGTCACAGGAAGTACTGTCATATTATTGCTGTTCTGTTGTCCTCATCCTCTGCCTCCTCATCTTCACTGTCCACAGGGTCTTATGCTGCCACACGCCCATCTCCAGCCTCATCCTCCTGCAGAAAAGGCACCTGGCGTCTCAAGGCAAGGTTGTGCTACATGCAGCAGGCCATGATTATCTGGCAGACCTTCTTGGGTGAGTAGTAGAGGGATCCATCAGTTAGATGGAGGCAACAAAACCTAGCCTTCAGGAGGCCAAAGGTTCTCTCGATAATCCTTCTTGTCTGCCCATGTGCCTCATTGTAACGTTCCTCTGCCCTTGTCCTAGCATTCTTCACTGGGGTCAGTAGCCATGAGAGGTTGGAGTGACCAGAGTCACCTGCAAATGCCGTGGGACACCTGTTAGACACACACTAACCCTTATGGCCAACACCATACCCATACACCAACATCCACTGGGTGGGAACCAGCGCTCACCTATTAGCAACACCCGGTGCCTCTGGAGTTGAGCCATCAAATATGGGATGCTGCTATTCCTCAGGATGAAGGCATCATGCACAAACCCAGGATACTTTACATTGACATGGGAGATGTACTGGTCTGCCAGACAAACTATTTGCACATTCATGGAGTGAAAGCTCTTTCTATTTCTGAACACCTGTTAATTTCTCCGGGGGGGATAAATGCAATATGTGTACCATCAATAGCCCCAGTAATGTTGGGGATATGTCCCATTGCAAAGAAGTCAGCTTTCACTGTGGCCAAATCCTCCACCTGGGGGAAAACGATGTAGCTGCAAATGTGTTTAATCAGGGCAGACAACACTCTGGTCAGCACTACTGAGCACATTGGCTATTACTTTCCTGCTGCCAACCCATTGCACTTGGAAGGAGCCAGTTGCCAATAAATGGAACACTGATAGGACTTGCCCAAGAGGGGGGATCCTGGTGTGATGAAGGATAGCAGATATCAGGTCAGGGTCTAGTTGAGCACACAGCTCTGTGACTGTGGCCCTGTCCAGTCTTTAAGTGAGGATAATGTGCCTGTCCTCCATTGTTGCCAAGTCCACCAGGGGTCTGTACACGGGGGATGTCTCCATCTCCTGTTCATCTGCAGTGGTAGTAATCTAGGGGGCAAAACGGAGAGCAGCTGGTCAGTATTCCACATTTCCAAACACTAGACTGCATTGCATGTTGTGACTGTAACACAATATTGTTGGATAGGCCCAAATGGTGCATATGTGTACTGTGCAGCAGTTAGGTGCCATGGACTGCCCCCCGCTGAAATGGCGTCCACCTGTCCTGTGTGGATGGACATGTGGAAATGAGGTAATACCACTGACGCTGTGCGCTGTTGCAAGAGGCGGTCGAATAGCGCTGTGCAACTCCTCATTGGTTGTCGTTGGGCCCTATAGGTTCCAGTGGCCAATGGTGATGTACGCCGGCGGTGATAGTACGCACCGCCGCGGACATGACCGCCATTTTCTATCTGTTCACTCACTTGCTATCTGACCTTCAACAGGAGAGGACCTACAGTGAAAGTGCTGCTGTGACCTGTGGCTGGAACCGACCATGGCTCATGTCGCTGGGGAAAGGGCCCCTGCCTTCACCGCTGCAGACTTGGAAAGACTGGTGAATGGGGTCCTACCCCAGTACCGAATGCTGTATGGGCCTCCAGACCACCAGGTGAGTACACTGTGAGCACGATACATGGGGCATGAATGCATGGAGTGCTGTGTGTGAGGGCCTTGTGTAGGGGGTGTTGGTGGAAGGGTCCTGGACAGCGTGTTGCATGTATGGAGGGCAATGTCTGTGTGTAAGGGGATATAAGGGCTATGGTGGGCCATGAGTGTAACAGGCCAGACGGTCTGACTGATATCTTTTTCTATGGTTGTTTTTCTGCAGGTCAGGGCCCATCAGAAAAAGGGCATATGGCGTGCCATCGCCATGGACGTGTGGACCCTGGGGGTCTACAGCAGGCAGAGCACCCACTGTTGTAAATAGTGGGAGGACCTGAGATGCTGGGCAAGGAAGACAGCAGAGGCCCAGCTGCTGGGGTTGGCCTCCCAACAAGGAAAGGGTGCCTGTCGAACCCTGACCTCCCTGATGGCCCGCATACTGGCAGTGGTCTATCCAGAGCTGGATGGGTGCAAAAGGGCATCACAGCAGCCACAAGGGAGTGAGTACAGTTTCCCAATATACTACTTGTGCGTGGTGGGGTGGTCTCCTGGTGGGGGTTGTGGGCCCGTGGGTGCCCCTAGACCAGGCCAGACATTGCACGGTAGGTCCCATGTTGGGCAGGGTCTGATGTACACCACCTCATACCAAGCTAGTAGGCATCCACAACTGGGCAGGGGGTCTGTGGGTCTCAGGTATGCTGCTATTGGCATTAGGTATTTCTGTCCTTAGCCTGATGACTAGCATTGTGATTGTTAGTGCGTTGCCTAGCATGTAGAGCTTTTCCCTGTATGTGTGTCTGTGTGTTGTGTACGCCAATGGTGGTGTTGGAGCAGCCATTGACAAGTGTATCCTTTGTGTCTTCCCCCCCCTTTTAGTTTTGTCACCCTGTCCTTATGTGCATTAGCATCATCTGGCGGAGGAGCAGAGGCACCGGCGACGGAGGGAGCTGCTTCCCACTGGGCCCATGAGGCCGAATCCACTAACGGTGAGGGCACCAGTGGGATGGAGGCGAGGGGAGCACCACGGCGGAGACAGGAGGGGACAGTTCTGACAGTGATACCTCCTCCGATGGAAGTTCCCTGGTAGTGGAGGACAACTCTGTGGCCACCCCAACTACAGAAATGGCAGCCACCCCCGTACCAGCACCACTCTCCCAGCAGCCCCTCAGCGTGTTTCCCATGCCCGCTCACCCAGGAGGGTGGGCATCTACTTCGCACCAGGCACCTCAGGCCCTGCCCCAGTTAGCTCTACTGCCCTGAGTGAGGAGACTATTGACCTCCTGCAATCCATCTCTGTTGGGCAATCAACCATTGTGAATGCCATCCAGGAACTGGCAGCCCATTTGCAGCAAACAAATACATTCCTGACGGGCATTCACTCTGGCATGGCAGCCCAACAGAGATCAATCCAGGCTCTGGCCTCCTCTCTGATAAGAGCCATTGTCCCTGTCCACCCTCCCCCATCCAACTTCCACTGCCCAGTCCCATTCCCCTCAACCCCAACCTACCCCAAGCACACAGGCAGACCAGCATGCACACAAGACAACAGACAGGAGTGGCTCAGGCAAACACAAGCACCACACATCATCCCACAGGCACTTGCACAAACACCATCCAGATGCAGACATACCAACATCCACTGCCTCCACTGTTTCCCCCTCCTCCTCATCCTCCACCTCCCTCCCACTAGCGTCTACACTCGCACCTGCATGCACTACGTCCTTATCCAGTACCTCCATCACCATCATGCCTATCACTACATGTCCCTCACCGGCAGTCACCACCCCCACATCCATGCACATGTCCCCTGTGTCCTCTCCCACTGTGCCTGTGCCCTCTCCTCCCAAAGTATACAAACAGAAGCACTCAGACACCCAACAGCCATCCACCTCACAATAGCATCCAGCCCATGTACCTGCACCCAAGCACAGCAGACAGACTCTTCCTACAACCATTTCCTCTTCATCCACACTCAAACCTTCACCCTCTTCCTGCCCCAATGTCCATAAGACGTTTTTCCTCTCCACTTTGACCTCTTCCTTACCCCTCCCCCCGTCCTTCACATCGGGCCAGGGTGGTCAGAACCCAGGCGAGCACCTCAGCCACCCAGTCCACCGCCACAGTAGTGTTGACAGCTACTGCAAGTGGGAGAGGCTCCAGAGAACCAGCAGCAGCACTGAAAGTGTGCCTGCACCACATGCATCAAGGAAGGGCAAGGAGGCACCCCAGCTGCCAAAGGGAATGGCAAGGAGGCACCACAAGCTGCCAAAGGGAAGGGCAAGGAGGCACCACCAGCTGGCAAAGGGAAGGGCAAGGAGGCACATCCAGCTGCCAAAAGGAAGGGCAATGGGTTTGCACCAGCAGGCAGGAAGGACAAGAGGCCTGGTGCTGGGAATCATTCGGAGCCTCCACCACCAACCATGGTGGTTCAGCCATCCGAGGCTGCAGGGGATGGGCTGGAGCTTCCCCTTACCATTGGCAGCACCGCCACCAGCACCGTTACCAGCACTGCCACCAGCACCACCACCAGTACCACTGCCAGCAGCAGCAGCCCCGGTGGGCAGCTGTCCGCGGCAGCAGGGGAAGGGCTGGAGCCTACCCCCACTACTGCCAGTCCAGCCACCAGCACCACTGCCAGCAGCAGCAGCCCCAGTGGGCAGCCATCTGAGGCTGCAGGGGAAGTGCTGGATCCTACCCCCTTCACTGCCAGCCCCACCACTGCCACCACTGAGCACCCGTCACAGCCGGCGAGCAGTGTGTAGTCTTGCCTCCATGGCCTGTAGTGCGTCCTGGCCCCTGAAAATCCTGTAGGTGTGACTCCCAGGTGAGAGAAGGTGACCTTGTACTCCCCAAGATCTGCATCACAGGGCACAAGGCCCTCTTCAGAACCAGTGGAAGAAGCCATCCACTCACCCCATCGTTGCCATGGTGAAGCACACAGGGCACAATGCCCCCTCCAGAACCAGTGGAAGAAGCCATCCACTCACCCCATCCTTGCCAGGAGGAAGCACATTAGGCACAAGGCCCCCTCCAGGACCAGTGGAAAAAGCCATCCACTCACCCCGTCCTTGACAGGATGAAGTACACTGGGCACAAGGCCTCCTCCAGAACCAGTGGAGAAGCCATCCACTCGACAGACTGTGGCCTTGCACTCCCCAGGACCAAGCAGTGGGCAAGCCACCCACTAGAGAGACTGTAGCCTTGCACTCCCCAGGACCAAGCAGCGGGCAACCCACCCACTTGAGAAACTGTGGCCTTGCACTCCCCAGGACAGAGTAATGGGCATGTTGCCCCCTCCAGGACCAGTGACGTTGTACCATCTTCCGGTTGAGGTGTCCCCCATTCCCTGTCCCCCTGAGGTGCCTGTGTATTTTCGACTTGTGTGTGGTGCATATGTGTCACTCTCTTTTTCCTTCCCCCCTCCCTTGTATGCTAGGCGGCAGTACTCACCGTGGTCGTCTTTGCCAGTGTTGATGTTCGTAATGCAGGAAAAGGTAGATTAGCATGGGGAAGATGTGCAACTCGGGCTCTATTGAATTGTGGTAGTTCTCTGAGTCTCCAGCGGTGGATACTTTGACTTCTGTGTTCTGTTTCAGCTGTGCTTTTGATGTCAATGGTACCACCACGAAAAGGTGGTGGATAGGCCTGTCTTAATACAGTGGGGGGTACATTGTACATTGTCTTCCCCCTCCCTGTTAGTGGTTACCGCTGTGGTGCTTATTGCTACCGCCGTGGCAGTCATTGTGTTAAAGTGGCTGTCTGTGTGAGTGGCTTCTGCCGTGGTCATAATTCCATTTTTGTTACCATATTTACACTAGACACCAAAATAAGATAATTAATTAGACATAGGGTAGTACAAACAATAGGAAATGCTTTAGAATGCAATGGGAGAAAATATGTCTAGGGGTAAAACAAACCAAATACTAAAAAAGTGAAATGCAAATCACAAATTCCCCCTCTAGACAAGTGTAGTGTGTGTAGAATTGCTGAGAGAGTAAGAATACAGTAAAGGTAAGTAAATTACTCCACCCCAGAGCCCAGAAAAGCAGGCATAAAGTACTGCAAGTTTCCTTAGGAAACACTACACCTCATGATTAGAGTAATTGCAAGAACCAACCAAGTCTACAAACAGTGGATTCCTGGACCTGAAGACCTGCAAAAGAAGGAGACCAAGGGAGTAATTCTAACCCTGGTGGTCGGCGACCGCCAGGGCTAAAATGACGGAAGCACCGCCAACAGGCTGGCGGTGCTTCCGTGGCCATTACCGCCGCGGTCAGAAAAGGGCAACCGGCGGTTTCCCGCCAGTTTACCCCTGGCCCAGGGAATCCTCCATGACGGCGCTGCAAGCAGCGCCGCCATGGGGATTCAGACCCCCTTACCGCCATCCTGTTCCTGGTGGTTTTCACCGCCAGGAACAGGATGGCGGTAACGGGTGTTGTGGGGCCCCTGGGGGCCCCTGCAGTGCCCATGCCACTGGCATGGGCACTGCAGGGGCCCCCTAACAAAGCAGACACTGAAAATCGCTTGGGGTGCCACTGCACCCGTCGCACCCCTTCCACTCCGCCGGCTCCATTCGGAGCCGGCATCCTCGAAGAAGGAGGTTTCCCGCTGGGCCGGCGGGCGGCCTTCTGTCGGTCGCCCGCCGGCCCAGTGGGAAAGCCAGAATGGCCGCCGCGGTCTTTTGACCGCGGTGCGGTCATTCGGCAGTTCCCGCTGGGCGGGCGGCGACTGCCGCCCGCCAATGTAGGAATGACCCCCCAAGTCTAGAACTCGAAAGAAGTTCCAGGAAGGACAGGAGCCCCTGCCAACCCGAAAGAGGGTGCAAAAGAAGAGTCCCAGGTTGGATAAAGACTGCAGAAATGCACCCTAGGAAGATGCCAGCGAGTTCCTGCATGATGCAAAGGATGTCCCACATCGTGAAGTTGGATACAGGTGAGTTTTGGCGCTTGATTCCTCCAACAAGCCTTGATTCCAGCAAAGTCAAGTTTTGCATCAAATAGGCGCTATCTGGACCCAGGAGGGATCTGGGGGCCACAACTCTGTGTGAGGAGGAAGAGGGGGCTCTCAACACTTCAGAGAACCCTCAGAGCACCAGATAGCACCCACGGGAGTCCCAGGACATGGGGACCAAGGAGGTGCAAAATGCAGTTGGTGCAGCACTACAAAGGAAGGTCTCATGCCGCCGGAGAACAACTCAGCGAGTTGAGCGTCACAGGATAGAGTGCTGGGGACCTGGGCCAGGCTGTGCATGAAGGAATTTTTCAAACAGTGCACAGAGGCCTCAGGAGGTGAAGAAGATGCGGTGCACAGGGGTACTGTCGTTCTGGGGGAAGGCAAGGTCTTACCTCCTCCAAATTGCAACAGAAGGATCTCAGGACAGTCTATGTTGATGGGGTCCACCCTGTTTGTTCCAAGGAGCATGCTCACTGACAGGAGAGGCGTCCAAGAGAACCGGTCATTGACTTAGAAGGTGCCTGCGTGAGTAGGGGAGTGACTCCCTCACCCCACGGGAGACTTCTTTGCTCCTTTTGGTGCAGGGTGTCCTCAGAGCATGCACACCATGGAAACTGCTGCAGTTGTTGGCTGAAGCTGAAGTTGCAGAAGAAAAGTATCGCTTGTGGATACTTTGTTGCTGGTACAACAGTTCCTGGAGCAGACTGCGGTTCATCCAAGGTCAGAGGATGAAGTAGTAGTTGCAGAGGATTCCTGATGGAAACTTGCAAGTAGAATCTGAACAGAACCCACAGGAGAGACCCTAAATAGCCCTGAGAGCAGGATTGGCTACCTTATCAGGTAAGGACCTATCAGGAGGGGTCTCTGACGTCACCTGCTGGCCCTGACCATTCAGAGCCCTCCAGAGTGCACCCACACCTAGCAAAGCAAGATGGCTGAAGTCTGGGACACACTGGAGGAGCTCTTGGCACCACCCCAGGGGGGGTGATGGACAGGGGAGTGGTCACTCCCATTTCCTTTGTCCAGTTTTGCGCCAGAGCGGTGTAGACTGGCTTATGCATGCAAGCAGGGCACCATCTGTGCCTTTCAAAGCATTTCCAGATGCTGGGGGAGGCTACCCCGCCCCAGCCTGTAACACCCTTCTCCCAAAGGAAATGGTTTGTTCTGCCTTCCTGCGACTGAGCTTGTCAGACACCAGGAGGGCAGCACCCTGCCTGTGAGGTGGCAGCAGTGTTTAATTTGTGCTTGTTGTTTCCGGTGCTGAGCACCAGCACTTATTTTTGAGGGCTGGCGCTTATTCTTCTGCCTCAAGCATTTGCTGCGTGCAAAAGACACACATGGGAAAGACTGAGGAGGAGAAAAATGAAAAAGCGTCACAATGGGAGAAAGCAGAAAGCTGCAAGAGTGATCTGAAGGGGTAGGGAGTAACTGTAATGGATTGAGGAAGCCCGAGACGGCTTCAGGATTACACTGCCTCAGTATTCCGTGATCGCACATTTGATTGCAGCAGTCGCGTATTTAAGAGGAGGGTTTCGGGCACCGGCACGTTTTTATTTACAAATTAAGCACTGGGTGGCAGCAGCTGTAGCTGCAGTGCAAGCCTCAGAGAGCTAGTTTGGCAGTACATGGGGTCCATAGTGGAGCCCCCAGGATGCATGGAATTGGCTCCCCAGTACCAGATTTGGAATGGGGGACATTTCTATGATCTTAGATACCTTTCATTGCCATATTCAGAGTTACCATTGTGAAGCTACATATAGGTATTGACCTATATGTAGTGGGAAAAGGCCCTGAAGTATGTCAGGGCACCTTTGCTAGTGTAAGGGTGCCCTCACACTTTCTAACTTAGCACCTAACCTTCAGCAAGTAAAGGTTAGACATATAGGTGACTTATAAGTTACTTAAGTGCAGTGAAAATGGCTGTGGAATAGTGTGTGCACTATTTCACGAAGGCTGCAATGGCAGACCTGTGGAAGGGTTTGTCTGAGTTCCTTATAGGTGGCAAAAGAAATGCTACAGCACATAAGGACCTCCTGGAACCCCAATGACCTGGGTACCTAGGTACCATATTCTAGAGACTTATCGGGGGGGGGGATCCTGTGTGCCAATTGAAATTTGTAAATTAAGCCACTAGCTTATAGTGACAAATTTAAAAGCAGAGAGAACATAAGCACTGAGATTCTGATTAGCAGAGCCTCAGTGAAACAGTCACACACTATGTACACCACACACATTAGGTTATAAACTATGATCACTTGGTGTAGGAGGCTGGCCTGGCTTGTAGTGGGTACCAAGGGGTACTTACACCTTGCACCAGGTCCAGGTATCCCTTATTAGTGTAGAGGGGTGTCTAACAGCTTAGGCTGATAGAAAAGGTAGCTTAGCAGAGCAGCTTACTCTGAACTAGGAGGCGTGTAAAGCTCCTACTATACCACTGGTGTCATATGCACAATATCATAAGAAAACACAATACACAGATATACTAAAAATAAAGGTACTTTATTTTTATGACAATATGCCAAAAGTATCTCAGTGAGTACCCGCAGTATGAGGATAGCAAATATACACAAGATATATGTACACAATACCAAAATATGCAGTAATAGCAATAGAAAACAGTGCAAACAATGTATAGTCACAATAGAATACAATGGGAGCACATAGGTATAGGGGCAACACAAACCATATACTCTAGAAGTGGAATGTGAACCACGAATGGACCCCAAACCTATGTGAGCTCGTAGAGGGTCGCTGGGACTGTAAGAAAACAGTGAGGGTAAGAAAAATAGGCCACCCCAAGACCCTGAAAAGTGGGTGCAAAGTGTACCTAAGTTCCCCAGAGAGCACAGAAGTCGTGATAGGGAAATTCTGCAAGGAAGACCAACACCAGCAATGCAACAACAATGGATTTCCTTACGAGAGTACCTGTGGAACAAGGGGACCAAGTCCAAGAGTCACGATCAAGTCGGGAGTGGGCAGATGCCCAGGAAATGCCAGTTGTGGGTGCAAAGAAGCTGCCACTGGATGGTAGAAGCTGTGGATTCTGCAAGAGCGACAAGGGCTAGAAACTTCCCCTTTGGAGGATGGATGTCCCACGTCGAGAAGAAGCTTGCAGAGGTGTTTCCGTGCAGAAAGACTGCAAACAAGCCTTGCTAGCTGCAAGGGTCATGGTTAGGGTTTTTGGATGCTGCTGTGGCCCAGGAGGGACCAGGATGTCGCCAGTTGCGTGAGGAGACAGAGGGGGTGTCCAGCAAGACAAAGTGTGAGAAGGTAGCCTCTTTCTAGCCTTGTTACCCCCACTTTTGGCCTGTTTGTGAGTGTATGTCAGGGTGTTTGTCACTGTTTTCACTGTCTCACTGGGATCCTGATAGCCAGGCCTCAGTGCTCATAGTGAAAACACCATGTTTTCAGTATGGTTGTTATGTGTCACTGGGATCCTGCTGGTCAGGACCCCAGTGCTCATAGGTTTGTGGCCTATATGTATGTGTCACTGGGACCCTGTCACACAGGGCCCCAGTGCTCATAGGTGTGCATGTATATGTTCCCTGTGTGGTGCCTAACTGTCTCACTGAGGCTCTGCTAACCAGAACCTCGGTGGTTATGCTCTCTCATTACTTTCAAATTGTCACTGACAGGCTAGTGACCATTTTTACCAATTTACATTGGCTTACTGGAACACCCTTATAATTCCCTAGTATATGGTACTGAGGTACCCAGGGTATTGGGGTTCCAGGAGATCCCTATGGGCTGCAGCATTTCTTTTGCCACCCATAGGGAGCTCTGACAATTCTTACACAGGCCTGCCACTGCAGCCTGAGTGAAATAACGTCCACGTTATTTCACAGCCATTTTACACTGCACTTAAGTAACTTATAAGTCACCTATATGTCTAACCTTTACCTGGTAAAGGTTAGGTGCAAAGTTACTTAGTGTGAGGGCACCCTGGCACTAGCCAAGGTGCCCCCACATTGTTCAGAGCCAATTCACTGAACTTTGTGAGTGCGGGGACACCATTACACGCGTGCCCTACATATAGGTCACTACCTATATGTAGCTTCACCATGGTAACTCCGAATATGGCCATGTAACATGTCTATGATCATGGAATTGCCCCCTCTATGCCATCCTGGCATTGTTGGTACAATTCCATGATCCCAGTGGTCTGTAGCACAGACCCTGGTACTGCCAGACTGCCCTTCCTGGGGTTTCACTGCAGCTGCTGCTGCTGCCAACCCCTCAGACAGGCAGCTGCCCTCCTGGGGTCCAGCCAGGCCTGGCCCAGGATGGCAGAACAAAGAACTTCCTCTGAGAGAGGGTGTGACACCCTCTCCCTTTGGAAAATGGTGTGAAGGCAGGGGAGGAGTAGCCTCCCCCAGCCTCTGGAAATGCTTTGTTGGGCACAGATGTGCCCAATTCTGCATAAGCCAGTCTACACCGGTTCAGGGACCCCTTAGCCCCTGCTCTGGCGCGAAACTGGACAAAGGAAAGGGGAGTGACCACTCCCCTGACCTGCACCTCCCCTGGGAGGTGTCCAGAGCTCCTCCAGTGTGCTCCAGACCTCTGCCATCTTGGAAACAGAGGTGCTGCTGGCACACTGGACTGCTCTGAGTGGCCAGTGCCACCAGGTGACGTCAGAGACTCCTGCTGATAGGCTCCTTCAGGTGTTAGTAGCCTTTCCTCTCTCCTAGGTAGCCAAACCCTCTTTTCTGGCTATTTAGGGTCTCTGTCTCTGGGGAAACTTTAGATAACGAATGCATGAGCTCAGCCGAGTTCCTCTGCATCTCCCTCTTCACCTTCTGATAAGGAATCGACCGCTGACCGCGCTGGAAGCCTGCAAACCTGCAACATAGTAGCAAAGACGACTACTGCAACTCTGTAACGCTGATCCTGCCGCCTTCTCGACTGTTTTCCTGCTTGTGCATGCTGTGGGGGTAGTCTGCCTCCTCTCTGCACCAGAAACTCCGAAGAAATCTCCCGTGGGTCGACGGAATCTTCCCCCTGCAACCGCAGGCACCAAAAAGCTGCATTTCCGGTCCCTTGGGTCTCCTCTCAGCACGACGAGCGAGGTCCCTCGAATCCAGCGACACCGTCCAAGTGACCCCCACAGTCCAGTGACTCTTCAGCCCAAGTTTGGTGGAGGTAAGTCCTTGCCTCACCTCGCTGGGCTGCATTGCTGGGAACCGCGACTTTGCAAGCTACTCCGGCCCCTGTGCACTTCCGGCGGAAATCCTTCATGCACAGCCAAGCCTGGGTCCACGGCACTCTAACCTGCATTGCACGACTTTCTAAGTTGGTCTCCGGCGACGTGGGACTCCTTTGTGCAACTTCGGCGAGCACCGTTTCACGCATCCTCGTAGTGCCTGTTTCTGGCACTTCTCCAGGTGCTACCTGCTTCAGTGAGGACTCTTTGTCTTGCACGACGTCCCCTCTCTCTGCAGGTCCAATTTGCGACCTCCTGGTCCCTTCTGGGCCCCAGCAGCGTCCAAAAACGCCAAACGCACGATTTGCGTGTAGCAAGGCTTATTGGCGTCCATCCGGCGGGAAAACACTTCTGCACGACTCTCCAAGGCGTGGGGGATTCATCCTCCAAAGGGGAAGTCTCTAGCCCTTGTCGTTCCTGCAGTATTCACAGTTCTTCAGCCTAGTAAGAGCTTCTTTGCACCAACCGCTGGCATTTCTTGGGCATCTGCCCATCTCCGAGCTGCTTGTGACTTTTGGACTTGGTCCCCTTGTTCCACAGGTACCCTCAGTCAGGAATCCATCATTGTTGCATTGCTGATTTGTGTTTTCCTTGCATTTTCCCTCTAACACGACTATTTTGTCCTTAGGGGAACTTTGGTGCACTTTGCACTCACTTTTCAGGGTCTTGGGGAGGGTTATTTTTCTAACTCTCACTATTTTCTAATAGTCCCAGCGACCCTCTACAAGGTCACATAGGTTTGGGGTCCATTCGTGGTTCACATTCCACTTTTGGAGTATATGGTTTGTGTTGCCCCTATCCCTATGTTTCCCCATTGCATCCTATTGTAACTATACATTGTTTGCACTGTTTTCTAAGACTATACTGCATATTTTTGCTATTGTGTATATATATCTTGTGTATATTTCCTATCCTCTCACTGAGGGTACACTCTAAGATACTTTGGCATATTGTCATAAAAATAAAGTACCTTTATTTTTAGTATAACTGTGTATTGTGTTTTCTTATGATATTGTGCATATGACACTAAGTGGTACTGTAGTAGCTTCACACGTCTCCTAGTTCAGCCTAAGCTGCTCTGCTAAGCTACCATTATCTATCAGCCTAAGCTGCTAGACACCCTATACACTAATAAGGGATAACTGGGCCTGGTGCAAGGTGCAAGTACCCCTTGGTACTCACTACAAGCCAGTCCAGCCTCCTACATTGGTTGTGCAGCGGTGGGATAAGTGCTTTGAGACTACTTACCACTCTTGTCATTGTACTTTTCATGAGAGAAAAATATACAAAACAAGGTCAGTGTATATACACATAGCCAAAAAGTTTTGCATTTCCTCTTTTCACTCTTTTCTAAGTGCTGAAAAGTACTTCTAAACTTTCAAAAAGTTCTTAAAAGTTTAAAAAGTTTTTTCTGTCTTTCCAAAAAGTTCTGAAAACTTTTTTCTCTTTGTCTATCACTTTAACTCTCTCTAAAAATGTCTGGCACAGGCCAAAAAGTTGAACTGTCCAAACTTGCATATGATCACCTTAGCTGGAAAGGAGCAAGGAGTCTCTGCATAGAGAGAGGTTTGAGTGTAGGGAAGAATCCTTCCTTAGAACTGTTAATTAATATGCTTAGAGTACAGGATAAGGCCATAAGTGCCCAATCTGTAGAAAAAGTAGCTAATGGTTCTCAATCTGATCCAGGGACTCCCCCAGGAAAAGGTTCAGGAAAGAAACTTATCAGCCTGCCCATTACTAGACAGTCTAGCATAGTTGGTACAGAGGTTGAATCACACCATACTGATGGTGTGCTCTCACATTATACTGTTAGCCAAGCTGTTAGGGTGCCCTCTGTAAGAGACAGGTCTCCTTCTGTTCATTCCCATCATACCTCTGTATCTAGAAATGTCCCTCCCACCCACCCTGATGACAGATTGTTAGAAAGGGAGCTCAATAGATTGAGAGTGGAACAAACCAGACTGAAGCTCAAGAAGCAACAGCTGGATTTGGATAGACAGTCTTTAGAATTAGAGAAGGAAAGACAGAAGTTGGGTTTAGATACCCATGGTGGCAGCAGCAGTATTCCCCATAGTCATCCTGCAAAAGAGCATGATTCCAGGAATCTGCACAAGATAGTTCCCCCTTATAAGGAGGGGGATGACATTAACAAGTGGTTTGCTGCACTTGAGAGGGCCTGTGTTGTACAGGATGTCCCTCAAAAGCAGTGGGCTGCTATCCTATGGCTATCATTTAGTGGAAAGGGTAGGGATAGACTCCTTACTGTGAAAGAAAATGATGCCAATAATTTTACAGTTCTTAAGAATGCACTCCTGGATGGTTATGGCTTAACCACTGAACAATACAGGATAAAGTTCAGAGAGACCAAAAAGGAGTCTTCACAAGACTGGGTTGATTTCATTGACCATTCAGTGAAGGCCTTGGAGGGGTGGTTACATGGCAGTAAAGTTACTGATTATGAAAGCCTGTATAACACAATCCTGAGAGAGCATATACTTAATAATTGTGTGTCTGATTTGTTGCACCAGTACCTGGTAGACTCTGATCTGACCTCTCCCCAAGAATTGGGAAAGAAGGCAGACAAATGGGTCAGAACAAGGGTGAACAGAAAAGTTCATACAGGGGGTGACAAAGATGGCAATAAGAAGAAAGATGGTGAAAAATCTCAAGATAAGCATGGGGATAAGGGTAAAACCAAAGATCCCACTTCAAATCTTAAACACTCTTCAGAGGGTGGGGATAAAACAAATTCTTCCTCTTCTTCCCAACCTGCACACATTAAAAAGCCTTGGTGCTTTGTGTGTAAAAATAGAGGCCATAGGCCAGGGGATAAGTCCTGTCCAGGTAAACCCCCTGAGCCTACCACCACTAATACATCAAGCTCTAGTGCCCCTAGCAGTAGTGGTACTAGTGGTGGGACTGCTGGCAACAGTCAAGCAAAGGGTGTAGTTGGGTTCACTTATGGGTCCATAGTGGAAACTGATGTAATCAGTCCCAAGACAGTTTCTGTCACACCTAGTGGCATTGGCCTTGCCACACTGGCTGCTTGTCCCCTTACAATGGATAAGTACAGGCAGACAGTTTCAATAAATGGTGTTGAGGCCTTGGCCTACAGGGACACAGGTGCCAGTTTCACTTTGGTGACTGAAAACCTAGTGCCTCCTGAACAACACATCATTGGACAACAGTATAAGATTATTGATGTCCATAACTCCACTAAGTTTCTTCCCTTAGCTATAATTCAGTTTAGTTGGGGTGGAGTTACTGGCCCTAAGCAGGTGGTGGTATCACCTAGCTTACCTGTAGACTGTCTCTTAGGTAATGACCTAGAGGCCGCAGGTTGGGCTCATGTAGAGTTTTATGCCCATGCAGCCATGCTGGGCATCCCTGAGGAATTGTTCCCTCTCATTTCAAGTGAAATGAAAAAGCAAAGGAGAGAAGGCCTAAAAACTCAGGATCCCTCTTCATCAACAGGTAAAAAGGGTATCACAGTATCCCCTAACCACCCTACCATTCAGGATACTATTCCTGTGGTGGGAGAAACCTCTCCTGGGGTGGCACCTGTTCCAAGGGAATCATCAGCTGGAAAAGCTGGACTCCCTGAGGTGGAAGTACCTCTCTGTGGGATAACTAACATTGGTGAGAAAAACAGCACCATTTTAGTTAACATGGAGCATCCCTCCAACCCTCCCAGAGAAACTTTAGTGCAGAAACCCTGCACTACCTCACAACACTTAGGACAGCATCCCTGCCCTAGTGTGGAGCTCATAGGACAGCATCCCTGCCCTGCTCCAACTCAAGAGAAACAGCATCCCTGTTCTCTCTTCCAGCCAGATGGACAAAGTTTTTGCCCAGCTATGGCTTTTCTGAGACAGCATCCCTGTCTGGCATTTCCATCACTACAAATAGGTTCAGTGGACAATTCCCACTGCTCTAAACTAAAACTTACTGATAGAAACTCTGAAAATACATATTCACATTGTTGCTTAGCTAAAAAACTTCAAACAGGGTGGTTTACATCCCCACAGGGAAGTAACCATATAGTGGATGATAAAGGGAGTAACCAGTCTATTGCAGAGCTACTCTCTACTTATCACCACTTAGACAATAAAGTCTCAACTGGCCAAGGTTAGCCTTATTGTCCTTCGTTTGGGGGGGGGTTGTGTGAGAAGGTAGCCTCTTTCTAGCCTTGTTACCCCCACTTTTGGCCTGTTTGTGAGTGTATGTCAGGGTGTTTGTCACTGTTTTCACTGTCTCACTGGGATCCTGATAGCCAGGCCTCAGTGCTCATAGTGAAAACACCATGTTTTCAGTATGGTTGTTATGTGTCACTGGGATCCTGCTGGTCAGGACCCCAGTGCTCATAGGTTTGTGGCCTATATGTATGTGTCACTGGGACCCTGTCACACAGGGCCCCAGTGCTCATAGGTGTGCATGTATATGTTCCCTGTGTGGTGCCTAACTGTCTCACTGAGGCTCTGCTAACCAGAACCTCGGTGGTTATGCTCTCTCATTACTTTCAAATTGTCACTGACAGGCTAGTGACCATTTTTACCAATTTACATTGGCTTACTGGAACACCCTTATAATTCCCTAGTATATGGTACTGAGGTACCCAGGGTATTGGGGTTCCAGGAGATCCCTATGGGCTGCAGCATTTCTTTTGCCACCCATAGGGAGCTCTGACAATTCTTACACAGGCCTGCCACTGCAGCCTGAGTGAAATAACGTCCACGTTATTTCACAGCCATTTTACACTGCACTTAAGTAACTTATAAGTCACCTATATGTCTAACCTTTACCTGGTAAAGGTTAGGTGCAAAGTTACTTAGTGTGAGGGCACCCTGGCACTAGCCAAGGTGCCCCCACATTGTTCAGAGCCAATTCACTGAACTTTGTGAGTGCGGGGACACCATTACACGCGTGCCCTACATATAGGTCACTACCTATATGTAGCTTCACCATGGTAACTCCGAATATGGCCATGTAACATGTCTATGATCATGGAATTGCCCCCTCTATGCCATCCTGGCATTGTTGGTACAATTCCATGATCCCAGTGGTCTGTAGCACAGACCCTGGTACTGCCAGACTGCCCTTCCTGGGGTTTCACTGCAGCTGCTGCTGCTGCCAACCCCTCAGACAGGCAGCTGCCCTCCTGGGGTCCAGCCAGGCCTGGCCCAGGATGGCAGAACAAAGAACTTCCTCTGAGAGAGGGTGTGACACCCTCTCCCTTTGGAAAATGGTGTGAAGGCAGGGGAGGAGTAGCCTCCCCCAGCCTCTGGAAATGCTTTGTTGGGCACAGATGTGCCCAATTCTGCATAAGCCAGTCTACACCGGTTCAGGGACCCCTTAGCCCCTGCTCTGGCGCGAAACTGGACAAAGGAAAGGGGAGTGACCACTCCCCTGACCTGCACCTCCCCTGGGAGGTGTCCAGAGCTCCTCCAGTGTGCTCCAGACCTCTGCCATCTTGGAAACAGAGGTGCTGCTGGCACACTGGACTGCTCTGAGTGGCCAGTGCCACCAGGTGACGTCAGAGACTCCTGCTGATAGGCTCCTTCAGGTGTTAGTAGCCTTTCCTCTCTCCTAGGTAGCCAAACCCTCTTTTCTGGCTATTTAGGGTCTCTGTCTCTGGGGAAACTTTAGATAACGAATGCATGAGCTCAGCCGAGTTCCTCTGCATCTCCCTCTTCACCTTCTGATAAGGAATCGACCGCTGACCGCGCTGGAAGCCTGCAAACCTGCAACATAGTAGCAAAGACGACTACTGCAACTCTGTAACGCTGATCCTGCCGCCTTCTCGACTGTTTTCCTGCTTGTGCATGCTGTGGGGGTAGTCTGCCTCCTCTCTGCACCAGAATCTCCGAAGAAATCTCCCGTGGGTCGACGGAATCTTCCCCCTGCAACCGCAGGCACCAAAAAGCTGCATTTCCGGTCCCTTGGGTCTCCTCTCAGCACGACGAGCGAGGTCCCTCGAATCCAGCGACACCGTCCAAGTGACCCCCACAGTCCAGTGACTCTTCAGCCCAAGTTTGGTGGAGGTAAGTCCTTGCCTCACCTCGCTGGGCTGCATTGCTGGGAACCGCGACTTTGCAAGCTACTCCGGCCCCTGTGCACTTCCGGCGGAAATCCTTCGTGCACAGCCAAGCCTGGGTCCACGGCACTCTAACCTGCATTGCACGACTTTCTAAGTTGGTCTCCGGCGACGTGGGACTCCTTTGTGCAACTTCGGTGAGCACCGTTTCACGCATCCTCGTAGTGCCTGTTTCTGGCACTTCTTCAGGTGCTACCTGCTTCAGTGAGGACTCTTTGTCTTGCACGACGTCCCCTCTCTCTGCAGGTCCAATTTGCGACCTCCTGGTCCCTCCTGGGCCCCAGCAGCGTCCAAAAATGCCAAACGCACGATTTGCGTGTAGCAAGGCTTGTTGGCGTCCATCCGGCGGGAAAACACTTCTGCACGACTCTCCAAGGCGTGGGGGATTCATCCTCCAAAGGGGAAGTCTCTAGCCCTTGTCGTTCCTGCAGTATTCACAGTTCTTCAGCCTAGTAAGAGCTTCTTTGCACCAACCGCTGGCATTTCTTGGGCATCTGCCCATCTCCGAGCTGCTTGTGACTTTTGGACTTGGTCCCCTTGTTCCACAGGTACCCTCAGTCAGGAATCCATCATTGTTGCATTGCTGATTTGTGTTTTCCTTGCATTTTCCCTCTAACACAACTATTTTGTCCTTAGGGGAACTTTGGTGCACTTTGCACTCACTTTTCAGGGTCTTGGGGAGGGTTATTTTTCTAACTCTCACTATTTTCTAATAGTCCCAGCGACCCTCTACAAGGTCACATAGGTTTGGGGTCCATTCGTGGTTCACATTCCACTTTTGGAGTATATGGTTTGTGTTGCCCCTATCCCTATGTTTCCCCATTGCATCCTATTGTAACTATACATTGTTTGCACTGTTTTCTAAGACTATACTGCATATTTTTGCTATTGTGTATATATATCTTGTGTATATTTCCTATCCTCTCACTGAGGGTACACTCTAAGATACTTTGGCATATTGTCATAAAAATAAAGTACCTTTATTTTTAGTATAACTGTGTATTGTGTTTTCTTATGATATTGTGCATATGACACTAAGTGGTACTGTAGTAGCTTCACACGTCTCCTAGTTCAGCCTAAGCTGCTCTGCTAAGCTACCATTATCTATCAGCCTAAGCTGCTAGACACCCTATACACTAATAAGGGATAACTGGGCCTGGTGCAAGGTGCAAGTACCCCTTGGTACTCACTACAAGCCAGTCCAGCCTCCTACACAAAGACCCTACTCAGAAGCAAGCAGCACCTGCAGAAGTGCCGGAACAGGCACTACAAAGTGGAGTGAACCGGAGCTCACCCGAAGTCACAAAGGAAGGTCCCACGACGCCGGAGGACAACTCAGGAGGTCGTGCACTGCAGGTTAGAGTGCCGGGGACCCAGGCTTGGCTGTGCACAAAGGAAATCCTGGAAGAGTGCACAGGAGCCGGAGCAGCTGCAAATCATGTGGTTCCCAGCAATGCAGTCTAGCGTGGGGAGGCTAGGACTTACGTCCACCAAACTTGGACTGGAGAGTCACTGGACTGTGGGAGTCACTTGGACAGAGTTGCTGAGTTAAAGGGACCTCGCTCGTCATGCTGAGAGGAGACCCAGAGGACCGGTGAGGCAGTCTTTTGGTGCCTGCGGTTGCAGGGGGAAGATTCCGTCGACCCACGGGAGATTTCTTCTGAGCTTCTAGTGCAGAGAGGAGGCAGGCTACCCCCACAGCATGCACCACCAGGAAAACAGTCGAGAAGATGGCCGGATCAGCGTTACAAGGTCGCAGTAGTCGTCTTTGCTACTTTGTTGCAGTTTTGCAGGCTTCCAGAGCAGTCAAGGTCGATTCCTTGGCAGAAGGTGAAGAGAGCGATGCAGAGCAACTCTGATGAGCTCTTGCATTCGTTATCTAAAGAATTCCCCAAAGCAGAGACCCTAAATAGCCAGAAAGGGAGGTTTGGCTACTTAGGAGAGAGGATAGGCTAGCAACATCTGAAGGAGACTATCAGAAGGAGTCTCTGACGTCACCTGTTGGCACTGGCCACTCAGAGCAGTCCAGTGTGCCAGCAGCACCTCTGTTTCCAAGATGGCAGAGGTCTGGAGCACACTGGAGGAGCTCTGGGCACCTCCCATGGGAGGTGCAGGTCAGGGGAGTGGTCACTCCCCTTTCCTTTGTCCAGTTTCGCGCCAGAGCAGGGCTGGGGGATCCCTGAACCTGTGTAGACTGGCTTATGCAGAAATGGGCACCATCTGTGCCCATGAAAGCATTTCCAGAGGCTGGGGGAGGCTACTCCTCCCCAGCCCTAACATCTTTTTCCAAAGGGAGAGGGTGTAACTGTAGGAGGCTGGACTGGCTTGTAGTGAGTACCAAGGGGCACTTGCACCTTGCACCAGGCCCAGTTATCCCTTATTAGTGTATAGGGTGTCTAGCAGCATAGGCTGATAGATAATGGTAGCTTAGCAGAGCAGCTTAGGCTGAACTAGGAGACGAGTGAAGCTCCTACAGTACCACTAGTGTCACTTGCACAATATCATAAGAAAACACAATACACAGATATACTAAAAATAAAGGTACTTTATTTTTATGACAATATGCCAAAGTATCTCAGAGTGTACCCTCAGTATGAGGATAGCAAATATACACAAGATATATGTACACAATACCAAAATATGCAGTAATAGTATTAGAAAACAGTGCAAACAATGTATAGTTACAATAGGATGCGATGGGAACACATAGGGATAGGGGCAACACAAACCATATACTCCAAAAGTGGAATGCGAACCACGAATGGCCCCCAAACCTATGTGACCTTGTAGAGGGTCGCTGGGACTATTAGAAAATAGTAAGGGTTAGAAAAATAGCCCACCCCAAGACCCTGAAAAGTGAGTGCAAAGTGCACTAAAGTTCCCCAAAGGACAAAGAAGTCGTGATAGGGGAATTCTGCAGGAAAGACACTAACCAGCAATGCAACAACAATGGATTTCCAGTCGAGGGTACCTGTGGAACAAGGGGACCAAGTCCAAAAGTCACAAGCAAGTCGGAGATGGGCAGATGCCCAGGAAATGCCAGCTGTGGGTGCAAAGAAGCTGCTACTGGGCAGGAGAAGCTTAGGTTTCTGCAGGAACGACAAGGGCTAGAGACTTCCCCTTCGGAGGACGGATCCCTCACGCTATGGAGAGTCGTGCAGAAGTGTTTTCCTGCCAAAAGACTGCCAACAAGCCTTGCTAGCTGCAAATCATGTGGTAAGGGTTTTTGGATGCTGCTGTGGTCCAGGAGGGACCAGGATGTCGCCGATTGCTTCTGGCGACAGAGGGGGCATCGAGCAAGACAAGGAGCCCTCTCAGCAGCAGGCAGCACCCACAGAAGTGCCAGAAACAGGCACTACGAGGATGCGTGAAACGGTGCTCACCCGAAGTCACACAAAGGAGTCCCACGTCGCCGGAGGACAACTTAGGAGGTCGTGCAATGCAGGTTAGAGTGCCGTGGACCCAGGCTGGACTGTGCACAAAGGATTTCCACCGGAAGTGCACGGAGGCCGGAGTAGCTGCAAAAGTCGCAGTTCCCAGCAATGCAGTCTGGCGTGGGGAGGCAAGGACTTACCTCCACCAAACTTGGACTGAAGAGTCACTGGACTGTAGGAGTCACTTGGACAGAGTTGCTGGATTCAAGGGACCTCGCTCGTCGTGCTGAGAGGAGACCCAAGGTACCGGTGATGCAGTTCTTTGGTGCCTGCGGTTGCAGGGGGACGATTCCGTCGACCCACTGGAGATTTCTTCAGAGCTTCTAGTGCAGAGAGGAGGCAGACTACCCCCACAGCATGCACCACCAGGAAAACAGTCGAGAAGGTGGCAGGATCAGCGTTACAGAGTTGCAGTAGTCGTTTTAGCTACTTTGTTGCAGTTTTGCAGGCTTCCAGCGCGGTCAGCAGTCGATTCCTTGGCAGAAGGTGAAGAGAGAGATGCAGAGGAACTCTGATGAGCTCTTGCATTCGTTATGTAAGGAATCCCCAGAGACAGAGACCCTAAATAGCCAGAAAAGAGCGTTTGGCTACCTAGGAGAGAGGATAGGCTAGCAACACCTGAAGGAGCCTGTCAGAAGGAGTCTCTGATGTCACCTGGTGGCACTGGCCACTCAGAGCAGTCCAGTGTGCCAGCAGCACCTCTGTTTCCAAGATGGCAGAGGTCTGGAGCACACTGGAGGAGCTCTGGACACCTCTCAGGGGAGGTGCAGGTCAGGGGAGTGGTCACTCCCCTTTCCTTTGTCCAGTTTCGCGCCAGAGCAGGGCTAAGGGGTCCCTGAACCGGTGTAGACTGGCTTATGCAGAAATGGGCACCATCTGTGCCCATGAAAGCATTTCCAGAGGCTGGGGGAGGCTACTCCTCCCCAGCCCTAACACCTTTTTCCAAAGGGAGAGGGTGTAACTGCAGGAGGCTGGACTGGCTTGTAGTGAGTACCAAGGGGTACTTGCACCTTGCACCAGGCCCAGTTATCCCTTATTAGTGTATAGGGTGTCTAGCAGCATAGGCTGATAGATAATGGTAGCTTAGCAGAGCAGCTTAGGCTGAACTAGGAGACGAGTGAAGCTCCTACAGTTCCACTAGTGTCACTTGCACAATATCATAAGAAAACACAATACACAGATATACTAAAAATAAAGGTACTTTATTTTTATGACAATATGCCAAAAGTATCTCAGTGAGTACCCTCAGTATGAGGATAGCAAATATACACAAGATATATGTACACAATACCAAAATATGCAGTAATAGCAATAGAAAACAGTGCAAACAATGTAGAGTCACAATAGAATACAATGGGAGCACATAGGTATAGGGGCAACACAAACCATATACTCTAGAAGTGGAATGTGAACCACGAATGGACCCCAAACCTATGTGAGCTCGTAGAGGGTCGCTGGGACTGTAAGAAAACAGTGAGGGTAAGAATAATAGGCCACCCCAAGACCCTGAAAAGTGGGTCCAAAGTGTACCTAAGTTCCCCAGACAGCACAGAAGTCGTGATAGGGGAATTCTGCAAGGAAGACCAACACCAGCAATGCAACAACAATGGATTTCCTGACGAGAGTACCTGTGGAACAAGGGGACCAAGTCCAAGAGTCACGATCAAGTCGGGAGGGGGCAGATGCCCAGGAAATGCCAGTTGTGGGTGCAAAGAAGCTGCCACTGGATGGTAGAAGCTGTGGATTCTGCAAGAGCGACAAGGGCTAGAAACTTCCCCTTTGGAGGATGGATGTCCCACGTCGAGAAGAAGCTTGCAGAGGTGTTTCCGTGCAGAAAGACCACAAACAAGCCTTGCTAGCTGCAAGGGTCGCGGTTAGGGTTTTTGGATGCTGCTGTGGCCCAGGAGGGACCAGGATGTCGCCAGTTGCGTGAGGAGACAGAGGGGACGTCCAGCAAGACAAAGACCCTACTCAGAAGCAAGCAGCACCTGCAGAAGTGCCGGAACAGGCACTACAAAGTGGAGTGAACCGGAGCTCACCTGAAGTCACAAAGGAAGGTCCCACAACGCCGGAGGACAACTCAGGAGGTCGTGCACTGCAGGTTAGAGTGCCGGGGACCCAGGCTTGGCTGTGCACAAAGGAAATCCTGGAAGAGTGCACAGGAGGCGGAGCAGCTGCAAATCAAGCGGTTCCCAGCAATGCAGTCTAGCGTGGGGAGGCAAGGACTTACCTCCACCAAACTTGGACTGGAGAGTCACTGGACTGTGGGAGTCACTTGGACAGAGTTGCTGAGTTAAAGGGACCTCGCTCGTCATGCTGAGAGGAGACCCAGAGGACTGGTGAGGCAGTCTTTTGGTGCCTGCGGTTGCAGGGGGAAGATTCCGTCGACCCACGGGAGATTTCTTCTGAGCTTCTAGTGCAGAGAGAAGGCAGACTACCCCCAGAGCATGCACCACCAGGAAAACAGTCGAGAAGATGGCCGGATCAGCATTACAAGGTTGCAGTAGTCGTCTTTGCTACTTTGTTGCAGTTTTGCAGGCTTCCAGAGCAGTCACGGTCGATTCCTTGGCAGAAGGTGAAGAGAGCGATGCAGAGCAACTCTGATGAGCTCTTGCATTCGTTATCTAAAGAATTCCCGAAAGCAGAGACCCTAAATAGCCAGAAAGGGAGGTTTGGCTACTTAGGAGAGAGGATAGGCTAGCAACACCTGAAGGAGACTATCAGAAGGAGTCTCTGACGTCACTTGTTGGCACTGGCCACTCAGAGCAGTCCAGTGTGCCAGCAGCACCTCTGTTTCCAAGATGGCAGAGGTCTGGAGCACACTGGAGGAGCTCTGGGCACCTCCCATGGGAGGTGAAGGTCAGGGGAGTGGTCACTCCCCTTTCCTTTGTCCAGTTTCGTGCCAGAGCAGGGCTGGGGGATCCCTGAACCTGTGTAGACTGGCTTATGCAGACATGGGCACCATCCGTGCCCATGAAAGCATTTCCAGAGGCTGGGGGAGGCTACTCCTCCCCAGCCCTAACACCTTTTTCCAAAGGGAGAGGGTGTAACTGTAGGAGGCTGGACTGGCTTGTAGTGAGTACCAAGGGGTACTTGCACCTTGCACCAGGCCCAGTTATCCCTTATTAGTGTATAGGGTGTCTAGCAGCATAGGCTGATAGATAATGGTAGCTTAGCAGAGCAGCTTCGGCTGAACTAGGAGACGAGTGAAGCTCCTACAGTACCACTAGTGTCACTTGCACAATATCATAAGAACACACAATACACAGATATACTAAAAATAAAGGTACTTTATTTTTATGACAATATGCCAAAGTATCTCAGAGTGTACCCTCAGTATGAGGATAGCAAATATACACAAGATATATGTACACAATACCAAAATATGCAGTAATAGTATTAGACAACAGTGCAAACAATGTATAGTTACAATAGGATGCGATGGGAACACATAGGGATAGGGGCAACACAAACCATATACTCCAAAAGTGGAATGCGAACCACGAATGGCCCCCAAACCTATGTGACCTTGTAGAGGGTCGCTGGGACTATTAGAAAATAGTAAGGGTTAGAAAAATAGCCCACCCCAAGACCCTGAAAAGTGAGTGCAAAGTGCACTAAAGTTCCCCAAAGGACAAAGCAGTCGTGATAGGGGAATTCTGCAGGAAAGACACTAACCAGCAATGCAACAACGATGGATTTCCAGTCGAGGGTACCTGTGGAACAAGGGAACCAAGTCCAAAAGTCACAAGCAAGTCGGAGATGGGCAGATGCCCAGGAAATGCCAGCTGTGGGTGCAAAGAAGCTGCTACTGGGCAGGAGAAGCTTAGGTTTCTGCAGGAATGACAAGGGCTAGAGACTTCCCCTTTGGAGGACGGATCCCTCATGCTGTGGAGAGTCGTGCAGAAGTGTTTTCCCACCAAAAGACCGCCAACAAGCCTTGCTAGCTGCAAATTGTGCAGTAAGGGTTTTTGGATGCTGCTGTGGTCCAGGAGGGACCAGGATGTCGCCAATTGCGTCTGGGGACAGAGGGGGCATCGAGCAAGACAAGAAGCCCTCTCAGCAGCAGGCAGCACCCGCAGAAGTGCCAGAAACAGGCACTACGAGGATGCGTGAAATGGTGCTCACCCGAAGTCACACAAAGGAGTCCCACGTCGCCGGAGGACAACTTAGGAGGTCGTGCAATGCAGGTTAGAGTGCCGTGGACCCAGGCTGGACTGTGCACAAAGGATTTCCACCGGAAGTGCACGGAGGCCGGAGTAGCTGCAAAAGTCACGGTTCCCAGCAATGCAGTCTGGCGTGGGGAGGCAAGGACTTACCTCCACCAAACTTGGACTGAAGAGTCACTGGTCTGTAGGAGTAACTTGGACAGAGTTGCTGGATTCAAGGGACCTCGCTCGTTGTGCTGAGAGGAGACCCAAGGTACCGGTGATGCAGTTCTTTGGTGCCTGCGGTTGCAGGGGGACGATTCCGTCAACCCACTGGAGATTTCTTTGGAGCTTCTAGTGCAGAGAGGAGGCAGACTACCCCCACAGCATGCACCACCAGGAAAACAGTCGAGAAGGCGGCAGGGTCAGCGTTACAGAGTTGCAGTAGTCGTCTTAGCTACTTTGTTGCAGTTTTGCAGGCTTCCAGCGCGGTCAGCAGTCGATTTCTTGGCAGAAGGTGAAGAGAGAGATGCAGAGGAACTCGGATGAGCTCTTGCATTCGTTATGTAAGGAATCCCCAGAGACAGAGACCCTAAATAGCCAGAAAAGAGGGTTTGGCTACCTAGGAGAGAGGATAGGCTAGCAACACCTGAAGGAGCCTGTCAAAAGGAGTCTCTGACGTCACCTGGTGGCACTGGCCACTCAGAGCAGTCCAGTGTGCCAGCAGCACCTCTGTTTCCAAGATGGCAGAGGTCTGGAGCACACTGGAGGAGCTCTGGACACCTCCCAGGGGAGGAGCAGGTCAGGGGAGTGGTCACTCCCCTTTCCTTTGTCCAGTTTCGCACCAGAGCAGGGCTAAGGGGTCCCTGAACCGGTGTAGACTGGCTTATGCAGAAATGGGCACCATGTGTGCCCATGAAAGCATTTCCAGAGGCTGGGGGAGGCTACTCCTCCCCTGCCTTCACACCATTTTCCAAAGGGAGAGGGTGTAACACCCTCTCTCAGAGGAAGTCCTTTGTTCTGCCATCCTGGGCCAAGCCTGGCTGGACCCCAGGAGGGCAGAAACCTGTCTGAGGGGTTGGCAGCAGCAGCAGCTGCAGTGAAACCCCAGGAAAGGCAGTTTGGCAGTACCAGGGTCTGTACTACAGACCACTGGGATAATGGGATTGTGCCAACTATGCCAGGATGGCATACAGGGGGCAATTTCATGATCATAGACATGTTACATGGCCATATTCGGAGTTACCATTGTGAAGCTACATATAGGTAGTGACCTATATGTAGTGCACGATTGTAATGGTGTCCCCGCACTCACAAAGTCCGGGGAATTGGCCCTGAACAATGTGGGGGCACCTTGGCTAGTGCCAGGGTGCCCTCACACTAAGTAACTTTGCACCTAACCTCTACCAGGTAAAGGTTAGACATATAGGTGACTTATAAGTTACTTAAGTGCAGTGTAAAATGGCTGTGAAATAACGTGGATGTTATTTCACTCAGGCTGCAGTGGCAGGCCTGTGTAAGAATTGTCAGAGCTCCCTATGGGTGGCAAAAGAAATGCTGCAGCCCATAGGGATCTCCTGGAACCCCAATACCCTGGGTACCTCAGTACCATATACTAGGGAATTATAAAGGTGTTCCAGTAAGCCAATGTAAATTGGTAAAATTGGTCACTAGCCTGTTAGTGACAATTTTAAAGAAATGCGAGAGCATAACCACTGAGGTTCTGGATAGCAGAGCCTCAGTGAGACATTTAGTCACTACACAGGTAACACATTCAGGCACACTTATGAGCACTGGGGCCCTGGTGAACAGGGTCCCAGTGACACATACAACTAAAACAACATATATACAGTGAAAAATGGGAGTAACATGCCAGGCAAGATGGTACTTTCCTACACAACCCCCCCCCCCCAAACGAAGGACAATAAGACTAGTCATTCCCTGATGGGTCTTCACTGTCTAAGTGGAAATATCTGGAGAGTCCATCTGCATTGGAGTGGCTACTCCCAGGTCTATGTTCCACTGTATAGTCCATTCCCTGTAGGGATATGGACCACCTCAACAATTTAGGATTTTCACCTTTCATTTGTTTTAGCCAAAGTAGAGGTTTGTGGTCTGTTTGAACAATGAAGTGAGTGCCAAACAGGTATGGCCTCAACTTCTTCAGAGCCCAGACCACAGCAAAGGCCTCCCTCTCTATGGCAGACCAACACTTTTCTCTAGGGGTCAACCTCCTACTAATAAAAGCAACAGGTTGATCCTGTCCCTCAGAATTAAGTTGTGATAGGACTGCCCCTACTCCTAATTCAGATGCATCAGTTTGGACATAGAATTTGTTAGAGTAAAAGGGCTTTTCAGGACAGGTGCAGAGCACATGGCCTGCTTCAGCTCCTCAAAAGCTTTCTGACAGTTTGCTGTCCATAATACCTTTTTAGGCATTTTCTTGGATGTGAGGTCATTAAGAGGGGCTGCAATGGAGCCATAGTTCTTAATGAACCTCCTGTAATACCCAGTGAGGTCTAGGAAGGCTCTCACCTGAGTCTGAGTAGTAGGGGGAACCCAATCAATAATTGTTTGGAATTTCCCCTGTAGTGGTGCAATCTGTTCCCCACCAACAAGGTGTCCCAGATAAACCACCTTCCCCTGCCCTATCTGGCACTTTGAAGCCTTGATAGTGAGGCCTGCCTTTTGCAAAACTTTCCATAGGTGGACCAGGTGATCATCCCAGCTGGAGCTAAAGACAGCTATATCGTCCAAATATGCTGCACTAAAAGCTTCCAGCCCTTGCAGGACTGTGTTCACCAACCTCTGAAAAGTGGCAGGTGCATTTTTCAATCCAAAAGGCATTACTGTGAATTGGTAATGGCCTCCAATGGTTGAAAATGCAGTTTTAGGTTTAGCATCTTCTGATAATTTGATCTGCCAATACCCTGCAGTCAAATCAAAAGTGCTTAGATACTTGGCAGATGCCAGTGCATCTCTGAGCTCATCTGCCCTGGGTATAGGGTGAGCATCAGTTTTGTTTACCTGGTTGAGACCTCTGTAGTCTACACAAAACCGCATTTCCTTCTTTCCATCCTTGGAATGAGGTTTTGGTACAAGTACTACAGGAGAAGCCCATGGACTTTCAGAGTGCTCAACCACTCCCAGTTCTAACATTTTCTGCACCTCTTGCTTTATGCAGTCCCTGACATGGTCAGGCTGTCTATAGATCTTACTTTTGACAGGCAAGCTGTCTCCAGTATCTATAGTGTGCTCACACCAAGAAATGGCACCTGGCACAGTAGAGAAGAGTTCAGAAAATTGACCCAGGAGATTTATGCAATAGTCTTTCTGCTCAGCAGTAAGACAATCACCCAAAAGTACACCTTCCACTAGAGCATCTTGTTCTGTGGAAGAGAAGAGATCAGGTAGAGGATCACTGTCTTCTTCCTGTCCCTCATCAGTTACCATGAGCAGGGTGAGATCAGCCCTGTCATAGTAGGGTTTTAGGCGGTTGACATGGAGCACCCTAAGGGGACTCCTGGCAGTGCCTAAGTCAACTAAGTAGGTGACTTCACCCTTTTTCTCAACAATTGTGTGGGGTCCACTCCATTTATCTTGGAGTGCTCTTGGGGCCACAGGCTCCAAGACCCACACTTTCTGCCCTGGTTTGTACTGAACCAAAACAGCCTTCTGGTCATGCCATTACTTTTGGAGCTCTTGGCTGGCCTGAAGGTTTTTACTGGCCTTCTTCATATACTCAGCCATCCTTGATCTGAGGCCAAGCACATAATCCACAATATCTTGCTTTGGAGCTTTTAAAGGTTGTTCCCAACCCTCCTTGACAAGTGTTAGTGGACCCCTAACATGGTGTCCAAAAAGGAGTTCAAAGGGGCTGAAGCCCACTTCTCTCTAGGGTACCTCCCTGTAGGCAAAAAGGAGGCATGGCAACAGGATATCCCATCTCCTGCGGAGTTTTTCAGGGAGACCCATAATCATGCCTTTGAGAGTTTTGTTAAATCTCTCCACCAGTCCATTTGTTTGTGGATGATAGGGTGTAGTGAACTTGTAAGTCACACCACACTCCTTCCACATGCCCTTTAAGTAAGCAGACATGAAATTGCTTCCTCTGTCTGATACTACTTCCTTTGGGAAGCCCACCCTAGAAAATATTCCCAGGAGGGCCTTTGCCACTGCAGGTGCTGTAGTGGTCCTTAAAGGAATTGCTTCAGGATATCTTGTGGCATGGTCCACTACCACCAAGATACACCTATTGCCTGAAGCAGTAGGAGGGTCAAGGGGGCCAACTATGTCAACCCCTACCCTTTCAAAGGGAACCCCAACCACAGGCAGTGGAATAAGGGGTGCCTTTGGAGTGCCACCTGTCTTGCCACTGGCTTGACAGGTTTCACAGGACTTACAAAATTCCTTTGTGTCCTCAGACATTCTAGGCCAATGAAACAAGGGAACAAGCCTGTCCCAAGTTTTCATTTGTCCCAGATGTCCAGCTAGGGGAATGTCGTGGGCTAGAGTTAGGAGGAACTTTCTGTACTCCTGAGGAATCACTAACCTCCTGGCAGTTCCAGGTTTAGGATCCCTTGCTTCAGTGTACAAGAGGTTGTCCTCCCAGTAAACTCTGTGAGAGTCACTGACATCCCCATTAGCCTGTTTGACAGCTTGCTGTCTTAGACCCTCTAGTGTGGGACAGGTTTGCTGTGCCACACTCAGCTCCTCCCTGGCAGGCCCCCCCTTCACCCAAAAGCTCAGCAGTGTCTGCTTCCAGCTCCTCTGGTGTAGGTTCTGTACAGGGTGGAAATTATTCTTCCTCAGAACAAGAATCCACTGTAGAGGGAGGGATAGTAGGAAGTGGTTTGCTTCTACTAGCCCTAGCTTTAGGGAGCACTTGGTCCATTGTTCCAGGATCCAAGCTTCCCTGTCCTTTTTGCTTTTTGGCCTGAGCCCTGGTTAAAGCAAAAATATGCCCTGGGATGCCCAGCATTGCTGCTTGGGCCTCCAACTCCACATCTGACCAAGCTGATGTCTCCAAATCATTTCCTAGTAGACAGTCTACAGGTAAATCTGAGGCTACCACAACTTTCTTTGGACCAGTAACCCCCCCCCAGTTGAGATTTACAACAGCCATGGGGTGGCTAAGTGTGTTGTTGTGAGCATCGGTTACTTGGTACTGGTGACCAAGTAGGTGTTGTTCAGGGTGTACCAGTTTCTCTATGACCATAGTCACACTGGCACCAGTGTCCCTGTAGGCCTGGACCTCAACACCATTTATTAGGGGTAGCTGCTTGTACTTATCCATATTAAGGGGACAAGCAAGTAAGGTGGCTAAATCAATAGCCCCCTCAGAGACTAACACAGCCTCTGTGGTCTCCTTAACAAGACCAACCCCAACTAAGTTACCAAAAGTGAGCCCAGCTACTCCCTTGGATTGGCTATTAGTAGGTTTGCTCCCACCACCACTGCTATTAGTAGGGACACTAGGTGTAGCAGTAGGGGGTGTAGTGGTAGGAGGCTTGGTGCCTTTCTTTGGACAACTGGGATCTGTTGTCCAATGGCCTTTTATTTTACATAAATAGCACCATGGTTTCTTTTCTTTGTTTTGATTAGAAGAGGATTTGGGCTCACCACCCCCACCAGAGTGTTTTTGTGGCCCTGATGAAGACTCATTTTTAGATTTGTCCCCACCCTTGTCAGAAGACTTACCATCCTTCTACTTGTTGCCATCTTTGTCACCCCCTGTATGAACTTTTCTGTTCACCCTTGTTCTGACCCATTTGTCTGCCTTCTTTCCCAATTCTTGGGGAGAGGTCAGATCAGAGTCCACCAAGTACTGGTGCAACAAATCAGACACACAATTATTAAGAATATGCTTTCTCAGGATCAAGTTATACAGGCTGTCATAATCAGTAACTTTACTGCCATGTAACCACCCCTCCAAGGCCTTCACTGAATGGTCAATGAAATCAACCCAGTCTTGTGAAGACTCCTTTTTGGACTCTCTGAACTTTATCCTGTATTGTTCAGTGGTTAAGCCATAACCATCCAGGAGTGCATTCTTAAGAACTTTGTAATCATTGGCTTCATTGTCTTTCACAGTAAGGAGCCTATCCCTACCTTTTCCACTAAATGATAGCCATAGGATAGCAGCCCACTGCCTTTGAGGGACATCCTGTACAGCACAGGCCCTCTCAAGTGCAGCAAACCACTTGTTAATGTCATCCCCCTCCTTATAAGGGGGAACTATCTTGTGCAGATTCCTGGAATCATGCTCTTTTGCAGGATGACTATGGGGAATACTGCTGCTGCCACCATGGGTTTCTAAACCCAACTTCTGTCTCTCCTTCTCTACTTCTAAGGTCTGTCTATCCAAATCTAGCTGTTGCTTCTTGAGCTTCAGTCTGGTTTGTTCCACTCTCAATCTATTGAGCTCCCTTTCTAACAATCTGTCATCAGGGTGGGTGGGAGGGACATGCCTTGAAACAGAAGTATGGTGAGAATGGACAGAAGGAGACCTGTCCCTTACAGAAGGCACCCTAACAGCTTGGTTAACAGAAACATCACTTCTACTGTGGTGAGAATGAATGCTCTTGCTATGATGTGAGACAACACTATCTGTATGGTGTGACTCTACATCAGTACCAACTATGCTATACTGTCTAGTAATGGGCAGGCTCTGAAGTTTCTTTCCTGAATCTTTTCTTAGGGGTGTCCCTGGATCAGATTGGGAAAAATAAGCTAATTTTTCAACAGATGGGGCCCTTTTGGCCTTATCTTGTTCTCTAAGCATGTTAAGCAATAATTCCAAGGAAGGATTCTTCCCTACACTCAAACCTCTTTCTATACAGAGACTCCTTGCTCCTTTCCAGCTAAGGTGGTCATATGCAAGTTTGGACAGATCAACATTTTGGCCTGTGCCAGACATTTTTTGAAAGAGTTTAAGTGACAGAAAAAGTGAGAAAAAGTTTTTAGAACTTTTAGAAAAACAGAAAAAAAAACTTTTTAAAACTTTTTAGAACTTTTTGAAAGTTTAGAAGTACTTTTCAGCACTTAGAAAAGAGTGAAAAGAGGAAATGCAAAACTTTTTAGTTATGTGTACACACACTGAACTTGTTTTGTATATTTTTCTCTTATGAAAAGTACAATGACAAGAGTGGTAAGTAGTCTCAAAGCACTTATCCCACCGCTGCACAACCAATGTAGGAGGCTGGACTGGCTTGTAGTGAGTACCAAGGGGTACTTGCACCTTGCACCAGGCCCAGTTATCCCTTATTAGTGTATAGGGTGTCTAGCAGCATAGGCTGATAAATAATGGTAGCTTAGCAGAGCAGCTTAGGCTGAACTAGGAGACGAGTGAAGCTCCTACAGTACCACTAGTGTCACTTGCACAATATCATAAGAAAACACAATACACAGATATACTAAAAATAAAGGTACTTTATTTTTATGACAATATGCCAAAGTATCTCAGAGTGTACCCTCAGTATGAGGATAGCAAATATACACAAGATATATGTACACAATACCAAAATATGCAGTAATAGTATTAGAAAACAGTGCAAAAAATGTATAGTTACAATAGGATGCAATGGGAAAACATAGATATAGGGGCAACACAAACCATATACTCCAAAAGTGGAATGCGAACCACGAATGGCCCCCAAACCTATGTGACCTTGTAGAGGGTCGCTGGGACTATTAGAAAATAGTAAGGGTTAGAAAAATAGCCCATGCCAAGACCCTGAAAAGTGAGTGCAAAGTGCACTAAAGTTCACCAAAGGACTTAGAAGTCGTGATAGGGGAATTCTGCAGGAAAGACACAAACCAGCAATGTAACAACGATGGATTTCCAGTCGAGGGTACCTGTGGAACAAGGGGACCAAGTCCAAAAGTCACAAGCAAGTCGGAGATGGGCAGATGCCCAGGAAATGCCAGCTGTGGGTGCAAAGAAGCTGCTACTGGGCAGGAGAAGCTTAGGTTTCTGCAAGAACGACAAGGGCTAGAGACTTCTTCTTTGGAGAACGGATATCTCACGCGGTGGAGAGTCGTGCAGAAGTGTTTTCCTGCCGAAATACCACCAACAAGCCTTGCTAGCTGCAAATCGTGCAGTAAGGGTTTTTGGATGCTGCTGTGGTCCAGGAGGGACCAGAATGTCGCCAATTGCATCTGGAGACAGAGGGGGCATCGAGCAAGACAAGGAGCCCTCTCAGCAGCAGGCAGCACCTGCAGAAGTGCCAGAAACAGGCACTACAAGGATGCATGAAACGGTGCTCACCCGAAGCCACACAAAGGAGTCCCACGTCGCCGGAGGACAACTTAGGAGGTCGTGCATTGCAGGTTAGAGTGCCGTGGACCCAGGCTGGACTGTGCACAAAGGACTTCCACCGGAAGTGCACGGAGGCCGGAGTAGCTGCAAAAGTTGCGGTTCCCAGCAATGCAGTCTGGCGTGGGGAGGCAAGGACTTACCTCCACCAAACTTGGACTGAAGAGTCACTGGACTGTAGGAGTCACTTGGACAGAGGTTCTGGATTCAAGGGACCTCGCTCGTTGTGCTGAGAGGAGACCCAAGGTATCGGTGATGCAGTTCTTTGGTGCCTGCGGTTGCAGGGGGACGATTCCGTCAACCCACGGGAGATTTCTTCGGAGCTTCTAGTGCAGAGAGGAGGCAGACTACCCCCACAGCATGCACCACCAGGAAAACAGTTGAGAAGGCGGCAGGATCAGCGTTACAGAGTTGCAGTAGTCGTCTTAGCTACTTTGTTGCAGTTTTGCAGGCTTCCAGCGCGGTCAGCAGTCGATTCCTTGGCAGAAGGTGAAGAGAGAGATGCAGAGGAACTCGGATGAGCTCTTGCATTCGTTATCTAAGGAATCCCCAGAGACAGAGACCCTAAATAGCCAGAAAAGAGGGTTCGGCTACCTAGGAGAGACGATAGGCTAGCAACACCTGAAGGAGCCTATCAGAAGGAATCTCTGACGTCACCTGGTGGCACTGGCCACTCAGAGCAGTCCAGTGTGCCAGCAGCACCTCTGTTTCCAAGATGGCAGAGGTCTGGAGCACACTGGAGGAGCTCTGGACACCTCCCAGGGGAGGTGCAGGTCAGGGGAGTGGTCACTCCCCTTTCCTTTGTCCAGTTGCGCGCCAGAGCAGGGCTAAGGGGTCCCTGAACCGGTGTAGACTGGCTTATGTAGAAATGGGCACCATGTGTGCCAATGAAAGCATTTCCAGAGGCTGGGGGAGGCTACTCCTCCCCTGCCTTCACACCATTTTCCAAAGGAAGAGGGTGTAACACCCTCTCTCAGAGGAAGTCCTTTGTTCTGCCATCCTGGGCCAAGCCTGGCTGGACCCCAGGAGGGCAGAAACCTGTCTGAGGGGTTGGCAGCAGCAGCAGCTGCAGTGAAACCCCAGGAAAGGCAGTTTGGCAGTACCAGGGTCTGTGCTACAGACCACTGGGATCATGGGATTGTGCCAACTATGCCAGGATGGCATAGTGGGGGCAATTCCATGATCATAGACATGTTACATGGCCATATTCGGAGTTACCATTGTGAAGCTACATATAGGTAGTGACCTATATGTAGTGCAGACGTGTAATGGTGTCCCCGCACTCACAAAGTCCGGGGAATTGGCCCTGAACAATGTGGGGACACCTTGGCTAGTGCCAGGGTGCCCTCACACTAAGTAACTTTGCACCTAACGTTTACCAGGTAAAGGTTAGACATATAGGTGACTTATAAATTACTTAAGTGCAGTGTAAAATGGCTGTGAAATAACGTGGACGTTATTTCACTCAGGCTGCAGTGGCAGGCCTGTGTAAGAATTGTCAGAGCTCCCTATGGGTGGCAAAAGAAATGCTGCAGCCCATAGGGATCTCCTGGAACCCCAATACCCTGGGTACCTCAGTACCATATACTAGGGAATTATAAAGGTGTTCCAGTAAGCCAATGTAAATTGGTAAAATTGGTCACTAGCCTGTTAGTGACAATTTGAAAGAAATGCGAGAGCATAACCACTGAGGTTCTGGATAGCAGAGCCTCAGTGAGACAGTTAGTCACTACACAGGTAACACATTCAGGCACACTTATGAGCACTGGGGCCCTGGCTGGCAGGGTCCCAGTGACACATACAACTAAAACAACATATATACAGTGAAAAATGGGAGTAACATGCCAGGCAAGATGGTACTTTCCTACACAACCCCCCCCCAAACGAAGGACAATAAGACTAGTCATTCCCTGATGGGTCTTCATTGTCTAAGTGGAAATATCTGGAGAGTCCATCTGCATTGGAGTGGCTACTCCCAGGTCTATGTTCCACTGTATAGTCCATTCCCTGTAGGGATATGGACCACCTCAACAATTTAGGATTTTCACCTTTCATTTGTTTTAGCCAAAGTAGAGGTTTGTGGTCTGTCTGAACAATGAAGTGAGTGCCAAACAGGTATGGCCTCAACTTCTTCAGAGCCCAGACCACAGCAAAGGCCTCCCTCTCTATGGCAGACCAACACTTTTCTCTAGGGGTCAACCTCCTACTAATAAAAGCAACAGGTTGATCCTGTCCCTCAGAATTAAGTTGTGATAGGACTGCCCCTACTCCTAATTCAGATGCATCAGTTTGGACATAGAATTTTTTAGAGTAACAAGGGCTTTTCAGGACAGGTGCAGAGCACATGGCCTGCTTCAGCTCCTCAAAAGCTTTCTGACAGTTTGCTGTCCATAATACCTTTTTAGGCATTTTCTTGGATGTGAGGTCATTAAGAGGGGCTGCAGTGGAGCCATAGTTCTTAATGAACCTCCTGTAATACCCAGTGAGGTCTAGGAAGGCTCTCACCTGAGTCTGAGTAGTAGGGGGAACCCAATCAATAATTGTTTGGAATTTCCCCTGTAGTGGTGCAATCTGTTCCCCACCAACAAGGTGTCCCAGATAAACCACCTTCCCCTGCCCTATCTGGGACTTTGAAGCCTTGATAGTGAGGCCTGCCTTTTGCAAAACTTTCCATAGGTGGACCAGGTGATCATCCCAGCTGGAGCTAAAGACAGCTATATCGTCCAAATATGCTGCACTAAAAGCTTCCAGCCCTTGCAGGACTGTGTTCACCAACCTCTGAAAAGTGGCAGGTGATTTTTCAATCCAAAAGGCATTACTGTGAATTGGTAATGGCCTCCAATGGTTGAAAATGCAGTTTTAGGTTTACCATCTTCTGATAATTTGATCTGCCAATACCCTGCAGTCAAATCAAAAGTGCTTAGATACTTGGCAGATGCCAGTGCATATCTGAGCTCATCTGCCCTGGGTATAGGGTGAGCATCAGTTTTGGTTACCTGGTTGAGAACTCTGTAGTCTACACAAAACCGCATTTCCTTCTTTCCATCCTTGGAATGAGGTTTTGGTACAAGTACTACAGGAGAAGCCCATGGACTTTCAGAGTGCTCAACCACTCCCAGTTCTAACATTTTCTGCACCTCTTGCTTTATGCAGTCCCTGACATGGTCAGGCTGTCTATAGATCTTACTTTTGACAGGCAAGCTGTCTCCAGTATCTATAGTGTGCTCACACCAAGAAATGGCACCTGGCACAGTAGAGAAGAGTTCAGAAAATTGACCCAGGAGATTTATGCAATGGTCTTTCTGCTCAGCAGTAAGACAATCAGCCAAAAGTACACCTTCCACTAGAGCATCTTGTTCTGTGGAAGAGAAGAGATCAGGTAGAGGATCACTGTCTTCTTCCTGTCCCTCATCAGTTGCCATGAGCAGGGTGAGATCAGCCCTGTCATAGTAGGGTTTTAGGCGGTTGACATGGAGCACCCTAAGGGGACTCCTGGCAGTGCCTAAGTCAACTAAGTAGGTGACTTCACCCTTTTTCTCAACAATTGTGTGGGGTCCACTCCATTTATCTTGGAGTGCTCTTGGGGCCACAGGCTCCAAGACCCACACTTTCTGCCCTGGTTTGTACTGAACCAAAACAGCCTTCTGGTCATGCCATTGCTTTTGGAGCTCTTGGCTGGCCTGAAGGTTTTTACTGGCCTTCTTCATATACTCAGCCATCCTTGATCTGAGGCCAAGCACATAATCCACAATATCTTGCTTTGGAGCTTTTAAAGGTTGTTCCCAACCCTCCTTGACAAGTGTTAGTGGACCCCTAACATGGTGTCCAAAAAGGAGTTCAAAGGGGCTGAAGCCCACTTCTCTCTGGGGTACCTCCCTGTAGGCAAAAAGGAGGCATGGCAACAGGATATCCCATCTCCTGCGGAGTTTTTCAGGGAGACCCATAATCATGCCTTTGAGAGTTTTGTTAAATCTCTCCACCAGTCCATTTGTTTGTGGATGATAGGGTGTAGTGAACTTGTAAGTCACACCACACTCCTTCCACATGCCCTTTAAGTAAGCAGACATGAAATTGCTTCCTCTGTCTGATACTACTTCCTTTGGGAAGCCCACCCTAGAAAATATTCCCATGAGGGCCTTTGCCACTGCAGGTGCTGTAGTGGTCCTTAAAGGAATTGCTTCAGGATATCTTGTGGCATGGTCCACTACCACCAAGATACACCTATTGCCTGAAGCAGTAGGAGGGTCAAGGGGGCCAACTATGTCAACCCCTACCCTTTCAAAGGGAACCCCAACCACAGGCAGTGGAATAAGGGGTGCCTTTGGAGTGCCACCTGTCTTGCCACTGGCTTGACAGGTTTCACAGGACTTACAAAATTCCTTTGTGTCCTCAGACATTCTAGGCCAATGAAACAAGGGAACAAGCCTGTCCCAAGTTTTCATTTGTCCCAGATGTCCAGCTAGGGGAATGTCGTGGGCTAGAGTTAGGAGGAACTTTCTGTACTCCTGAGGAATCACTAACCTCCTGGCAGTTCCAGGTTTAGGATCCCTTGCTTCAGTGTACAAGAGGTTGTCCTCCCAGTAAACTCTGTGAGAGTCACTGACATCCCCATTAGCCTGTTTGACAGCTTGCTGTCTTAGACCCTCTAGTGTGGGACAGGTTTGCTGTGCCACACTCAGCTCCTCCCTGGCAGGCCCCCCTTCACCCAAAAGCTCAGCAGTGTCTGCTTCCAGCTCCTCTGGTGTAGGTTCTGTACAGGGTGGAAATTATTCTTCCTCAGAACAAGAATCCACTGTAGAGGGAGGGATAGTAGGAAGTGCTTTACTTCTACTAGCCATAGCTTTAGGGAGCACTTGGTCCATTGTTCCAGGATCCAATCTTCCCTGTCCTTTTTGCTTTTTGGCCTGAGCCCTGGTTAAAGCAAAAATATGCCCTGGGATGCCCAGCATTGCTGCTTGGGCCTCCAACTCCACATCTGACCAAGCTGATGTCTCCAAATCATTTCCTAGAAGACAGTCTACAGGTAAATCTGAGGCTACCACAACTTTCTTTGGACCAGTAACCCCCCCCAGTTGAGATTTACAACAGCCATGGGGTGGCTAAGTGTGTTGTTGTGAGCATCGGTTACTTGGTACTGGTGACCAAGTAGGTGTTGTTCAGGGTGTACCAGTTTCTCTATGACCATAGTCACACTGGCACCAGTGTCCCTGTAGGCCTGGACCTCAACACCATTTATTAGGGGTAGCTGCTTGCACTTATCCATATTAAGGGGACAAGCAAGTAAGGTGGCTAAATCAATAGCCCCCTCAGAGACTAACACAGCCTCTGTGGTCTCCTTAACAAGACCAACCCCAACTAAGTTACCAAAAGTGAGCCCAGCTACTCCCTTGGATTGGCTATTAGTAGGTTTGCTCCCACCACCACTGCTATTAGTAGGGACACTAGGTGTAGCAGTAGGGGGTGTAGTGGTAGGAGGCTTGGTGCCTTTCTTTGGACAACTGGGATCTGTTGTCCAATGGCCTTTTATTTTACATAAATAGCACCATGGTTTCTTTTCTTTGTTTTGATTAGAAGAGGATTTGGGCTCACCACCCCCACCAGAGTGTTTTTGTGGCCCTGATGAAGACTCATTTTTAGATTTGTCCCCACCCTTGTCAGAAGACTTACCATCCTTCTTCTTGTTGCCATCTTTGTCACCCCCTGTATGAACTTTTCTGTTCACCCTTGTTCTGACCCATTTGTCTGCCTTCTTTCCCAATTCTTGGGGAGAGGTCAGATCAGAGTCCACCAAGTACTGGTGCAACAAATCAGACACACAATTATTAAGAATATGCTCTCTCAGGATCAAGTTATACAGGCTGTCATAATCAGTAACTTTACTGCCATGTAACCACCCCTCCAAGGCCTTCACTGAATGGTCAATGAAATCAACCCAGTCTTGTGAAGACTCCTTTTTGGTCTCTCTGAACTTTATCCTGTATTGTTCAGTGGTTAAGCCATAACCATCCAGGAGTGCATTCTTAAGAACTTTGTAATCATTGGCTTCATTTTCTTTCACAGTAAGGAGCCTATCCCTACCTTTTCCACTAAATGATAGCCATAGGATATCAGCCCACTGCCTTTGAGGGACATCCTGTACAGCACAGGCCCTCTCAAGTGCAGCAAACCACTTGTTAATGTCATCCCCCTCCTTATAAGGGGGAACTATCTTGTGCAGATTCCTGGAATCATGCTCTTTTGCAGGATGACTATGGGGAATACTGCTGCTGCCACCATGGGTTTCTAAACCCAACTTCTGTCTCTCCTTCTCTACTTCTAAGGTCTGTCTATCCAAATCTAGCTGTTGCTTCTTGAGCTTCAGTCTGGTTTGTTCCACTCTCAATCTATTGAGCTCCCTTTCTAACAATCTGTCATCATGGTGGGTGGGAGGGACATGCCTTGAAACAGAAGTATGGTGAGAATGGACAGAAGGAGACCTGTCCCTTACAGAAGGCACCGTAACAGCTTGGTTAACAGAAACATCACTTCTACTGTGGTGAGAATGAATGCTCTTGCTATGATGTGAGACAACACTATCTGTATGGTGTGACTCTACATCAGTACCAACTATGCTAGACTGTCTAGTAATGGGCAGGCTCTGAAGTTTCTTTCCTGAATCTTTTCCTAGGAGTGTCCCTGGATCAGATTGGGAAAAAATAGCTACTTTTTCAACAGATGGGGCCCTTTTGGCCTTATCTTGTTCTCTAAGCATGTTAAACAATAATTCCAAGGAAGGATTCTTCCCTACACTCAAACCTCTTTCTATACAGAGACTCCTTGCTCCTTTCCAGCTAAGGTGGTCATATGCAAGTTTGGACAGATCAACATTTTGGCCTGTGCCAGACATTTTTAGAAAGAGTTTAAGTGACAGAAAAAGTGAGAAAAAGTTTTTAGAACTTTTAGAAAAACAGAAAAAAAAACTTTTAAAAACTTTTTAGAACTTTTTGAAAGTTTAGAAGTACTTTTCAGCACTTAGAAAAGAGTGAAAAGAGGAAATGCAAAACTTTTTAGTTATGTGTACACACACTGAACTTGTTTTGTATATTTTTCTCTTATGAAAAGTACAATGACAAGAGTGGTAAGTAGTCTCAAAGCACTTATCCCACCGCTGCACAACCAATGTAGGAGGCTGGACTGGCTTGTAGTGAGTACCAAGGGGTACTTGCACCTTGCACCAGGCCCAGTTATCCCTTATTAGTGTATAGGGTGTCTAGCAGCATAGGCTGATAGATAATGGTAGCTTAGCAGAGCAGCTTCGGCTGAACTAGGAGACGAGTGAAGCTCCTACAGTACCACTAGTGTCACTTGCACAATATCATAAGAAAACACAATACACAGATATACTAAAAATAAAGGTACTTTATTTTTATGACAATATGCCAAAGTATCTCAGAGTGTACCCTCAGTATGAGGATAGCAAATATACACAAGATATATGTACACAATACCAAAATATGCAGTAATAGTATTAGAAAACAGTGCAAACAATGTATAGTTACAATAGGATGCAATGGGAACACATAGGTATAGGGGCAACACAAACCATATACTCCAAAAGTGGAATGCGAAGCACGAATGGCCCCCAAACCTATGTGACCTTGTAGAGGGTCGCTGGGACTATTAGAAAATAGTAAGGGTTAGAAAAATAGCCCACGCCAAGACCCTGAAAAGTGAGTGCAAAGTGCACTAAAGTTCACCAAAGGACTTAGAAGTCGTGATAGGGGAATTCTGCAGGAAAGACACAAACCAGCAATGCAACAACGATGGATTTCCAGTCGAGGGTACCTGTGGAACAAGGGGACCAAGTCCAAAAGTCACAAGCAAGTCGGAGATGGGCAGATGCCCAGGAAATGCCAGCTGTGGGTGCAAAGAAGCTGCTACTGGGCAGGAGAAGCTTAGGTTTCTGCAGGAACGACAAGGGCTAGAGACTTCCTCTTTGGAGGACGGATCCCTCACGCGGTGGAGAGTCGTGCAGAAGTATTTTGCTGCCGAAATACCACCAACAAGCCTTGCTAGCTGCAAATCATGCGGAAAGGGTTTTTGGATGCTGCTGTGGTCCAGGAGGGACCAGAATGTCGCCAATTGCATCTGGAGGCAGAGGGGGCGTCGAGCAAGACAAGGAGCCCTCTCAGCAGCAGGCAGCACCTGCAGAAGTGCCAGAAACAGGCACTACAAGGATGCATGAAATGGTGCTCACCCGAAGTCACACAAAGGAGTCCCACGTCGCCGGAGGACAACTTAGGAGGTCGTGCATTGCAGGTTAGAGTGCCGTGGACCCAGGCTGGACTGTGCACAAAGGATTTCCACCGGAAGTGCACGGAGGCCGGAGTAGCTGCAAAAGTTGCAGTTCCCAGCAATGCAGTCTGGCGTGGGGAGGCAAGGACTTACCTCCACCAAACTTGGACTGAAGAGTCACTGGACTGTAGGAGTCACTTGGACAGAGGTGCTGGATTCAAGGGACCTCGCTCGTTGTGCTGAGAGGAGACCCAAGGTACCGGTGATGCAGTTCTTTGGTGCCTGCGGTTGCAGGGGGACGATTCCGTCAACCCACGGGAGATTTCTTCGGAGCTTCTAGTGCAGAGAGGAGGCAGACTACCCCCACAGCATGCACCACCAGGAAAACAGTTGAGAAGGCGGCAGGATCAGCGTTACAGAGTTGCAGTAGTCGTCTTAGCTACTTTGTTGCAGTTTTGCAGGCTTCCAGCGTGGTCAGCAGTCGATTCCTTGGCAGAAGGTAAAGAGAGAGATGCAGAGGAACTCGGATGAGCTCTTGCATTCGTTATCTAAGGAATCCCCAGAGACAGAGACCCTAAATAGCCAGAAAAGAGGGTTTGGCTACCTAGGAGAGAGGATAGGCTAGCAACACCTGAAGGAGCATATCAGAAGGAGTCTCTGACGTCACCTGGTGGCACTGGCCACTCAGAGCAGTCCAGTGTGCCAGCAACACCTCTGTTTCCAAGATGGCAGAGGTCTGGAGCCCACTGGAGGAGCTCTGGACACCTCCCAGGGGAGGTGCAGGTTAGGAGAGTGGTCACTCCCCTTTCCTTTGTCCAGTTGCGCGCCAGAGCAGGGCTAAGGGGTCCCTGAACCGGTGTAGACTGGCTTATGTAGAAATGGGCACCATGTGTGCCAATGAAAGCATTTCCAGAGGCTGGGGGAGGCTACTCCTCCCCTGCCTTCACACCATTTTCCAAAGGAAGAGGGTGTAACACCCTCTCTCAGAGGAAGTCCTTTGTTCTGCCATCCTGGGCCACGCCTGGCTGGACCCCAGAAGGGCAGAAACCTGTCTGAGGGGCTGGCAGCAGCAGCAGCTGCAGTGAAACCCCAGGAAAGGCAGTTTGCCAGTACCAGGGTCTGTGCTACAGACCACTGGGATCATGGGATTGTGCCAACTATGTCAGGATGGCATAGAGGGGGCAATTCCATGATCATAGACATGTTACATGGCCATATTCGGAGTTACCATTGTGAAGCTACATGTAGGTAGTGACCTATATGTAGTGCTCACGTGTAATGGTGTCCCCGCACTCACAAAGTCCGGGGAATTGGCCCTGAACAATGTGGGGACACCTTGGCTAGTGCCAGGGTGCCCTCACACTAAGTAACTTTGCACCTAACCTTTACCAGGTAAAGGTTAGACATATAGGTGACTTATAAGTTACTTAAGTGCAGTGTAAAATGGCTGTGAAATAACGTGGACGTTATTTCACTCAGGCTGCAGTGGCAGGCCTGTGTAAGAATTGTCAGAGCTCCCTATGGGTGGCAAAAGAAATGCTGCAGCCCATAGGGATCTCCTGGAACCCCAATACCCTGGGTACCTCAGTACCATATACTAGGGAATTATAAGGGTGTTCCAGTAAGCCAATGTAAATTGGTAAAATTGGTCACTAGCCTGTTAGTGACAATTTGAAAGAAATGAGTGAGCATAACCACTGACGTTCTGGATAGCAGAGCCTCAGTGAGACAGTTAGTCACTACACAGGTAACACATTCAGGCACACTTATGAGCACTGGGGCCCTGGCTGGCAGGGTCCCAGTGACACATACAACTAAAACAACATATATACAGTGAAAAATGGGGGTAACATGCCAGGCAAGATGGTACTTTCCTACAGTAACACCCTCTCTCTGAGGAAGTCCTTTGTTCTGCCTTCCTGGGCCAAGCCTGGCTGGACCCCAGGAGGGCAGAAACCTGTCTGAGGGGTTGGCAGCAGCAGCAGCTGCAGTGAAACCCCGGGAAAGGTAGTTTGGCAGTACCCGGGTCTGAGCTAGAGACTCGGGGGATCATGTAATTGTCTCCCCAATGCCAGAATTGCATTGGGGTGACATTCCATGATCTTAGACATGTTACATGGCCATGTTCGGAGTTACCATTGTGAAGCTATACATATGTCGTGACATATGTATAGTGCACACGTGTAATGGTGTCCCCGCACTCACAAAGTCCGGGGAATTTGCCCTGAACAATGTGGGAGCACACACACTAAGTAACTTAGCACCCAACCTTTCCCAGGTAAAGGTTAGACATATAGGTGACTTATAAGTTACTTAAGTGCAGTGGTAAATGGCTGTGAAATAACGTGGATGTTATTTCACTCAGGCTGCAGTGGCAGGCCTGTGTAAGAATTGTCAGAGCTCCCTATGGGTGGCAAAAGAAATGCTGCAGCCCATAGGGATCTCCTGGAACCCCAATACCCTGGGTACCTCAGTACCATATACTAGGGAATTATAAGGGTGTTCCAGTATGCCAATGTAAATTGGTGAAATTGGTCACTAGCCTGTTAGTGACCATTTGGAAAGAAATGAGAGAGCATAACCACTGAGGTTCTGGATAGCAGAGCCTCAGTGAGACAGTTAGTCATAACACAGGTAACACATACAGGGCCCACTTATGAGCACTGGGGCCCTGGTTGGCAGGGTCCCAGTGACACATGCAACTAAAACAACATATATACAGTGAAATATGGGGGTAACATGCCAGGCAAGATGGTACTTTCCAACACTTGGGTCCTGACCAGCAGGATCCCAGTGAGACAGGCAAAAACATACTGACATACAGGTGAAAATGGGGGTAACATACCAAGAAAGGTGGTACTTTCCCACAGCTTATGTAGAAGAGAATTCATGAAAAAGACTGTTTTACATGTTATGTTATGTATATGTAAAGCACACACTCACCTGCAAGGGTATCCTGGAGCTGAGTGTAGGAAAATACCATCTTGCCTGGCATGTCACCCCCATTTTTACTGTATGTATGTTTGTTTTTGCCTATGTGTCACTGGGATCCTGCTAGCCAGGACCCCAGTGCTCATAAGTGTGCCCTGTATGTGTTCCCTGTGTGGTGCCTAACTGTATCCCTGAGGCTCTGCTAACCAGAACTTCAGTGTTTATGCTGTCTCTGCTTTTAAAATTGTCACTGCAGGCTAGTGACTAATTTTACCAATTCTGATTGGCACACTTTAACACCCTTATAATTCCCTAGTAGATGGTACCTACGTACCCAGGGATTGGGGTTCCAGGAGATCCCTATGGGCTGCAGCATTTCTTTTGCCACCCATAGGGCTCAGACAATTCTTACACAGGACTGCCACTGCAGCCTGAGTGAAATAACATTCACGTTATTTCACAGCCATTTTCACTACACTTAAGTAACTTATAAGTCACCTATATGCCTAACCTTCACTTAGTGAAGGTTAGGCACAAAGTTACTTAGTGTGAGGGCACCCTGGCACTAGCCAAGGTGCCCCCACATTGTTCAGGGCAATTTCCCCGGACTTTGTGAGTGCGGGGACACCGTTACACGCATGCACTACATATAGGTCAATACCTATATGTAGTGTCACCATGGTAACTCCAAACATGCCCATGTAACATGTCTAGGATCATGGAATTGTCCCCCCAATACCATTCTGGTATTGGGGGGACAATTCCATGCATCCCCAGGTCTCCAGCATAGAGCCCAGGTACTGCCAATCTAACTTTCCGGGGGTTTCTCTGCAGCTACCCGCTGCTGCCAACCCTCAGACAGGTTTCTGCCCCCCTGGGGCCTGGACAGCCCAGTCTCGGGAAAGCAGAACAAAGGCTTTCCTCTGCGAGAGGGTGTTACACCCTCTCCCTTTGGAAATAGCTGTAAAGGGCTGGGGAGGAGTAGCCTCTCCTGGCCTCTGGAAATGCTTTGAAGGGCATAGATGGTGCACTCCTTGCATAAGTCAGTTTACACTGGTTCAGGGATCCCCCCCAGCCCTGCTCTGACGCGAAACTGGACAAAGGAAAGGGGAGTGACCATTCCCCTCACCAGCACCTTCCAGGGGATGTGCCCAGAGCACCTCCAATGTGTGTCCCAGACCTCTGCCATCTTGGATGCAGCGGTATGAGGGCACAATGGACAGCTCTGAGTGGCCAGTGCCAGCAGGTGATGTCAGAGACCCCTCCTGATAGGTGCTTACCTTTCTCTGTAGCCAATCCTCTTCTGAAGGCTATTTAGGGTCTCTCCTGTGGGTATCTCACCAGATAGCGAATGCAAGAGCTCACCAGAATTCCTCTGCACTTCCCTCTTCGACTTCTGCCAAGGATCGACCGCTGACTGCTCCAGGACGCCTGCAAAACTTCAACAAAGTATCAAGAAGACTACCAGTGACATTGTAGTGCCTCATCCTGCCGGCTTTCTTGACTGTTTCCCAGTGGTGAATGCTCTGAGGGCTGTCTGCCTTCACCCTGCACTGGAAGCCAAGAAGAAATCTCCTGTGGGTCGACGGAATCTTCCCCTGCCAACGCAGGCACCAAACTTCTGCTTCACCGGTCCTCTGGGTCCCATCTCATCTTGACGAGTGAGGTCCCTGGAACACAGGAGCTGGATCCGAGTGTCCCAGACAGTCCAGTGGCCCTTCTGTCCAAATTTGGTGGAGATAAGTCCTTGCTGCCCCACGCCAGACAGTAATCCTGTGTACTGCGTGAACTGCAGCTGCTAGGGCCACTGTGCACTTTTGCAAGACTTCCTTCATGCGCAGCCTAGCCCAGGTCCCCAGCACTCCATCCTGCAGTGCCCAACTTGCTGATTTGGACTCCGACGTCGTGGGACCCTCTTTTGTTGTGCTGAGTCGACTGTCATGCTCAGATCTTCTGAACTCCTGTTTAGGTGCTTCTGTGGGTGCTGCCTGCTTCTGCGTGGACCCCCTTTATTGCTGAGCACCCCTCTATCTCCTCCTCCAAGGGGCGACCTCCTGGTCCTTCCTGGGCCCTGGCAGCACCCAAAACCTTCAAACGTGACTCTTGCAGCTAGCAAGGCTTGTTTGTGGTCTTTCTGTGTGGAAACAACTTTGCATCCCTCAGCACACCGTGCGACATCTTCTGACCAAAGGAGAAGCTCCTGGCACCTTCCGTTGTTGCAGAATCTATGGCTTCTTGCACCCAGAGGAAGCCCTTTTGCACCTTCATCTGGGGTTTAGTGGGCTCCTGCCCCCCCAGACTCTTGCGTGACTCTTGGACTTGGTCCCCTTCCATTGCAGGTCCTGAGGTCCAGGAAGCCATCTTCAGTGCTTTGCAGTCTGTTGTGATCTGTGCAGAATCTCCTATCTCAACTTTACTGTCTTTCTGCGGTAGTAGGGTAACTTTACTCCTACTTTTTAGGGTCTTGGGGTGGGGTATCTTGGACACCCTTAGTGTTTTCTTACACTCCCAGCAACCCTCTACACACTACACTAGGCCTGGGGTCCATTTGTGGTTCGCATTCCACTTTTGGAGTATATGATTTGTGTTGCCCCCAGGCCTATTTTCTCCTTTTGCATTCTATTGTGTTCTACAGTGTTTGCACTACTTTTCTAACTGTTTACTTACCTGATTTGGTTTGTGTGTGTATATTTTGTGTATAATAGTTTATCCTCCAAGATACTTTTGGCATTTTGTCACTAAAATAAAGTACCTTTATTTTTGGTAACTCTGAGTATTGTGTTTTCTTATGATATAGTACTAAGTGATATAAGTAGTATAGTAGGAGCTTTGCATGTCTCCCAATTCAGCCTAAGCTGCTCTGCTATAGCTACCTCTATCAGCCTAAGCTGCTAGAACACCTCTAATCTACTAATAAGGGATAACTGGACCTGGTACAAGGTGTATGTACCACAAGGTACCCACTATAAGCCAGGCCAGCCTCCTACACCGAGCAGGTGCCTGTCCCTAGCTCTGACTATGATAGATTGGTTGATTGAGAAGCCAGGTCTTTAGCATCTTTTAGAATGCAAAAAAGAGAGAAGGAGGCTCTAATATGGACTTGAAGGCCATTATATGCTTTAGGAGCAATGTAAAAGAATGTTCCTCCTCCTGATCTGTTTCTGTGTATGCTTGGGATGTGTGTGAGTAGGAGTCCTGCAGAACAGAGGTGTCTGGGTGGTTGATAGAAATAGGTGTGAATATTCAGGTAAGTGGGGCCTATTTTGCTGCATCATGCTGAACCAGCTGCCAAAAATGAGTGTTAGATGTAGACAGGCTGAAATACATTGCATTTGCATAATCAAGGCAAGCACCAACTACAGACTGGATAATGTTAAAATAAATATGAACTGAAAAGGATTGGAGGATCTTCTTAAAAATCATTCGCAGGCAAGAGCAGGCAGAGATGACTTTAGCAACCAGTGCTTAAATAGTTTATAACTGAAAGTTATCCAGAGCTTTATTGCAGTTGGAGGAAGAGTAGGGCAACATCCTAAGGTATCTGGACATAAATCGAGTGATCAGTTGTACAAGGCTCCTTCCATCACAACCAGTTATGTCATATCCACATTCAACTTCTGACAATTATATATCCAGAGTGTCACTTTAGATAAGCAAGTATGAACATTTTGATGGACTGTTTCAAAGCTTCTATCCAGTCTAAGAATCAGCTTTGTGTCATCTGCAACCAAAACAGTGCAGGTGTTTAGCAAGAGGGACAACATATATGTTAAAGTGCTACTAATGGAAGAACCTTGAGAAACTCCAATGTAAACAGATTTGCTGATGAGTGGTATGAGGCCAAAAGAATTTCCTGACACTAATCTGACAGAAAAGAGGAAATTAATCAACCACTGCATCTGAAGAGTCACAGACGTAGCACTCAGACTGAAGATTATGGCAGAAAAAAGGATTGTTTTGAGAGCCAGCTTTGACTGCTTGTTTCAGATAAAGTGTGTGGTCTAAAGATAATGACACCAACTCATCCTTCAGATGGTCTGGTACAGGAAATGTATCATAAATAGCCTGAATTTCCTCTTTAGGAAAAGTTGGAAAGAGACTCAAACTTTTCCAGAGAGGAAGAGGTGTATATCAGAGTACTGTCATGGAACATAAACTATGGCAAGATTTTAAATATTTCCTTGTAGGATATGGTAGATTTGGCAGTGCGAGATGCATAATGTTGAGGTCTAATACTTGTAATTTCCCTTTTCATTTCTCCTACAGAGGCATTATGAGAGCACTTTGCCACTGCTGGGTAACCCTGATGCAATATGCATTACAAACATTTGTAAACATGCTTAGTTTTCACAGGTAATTAGTTAGTCAAGGTGACACATTGTTTGGCTTAATGTGATATAATTTACTAACAAAAATAATTAGGACCTATGAAAAAACTGTATTTTGTAGTACATTTAGTAGTATACAGTAGTATTACTTAGAACTTCAAATGTGTTTTCTAAATCTACAAGTGTAACTCTCCGACTACCCCTCTCCTACCTTTTCTATTGGGGATCCTCACACATATATATTTACTACTTAGTAGTGAATGTAGGAGGGGGCAGTGTAGCGGCACTGAGAAAATGCATGCTTACTACTAATTAGGAACGGTTTAGTGGAGTATAAGGAGGACTTTAGAGATTTTTAGGGAAGGAATCATGAAACCCACCAAAGGGTCAGCCCATTGCTACTCACAAACTACATTTCAACTTCTAAAGTTACTACAGCCAACAAGGGACCCAAAAAGGTAGCAAATTACTCCAGCTCAAAAAATGGAGGAAGTTCAGCACCACAGCGGCAATCACTAATGCCCTAACACCCTCCCATAAACAATAATGATGGCAGGGACTTAAAATAAAAGCCCATAGGAAATAATGTTAAAATAAATTAAAGTATTTAAAATACTATATATATATATATATATATATATATATATGAAACACCAACGTTGCCAGACATCCGAGGCTGCTAATTCAGTAGCGGTCCAGGCGTGGACCTAGCCATCCACACATTATTGGCAACAATCCTCCTGTTACATACAGAGAGTTCCGGGACACCAAATGGAAGTCCAAAATGCTTTATTCACCAATGCTTCCCCCCAGTACAACGCATTCAGCCGTAGCCTTGATCACGTAACACTTGAGAGTGTCTCACATACCAACTATATATCACAACTAGCATACACATAAGGATAAAGAGAAAAGAAGGACTATCAGGTTACATGACAATCCCGCAATGTGTGAATGTCAGCCCCATCTTGAAATGTCCAGAATGACCCATCCACAATACTAAAAATAATCTTGCAGTTACAAAATTATCCACATTATTTACTCTCTTTAAACATAAATTAATTATATTCCTTATAGTCATTTAAATACCTTCCATATTAAATATTAAATATTATTAATATCCAAAATGGTCCAAAACAATTTTAAAAGCATAGTATACACTGGATACCATTATATTCCTAAAATATCCACATTAATTACACTTATTGACCATTAATTGATTATAATCATTTAACTGACCTCCATATTAAATATTAAATATTTAAATATTTAAATGTTGTTGATATCAAAAGGTAATCCAAAACTATACAACATAGTATTTATCGGATAACATTGTATTCCTGAACAAATAAATACGCATTAGTATATGAATGTACCCTGACAGCCCTATATTGATATTCAAAACAATTTATATGTATGTGTGCAAATATGTGTCTCTTACTACCTACCACGTATCAAAACACAACCCACAGTGTCACATCTATCATAAAAAAAACATAAAAAATCCACTAAATATGTATACATATCCAGCAGCTTCAATTAGCCTAAATGCACATTCATCTCCTCACTTGAATTCAAACCCCCAGGGCTCAGGGTGTTCCTCATCTTCCTCTCTCTATTACCTCCCCTGATACTGGGTTTAATCTGATCAATGACTGCAAAACTCAATAGCCTCTCATCCCCATTGTGTTTGTCATGGAATTGTCTTGCCACTGGGTATGTTTGATCAAAATTGCGAATTGCTCGAATGTGTTCAAGAACCCTCTTTTTAGCCTTATGTATTGTGCTACCCACATACAGTTTCCCACAGGGGCACATCAGACTGTAAACACAGAAATCTGTATTACAATTGAAATGTCCTCGAATTTGATAAGTCCAGTGCCCATTTTCCCCAAATACTTTAAGGCAATTGCTACTGTATTTGCATGCCTTACATTGTCTGCAACAGAATAAGCCCACAGAATGATCAAGGGACATAGCTCTAACACTATCCCCAGTTATTCTATTACGGCTGAGATCATCTCTTAACGATCTATCCTTGCGAAAATTAATCGCAGGCGCCTCCGGGATGACACTACCTAAGGTGGTATCATTCTGTAGTATGTGCCAACTGATGTTCAAAATCTTTCTCAGGACTTGTGACTGGTTGGAATAGGTTGTGATAAATCTTACCTTTTGATCACCTACATCTGAATCTACTCTCGGGTATATCAGATTCTATCTCTTTATGTTCTCCACCTTATTTTTAGCTTGAAGAATCATTTTGCTCCTATACCCCCTCTCTAGAAAGCGTAGAAGCATATTATCACTTTCTTTCTGATAGTCTTCCCAGGTACTACAGATCCTGCGGGCTCTTAAAAATTCCCCAAAGGGGATACTGGCAATAAGATTTGGTGGATGGACACTGTTCTCATTCAATATGCTGTTACCAGCCGTCAATTTCCTGTGGAGTTTGGTCCTTAATGATTGTTCTTGGACCGTAACTTCCACATCAAGAGAAGCAATCTGTTGTTTGCTACTCTGACCACTTAAATGTAAGTTATAGTCATTGTTATTGAGAAAGGCTACGAAACCTCTAGCCGAAGTCTCATCACCTTTCCAAATCACAAAGATGTCGTCTATATAACGACACCATAAAATAACCCAGTCATCAAAGTCGGGTGAGCTGGTAGATATTTGTTCCTCCCACCAGCCCATCACCAGATTTGCATAACTTGGTGCGAAGCAAGTTCCCATAGCCGTACCCTGTGTTTGTTTGTACAGCTTGTCATCAAAAAGAAAGAAATTGTTATTGAGGCAGAAACTGATCATATCACAAATCATCTTGTATGCATCAGAAATGAAAGTGATCTTGCCCTTAGAAAATCTCGAATTGCTACTAACCCTAAATCATGTTGGATGCAAGTGTACAGGCTAGTAACGTCCATAGTTAAAAGGAGATAGTCATCCTCCCATTCAATTCCATCAATAATCCTTAAAAACTGTGTTGTATCTTTTATATAAGATGGAAGACTTTCAACAAAAGGTCTCAAAAATTAATCAATGTACCTAGACGTGTTCTCCAGGAGAGACCCCATAGCAGAAACAATTGGTCTCCCCGGGGGATTCACAATGCTCTTATGTATTTTCGGTAATAGGTACAGAATGGTAATTACTGGTGAGTCACACTTGAGGAAATATTATTCCTCCCAGTTGAGCAGCCCTTTATCCCTCCAATCCAACAACATTTCCAAGTATTGAGTGTTGGATTTTTTAACATCCATCAGATTTACTGGTATGTAACAAGTTTGATCATTAACCTGCCTCAATCCTTCTGCTAAATAGGCATCCTTATCCAAAACAACGGCATTTCCCCCTTTGTCTGACTGCCTGATTACAATACTTCTATCATCCTTCAAACCTTGGAGGGCCTCACTTTGTACCTTGGTTAGATTCTGTTCGTTCTTTGTCATTTGATATCTCACTTTCTTCAATTGCTTAATATCATCCTTTTCAAAAACATCAATCGCTTCACATTGTACAGCTGGTAAAAATACAGATTTCGGTTTAAACATAGTAGGGCACGGGCAATCCAATTCAATGCCCAAGTCTGCTAAGTTCAATACAGGATCCTTATGAGCCTCAATGTCATCATGTAAACTGGACAGCGTATGCAATACCTCCACATCTGAAATGGTTAATGTACTGACATTGTGCTTGTAATTTCCCAACACCTCTGAAGTTCCCTTTGTTTGATACCATTTCTTTAATTTCAGTTTTCTAACCAGATGGAAAAGAACAATTATTGTCTGTACATAGTCAAAATCCGTTCTAGGGCAGAACGACAGGCCTAATGACAGAAGGCTCCTTTCTTGTTCAGTTAATATTTGCTTTGATATATTTACTACTGTTGTCACATCATTTTCCGGGCTCTGGTTGTTACACCTGTTTGCCTGAGTTCTTCTTTTCCTTGCCCGTATCTTTGCTGCCCGGTTCCTCTCCCTCTGCCTCTTGTGCCTCGACCCCTGCCCCGTTGTGGGAATGTTTCTTTTCTTTGGTCTGTCCTTCCCTGATTCAGAAGGCGAAATTGTTTTAAAAAATTAGACCTACTTGCATTCTTATCTGCAGCGGGACCTTTGTCCAAAAGGGAATCAGATACATCAGACTGATTCCCATCTGAGATATCACTCTCTTCCACCTCGGACATGAAATCCCTGTTGTTGTTCCCAGCTAATAATTCTTTGCCATTTTCCACATACATGTGATCATATTTACGATGAAAGGTTAAGATCCTGCCTGATTGGTAATCTTAAAATCCCGTAAGAATTTGCGTTGTTTCTTGGACATAATATCTCCTTAAAAACTACTTAATGTTTTTTTCCAAGTTCTTCTTAAATTCTTCTATTGCATCCTCTGAAGTCAATGATACAATTTCTGTTGATACTTTCTCAAACTCTTCCAGAATCTTCTTCCTGTCCTTAATCACATATCTGATTAAAATCTTCATCATATTCAGTGAACTGGTTTTTGAATTTTCCGCCCACTCATCAAGCAAGTCAGGATCCGGATCTTCATACGTAGGTATGGTGTATATTCTCAGACCTCTCAGTACTCTTTCCACATCTATGTTCTTTTGTAAGGATCCAATCTCCCACCACTTAGAGATCTCCTTCCTCAACAGTTTTTCCATTTTTTCTTGAAGTAATTGCAGCTTAAGTTCTGAACCACCATTCGCAGAATTGTCCATTCTTCCCTTAGTATCAATCATGTGAGCAGAAAAAAGCTTCCTGGATTTCTCTTTATGTCTCACCTCAAAGGAGGAAGCCATATCGGTGACAAAGCTGATGGACTGCCAAGTGTGGATTCTCAATGTCTCTGATCCACTCTACCACCACAAGTTTGCCTCAGTAAGATATAATGCAATTGTAGAAAAGGTCCACTGCTTAATACAATTTAAGAGTAAAACAAATATAAACATAACAAAGGTATTATTTAATTATAAACATTTTAGCAATCCTTTTAAATGTATAAATTAATGTAAAATTAAATAAATCTTTTTTTACTTTAGGTGAGAATTTACTTTGTAGTTTGAGTTCATTTTTATTTCATTTAATATATTTAAATTATTTAAAGATTAAATTCAAAATTAAGATATTACTACCATAGGAGCTTTAAGGTAGTTCTGCCATTTAAAGACAGTATCCAAAATTAATTTGCATTAATATAAAATATTTCACTATGTTTTCAATTAAATTTACTATTTCACTTTCCCCTACACTTTTCCATAGGCAGACTCCAAGTTGAGGTGGAGATCCCTCTACAGTATGGTGTAGGAAAAATATAAAGAAGTTATAGGACATCGCCTCAGCAATCCGTAACAGATACAAGACAGCACACCAGGACCGCAACAGCAATCTCTGAGGTGTTATCGCCTTCATCATGAAGAAAGCATGAACTCAACACAGCTGCAGAGGACACCACCCCAAATCATGAAACACCTCATATTCCAGATCTACACCGATGGCAAAAACCACCATCATAGCCACCCTCGCCTACAGACCTGCCAGACCTCACTTAAGTAAGTTTCTGTGATGCCATCCCCGAATTAAACTTCTCACTCACCACTGACTCCAAACCCTATGGTGGTCATTACAACCCTGGCGGATGGTGTTAAAGCAGCAGTAAAACCGGCAACAGGCCATCAGTAAAAAAATTGCAATTACGACCGTGGCAGAAACTGCCAACAAAGACAGCCACTTTAACACTCCGACCGCCACGGCGGTACAAACAAACAGCGCGGCGGTCACCGCCAACAGACAGGCAGGAGACAATGTACCGCCCACACTATTATGACAGGCCAATCGACCACCTTTTCCGGGGCGGATTCACCGCAGATAAAAACACAGCAGAAACAGGAATTTCGAAGGGAAAACGCTCCCCTCCACACACCCCACGAGGAACGAGGACACCATGGAACAGGAACTCCAAATTCTCCCTGCGATAGTCTTCCTGCTCCTCTATCAGGAGCAAGAACGCCAGTGACGAAGACCACAGTGAGTACTGCACCTACGACACAAGGGAAGGGGGATGCAAAAAACAGGGACACACACACGCAACACCCCCACCCTCACCCACCACCACACACACAAATGCATATCAATACATCACAGTTACAACCTCCAAACCCCCCGGAAGAATGCAAAGACAATAGAAAATTAGTGTAACCATTGTAATATATTAAAAACAAGTAGGCAGAAATATATATATACACCATGTACAAAATAAATACCAAGCATAGTAGTCCAGGTAGTGCACTAAGAAGGTCCATGGAACACTGGGACCACACGGTATGGGCGAGGCCCACACAAGATCCCCGACCATGACGGAGAGAACACTGCAGGGGCATCAGTTACCAATAAAACAGACACCTCAGGGGGAGGGAAAGGGGGGGCACCTCAGCCGCTTGAGTGCACGATGTCAAATCCACGAAGGGGCCACATGCCCACTGTTCAATCCTGGGGAGTGCAAAACCACAGTCTCTCAAGTCTCTACAGTTGGTGGGTTGCCAACTGTTCAATCCTGGGGAGTGCAAAGCCACAGTCTCTCAAGTCTCTACAGTGGGTGGTCTGCCCACTGTTCAATCCAGTGGAGTGCAAAGCTACAGTCTCTCAAGTCTCTACAGTGGGTGGGTTGCCCACTGTTCAATCCTGGGGAGTGCAAAACCACAGTCTCACAAGTCTATACAGTGGGTGGTCTGCCCACTGTTCAATCCTGGGGAGTGCAAAGCCACAGTCTCACAAGTCTCTACAGTGGGTGGTCTGCCCACTGTTCAATCCTGGGGAGTGCAAAGCCACAGTCTCACAAGTCTCTACAGTGGGTGGTCTGCCCACTGTTCAATCCTGGGGAGTGCAAAGCCACAGTCTCACAAGTCTCCTCAGTGGGTGGTCTGCCCACTGTTCAATCCTGGGGAGTGCAAAGCCACAGTCTCTCAAGTCTCTACAGTGGGTGGGTTGCCCACTGCCATATCCTGGGGAGTGCAAAGCCACAGTCTCTCAAGTCTCTATAGTGGGTGGTTTGCCCACTGTTCAATCCTGGGGAGTGCAAAGCCACAGTCTCTCAAGTGTCTACAGTGGGTGGTCTGCCCACTGTTCAATCCTGGGGAGTGCAAAGCCACAGTCTCACAATTCTATACAGTGGGTGGTCTGCCCACTGTCCCATCCTGGGGAGTGCAAAGCCACAGTCTCACAAGTGGATGAGTGTCTCCACTGGTTCTGGAAGTGGCATGGTGCCCAGAGTGCTTCATCCTGTTAAGGACAGAGGTAGTGGATGACAGTCTCCACTGGTTCTGGAAGGGGCATGGTGCCCAGAGTGCATCATTCACCCCGTGACGGACTCAGTTGCGTCAGTGCCCCTGCCGCTCATGGGCTAGCGGTGCTTGAGATGGTGGTGCCCTGTTCAGCGGCGCTTCAGATGGCGGTGCCCTCTTCAGCGGTGCTTCAGACGGCGGTCTCCATTGCAGGGTCTCAGCAGCTGGCTGTCCTTCATGGCCCAGCAGGGCTGGCGCTGGCGGTCCTTCATGGCCCAACGGGCCTTTTGCTGGCGGTCCTTCATGGCCCAGCGGGCCTTTTGCTGGTGGTCCTTATAGGCCCAGCTGGGCTTGTGCTGGCGGTGGCCTCCTGGGCAGCTGGGCTGGTGCTGGCGTGGCCTCCTGGGCAGCTGGGCTGGTGATGGCGGTGGCCTCCTGGGCAGCTGGGCGGGTGCTGGCGGTGGCCTCCTAGGCAGCTGGGCTGGTGCTGTCGGTGGCCTCCTGGGCAGCGGGGATGATGGCGGTCTTCTCTGCCGTGCTGCTCTTCCCAGACTTGCCGGGTTTCTTGTGGCCCTTCCCCACCTTGGAAGGTGTCACAGCTGACTCCACACTCCCAAGGGGACCCCTGGGAGCGGTTTTGGTGGCTGGAGTCTTCCCCCTCTCCCGCCAGCCACTGGCCAACTTCTGATGCTTCACAGGTGGGGGACTGTCTGTGCTGTGGCTCCGTACCACACTGGCTGCCCTGGTGGCCGGAGCACTCCAAATTCCGGTGATTACAGGCACCACTGGTCCCGGAGATGTTGTGGTTGAGGTGCTAGTTCGGGACCTATGAGATGGACAGGGTGGGGGAGGGGGTTTGGGAGTTGAGAAAGAGGTGTTGGCTGTAGGAGGTGTACGTTTGGTGACTTTGGGTGAAGTTGCATGCGCTGGAGGCTGTCATGAGGTGGATGACTGTTGGGTGGGTGTGTGCCTGCGTTTGTGTATCTTGGTAGGGGGTGTCACAGACACACTGGGAGAGGACACAGGGGACGTGTGAATGGCAGTGGGGGTGGTGACTGCACGTAAGCGGGGTGTGCTGGTGGGTGTGCTGGAGAGGGACGTAGTGGCTGTAGAGGTAGTGCATGCAGGTGTGAGTGTAGACGAGACTGGGAGGGAGGAGGGAGACGAGGAGGAGGGGGACACAGTGGAGGCAGTGGATGTTGGTGTGTATATGTGTGATGTTTGCATGAGTGCCTGTGGGATGTGTGGTGCTCATGTTTGCCTGAGCTTCCCTTGGGTGTTGAGGTGTGTGCATCTTGGTCTGTAGCTGTGCTTGGGATAGACTGAGGTACAGGGGATTGGGTCAGGGTTGAGGAAGTTGGAGGGGGAAGGCTAGAGACGGTGACAATGGCTGCCATCAGTGCTGAGGCCAGAGTCTGAAAAGCTTGGTGAAGGGCCGCCTGACCAAAATGAATGCCCTCCAGGAATGAATTGGTTTGTTGCAACTGCCTCTCTACACCCTGGATGGCATTCAAAATGGTAGACTGCCCAACAGTGAGGGACCTGAGGAGGTCAATGGCCTCCTCACTGAGGGCAACAGGAGTGACTGGGGCAGGGCCTGAGGTGCCTGGGGCAATGGTGATGCCCACCCTCCTGGGTGAGCGGGCACGGGGCAAAGGCTGAGGGGCTGCTGGGAGGGCCGTGCTGGTAGGGGGTGGCGGCTGTACCTGTAGATGCGGGGGGCACAGATGTTGCCGCCACCACAAGGGAGCTCCCATCAGAGGACGAGTCTGTGTCGTTGGTGTCAGCTCCTGTCCCCGCCGTGGAGCTCCCCTCAACCTCTGTCCCACTGGTGAATTCTGACTCCATAGTGTCGCCCTCCAGGGCCATGTGGGATGCAGCTCCCTGGTGATCCGGTGCCACTGCTCCTCCGCCTGATGATGCTAATGCACACAAGAACAGGGAGACCACAAAAAGGGGAGGGAAGACAGAAGAAAGGCATGTTGAGTGCATGCATTACCGCTACCGTTGGCGGACACGACAGACACAGAAGCCCCCTGCACTACGCCGCGCTCTTGGGCTCCACTGTTCAATTTCTGTGAAATGGCCTACAAGGCTATGGACGACATCTGCACACATAGATGACACAGGGGCATGACTAGCTGTAATTGGCGCTCTACAGAGGTGGGCTGGGGTGTCTTATGGCCTGCCTTACAGAGGGGCCTTGCCTACGGAACTCTCCCTGGCCTAGGGAAACCCACAGCCCACCTCCCCCACCCAGACACCTCCACTGCGCGCAAAGTCAGCAGAATGACAGTGGCTGCTGGGATGCCCTCAAGCATCCATCCAACTCCGGGTAGGCCACCGCCAGGATCCTGAACATCAGGGGGGTAATGGTGCGACGGGCACCGCTCCCACAATGGGAGGCCATCCCCAGCTGAGCCTCCGCCCTCTTCTTGCTCCAGCGGCGAATGTCCTCCCATCTTTTCTGGCAGTGGGTACTCCATCTGTAGTAGACCCCCAGGGTCCGGACGCCCTTGGCGATGGTACACCAAATATCTTTCTTCTGGTGGGCGCTGACCTATATGAAATGTACAGGGGAAAAAGAGAAGTTATTACCAACTGCACCGTCAAACTGATTGGCCCCCATCCCTACCCTTGCCATGTGGCACATGCATTCACCGTCTTTCATGCACGCAGCACTCTGCCCCCTTCCTTCGTACATCCAGCCCTCTCCACACAGGCATAGCCCATACAACATGCTCCCTGTGTACTTTCCTGTTTGTCTGGAGGACCGTAGAGTAGGGTGTACTGGGGGAGGACCCCATCCACGAGTTTCTCCAACTCCTCCGATGTGAAGGCAGGTGCCCTTTCCCCAGACACTCGAGCCATTGTCTCTTCCAAACAGAGGTCACAGCAGCACTTGCAGTGTAGGTCCTCTCCTGTCGAAGATCAGGTATCGAGTGATTGAACAGATAGAAAATGGCGGTCACGTCCGCGGCGGTGCGTACCGTCACCGAAGGTGTACATCGTCATTGGCTCCTGGGACCCATAGGGTCCAATGTTAACCAATGCAGCATTGCGCAGCGGTCTTCGACCGCCTACCTCGATGGTGTACAACGCCAACGCAGTTAGCTCACATCCCATTGTCCCACTTTACAGGTCAGGCAGCCACCATTTCAGGGGCCCACATGGCTTCATTTTCAACTGCGTCACACATACCTAGGCCTAGACGCAACACACATACAGGCCACCTTTTGTGTATGAATGGTGTTCTTTGTAAACTGTGGGTACGTACCACTGAGTTGTTTGACTCTGTGCTCACTGTTGTCCTTCATAGGCACCGTCCGCTGGGACATGTGAGGAGATGGCGGCATCCTCCGGTGTACCACCGTTGGTGGACCTGTTGACAATGGAGGAGCGACATTTGATTATCACATACAGGCTTGACCGTGCCACAATCCAGGAACTGTTTACCCGGTTGGAGCCAGACCTGATGTCAGCAATCCGCCATCCCACAGGAATCCCCTCTCAAGTGAAGGTGCTGTCAGTACTCCATTTCCTTGCAAGTGGGTCATTTCAAACAACAGTGGCCATGGCATCAGGGATGTCCCAGCCTATGTTTTCCAACGCATTGTCCAGAGTGTCGTCTGCATTTCTGAAACACATGCAGAGCTACATCGTTTTTCCTCAGGTGGAGGATTTGCCTACAGTGAAAGGGGATTTCTATGGGACACATCCCCAACATCATAGGTGCCATTGATGGGACACATGTGGCTTTGGTACCCCCCCACAGAAGTGAACAGGTATACAGAAACCAGAAGAGTTATCATTCGATGAATGTACAGATGGTATGTTTGGCAGACCAGTATATCTCCCATGTGAATGCCAAGTTCCCTGGCTCAGTGCATGACGCCTACATCCTGTGGAATAGCAGCATCCCTTATGTGATGGGTCAACTCCAGAGGCACCGTGTGTGGCTATTAGGTGAGCACCTTTAAGCAAGTCAGTGGGAATGGTTGTCTGGGTCTGGGGATATCCCTCCTGGTTAGTGCGTGTCTAACAGTTGTCCCTCACCATTTGCAGGTGACTCTGGTTACCCCAACCTGTCATGGCTACTGACCCCAGTGAGGAATCCCACGACAAGGGCAGAGGAACGCTACAATGAGGCCCATGGGTGAACTAGGAGGGTGATCGAACGGACCTTCGGCCTCCTGAAGGCCAGGTTCAAGTGCCTCTATATGACAGGTTGATCCCTATTCTACTCACCAAAGAAGGTGTGCCAGATCATTGTGCCCTGGTGTATGCTTTATAACTTGGCTTTGAGACAACAGGTGCCTTTTCTGCAGGAGGATGGTCCAGAAGGCGGTGTTGTTGCAGCTGTGGAGCCTGTGGACAGTGAAGACGAGGAAGCAGGGGAAGAAGACATGCACAACAGGGACTCAGTGATCCAGCAATATTTCCAGTGAGACACAGATAGCAATACAAACCTGCCTACAACATGTACTTTAACACTACTACCACTCAACCGTCTGTCGTTTTCACCCAGTGTATGGTCACTGAGTTGTCACTTTCCCTTACGATTTCACAGATGTGGGTCCCACTGTGTGACATCTGCTTAGATTCCTCATGGACTAGAGCTGTGTGACATAGGTATGTTGACATTAAACTTGAAAGAGCATGTTGTCACTGTAATTGCTAATACACTATTTCGAAATCACAGACAAACTCCAGATTGTTTTGTGCTTTAAGGGTGTTTATTTAAGTGCTCAATATTGGAGGGGGTAGTGAAATGGTGATGGGTGATGGCAGAGGAATGTCCATGGCAGAGTCCAGTCTATTTGTCTCACAGGTGCATTGCCCATATGGGCATAGGAAGTGGAGCTGGGGCAGTTTCAGTATGGACAGGGTGACAAAGTGGGACTTGGGGTGGGGTATCTTGGACACCCTTAGTGTTTTCTTACACTCCCAGCGACCCTCTACACACTACACTAGGCCTGGGGTCCATTTGTGGTTCGCATTCCACTTTTGGAATATATGATTTGTGTTGCCCCTAGGCTTATTTTCTCCTATTGCATTCTATTGTGTTCTACAGTGTTTGCACTACTTTTCTAACTGTTTACTTACCTGATTTGGTTTGTGTGTGTATATTTTGTGTATAATACTTACCTCCTAAGGGAGTTTATCCTCTGAGATACTTTTGGCATTTTGTCACTAAAAGAAAGTACCTTTTTATTTGGTAACTTTGAGTATTGTGTTTTCTTATGATATAGTACTAAGTGACATAAGTAGTATAGTAGGAGCTTTGCATGTCTCCCAATTCAGCCTAAGCTGCTCTGCTATAGCTACCTCTATCAGCCTAAGCTGCTAGAACACCTCTAATCTACTAATAAGGGATAACTGGACCTGGTACAAGGTGTAAGTACCACAAGGTACCCACTATAAGCCAGGCCAGCCTCCTACACCGAGCAGGTGCCTGTCCCTAGCTCTGACTATGATAGATTGGTTGATTGAGAAGTCAGGTCTTTAGCATCTTTTAGAATGCAAAAAAGAGAGAAGGAGGCTCTAATATGGACTTGAAGGCCATTATATGCTTTAGGAGCAATGTAAAAGAATGTTCCTCCTCCTGATCTGTTTCTGTGTATGCCTGGGATGTGTGTGAGTAGGAGTCCTGCAGAACAGAGGTGTCTGGGTGGTTGATAGAAATAGGTGTGAATATTCAGGTAAGGGGGCCTATTTTGCTGCATCATGCTGAACCAGCTGCCAAAAATGAGTGTTAGATGTAGAAATACATTGCATTTGCATAATCAAGGCAAGCACCAACTACAGACTGGATAATGTTAAAATCAATATGAACTGAAAAGGATTGGAGGATCTTCTTAAAAATCATTTGCAGGCAAGAGCAGGCAGAGATGACTTTAGCAACCAGTGCTTAAATAGTTTATAACTGAAAGTTATCCAGAGCTTTATTGCAGTTGGAGGAAGAGTAGGGCAACATCCTAAGGTATCTGGACATAAATCAAGTGATCAGTGGTACAAGGCTCCTTCCATCACAACCAGTTATGTCATATCCACATTCAACTTCTGACAATTATATATCCAGAGTGTCACTTTAGATAAGCAAGTATGAACATTTTGATGGACTGTTTCAAAGCTTCTATCCAGTCTAAGAATCAGCTTTGTGTCATCTGCAACCAAAACAGTGCAGGTGTTTAGCAAGAGGGACAACATATATGTTAAAGTGCTACTAATGGAAGAACCTTGAAAAACTCCAATGTCAACAGATTTGCTGATGAGTGGTATGAGGCCAAAAGAATTTCCTGACACTAATCTGACAGAAAAGAGGAAATTAGTCAACCACTGCATCTAAAGAGTCACAGACGTAGCACTCAGACTGAAGATTATGGCAGAAAAAAGGATTGTTTGGAGAGCCAGCTTTGACCGCTTGTTTCAGATAAAGTGTGTGGTCTAAAGATAATGACACCAGCTCATCCTTCAGATGGTCTGGTACAGGAAATGTATCATAAATAGCCTGAATTTCCTCTTTAGGAAAAGTTGGAAAGAGACTCAAACTTTTCCAGAGAGGAAGAGGTGTATATCAGAGTACTGTCATGGAAAATAAACTATGGCAAGATTTTTAATATTTCCTTGTAGGATATGGTAGATTTGGCAGTGTGAGATGCATAATGTTGAGGTCTAATACTTGTAATTTCCCTTTTCATTTCTCCTACAGAGGCATTATGAGAACACTTTGCCACTGCTGGGTAACCCTGATGCAATATGCATTACAAACATTTGCAAACATGCTTAGCTTTCACAGGTAATTAGTTAGTCCGGGTGACAAATTGTTTGGCTTAATGTGATATAATTTACTAACAAAAATAATTAGGACCTATGAAAAAACTGTATTTTGTAGTACATTTAGTAGTATACACTAGTATTACTTAGAACTTCAAATGTGTTTTCTAAATCTACAAGTGTAACTCTCCGACTACCCTTCTCCTACCTTTTCTATTGGGGATCCTCACACATATATATTTGCTACTTAGTAGTGAATGTAGGAGGGGGCAGTGTAGCGGCACTGAGAAAATGCATGCTTACTACTAATTAGGAACAGTTTAGTGGAGTATAAGGAGGACTTTAGAGATTTTTAGGGAAGGAATCATGAAACCCACCAAAGGGTCAGCCCATTGCTACTCACAAACTACATTTCAACTTCTAAAGTTACTACAGCCAACAATGGACCCAAAAACGTAGCAAATTACTCCAGCTCAAAAAATGGAGGAAGTTCAGCACCACAGCAGCAATCACTAATGCCCTAACACCTCCCATAAAAAATAATGATGGCAGGGACTTAAAATAAAAGCCCATAGGAAATAATGTTAAAATAAATTAAAGTATTTAAAATACTTTTTATATATATATATATATATATATATATATATATATATATATATATATATATACATACATACATACATATATGAAACACCAACGTTGCCAGACATCCGAGGCTGCTAATTCAGTAGCGGTCCAGGCGTGGACCTAGCCATCCACACATTATTGCCAACAATCCTCCTGTTTCATACAGAGAGTTCCGGGACACCAAATGGAAGTCCAAAATGCTTTATTCACCGATGCTTCCTCCCAGTACAACGCATTCAGCCGTAGCCTTGATCACGTAACACTTGAGAGTGTCTCACATACTAACTATATACCACAACTAGCATACACATAAGGATAAAGATAAAAGAAGGACTATCAGGTTACATGACTATCCCGCAATGTGTAAATGTCAGCCCCATCTTGAAATATCCAGAATGACCCATCCACAATACTAAAAATAATCTTGCAGTTACAAAATTATCCACATTATTTACTCTCTTTAAACATAAATTAATTGTATTCCTTATAGTAATTTAAATACCTTCCATATTAAATACTAAATATTAAATATTAAATATTATTAATATCCAAAATGGTCCAAAACAATTTTAAAAGCATAGTATACACTGGATACCATTATATTCCTAAAATATCCACATTAATTACACTTATTGACCATTAATTGATTATAATCATTTAACTGACCTCCATATTAAATATTAAATATTAAAATATTTAAATGTTGTTGATATCAAAAGGTAATCCAAAACTATAAAACATAGTATATATCGGATAACATTGTATTCTTGAACACAGAAATACGCATTAGTATATGAATGTACCCTGACAGCCCTATGTTGATATTCAAAACAATTTATATGTATGTGTGCAAATATGTGTCTCTTACTACCTACCACGTATCAAAACACCACCCACAGTGTCACATCTATCACAAAAATACCATAAAAAAATCCACTAAATATGTATACATATCCAGCAGCTTCAATTAGCCTAAAAGCACATTCATCTCCTCACTTGAATTCAAACCCCCAGGGCTCAGGGTGTTCCTCATCTTTCTCTCTCTATGACCTCTCCTGATACTGGGTTTAATCTGATCAATGACTGCAAAACTCAACAGCCTCTCATCCCCATTGTGTTTGTCATGGAATTGTCTTGCCACTGGGTATGTTTGATAAAAATTGCGAATTGCTCGAATGTGTTCATGAACCCTCTTTTTAGCCTTATGTATTGTGCTACCCATATACAGTTTCCCACAGGGGCACATCAGACTGTAAACCCAGAAATCTGTATTACAATTGAAATGTCCTCGAATTTGATAAGTCCAGTGCCCATTTCCCCAAATACTTTAAGGCAATTGCTACTGTATTTGCATGCCTTACATTGTCTGCAATAGAATAAGCCCACAGAATGATCAAGGGACATAGCTCTAACACTATCCCTAGTTATTCTATTACGGCTGAGATCATCTCTTAACGTTCTACCCTTGCGAAAAGTAATCACAGGCGCCTCCGGGATGACACTACCTAAGGTGGCATCATTCTGTAGTATGTGCCAATTCATGTTCAAAATCTTTCTCAGGACTTGTGACTGGTTGGAATAGGTTGTGATAAATCTTACCTTTTGATCACCTACATCTGAATCTACTCTCGGATATATCAGATTCTCTCTCTTTATGTTCTCCACCTTATTTTTAGCTTGAAGAATCATTTTGCTCCTATACCCCCTCTCTAGAAAGCGTAAGAGCATATTATCACTTTCTTTCTGATAGTCTTCCCAGGTACTACAGATCCTGGGGGCTCTTAAAAATTCCCCAAAGGGGATACTGGCAATAAGATTTGGTGGATGGACACTGTTCTCATTCAATATGCTGTTACCAGCCGTCAATTTCCTGTGGAGTTTGGTCCTTAATGATTGTTCTTGGACCGTAACTTCCACATCAAGAGAAGCAATCTGTTGTTTGCTACTCTGATCACTTAAATGTAAGTTATAGTCATTGTTATTGAGAAAGGCTATGAAACCTCTAGCCGAAGTCTCATCACCTTTCCAAATCACAAAGATGTCGTCTATATAACAACACCATAAAATAACCCTTTCATCAAAGTCGGGTGAGCTGGTAGATATTTGCTCCTCCCACCAGCCCATCACCAGATTTGCATAACTTGGTGCGAAGCAAGTTCCCATAGCCGTACCCTGTGTTTGTTTGTACAGCTTGTCATCAAAAAGAAAGAAATTGTTATTGAGGCAGAAACTGATCATATCACAAACCATCTCCGTATGCATCAGAAATGAAAGTGATTTTGCCCTTAGAAAATCTCGAATTGCTACTAACCCTAAATCATGTTGGATGCAAGTGTACAGGCTAGTAACGTCCATAATTAAAAGGAGATAGTTATCCTCCCATTCAATTCCATCAATAATCCTTAAAAACTGTGTTGTATCTTTTATATAAGATGGAAGACTTTCAACAAAAGGTGTCAAAAATTAATCAATGTACCTAGACGTGTTCTCCAGGAGAGACCCCAAAGCAGAAACAATTGGTCTCCCCGGGGGATTCACAATGCTCTTATGTATTTTCGGTAATAGGTACAGAATGGTAATTACTGGTGAGTCACACTTGAGGAAATATTATTCCTCCCAGTTGAGCAGCCCTTTATCCCTCCAATCCAATAACATTTCCAAGTATTGAGTGTTGGATTTTTTAACATCCATCAGATTTACTGGTATGTAACAAGTTTGATCATTAACCTGCCTCAATCCTTCTGCTAAATAGGCATCCTTATCCAAAACAACAGCATTTCCCCCTTTGTCTGACTGTCTGATTACAATACTTCTATCATCCTTCAAACCTTGGAGGGCCTTACTTTGTACCTTGGTCAGATTCTGTTGTTCGTTCTTTGTCATTTGATATCTCACCTTCTTCAATTGCTTAATAACATCCTTTTCAAAAACATCAATCGCTTCACATTGTACAGCTGGTAAAAATACAGATTTCGGTTTAAACATAGTAGGGCATGGGCAATCCAATTCAATGCCCAAGTCCACTAAGTTCAATACAGGATCCTCATGAGCCTCAATGCCATCATGTAAACTGGACAGCGTATGCAATACCTCCACATCTGAAATGGTTAATGTACTGACATTGTACTTGTCATTTCCCAACACCTCTGAAGTGCCCTTTGTTTGATACCATTTCTTTAATTTCAGTTTTCTAACCAGATGGAAAAGAACAATTATTGTCTGTACATAGTCAAAATCCGCTCTAGGGCAGAACAACAGGCCTAATGACAGAAGGCTCCTTTCTTGTTCAGTTAATATTCGCTTTGATATATTTACTACTGTTGTCACATCATTTTCCGGGCTCTGGTTGTTACACCTGTTTGCCTGAGTTCTTCTTTTCCTTGCCCGTATCTTTGCTGCCCGGTTCCTCTCCCTCTGCCTCTTGTGCCTCGACCCCTGCCCCGTTGTGGGAATGTTTCTTTTCTTTGGTCTGTCCTTCCCTGATTCAGAAGGCGAAATTGTTTAAAAAAATTAGACCTACTCGCATTCTTATCTGCAGCCGGACCTTTGTCCAAAAGGGAATCAGCTACATCAGACTGATTCCCGTCTGAGATATCACTCTCTTCCACCTCGGACATGAAATCCCTGTTGTTGTTCTCAGCTAATAAATCTTTGGCATTTTCCACATACATGTGATCATATTTACGATGAAAGGTTAAGATCCTGCCTGATTGGTAATTCTTCTATTGCATCCTCTGAAGTCAATGATACAATTTCTGTTGATACTTTCTCAATCTCTTCCAGAATCTTCTTCCTGTCCTTAATCGGATCTTCATACGTAGGTATGGTGTATATTCTCAGACCTCTCAGTACTCTTTCCACATCTATGTTCTTTTGTAAGGATTCAATCTCCCACCCCTTAGAAATCTCCTTCCTCAACAGTTTACCACTTTTTCATGAAGTAATTGCAGCTTAAGTTCTGAACCACCATTCGCAGAATTGTCCATTCTTCCCTTAGTATCAATCATTTGAGCAGAAAAAAGCTTCCTGGATTTCTCTTTACGTCTCACCTCTAAGGAGGAAGCCATATCGGTGACAAAGCCGATGGACTGCCAAGTGTGGATTCTCAATGTCTCTGATCCACTCTACCACCACAAGTTTGCCTCAGTAAGATATAATGCAATTGTAGAAAAGGTCCACTACTTAATACAATTTAAGAATAAACAAATATAAACATAACAAAGGTATTATTTAATTATAAACATTTTAGCAATCCTTTTAAATGTATAAATTAATGTAAAATTAAATAAATCTTTTTTTACTTTAGGTGAGAATTCACTTTGTAGTTTGAGTTCATTTTTATTTAATTTAATATATTTAAATTATTTAAAGATTAAATTCAAAATTAAGATATTACTACCATAGGAGCTTTTAGGTAGTTCTGCCATTTAAAGACAGTATCCAAAATGAATTTGCAGTAATATAAAATATTTCACTATGTTTTCAATTAAATTTACTATTTCACTTTCCCCTACACTTTTCCATAGGCAGACTCCAAGTTGAGGTGTAGATCCCTCTATAGCATGGGTACTCGCAAACATTTTCCCAGGGGCCAAAAAGTTTGGTCTGTGGCGTGCCTGGGGGCCGCATTGATGCCAGGGCGGTGGCGGTCTGGTGGGGTGACTAGGTGGATTGGTGGCAAGGTAGGTGTAGGGGAAGCAAAGGATATACATCTAGTGGCTGAAATAAACAGTGGGAAACCAGAAAACCTGGAATTAATCCCGGCTTATCCACTTTTCCAAATTGTGTGATCCTAGGCAACTGTTTAGTGTCACTTTCCCTCCTTTTTCTGCATTATCACATTTAAGATGACCTCGAAATACATTATTTATGGTGTGCGCTGCACAAAACCTGCTTCTATGTTTGATTTAATAAACTATAATGTTGTTTATGTATGATAGGAACCCAGTCCACCCATTAAGTGCACATACCAAGTGACTTGCCTCTTCAATTTACTATTGATGGTTTTCTCAGGGTAAGGGAAATAATTAATGTTTCCAAATTTATGTTTGAAAACTATCACTTTAATAGGAATGCATCTCAATGCACTGATAAAATAAATTGTACGAAGGCGAAAAGGTTCTGCATGTTAACTAAATACACTTAATTAATTTTGAAGAGACTGTCTTAGTTTTACACTTATGCTGCAAGATGTCTTTAAAAATTAAGGCGTTTCTAAAGTTAAGTGCAGAAGTCCCTAGTTACTTCCTTCCTTTAGCACCAATTAAGTTTGAAATAAATGATTGTGTGTGTATTTAATATTTTTGTTAGTGCAGAGTTGAGCAAACAGCTGCCCAGTGCTCCTGTTGCCCCAGGGGCCGCATGTAAAGGTCAGAGGGGTCACATGAGGCCCGCGGGCCGTACTTTGAGTATCCCTGCTCTATAGTAAGGTATAGGAAAAATATAAAGAAGTTATAGGACATCGCCTCAGCAATCCGTAACAGATACAAGACAGCACACCAGGACCGCATCAGCAATCTCTGAGGTGTTATCGCCTTCATCATGAAGAAAGCATGAACTAAACACAACCGCAGAGGACACCACCCCAAATCATGAAACACCTCATATTCCAGATCTACACCGATGGCAAAAACCACCATCATAGCCACCCTCGCCTACAGACCTGCCAGACCTCACTTAAGTACGTTTCTGTGATGCCATCCCCGAATTAAACTTCTCACTCACCACTGACTCCAAACACTATGGTGGTCATTACAACCCTGGCGGATGGTGTTAAAGCGGCGGTAAAACCGGCAACAGGCCATCGGTAAAAAAATTGCAATTACGACCGTGGCAGAAACTGCCAACAAAGACAGCCACTTTAACACTCCGACCGCCACAGCGGTACAAACAAACAGCGCAGCGGTCACCGCCAACAGACAGGCAGGAGACAATGTACCGCCCACACTATTATGACAGGCCAATCGACCACCTTTTCCGGGGCGGATTCACCGCAGATAAAAACAGGAATTTCGAAGGGAAAACGCTCACCTCTACACACCCCACGAGGAACGAGGACACCATGGAACCGGAACTCCAAATTCTCCCTGCGATAGTCTTCCTGCTCCTCTATCAGGAGCACGAACGCCGGTGGCGAAGACCACAGTGAGTACTGCACCTACGACACAAGGGAGGGGGGAGGCAAAAAACAGGGACACACACACGCAATACCCCCACCCTCACCCACCACCACACACACAAATGCATATCAATACATCACAGTTACACCCTCCAAACCCCCCGGAAGAATGCAAAGACAATAGAACATTAGTGTAACCATTGCAATATATTAAAAACAAGTAGGCAGAAATATATATATATATATACACCATGTACAAAATAAATACCAAGCATAGTAGTCCAGGTAGTGCACTAAGAAGGTCCGTGGAACACTGGGACCTAACGGTATGGGCAAGGCCCACACAAGATCCCCGACCATGATGGAGAGAACACTGCAGGGGCATCAGATACCAACTAAACAGACACCTCAGGGGGAGGGAAAGCGGGGCACCTCAGCCGCTTGAGTGCACAACGTCAAATCCACGACGGGGCCACATGCCCACTGTTCAATCCTGGGGAGTGCAAAGCCACAGTCTCTCAAGTCTCTACAGTAAGTGGGTTGCCCACTGATCAATCCTGGGGAGTGCAAAACCACAGTCTCACAAGTCTATACAGTGGGTGGTCTGCCCACTGTTCAATCCTGGGGAGTGCAAAGCCACAGTCTCACAAGTCTCTACAGTGGGTGGTCTGCCCACTGTTCAATCCTGGGGAGTGCAAAGCCACAGTCTCACAAGTCTCTACAGTGGGTGGTCTGCCCACTGTTTAATCCTGGGGAGTGCAAAGCCACAATCTCTCAAGTCTCTACAGTGGGTGGGTTGCCCACTGCCATATCCTCGGGAGTGCAAAGCCACAGTCTCTCAAGTTTCTATAGTGGGTGGTTTGCCCACTGTTCAATCCTGGGGAGTGCAAATCCACAGTCTCTCAAGTCTCTACAGTTGGTGGTCTGCCCACTGTTCAATCCTGGGGAGTGCAAAGCCACAGTCTCACAATTCTATACAGTGGGTGGTCTGCCCACTGTCCCATCCTGGGGAGTGCAAAGCCACAGTCTCACAAGTGGGTGACAGTCTCCACTGGTTCTGGAGGGGGCATGGTGCCCAGAGTGCTTCATCCTGTTAAGGACAGAGGTAGTGGAGGACAGTCTCCCCTGGTTCTGGAGGGGGCATGGTTCCCAGAGTGCTTCATCCTGTTAAGGACAGAGGTAGTGGATGACAGTCTCCACTGGTTCTGGAGGGGGCATGGTGCCCAGAGTGCTTCATCCTGTTAAGGACAGAGGTAGTGGATGGCAGTCTCCACTGGTTCTGGAGGTGGCATGGTGCCCAGAGTGCTTCATCCAGTTAAGGACAGAGGTAGTGGATGACAGTCTCCACTGGTTCTGGAGGGGCAATGGTGCCCAGAGTGCATCATTCACCCCGTGACGGACTCAGTTGTGTCAGTGCCCCTGCCGCTCATGGGCTAGCGGTGCTTGAGATGGCTCTGCCCTGTTCAGCGGTGCTTGAGATGGTGGTGCCCTGTTCAGCGGTGCTTCAGATGGCAGTGCCCTCTTCAGCGGTGCTTCAGATGGCGGTCTCCATTGCAGGGTCTCAGCTGCTGGCGGTCTTTCATGGCCCAGCGGGGCTGGCGCTGGCAGTCCTTCATGGCCCAACGGGCCTTTTGCTGGCGGTCCTTCATGGCCCAGCGGGCCTTTTGCTGGTGGTCTTTATAGGCCCAGCTGGGCTTGTGCTGGCGGTGGCCTCCTGGGCAGCTGGGCTGGTGCTGGCGTGGCCTCCTGGGCAGCTGGGCTGGTGCTGGCGGTGGCCTCCTGCACAGCTGGGCTGGTGCTGGCGGTGGCCTCCTGGGCAGCTGGGCTGGTGCTGGCGGTGGCCTCCTGGGCAGCGGGGATGATGGCGGTCTTCTCTGCCGTGCTGCTCTTCCCAGACTTGCCGGGTTTCTTGTGGCCCTTCACCACCTTGGAAGGTGTCACAGCTAACTCCACACTCCCAAGGGGACCCCTGGGAGCGGTTTTGGTGGCAAGAGTCTTCCCCCTCTCCCGCCAGCCACTGGCCAACTTCTGATGCTTCACAGGTGGGGGACTGTCTGTGCTGTGGCTCCGTGCCACACTGGCTGCCCTGGTGGCCGGAGCACTCCACATTCCGGTGACTACAGGCACCACTGGTCCCGGAGATGTTGTGGTTGAGGTGCTAGTTCGGGACCTATGAGATGGACAGGGTGGGGGAGGTGTGGGAAAGAGGTCGAGGTTGGATGGTAAAAGTTTTTTGGACACACTGGGACGGGTAGCTGGAGGGGGTTTGGGAGTTGAGAAAGAGGTGTTGGCTGTAGGAGGTGTGCGTTTGGTGACTTTGGGTGAAGTTGCATGCTCTGGAGGCTGTTGTGAGGTGGATGACTGTTGGGTGGGTGTGTGCCTGCGTTTGTGTATCTTGGTAGGGGGCGTCACAGACACACTGGGAGAGGACACAGGGGACGTGTGAATGGCAGTGGGGGTGGCGACTGCACGTGAGCGGGGTGTGCTGGTAGGTGTGCTGGAGATGGACGTAGTGGCTGTAGAGGTAGTGCATGCAGGTGTGAATGTAGACGAGACTGGGAGGGAGGAGGGAGACGAGGAGGAGGGGGACACAGTGGAGGCAGTGGATGTTGGTGTGTATGTGTGTGATGTTTGTATGAGTACCTGTGGGATGTGTGGTGCTCATGTTTGCCTGAGCTTCCCTTGGGTGTTGGGGTGTGTGCATCTTGGTCTGTAGGTGTGCTTGGGATAGACTGAGGTACAGGGGATTGGGTCGGGGTTGAGGAAGTTGGAGGGGGAAGGCTAGAGACGGGGACAATGGCTGCCATCAGTGCTGAGGCCAGAGTCTGAAAAGCTTGGTGAAGGGCCGCCTGACCAGAATGAATGCCCTCCAGGAATGCATTGGTTTGTTGCAACTGCCTCTCTACACCCTGGATGGCATTCAAAATGGTAGACTGCCCAACAGTGAGGGACCTGAGGAGGTCAATCGCCTCCTCACTGAGGGCAGCAGGAGTGACTGGGGAAGGGACTGAGGTGCCTGGGGCGAAGGTGATGCCCACCCTCCTGGGTGAGCGGGCACGGGGCAAAGGCTGAGGGGCTGCTGGGAGGGCCGTGCTGGTAGGGGGGTGGCGTCTGTACCTGTAGATGCGGGGGGCACAGATGTTGCCGCCACCACAAGGGAGCTCCCATCAGAGGACGAGTCCGTGTCGCTGGTGTCAGCTCCTGTCCCCGCTGTGGAGCTCCCCTCGCCCTCCGTCCCACTGGTGAATTCTGACTCCATAGTGTCGCCCTCCAGGGCCATGTGGGATGCAGCTCCCTCGTGATCCGGTGCCACTGCTCCTCCGCCTGATGATGCTAATGCACACAAGAACAGGGACACCACAAAAAGGGGGGGGAAGACAGAAGAAAGACATGTTGAGTGCATGCTTTACCGCTACCGTTGGCGGACACGACAGACAAAGAAGCCCCCTGCACTACGCCGCGCTCTTGGGCTCCACTGTTCTATTTCTGTGAAATGGCCTAAAAGGCTATGGACGACATCTGCACACATAGATGAAACAGGGGCATTACTAGCTGTACTTGGCGCTCTACAGAAGTTGGCTGGGGTGTCTTATGGCCTGCCTTATGGAGGGGCCTTGCCTATGGAACTCGCCCTGGCCTAGGGAAACCCACAGCCCACCTCACCCACCCATACACCTCCACTGCGCGCAAAGTCAGCAGAATGACAGTGTACTCACCCCCTTGTGGCTGCTGTGATGCCCTCAAGCGTCCATCCAACTCTGGGTAGGCCACCGCCAGGATCCTGAACATCAGGGGGGTCATGGTGCGATGGGCACTGCTCCCACAATGGGAGGCCATCCCCAGCTGAGCCTCCGCCCTCTTCTTGCTCCAGCGGCGAATGTCCTCCCATCTTTTCCGGCAGTGGGTACTCCATCTGTAGTAGACCCCCAGGGTCCGGACGTCCTTGGCGATGGCACGCCAAATATCTTTCTTCTGGTGGGCGCTGACCTACATGAAATGTACAGGGGAAAAAGAGAAGTTATTACCAACTGCACTGTCAAACTGATTGGCCCCCATCCCTACCCTTGCCATGTGGCACATGCATTCACCGTCTTTCATGCACGCAGCACTCTGCCCCCTTCCTTCGTACATCCAGCCCTCTCCACACAGGCATAGCCCATACAACATGCTCCCTGTGTACTTTCCTGTTTGTCTGGAGGACCGTAGAGTAGCGTGTACTGGGGGAGGACCCCATCCACGAGTTTCTCCAACTCCTCCGATGTGAAGGCAGGGGCCCTTTCCCCAGACACTCGAGCCATTGTCTCTTCCAAACAGAGGTCACAGCAGCACTTGCAGTGTAGGTCCTCTCCTGTTAAAGATCAGGTATCGAGTGATTGAACAGATAGAAAATGGCGGTCACGTCCGCGGCGGTGCGTACCGTCACCGAAGGTGTAAATCGTCATTGGCTCCTGGGACCCATAGTGTCCAATGTTAACCAATGCAGCATTGCGCAGAGGTCTTCGACCGCCTACCTCGACGGTGTACAACGCCAACGCAGTTACCACACATCCCATTGTCCCACTTTACAGGTCAGGCAGCCACCATTTCAGGGGCCCACATGGCTTCATTTTCAACTGCGTCACACATACCTAGGCCTAGACTCAACACACATACAGGCCACCTTTTGTGTATGAATGGTGTTCTTTGTAAACTGTGGGTACGTACCTCTGAGTTGTTTGACTCTGTGCTCGCTGTTGTCCTTCATAGGCATCGTCCGCTGGGACATGTGAGGAGATGGCGGCATCCTCCGGTGTACCGACCGTTGGTGGACCTGTTGACAATGGAGGAGCGACATTTGATTATCACATACAGGCTTGACCGTGCCACAATCCAGGAACTGTTTACCCGGTTGGAGCCAGACCTGATGTCAGCAATCCGCCATCCCACAGGAATCCCCTCTCAAGTGCAGGTGCTGTCAGTACTCCATTTCCTTGCAAGTGGGTCATTTCAAACATCAGTGGCCATGGCATCAGGGATGTCCCAGCCTATGTTTTCCAACGCATTGTCCAGAGTGTTGTCTGCCCTTCTGAAACACATGCGGAGCTACATCGTTTTCCCTCAGGTGGAGGATTTGCCTACAGTGAAAGGGGATTTCTATGGGACACATCCCCAACATCATAGGTGCCATTGATGGGACACATGTGGCTTTGGTACCCTCCCACAGAAGTGAACAGGTATACAGAAACCAGAAGAGTTATCATTCGATGAATGTACAGATGGTATGTTTGGCAGACCAGTATATCTCCCATGTGAATGCCAAGTTCCCTGGCTCAGTGCATGACGCCTACATCCTGTGGAATAGCAGCATCCCTTATGTGATGGGTCAACTCCAGAGGCACCGTGTGTGGCTATTAGATGAGCACCTTTAAGCAAGTCAGTGGGAATGGTTGTCTGGGTCTGGGGATATCCTTCCTGGTTAGTGCGTGTCTAACAGTTGTCCCTCACCATTTGCAGGTGTCTCTGGTTACCCCAACCTGTCATGGCTACTGACCCCAGTGAGGAATCACAGGACAAGGGCAGAGGAACGCTACAATGAGGCCCATGGGCGAACTAGGAGGGTGATCGAACGGACCTTCGGCCTCCTGAAGGCCAGGTTCAAGTGCCTCTATATGACAGGTTGATCCCTATTCTACTCACCAAAGAAGGTGTGCCAGATCATCGTGCCCTGGTGTATGCTTCATAACTTGGCTTTGAGACGACAGGTGCCTTTTTTGCAGGAGGATGGTCCAGAAGGCGGAGTTGTTGCAGCTGTGGAGCCTGTGGACAGTGAAGACGAGGAAGCAGGGGAAGAAGACATGCACAACAGGGACTCAGTGATCCAGCAATATTTCCAATGAGACACAGGTAACAATACAAACCTGCCTACTACATGTACTTTAACACTACTACCTCTCAACCGTCTGTCGTTTTCACCCAGTGTATGGTCACTGAGTTGTCACTTTCCCTTACGATTTCACAGATGTGGGTCCCACTGTGTGACATCTGCTTAGATTCCTCATGGACTAGAGCTGTGTGACATAGGTATGTTGACATTAAACTTGAAAGAGCATGTTGTCACTGTAATTGCTAATACACTTTTTCTTAATCACAGACAGACTCCAGATTGCTTTGTGCTTTAAGGGTGTTTATTTAAGTGCTCAATATTGGAGGGGGTAGTGAAATGGTGATGGATGATGGCGGAGGAATGTCCATGGCAGAGTCCAGTCTATTTGTCTCACAGGTTCATTGCCCATATGGGCATAGGAAGTGGAGCTGGGGCAGTTTCAGTATGGACACGGTGACAAAGTGGGACAGTAGGAAGACAATCAGGGTGGTCTCATTTCTTGGCGGGGGTCTTGGCATCGTGCTCTGTCTTTGTCCTGGATCTCAGGGACCTTTTGCAGGGTGGTTCTCCCTCTGCAGGGGGTGGGGTGCTGGTGTGGTGGTCCTGTGGCGGGTCGTCCTGTCCACTAGCGCCGGTGGAGGTGGTGGGCAGTTCATCGTCCATGCTAGTGGCAGGGGCCCCTTGTAGTGTCACAGTGTCCCTCCTGGTGTTCACAAGTTCCTTCAGCACCCCTACGATGGTGTCCAGGGTGGAGCTGATGGTTCTGAGTTCCTCCCTGAACCCCAAATACTGCTCCTCCTGCATGCCCTTGGTCGCCTTAAACTTGGCCAGGACCGTCGCCATCGTCTCCTGGGAGTGGTGGTATGCTCCCATGATGGAGGAGAGGGCCTCGTGGAGAGTGGGTTCCCTTGGCCTGTCCGCCCCCTGATGCACAGCAGCCCTCCCAGTTCCCCTGTGTTCCTGGGCCTCCGTCTCCTGGACCGAGTGCCCACTACCACTGCCCCAAGGTCCCTGTTGTTGTTTGGGTGGTGGGTTATCCTGGGTTCCTTGTAGTGTTGGACACATTGCTGGTTGACGTGTCCTGGGGACAGAGGTATGGGCCCGCTGGGTGGGTGCTGTGCTGTTGTTTCCAGAGGGTGGAAGGTCTGTAGTGGCCTGTGACTGGGTGATGGTAACCGACTGTCACGAGGTCCCTGATGGGCCGGGCTGGTCATCTAGATCCAGTTGGACAGAGCTGCTGTCATCACTGTGGGCCTCTTCTGTTGGTGGTGTGTACATGTGTGGACCCTCCTGTCCGGTGACATTGGGTAGGGGTCCTGCAGGGGTATAAAAGGACGGTTATTACATCTGTGTGTGTCATGGTGTGCAATGGGTGGGTGACCGTGTACCCCAGTGTTTGCATTCCTGTGTGGGACCTTGTGTGAGGATGGTTTAGGGGGTTGTATGGGTATGTGCAGTGGGCATGCTTTAGTGATGGGTGTCCATGCTTTGTTGCTGCATGAAGGGCTTGGTATTGGGATGGGTGGTTTGTGATGTTGGGACATATGTGAGGAGTTGGGGTGCTGGGGGTGAGGGTAGGGGTATGTGATAGCATGCAGGTAGAGTGGGGGTTGTAATAGTTAAGATTTGACTTACCAGAGTCCATTCCTCCACCTACTCCTGCGAGGCCCTCAGGATGCAGAATCTCCAAGACCTGCTCCTCCCATGTTGTTAGTTGTGGGGGAGGAGGTAGGGGTCCGCCGCCAGTCCGCTGAACCACCAGGTGGTGTCTTGATACCACGGAACGCACCTTCCCCCGTAGGTCGTTCCACCGCTTCCTGATGTCCTACCGATTTCTTGGGTGCTGTCCCACTGCGTTGTCCCTGTTCCACTATTCTTCGCCATAGCTCCATCTTCCTTGCAATGGAGGTGTGCTGCACCTGTGCTCCGAATAGCTGTGGCTCTACCCGGACGATTTCCTCCACCAAGAACCTGGGGTGTCTTTGCTGTGCCATGGGGTGGTGTAGGTGATGTGTGAGGTGGAGTGTGTGGTGATATGTGGGGTGATATGTAGTGGTGTGTTGTGTGAGGTGCGTGGAAGTTATGTGGGTGATGGTGTTGTGTGCCTGTGGATGCTGTTGTTCTTGCTGGTGCTCTCTCTCTGGCCTTCTTTTGGAATTTTTTGTCGTGGGGGTTTGTGGGTGATGTGGGTGAGTGTTTTATATTGTATTTTGTGTGTGGGAGTGGTGTGTGTATGTGTATCAGGTGTGTGTATTTGGAATTGTCCAATGTGGCTGTGTTTTGTAAGAGTGTGTGTATTTTGAGCGCGGTGGTGTGTACCGCCAATGGAATACCGCGGTTGAAAGACCGCTGCGTTGATTCCTGTGTCGTGATAGTGTGGGTGTATTTTTGTTGGCGTGACAGTGGAGGTTTTGTTTTTGCCAGTTTATCACTGACCTTTGGTGTGGGGGACTTGTGTGGGTGTCTGAATTTTGTCGGATTCCAAAATGTGGGTCATAATAGCTGTGGTGGAATTCCGCGGCGGCGGCGGTGTGTTGGCGGTCTTCTGCACGGCAGTAAGCGGCTTTTACCGCCAATGTTGTAATGACCGCCTATATCTTCCTCAGAGACCTCAACTTTCACCTTGAAGACCACAGCAACTCCAACACCACCAATCTCCACAAAAGCATGAACAACATTGGGCTCACCCAACTAGTCACTGACCCAACACACTACACAGGACACATATTTGATCCCATTTTCATGGCCAGCGAAAGAGTGCAGTCACATCACCAAGCTCACCTGGACAGACCACGCCATTGTTCACTTCACCATCACAGAATCCCCAGGCACTGCCACCAAGCCTCCCAGAACTTCGTATCGTAGTTGGAACAAAGTGACAGAGAGCCAGTGAACCAACGCCTTCAATACATCCCACCCTGTCAAGAGGATTTCATGTAGGATCACTGAGTGAACAGGACAGAGTAATCAAGTCCACAAAACCCAGGCGATTCATCAAGCAGGCCAGTTGCTCCTCCACAGAACAAAGAACCAGCTCCTGAAAAAGACAAAAAGAAGTGCCCTAGCTGACCTCATCAAAGTCAGTACCAACTAAAACACAGAACTCTAAAACATCCTCAGGGAGTTCTCCAACCTCGCACCCACCAATAAAATCATCACCCCTTCCCAGGAACTTTGCAATACATTGGCAGGCTTCCTCCACCACAAGATCCCTACCTTATATAAATATTTCAAGCCCGAACCCACTGCCGCCGACTGTAGTGAAGTACCATCTTTCTTGGCATGTTACCCCCATTTTTACCTGTATGTCAGTATGTTTTTGCCTGTCTCACTGGGATCCTGCTGGTCAGGACCCGAGTGCTCATAATTTATGGCCTAATGTGTGTGTTGTCAGTAGTGCTTGACTGTGTCACTAAGGCTCTGCTAACCAGAACCTGTTATAGGCTAGTGCCTTCATTTACAAATTTCAATTGGCACACTGGACCCCCCTTATAAGTCCCTAGTATGTGGTACCTTGGTACCGAGGGCAATGGCGGTCCAGGAAATCGTTATGGGCTACAGCATTTCTTTTGCCACCTACAAGGAGCTCAGACAAACACTTCCACAGGTCTGCCATTGCAGCCTGTGTGAAATAGTGCACACATTATTACACAGCCATTTTCACTGCACTTAAGTAACTTATAAGTCACCTATATGTCTAACCTTCACTTGCTGAAGGTTAGGTGCAAAGTTACTAAGCATGAAGGCACCCTTGCACTAGCAAAGGTGCCCCCACATAGTTCAGGGCCAATTCCCGGGACTTTGTGGGTGCGTGGACGCCATTACACGTGTGCACTACATATAGGTCAATACCTATATATAGCTTCACAATGGTAACTCCGAATATGGCCATGTAAGATGTATAAGATCATGGAAATGTTCCCCCAATCCAAATCTGGTATTGGGCAGCCAATTCCATGCACCTCCGGGGCTCCACTTGGACCCCCAGTACTGCCAAACCAGCTCTCTGAGGCTTGCAATACAGCTACAGCTGCTGCCACCTCACAGACAGGGTTCTGCCCTCCTGGGGTCTGAGCAGCTCAGCTCCACGAAGGCAGAACAAGCCATTTCCTTTGGGAGCAGGGTGTTACACACTCTCCATTTGGAAATAGGTGTTACAGGCTGGGGAGGGGTAGCCTCCCCCAGCCTCTGGAAATGCTTTGAAGGGTACAGATGGTGCCCTCCTTGCATAAGCCAGTCTACACCGGTTCAGGGAACCCCAGTCCCTGCTCCATTGCAAAACTGGACAGAGGAAAGGGTAGTGACCACTCCCCTGTCCATCACCACCCCTGGGGGGGTGCCCAGAGTCCCTCCAGTGTGTCCCAGTCTTCAGCCATCTTGTTTTCCAAGGTGTGGGGACACTCTGGAGGCCTCTGATTGGCCAGTGCCAGCAATTCATGTCAGAGACCCCTTCTGATAGGTCTATACCTGCTTAGTTAGCCAATCCCCCTCTCAGGGCTATTTAGGGTCTCTTCTGTGGGTTTGTCTTCTGATTCTGCTTGCAAGTTTCCATCTGGAATCCTCTGCAAATATTACTTCATCCTCTGACCTCGGATCGCCCGCAGGCTGCTCCAGGAGCGCTGTAACAACAACAAAATATCAAGAAGGGCTACTTTTCCTCTGCAACTTCAGCTCCAGCCAGCAACTGCAACAGTTTGCATGGTGTGCAGGTTCTGGGGACTCCCTGTCTTCACCCTGCACCATAAGCACCAAAGAAATCTCATGTGGAGTGAAAGAGCCACTTCCCTGCTCATGCAGACACCTTCTAAGTCAATGACTGGTTCTCTTGGACTCCTCTCCTGTTGACGAGCGTGCTCCTTGGAACACAGGTGGTGGACCCCTTCAACACAGACTATCCTGAGGTCCTGTTGTCCCAATTTGTTGGAGGTAAGACCTTGCCTTCCCGAGTACTACAGTACCCCTGTGCACTGTGTCTCCTTCACCTCCTGAAGCCACTGTGCACTATTTGCAAAATTTCTTTGTGCACAGCCTGGCCCAGGTCCCCATCACTCTAACCTGTGACGCTCAGCTCACTAAGTTGACCTCCGGTGGCGTGGAACCTTCCTTTGTAGTGCTGCACCAACTGCATTTTGCACCTCCTTTGTCCTCCGTGGATGCTGTCTGGTGTCCTGAGGGCTCTCTAAAGAGCTGAGAGATCCTTCTTCCTTCTCACACGGAGTTGAGGCCCCCAGGACCCTCCTGGGTCCAGATAGTGCAATTTGACACAAAACGTGACTTTGCCGGAACCAGGTCCTGTTGGGCAAATGCAGTGCCAAAACTCACCTGCATCCAACATCTCTTCGTGGGACATCCATTGCACAATGCACACACCTGCTGACATCTTCCTTGGGTGCATTTCTCCAGTCTTCTCCAACTGGGGAGGCTTCTTTTGCACCCTCTTCTGGGTTGGCAGGGGCTCCTGTCCTCCCTGAAACTTCTTCCGACTTCTGGACTTGGTCTCCTTCCTTTGCAGGTCTTCAGGTCCAGGAATCTGCCATTTGTTGTTTGCAGACTTGCTTGGTTCTTGCAATAACTCTAATCCTGACTTGTAGTGTGTCCTAAGGAAACATGCAGTACTTTACTCCTACTTTCCTGGGCTCTGTGGTGGGGTAATTTACTTACCTTTATGGTACTCTTACTCTCCCAGCGATTCTCTGAACACTACACTTGTTTACGGGGGAATTTGTGGTTCGCATTCCACTTTCTTAGTGCATGGTTGCCCCTAGACCTATTTTCTCCCATTACATTCTATAGCATTTCCTATTGTTTGCACTATCCTATGCCTAATTACTTACCTTAGTTTGATGTCTAGTGTATATATTGTGTATAATACTTACCTTCAGAAGGAGTACTGCCTTGAAGATATTTTTGGCCTTGTGTCACCCAAATAAACTACCTTTATTTTTGGTAACACTGAGTATTGTTTTTACTTGTGTATAAGTACTGTGTAACTATAAGTGGTATTGCAGGAGCTTTGCTTGTCTCCTAGTTCAGCCTAAACTGCTCTGCTATAGCTACCTCTATCAGCCTAAGCTACTACAGCACTACTACATTTCACTAATAAGGGATAACTGGACCTGGTTTAAAAAGTACCCAAGGTACCCACTACAAACCAGGCCAGCCTCCTACACAACACCCTCTGTGACCTCACATCCGCAGAGGCAATCCATGACTGCCTGCTCACCACCTGGGATCAGCTCACCACACAATATACTACAGACACCACGAAAACTATCCACTGTGGAGCTCCCACAGACCCCTGTCCCCACAACATATTCAACCTTGGGACAAGATAATCAGCAAGGAGCTCACCACCATCCTCAACACATTCATGACCTCAGCCACCTTCCCTGAAGAATCGAAACATGCAGAAGTCAAACTCCTTCTTAAAAGACCCTTTGCCGACCCAAATGCAAGAACTAATGTCCCATCTCTTTGCTTTCCTTCCCTGACAAACTCATTGAGAGGGCCATCAATCACAAACTCACAGAGCACCTGGAGAACAGCAATCTTCTGGACTACTCCCAACCCCGAATTTCACACCAAGCACAGCACTACAACTGCCCTACTTGTGGCCACCGATGACATCAGATCTTACTCTGACTGGTAAGAAATAGTGGCCCTGATCCTCCTGGAACTCTCAGAAGTGATAAACACTGTATCCCACCACACCCTTATCAAAAAGCTTCATCACGTCCGAGTCCAAGGAGACACCATAGAATGGATCAACTCCTTCCTCACCAGAAGAACCCAGAGAGTCCACACGCCCCACTTTTCCTCAAAACTCAGGAACATCACTTGTGGCATTCAACAAGGCTCCTCCCTCTGCCCTACACTGTTCAACACCTACATGAACCCCTTGGCCTACATTGTCTGAACTCATAGACTAAACATCATATCCTTTGCATACGAAGCTCATCCTCTCACTATCAGAAGAACCCTCCACCTCAAGGACCAATTTTCCGACTGGATGAAAGACAACTGCCTGAAACCAAGCACAAAAAAACAGAAGTACTGATCTTCAGGAACAACATCTCTCCTAGGAACCACTTATAATGGCTTCCCAAACCAGGTCCCCCATGAACAGATCATACCCGCAACCTAGGCATTATCTTTGACGACAAGTCCACTATGAAGAATCAGATAAACACAGACTCTGCTGCCTGCTTCCTAATACTTTACTTGCTCTGTAAGATCTTCAAAGGGCTCCCTGTCAACACCAGACAAACTGTCACTCAAGCCCTATTCACCAAGCAGCTGGACTATGAAAATACACTATACGTAGGAATCAAAATGCACCCCCTGAAGAGACTCCAGACCATACAGAACTCAGTAGCCTGGCTCATTCTTGACCTCCCTAGATAGGCTCACATCACCCCCACCTCAAGAAGCTCCATCAGCTCACCATTCAAAGGAGATCCCTGTTCAAGTTGCTGATCTACACATATAAAGCCCTTCACAACCAAATATTGGCTTACATCAACCACCTCATTAACTTGCACCAGTCCTCCAGAGTCTTGTGCCCCACCTCCCTCTCCCTTGCTCACAACCCTGCATCTGCCACAGCAACAGTGGAGACAGGTTCTTCTCCCATCACCCCACAAAATCCTGGAATGACCTCGCTCTGCACCTCAAGACCTGAACCTCTCTTCTGGAGTACCGAAAATGACTCACAGCCTTGCTGTTCAAATGAGCCTCCCACATGCAGCAAGCTCTCAGCCTCTGGATTCCTTCCCAGGTGATTAGCCATGCTCAATAAATCCTGATTGCAGGAGGCTGGCCTGGCTTGTAGTGGGTACCAGTGGACGCCAGGTCCAGTTATCCCTTATTAGTAGAGAAGTAGTATTCTAGCAACTTAGGCTGATAGAGGTAGCTATAGAAGAGCAGCTTAGGCTGAACTAGGAGACATGCAAAGCTCCTACTATACCACGTATATCATATAGGTACTATATCATAAGAAAGACAATACTGAGAGTTACTAAAAATAAAGGTACTTTATTTTAGTGACAAGGTGCCAAAAATATCTCAGAGGATATACTCCCTTAGGAGGTCAGTAAAATACACAAAATATACACGAAAACCAAATCAGGTAAGTAAAATAGTAAGAAAGTAGTGCAAACACTGTAGAATACATTAGGATGCAGTAGGCCTAGGGGCAACACAAACCATATACTAAGAAAGTGGAATGCAAACGACGAATGGACCCCTGGCCAGTGTAGTGTGTAGAGGGTCGCTGAGAGTGTAAGAAAACACTAAGGGTGTCAAAGATACCCCGCCCCACGACCCTGGAAAGTAGGAGTAAAATACTACTATTTCCCCAGAAACACACTAAAGTCATGGTAAAGGATTTTGCAAAGACCACAACAGACTGTAAAGCACTGAAGATGGATTCCTGGACCTGAGGACCTGCAATGGAAGGGGACCAAGTCCAAGAGTTGCTAAAGTGTCCAGGGGAAGCAGGAGCCCACTAAACCCCGGATGAAGGTGCAAAATGGCTGCCTCCGGATAGAAGAAGCTGAAGACTCTGCAACAACGAACGGTGGTAGGAACTTCTCCTTTGTGCAGAACAGGTCCCACGTCGGGCTGGCGGATGCAGAGTTGTTTCTTTGGCAAATTACTGCACACAAGCATTACCAGCTGCAAGAGTCACGGTTGGACAAAAAGAGTGCTGCCCGGGCCGAGGTAAGACCATGATGTCACCACTTGGGAGAGGAGACAGCGGGGGCCTTCAGCAACATAGAGAGCCCACACACAAGCAGGAAGCACCCACAGAAGTACTTGAAAATGGGTTCAAGAAGACTGAACATGGCAGTTGTCTCAACACTGCAAAAGGAGGTCCCACGACACCGGAGATCAACTCAGGGAGCTGAGCATCGCAGGACAGAGTGCTGGGGACCTTGGCTCAGCTGTGCATACAGGATGACTTGGAAATGTGCAGAGAAGCCCTTGTAGCTGAAGATCACGTTGTGCACAGGATTACTGTGTGGAGAGAGGAGGCAAGGACTTTCCTCCTCCAAATTTGGAAATTTGGACCACTGGACAGTCTGGGTCACTTGGATCTACCACCTGTGTTCCAGGGGCCATGCTCGTCAGGATGCGAGGGGTCCCAGAGTTTGGTGCCTGCTGGAGCAGGGGGAAGATTCTGTTGACCCACTGGAGATTTCGTCGTGGCTTCCAGTGCAGGGTGAAGATAGGCAGTTCCCAGAGCATGCACCACCAGGAAACAGTCAAGAAAGCTGGCAGGATTAGGCGCTACAATGTCGCTGGTAGTCTTCTTGTTACTTTGTTGCAGTTTTGCAGAAGTCCTAAAGCAGTCAGCAGTCAATCCTTGGCAGAAGTTGAAGAGAGAGGTGCAGAGGAACTCTGGTGAATTCTCGCAAGTCGTTATCTGAGGAAAAGCCCATTGGAGAGACCCTAAACAGCCCCCAGAGGAGGATTGGCCACCTAGTCAGGTAAGCACCTATGATGTCACCTGCTGGCACTGGCCACTCAGAGGCCTCCAGTGTGCCCTCACACTGCTGGATTCAGGATGGAAGAGGTCTGAGATATACTGGAGGAGCTCTGGGCACCACCCCTGAGGTGGTGATGGACAGGGGAGTGGTCACTCCCCTTTCCTTTGTCCAGTTTCATGCCAGAGCAGGGACTGGGAATCCCCTAAACCGGTGTAGACTGGCTTATGCAAGGAGGGCACCATCTATGCCCTTCAAAGCATTTCTACAGGCTGGGAGAGGCTACCCCTCCCCAGCCTTTAACACCTATTTCCAAAGAGAGAGGGTGTAACACCCTCTCTCAGAGGAAATTCTTTGTTCTACCTTCCTGGGACTGGGCTGCCCAGACCCCAGGAGGGCAGAACCCTGTCTGTGGGGTGGCAGCAGTGGTAGCTGCAGAGAAAACCTCAGAGAGCTGGTTTGGCAGTACCTGGGGTCCATAATGGAGCCCCGGAGATGCATGGAATTGGCTCCCCAATACCAGATTTGGCATGGGGGGACAATTCCACGATCTTAGGCATGTTACATGGCCATGTTCAGATTCACCATTGTGAAGCTACATATAGGTATTGACCTATATGTAGTGCGCGTGTGTAATGGTTTCCCCGCACTCACAATAATGGGGAAATGGCCCTGGACTATGTGGGGGAACCTTTGCTAGTGCAAGGGTGCCCTCACACTTAGTAACTTTGCACCTAACCTTCAGCAAGTGAAGGTTAGAGATATAGGTGACTTGTAAGTTACTTAAGTGCAGTGAAAATGGCTGTGAAATAACGTGTGTGTTATTTCACTCAGGCTGCAATGGCAGTCCTGTGTAAAGGTTTGTCTGAGCTCCCTATTACTGGCAATAGAAATGCTGCAGCACATAGGGATCTCCTGGAACCACAATACATGGGTACCTAGGCACCATATACTAGGGAATTATAAGGGTGTTCCAGTGTGCCAGTTGAAATTGGTAAAAGTGGTCACTAGCTATTAGTGACAAGTTTAAAGGCAGATAGAGCATAAGCACTGAGGTTCTGGTTAGCAGAGCCTCAGTGACACAGTTAGTCACTACTCAGGTTTACACATTCATGCCACAATCTCTGAGCACTGGGGTCCTGGCTAGCAGAATCCCAGTGAGACAGGCAAAAACAAACTGACATACATGTAAAAATGGGGGTAACATGCCAGGCAAAATAGTACTTTCCTACACTGATTGATTGATTGACAATTCTTACTTAGGAATAGAGTGCTTCCTGATGCCCAGAGTATTCTTTTGACTGCTTGCCAGGCCTTTGCAAGTTTATACAATTTATGACTAGGGTTGGCCATTGGGCACCTTGACAAATTGTTTTAAAGATTGTCTCATCTATGAATGACATCCAAAACATTTACTTATATTGTCCATCAATTTTGGTTCTATTCTGAGTGCCTTTCTGGTTTAAGAGAATTTATGGACATTAACCCATTGTGAATAGAATCCCATTTATGTTTGGTAAAGGTTTTTAAGGATTTCTTGATATTTGTTTGTGTGTTTTCTTTAATTATTTTCCAATTATTAGTATTGAAAGAAACAGATTTAGCATTGAAAACATTAACATTTGTTATACTACATACAGAGCATGCCTTGACTTGCCAAGGATTTGTCATCTAGGATGTTTGGTTCCTTTGATTCCAACCTAGTTGTATCCTTGAAAATTAAGGCCCATATTTATACTTTTTTAGCTCCGCATTTGAGTTGTTTTTTGACGCAAAATCGGCGCAAACTTACAAAATACAGTTGTATTTTGTAGGTTTGCACTGATTTTGCGTCAAAAAACAACTCAAATGCGGAGCTAAAAAAGTATAAATATGGGCCTAATTATTTTAACTGCTTTAGTGCTGTTGACATCTGGTTAGTGTCAAACACACTACCTTCAAATTACTGTGTGTGTCCACCGTACCGGAAAAGAAAGAGTTTCTAATGAAAATGCCAGAAATATTTTCTTTCCTTTTGTTTTACAATGATGAGCAGCTTTCCCAGTGCACTGATATCACAACAAAACCTAAATGAAAGCAGACCATTCTAATGGAATGGCATGCTTTTACTTTTGATTGGTGGAAGGGGGCATTGCTCTTCCCTGAGCACCAATAAACACAGGAGAAGCAGAGTTGGAAATGGAACAACGTTCTCGTTTCAGAGCTGTCCCCCTAGGGGATCACTGCTTGCTGATAACATTTGGCAGGTGATCCTCAAGCATGGAACCTCACCACTAGACACAAGGGATGCTTTCTTTTAGGTGGGGGTCCCCCATGGCCTTCGGCCTGTGCTCCTTCCCACCACAGGCAAATAAGTCTTTCTGTCCCCTGCAGGTCAAATAAGGCATGTTTACCCCTAATCAGGGAGCAGTAAGCCCACTAGACATCATGGAATTATTTATTGTGCTGTTTTTGGGGAAAGTGCCCACATTGGGCATGGACAAGGACCTCTGCTCCTGCCACCCTCAGATCTCCTAGCGTCAGATAGGGGGTACACATCCCCAACCTGACACTCCACTGATGCAGAAAACCAGGAAAGTATTTATGAAGTATTCTGGTATGGGGCCTAAGACTTTCTTCCTCCCCAGAAGGCTGATAGGTGGTATTTAGCCCACATCCACCCCAAGGGGTTCATAAAGCCCACTAGAACTCAAGGGAATGTTTTCATTTAGTATTGGGGGACCGACTCACCCAGGAATGGCCCTCTAACCCCTCTAACATCAGGTACAATAGTCTTTCTGCCCCTCTGGGGGCAGATTGGGAATGTTTACACCCAATCTTCTCCTGGTACAGAATGCCTTTTAAACACCTGGGAAATTATGGTCCAACAAAGTAGCAGGGAGAGTGTGGTCCACTGAGACATCGTGGTCAATCCTGAGACCATGCGAGAACCTCATAGTTCCTTGATGATCCATTACTGTTTCTTGCTCTAGTCCCACCTACACAAGTGGGCAGTCTTTTTATCAGGAAAAGCATGAGAACACAGTTTGATAGGCATTTTGTTGATCCTCATATATTAGAGATTTTTCTGTCACAGAAATAGGAGGAATAGTATTGTAGGCAAAGCTTGAGGTTTGAAAGGAATTGTAAGTAAGAAAATATTGTGGGATCCATGCAAGGCATACCACCTTGGACTCCACTGGGTGTCTAGTTTTCACAAATATCTGGGTTTGGTGGGGTTCCTGCATGCCCCAGCTACCTCATTGCCAAAACAAGTCCTTTTCTGGAAAAATACTGATGACTTTGTTTTGGGGCCGTTGATGCTATCATATTGAATAACATAATACAAAGCACCCATGCAGGATGTAAACCTTAAGAGCATTTGAGGTAATGTTCCCCCCCCCCCCAAAAAAAGATAATCGGCAAGTAAAATCAGCATAATGAATTAAATAAGCATAAAGTCTCACTAATACTTGAGATCAGATAAGTGGAAAACCATGAAGGTCTATTTAATACACTAAGGTGAAATACAGGAGGCAATTGTAGTAGTACAAATGCATGGTAAGTCAATTTAGAGAATTAGCACAAATCTCAATCAGCTACACCAGAACGTTTGACAGGAAGTCACGTCTCCGAATGACATTTTGCAAGTCCTAAACAAGAGACAAGCTTACAAGGGTTTGTTCTCTAAGTCGGGGCAAACAAGACTCATGCTTCACCTCCAAATTCACTGTTGTTGTAATTTTATTTATTTATTTGACTAGCTAAATCAATGTTAGTTATTGTATATTATTTTATTGTTTTATTACAAGTGTTAATTGTGTGTTAGATGTGTTTAATAGTATGCTCCACCCCCTCTAGTTTCTTAGGAGTTAGCATGTTCCGTAGTAGAAAGACTGTGGCGGAAAGCTCATGATAGAATGTTGAGCAGTGAGGTGAGAGGCTGATTAAAGATGGAGCAGGAGAGATGGAAATAAAGGCTCACTCTTGAAGGAAATTGATTTTGTCTTTATTATAACATTGGCGATGAGCAGGTTATGGTAATCAATTAACCTAACTTGGCGGCACAAAGTTTTCAGGAATTCTCAGAGGTCTTTAGTGAGAAGCTGGGTTTGCTTAAAGATTTCCAGCACAATATAAAATTAAAACCTAGCTCAAAACCGTGGTACACAAGGCCAGGCCTATTCCTTATTTACTCAAAGATGCTCTTGCGAAAGAACTGAACAGGTTGGAATCCATGGGTATAATACAAACCCATTAATAGTTCTGAATGGCTAGCCCCCATTGTTATCACAAAAAAAAAATCACAGCGATAACATCAGAGTTTGTATTGACCTTCGAGATTTAAACAAGAATATTTGGATTGAGAGACACTCTCTCCCCAGGATTCATAAGATGTTAAGTACTATGGGTGAGGCTGTATGTTTCTCGGTTCTTGATTTATCCAATGCCTATCACCAAGTGGAACTGCACCCGGACTCCGCTGAACCCGGACTCCAAATGGTTAACTGCTTTTACCACTCCCCTGGGCTTTTTTATGTTCAACAGAATGCCATTTGGGCTGGCGTCAGCCGCTGCAGTTTTCCAGAAACAAAATGGTCCAATTAATATGTCATGAGTACCAAAACTATATGCTTTTGTTCTAATTGATTACCATTCTCCTTGGATCAGTGCAAGGATGGTCAATCAAATCACTACTGAATCGTTAATCAATTTTATGAAGAATGTATTTTCGATTGAAGGCATACCCACTGCCATCATCACAGATAATGGGGTTCAACTGACCTCGACAGCGATGAAAGACTTCCTTGCTATTCTCAACATTAACCACCTTACTACTGCTTTATATTGCCCACGTGCACATGGCTTGGTTGAAAGAGTCAACCATATGATCAAGAAATGTGTCCAATTTGCCAGCATTAATTATTTAAATGTTGAGAATGCCATCAGAGACATGTTATGGGCAAACTACACCACTCCTAACTCCATTACTAAAATGTCCCAATTTTCAGCACTAAATGGAAGGAAACCTAGCACAAAGTTCTTTCCCACATGGTAAGGTGGAGGGGATAAAGTTGTGCGTACATTCCCTGACACAAAAAAACATATTTCTTTACACCAAAACAAGTACAAAATGTATTATGACCTCAAACACGGCACAAAATACCAGTTATGGAAGGTGGGAGATTGAGTGTATGTTAAAACCTTTACCAATCAGTAAGGTCAAGCATAATGTGGTAGTGTTAGAAAATGGTCAGTGTTGAAGTATGGATAGGATTCTCAAACAGGATACTCCTGCCCGCTTTGATAGAAGACTTCCCACTGAAGCCAACTTGAGAGGGAAGGAAATGTCAGATCAATGTATAGGAATGGACATCACTAAAAGAACATGTAGTAGACAAATCCAAACTCATATCTGGCATAAGGACTATGATGTAAACATATGATTCCTTTTTGCACCACCGTAATCCTGATGCATGTTTTCCTTGCAGGGAATTTCCCTTTTCTGCAATTATCATTTCTCCAGGATGTTGTTCTTGTTCATCCTCCCTCCTGGGATTTGTACCTTTTTACGTTGGGTTGATTCAACCTTCCTTTCAACTTCCCTTTGTAACGTCCTAACATCACTCCTTATTTATTATTAGGGTGGAAGATGTGTAGAGAAGCTCATGATAGAATGTTGAGCTGTGAGGTGAGAGGCTGATTGAAGATGGAGCTTGAAGAAAATTGATTTTGCCTTTATTACAACAACTGTCTTATATAGCAAAATGCACAGTGAAAATTACAGTGTCACCATAAGGTGACCACATCATTATATAGTTTGATAAAGCAGAATTCAAGGTGTAATGCATCATCATACAAAACTATCCTGTAAATGAATATCAATACAATCCCTTTCAACATAATGTAATCAGAAATTTCTGTACAAATCTGGTTACATACAAAAGAATGACAATTTCATATTATGAATAGACTTACAAAGGTACAGACTGGAAGAGCCTTGAATGTAGCAAAGGCTTTATTTGAAGCTTTTTGAGAACAGTATGTCAATACAGAGCATTTCATAGAGCAATTATGTTACTTGTTATGTGTGTGGCTTAAGAAATGAAGCCACACACACAGCATGGAGGCATTTAAGATGGAAGTTAGGCCTAGATTGGGTTTAGCTTAGTCCTGGACAGGAACCTGAACACACACTAACTGATTCCTACAGCCCATGTTCTTCAAGAACCTTTGCCATATGTTAAATATTAGTAATGTTACCAATGTAGTCATTAATGACCTTACTACTAACAGGGATAAAGGTGCAACATTGTTGAACCCTCAACACGCTGTAGACTCTACCTTCCTTCACAAGTGAGGTGGTTTTGCATAATTGTTGCATGCATAGCTATGAGTTCCTTGTGAGAAATGGTGTTGTTGGTTGACGGGGATATGAGCCCTGGTCAAGAAACTGCCACAAAAAGGAGTCGAGGCTAATTTAAAGGCAATGTGAAAAGTATTTATACAGCACATAAACAGCAATAAAGTGAAAACACAACACAAGAAAAATTCAAAACCAATTTAGAAACAAAAGTCATTTTTAATAGATTATTTGGCACTAAAGCATGCTGCATTCTGCCTTACTCATAGACTCATAGAAAAAGCAAAATGCCAGAAATGATTGTTTATGTATAGGAAAGTGTCCATTACTACACATAAATAATCATTTGAAAAAATTATGCCTTGGCACTTCTATGTGTGCTGCATTGTGCAGCACACACAGAAGTGCCAAAACGCCATTAGTGATTGTTTATGTGTAGGAAGGGACACCTTCCCGCAGATAAATAATCACACCTCTCAAGACAGACATCCTTGCACGATGGTGTAAAGATGCCTGCGTTGGCAGCTAAATTTAGCCCCAGCGCAGGGGGAAACGCAGGGGTGCCCCGTATTCCCTTAAATACAGCGCATCCCTGTGTTTCTAAAGTGATGCAGCGTTGCAAAGTTTGTCGCACCACTTTTCTTTAAATCTGGCCCCCAGTCCTTCCTGCCACAAGATCTGTGGGGGTTTTCAGTCCCTTTTGTGAGGGTAGGCCTCTAGCCTTTGAAGTGTAAACGAGAGCCCCTCCACCCTTCCTACCCAGGAAGACATATCAGTAAGCAGGTTAATGCAGCTGAGTGTCCTGTGTTTATGGCTGTCTGGATGGAACGTGCAAGGGGAGCTGTCAACAAGCACACACCAGGTGTGTATTGGAGACAGGCTGTAAGGCACAAAGGGCCACATGTATGTAGGTTCAGATATGCAACTTGCAATTTACGAGTCGCAAATCTGAATGTAGGATGATGTCCTTGACACCATTTGCGATTCGCAAGGGGCGTCACAAATGCCCACCTCACAAATATTCATGAGGTAGGTCGCAATTTGTGACCCCCTTGGGAATGATGGCCCTCACAGGGATGGTGGCCTGCTGGAGACAGCCGACCACCATGTCTGTGACTGCTTCTCAATAAAGCAGCTTTTTTTCTGTAATGCAGCCCGTTTTCTTTAAAGGAAAACAAGATGCATTACAAAAGCAATAAATGAAATGTTTTTGTTTCATTTTCACAGAGCAGGCAGTGGTTCGAAGGACCACTGCCTGCTCTGAAAAAATGTTTACAGTCACATTCACAACCGGGAAGGGTCCCATGGGGAGCCCTTCCCTTTTGCGAATGGGTTAGCACCCATTTGAAATGGGTGCAAACTGCGGTCACAAAAAAATCCTACATTGCACTGCGAGTCACAATTAGGAAGGGAACACCCCTTCCTCACTGCGAGTCGCAAACCCGTTTTGCGATTCGGTAACAAGGTTACCGAATCGCAAAATGGGGTTTGTGCATCGCAATGTGCTTTTTGCACATCGCAAACAGCCAAGTACGCTGTTTGCGACGTGCAAAAAGCTTAATACATGTGGCCCAAAGAGCAGTAAGTGCAGAAAAATGTCTATGTTTTAAGAGTGGCATTTTTTAAATAGTAATGTTAAATCCAACTTCACCAGTAAGCAGGATTTTTCACTACCATTCCAATGATACCAAATATTCAAATGCCACTCATCTCAGTTCAGAAAATACAACTTAAAAGTATATAAGAGAATTTCCAATGCTGGCCTATGAGAGTAGCAGGCTTTACAGTAGTGAAAAATAACTTTGGATGTTTTTCACAATTAGGACATGTAAAACCTACAAGTACATGTCCTGCCTTTTACTTACATAGCACCCTGCCCTATGGTTTATCTAGATCCTGCCTCAGGGGTGACTTACGTATCAAAAAAGGGGAGTTTAAGGCTTGGCAAGTACCTTTAAATGCCAAGTCGAAGTGGCAGTGACACTGCATACACATTCCTTGCAATGGCAGGCCTGAGACATGGTTAAGGGGCTACTTGTGTGAGAGGCACAATCAGTGCTGCTTGCCGCTGGTAGCATTAAATTTACAGGCCCTGGGCACATGTAACACACTTTACTAGGGGCTTATAAGTAAATTAAATATGCCAATTGAGTATGAGCCAATGTTACCATGTCTAGGGGAGAAAGCACTTTAGCACTGGTCAGCAGTGGTAAAGTTCACAGGGTATTAAAACCAGCAAAAATGAGATTAGAAAAATGGAGCGAGGCTGTCAGGTCTAACACTGATCATCAACTAAACAAAGCACATTATGTTCACTTTTGCCAAATACATTCAGTTGGGCCAGAATGCTTAGATTTCCCAGACATTAAACACACCACTTCTCTCTATTCTATTTGCAGTCTGGGACACTTTCTCAAACATCAACATTTCTTTTCAGCCTCTTCCTCCAATTCAATCAATAGTGTTTCTTACCAGTTTCTACTAATTCACACTTTGCTATCATTATACTCTTTTAGCAATTCATGTTCCACATAACACATTTTTCACACACAATTACAAGTCTCACTCATTTCCAGATAACAGTGCCTAAATGATCTTAAATGATGAGAAATGGATATTAAAAGAAGAGCTTCCAAAGAGACATTGCAGTTTGTAAGAAAACGTGCTAAAAATTCTTTATCCAAGTAAACATTAATGAAAACACTGCAAGGCAGAGGATGAGACAGAGGAAGTTTCAACTAGATTATACCTTCTGCCACTAAAGTTGGAAAGAATTTACAAATGTAAACCATTTTGAATTGTATTATATTTGCATATTCTGACAATACATTTGAGTAGACTTTTTAAGCTGCCTAAAAACCTCTAAAGATGTGCTAATCTTGTGTCTGTTTTACTATTATACAGTGGTTAACTCCTTACTTTCATTTGTAGAAGAGTCATATCCTACTGGTGAGACTAATCACAGCAGTTAGCCAATTAGAAATATTATTATCAAACTGTTAGAAGTTTTGATAATTTTACCAGCTGCCATATCTCTCTAAAAATACTAATCAAAAAATCAGAATAAAAAACCTAACACTAGTTTCAGAGTACAAAATCAAGAAGAAAATCAGGCAACATCACTGTGATCATATTTCCTGATTGAATTATTACAATTGTTCGTCTTCTTCTTCACTTGCATTTAGTTGTCAGTTGTGTCTGGAACAGTCAAGACCATGTCGACTCACCTGAATTCCAGGTTCCGCAGGAGCGAAGAGAATAAAATCCTCACACCTAAACACTATTCTCTTGTATCTGAAATGAACAGGGAACGAGCGAACAGCATCCAGGGGAAAGGGATAGGGAACAGGGATTTGGGAAGGGAAGAGAAACAAAACACTGTTCACAAAGGAGCATCACTGTTGTACTAAGAAAGTTGCCGCAGGGCGTGGTGCAGGAATTCTAAGACCAAAAACAAATCAAAAACAAAAGAACTACAAGTATCACAGTCACAATAATTATTAGCACTCAATTGCTCAACTATTAAGCACACTTTTGTAACTCACAACAAATCGTTATAAAATCAAACTTAGGAATTTGCCTTTTGTTATTCGTTTTCACACAATGAACTCACTCCAAAAAAATCTGAATAATGGTTTGTTTGCATAGAATCGAGTGACACTCTCAGGAGTTCACAACACTTAACTTCAATGCTTCTTTTAAAAATACATCTCAAGCTGTCTTTGGAAAATAGTCTTGTGTCACAGGTTTCAGCATCGACGAATGTCATTCATAACGCACCAAAAGGTAACTAACCTCAAGAAGGCTGAAAACAGGGAGATGCGAGGGCAATTACCCACAAACTGACTCCTCCTGAAATGTCTCAATTATTTGAGGAAGATGGAATACTGGCCATAAATTCTCCAGTCGCTGCGAAAGAAATCCCCTCCAGAGAGGGAAGCTCCGATGAAGCCTCGCACTGAAAAGACGACTCCTGAAAGAATCACGGAACTCCAGCTGAACCGCGTACACCTGTGAGTGAAGGAAGACTCGAAGCCAAGCAGAGGAAATACCTTGGCAGTTCTAGTTATAGACTGGTGTGCTGGTGATGAGTCCTCAGACACATGCTGGTGATGAGTCATCAATCATGAGGGGTGTGGATGTTGTGCTGGTGATGAGTCATCAGACACATGCTGTTGATGAGTCATCAAACACTTCTGATGTTTCATATGAAGGAATTTGATGTCTCCATAAACTGCTTGGCACACAGTTCACAAATGGGACAACACTTGCTTTTATCAATTTAAACAAACATGCAATGTAATATTCGGTCTTCAGATGGAAGATAATTTTCCTCACAAGTTACTGGGAAGTGCTGTGCTGTAAACACATTCATGACATGTTTAATCTTTTTTCATACATGCTGATTTATTTTGTGAGGAAGCAGCAAGAAACGTGCATTTGTGAGTGTAAGTCCTAGCAGGAACAGTTTGATATTTTTCTTACACAGGAAGCTACTGTCTTGGGGAGGGTCTTAAAACTCACACTTTCAGCTTTAACCTTTGATTGTGAGTTTCTCAATGTTAAGTTTGATTTTCTGGCTGATCATGTTGATGGTCTTGGTTTTGATCTTGATTTCAATTTAACCCCCCCGCCCCACCAGAACCATGCAGAAAACTTGAGCTTGACACTGTGTTTAAGTGGTTGTTGTCACCACATCTTCATCTACAATCTACACTCTCTTAATGTGAGATGTATGGATCCACTGTGGCAAGCCTTTGCATTTTACAACAGTGTTCATCACAGGGAAAACCTGGTAGGGGCTGTTATACCTCAGCTCTAGACAAGACCTATGTGTGTGCTTCTTCACCAATATCCAGTGCCCAAAAAGGGTATAGCATGGTCCTTCCTTTGGTGAAGGTGAAGGTGTTGCCAGATTCACCTAATAACAGATAGAAGGCACAATGGCAACCAGATTTTTTCAGTAATGTAGTACAATATGTCATCACTAAAAGACACAAGCAAAGCTGCTAGGACACAAGGGGCACTCATCGTCTTATCAATAAGAACATCATGAGGGAAGAGACCTGTCCTCTTGTCTAGTGTGTTCCTTAGACACAGAAGGACAAGTGGAAGAGTATCCATTCATTTCAAGAATGTTTAGGCACACCTGTGCCAGCTTGGATTTTAGAACGCTGTTAACTCAACTCAAAAACTCCCGATGCTTCAGGTCTGTAACTTCCATGGAGTGTCTATTTAGTTTGTTAGTCTGTGAATAACAACTTCATCACCTTGCTCTTGAAGTGTGTACCCTTATCTGATTCAAAATAAATTGGCAAGCTAGACCTAGAAATCCATTCCTTCATCAGTTGTTTGGCTACTGTCATGCTGTCAGTTCTACTAGTTGGGTAGGCTTTGACCCACCAAGAGAACAAACACCCAATCACAAGAATGTACCTAAGGTTATGTTTTTAGACTTGTCTATGTGATTCATCATCACCAAAAGTTATTGTTCTTGGTTTATTTTGTTGACACATAACACAGTATAGACATAAATCCTCAGCAATAAATCCAACGTGTGAATTTTACCATTATTTATTAGAAAAGCTAACCAGAGAATCTTGACCAAGGTGGGTCCATGAATTTGCAAACTCACAGGGAACAACATTGAGTGAGGCAAAATGTTCTGCTTCTCAGCTGTTAGCCATATTACATCATTATCTTATGTACAACCTTGTATTTCTTATTTTCTTTTCTCATCTTAAGCTCGTTCATCCTGCAGTTCCCTTCTCCCACTTAATGTGTGAAATGAAGTCCAAAAGAAAAGATTAACAATTTTAGAATCAGTTTACCTTAGTCTTGTTCATTAGAATTGACTGTTGCAGATCCAAGAGCACGTTATTTTGCTATTTCATCTGTGTATCATTTTCCCAGTGTAACTATATCAGTTCCTATTCAATGGGCAGCACATTTTACTTCAAAAATCTTTTTACTTGCTGCAGTGCTCTTAATACCACTAAAATGTATGTCCCATTTCAGATAGGGACACATAAACAATTCATAAAAATCCCTTGTGGTTGCAATTGCCAAAAATCGTGGACCACACCAAACCTATACTGTCTCTCAGTACAGACTGTAACCCTTGATCCATCAGAATAGCAGCATGCTCTTTTGAATACAACAATTTCTTCCACTTGTGCCGAAATTATATCTCACAAGCATGATGCTTCCACAGTATTGGATAAGCTGCAGACTGTGTATGCGTCTTTTTAATGTTCCAAAGTGGTCTTTCAATCAAGAACAATCCACAAAGAGAATCTGATCAGCCTGTTAAAGTGAAACCTCTTGTATGTCCAGCCTTGGTTTCATACACAATTCTGTCACATCAATGCTAGAATGATCACTCTCTATATACAACTGGCAAAAGCTTTGTGGTATTCAGGGTGTTGCATCTTCTGAGTGAAATATTGTCAGGTGACAAAATTGTTTGTTTATATTTAGTCAGGTGATTATTTGTCAAATACTGAGTTTGTGTGAGAATGAGCAAACTCTTAGCTTAGTGAGGAACTAACACAATAAATGTGTAACTGAATTGCATGACAAACTTCTGCCACTGAGAAAGTGTGGCAACTATTGGATGTAATGCAGCAGGTAAATAAGCCCCAGGCTTTTTCAAATTCACCATTATTTTTGCTTTATAACTGACAACGCACACTTTTCTTTTTATGACATAACAAGAAAAAAATGTTTTCTTAGTTTGGCATTCCTAGAGCATTCCATGCTTAGAATAGCCAACCATTCCCAAAATTATCCTCACTTCTCTTTGTGTTTTTGGAAGATTCATTCTCAGAATTGCAAAAACACACTTTCCTGCACCTTTCTCAATAAGGGGTCCCCAAATAGATAACTGTGCAAATCTTTTCTATGGTTTGATTAAATATTGAGACACTTTTCATATGCCCACCTGGAATACAACAATATTCTAAAATGTTTTGAGAATTCTAGAAGCATAACAATATTATCTATCATCATTAAGAGGAATGGAGAAGAATACTTGGCAGAACAGAAGCTGATTATAGAGTAACATTCTTTAGCTACAGCAATCTGAAAACATTGTTACAGCAGGATTCATTTCCACAGGACAACATAGAATTATTATTCTATGAATTTGTCTCAGATCTTGGACCTTCTTCCATTTCCCACTGAGGTTTAAAATCCCCATCACAGGTGAGCTACAGGAACTAACTGAAACGTCTGTTAGAATAGCTTGCTCTATAATTTTCTCAATTGCGGGTTTCATACACACTTTGGTTTCAGGCACAAGCTTGTATTTTGGAGTTTGATGATAAACTGCATTTGATTTTACCATAATTTCACTGGCTCTGGACTTATAATCCGCCCTATCTCTTTACCTGCAAAATCCCAGAATCCTTGAATCAGAGTGAAAATCATTTTTTGTGAGAACTGGAAACAAATAGACTTTTGATACTCGTGATTTTAGTTTAAATTGAGCATCTTCATCTTGCAATTGACTTGCCATACCACCCGGTGTAAAATTAATCACACAATTCAATTTGGAGAGAAGATATCTAATACGTTTACAGGGCTTGTATGACAAATAAATTAATGTTCATTCTCCAGTGGAAGAGTAATTATTGAAGGACTTTACTGGAAAACAGTCATTTCATTTTTCATATTTTTCTGCATCACTGGAGCTGAAGGTCTATTGACACTGAATTGACTTTGATTTTATAAGGTGTCCACAGAAGACAGATAGGCTGGATCAATTATCCACTTAGAGGGCATCTGGTTTGAATTCTGTTCCATCTGTGCAACAAAATAATTTTGAATTCAGTCTTGATTCGGCCTAGATTCTCTTTTACAATGTCTAAGGTATCTACAACAGTAGCAAGGGATACACTTTTCAACATGTTAATATTCATATTATTCTCATTTGAGCTATTCAAACAACATTTACTTCTTCCTTGAAGAACAACATTTAATATGCTATTTCCCTGCACACTTTCTCCCTGCTTGTTCAAGCTTTTGCCATCAATACAACCTGAATCAAAATCCAAAGTAGTCCTACTGTAGTTGATCCCTACTGTCTCTCTGGAAATGCTTGGTTTGTATGAATATTAGTTTCTCCTTCAACGTCCTTTGCTTCACATCAAAGCAATCACTGCAGTACTTCACTTATTTCAATATTTATTCTATACTCTTACTCTGTGAACACATTCTACTGTATATGAGAACTAAGCTCTAGACACAAACACATTCAGAAAACTACCATTAAGCCACTAACGTCTTATTTTTTTAAATCTTTGATACTACTGTACTTTCCACAAATCGGCATTAGCCTCTTGTTAAAGGCGTGCACTGATGTTTAGGTTCCTAAGTAGCACTCATGATCCTTGACTAATTTACTTCTTTCTGTGGAATTGTCTGTTTCAAATGTATAATTGTACTGTTCCGTAATGACAGGAACTGAACTAATACAAGGAGGCACTTATGGAGGTTCCTCTGTTAGTCAATCGCTGCCCAAAACTACTATGCAATGCCACTCTTCATTACAAAAGTCAACCTATCACAGTGGAACACTCAACTGGAATCAGCCAATCATAGCGCAGCTCACGGTTACAACAACCAAAGACAGCACAACCTGCTAAGGCAAATTTCTGAAGGTACTGAACAATCACACACAAACAACACAATCAATATCTAGGAAAGGAAAGGAAAGGAAAGGAAAGGAAAGGAAAGGAAAGGAAAGGAAAGGAAAGGAAAGGAAAGGAAAGGAAAGGAAAGGAAAGGAAAGGAAAGGAAACAAAGGGAAAGCTTCCCACAAGTGACATATCAGCCTTTGATCAGTGTGTTTACTCATGTGCAGCAAAGTACAAGCAAACTCCCTTTTAGGTTAGAACACATTCAAGTAAACATTTACTAGGGGTTTGTTAATTCAAGAAATTGCCTATCTTGGTGTGTATGTGGAGACTCACAATGCACAACCAATTTGCCCACAAGTTCAATACTAATGTATGTATCTCGAGATGTTGGAATTTGACAAATCTGTTTAACAAATCAAAGAAAATTAAACAAAATCACATAAATTCACTATTTTTCAGTGCTTTTAATTACTGAAATTGTTAACACAATTAACAACAGCCAAAAACGTGTATCACCCAACTAGCTTCACAAACAAGACACAATTGTTAGAATCACAGTAATCAAAATCTCTAGTGGTATGAAAATCAAAATTGCGTAACCAAAGGGCTTGGTTGCAGTATAAATCAAGACACCACAAAATCCAGATGCTTCAAAATCACAAACCACAAGTAGCATAATGCTCAGGAACAAACCACAAACAAAATTAAACCAACTCACTCTCCCCTGCTTAGAACCAGCAAGCAACACCAGAACACTGCAGGTGATCTAACTGGAGAAGACCATATGAATTAGGAGTGTAGAACGTATCTCAAAAGAGAAAGAATGTTATCTCTAGCTCTTATAAAATCAATATCTGTGATGCACACATTCTCCATCAAAACTATTGACATTATCTTGTCAGATAATCTAATACAATGTGCCTATGGAGGAATGGAGACAGTGTTAACCTCAAGAACAGATGAGGCAAATAGTACCAAGAGATAACTGAAAGTCGGCAAATAAAATTTATGTACTAAACTAAGTAAGCCCTAAGTCTCCGGAATACTCAAGATCAGTTAAGTTAAAAACCATGGAGGATTATTGAATAAATCAAGGCTGACATACAGAAGGCAAAAATAATAGTTAGTCCAAATGTATTGTAAATCAATATATCGGGAATTAGCACAAGGCTCAATTAGATGCAGCAAAGTGCCTGACATGTAGTTAAGTCACAGAATAAAATTCTCTAGGTCTGAAGCAAGAGACAGACTAAGACACATCCATTCTCTAACTAGTGGCAAACTAGACTCATGGCTCACCTTCATTCTGGGGGTCTTGCATAACAAAATACACAGCGAAAATCGCATTGTAAACATAAGGTGATCAAATCATTAGACAGCTTGACATATCTGAATATAAAGTGTAATGAAGCATAATCTAACACCGTTCCCTAAACAGATAATAATACAACCCCTTCTGATTTATTGTCATTGGAAATGTTGGCAAAAATCTGGTTACATACAAAACATTGACAATCACACATTGTAAAGAGTCTACAGTGGTACAGGCAAGCATTGAATGTGGCAAAAGGTTTTCTCATGAGTACTTTGATGGAGCAGAAATGTTAATTAAGAAATCATTAATAACATATATGTGTGATTACTAATGAAAAATGCATAAATAAATTAATTTTCGGAAAAAAAGTGTGCATTAGAAAATGTGCCCTCGGGGAGTGATCACCATGTGTACTAAAGATGCAAAATAATGAAAAACCTATGAGAAAAATGTATTAACATATCATAATGAAATGTATAACCTATGTTATATATTAATTCATATTCTTAAATTAGCCGGACTAAGGGCCTGGTTTCACTGGGCCACGCTTGCTCTTAACTTGGAGAATTTGAATGCTTCGCAAAGGACTGGTAACTGGAGAAAGAGACCTTGAACCGCTCAGAGTTCAGACGGCTTAGCTGGAACATTCTGTAATGTACCAATAGACAGGAGATGATGAAGACAATTTGATACAATTATGTGTAGTGTAGGCTAAATGTACTTTCCCAGGACGTGAACAATAGAGGCATTGACTGAAGAGACAGATGCAACAAATGTTTTATCTGAAGAGCCGGATGATGTTCAAATTGCAAGAAGAACCAATCAGTTTTATGGGACTTAAAATATGTGCAAAGTCAAAGATTTGGTAAACAAAAACTATAGGTTAGATAGACTGACCAATTAGCAATGAGTGGGATGGTCTGGGAGACCCTAATAAAAAGTCATGACAAAGGGTGAGGAATCAGAACTGCGAGGAGAACGTTGATAATGGCAGGAGATGCTGTCCATGGTGCTGATATTGGGCTTATACTCAGTGAGCCTGATCTGTAGCTGACTATTGATGATCTGAAGATGAAGACTGACTTGTTGCTGATCCATCCTGGATAGGTAGCTATGAAAATGTGACTGACAATTTTGTGCCTTTTCTTCAAGGTACCAACTGCACTGTTTATGGAAATTCTCTCTTTTAGGTAGATTTTTCCAAATACATTTTTTCACCTAAATTGTTTTCGCAATAGGTAGGCTGACAGGGGTGACGTTGACCGGTGACAAATGACTGTCAAATTAGTTTGCTGATTTACATCATCAATGCTGATATTCATGAATTATGATTTGCATTGTCGCACATGTTTTCCTTTGAGATTTTTTTTTTTTTTCTTTTGACAAACTAATAAATATTGATTATTAAAGAGATAATTAACAATTGACTAGAATTGTAATCAATAGGCAATAAAACTTGTTAACCTTTTTCATGAGTGATGGTTATTTCTGGTTAGTATGGTTTTCTTGCGGTTTCTTAAAGTGTTTATCTTGTTCTGTTGATGTTGATTATTGGTTCAGTGATCACTGCATGACTAGGATACTCCATGTGATTCAAAAGGTTCATCGACCTATACGCGTCCCCTTGTAAGTTTACTTACTAAGGACCGGGCTCGCTAACAACTTCAAGAATGGCATGTCATCAAAGATCATTTCATAGTGCACATGTCGTTATTTACAATGTGAGGAGAAATTAATGCACATGCACATCCTGTCTGCATTTAGATTCAAGATGGAAGTTAGGCAAAATTCGGGCCTAGTTTAGTTAAGCAGAGAAAAATGCAGTTTTGCAAGCAACAGTGTTTTTCATTAAATGTAAACATGTTCATACCATTAGGTACACATTTGTAATAAATCAGAATCATCTCTCTAAGGGTCTGCATAGGAGGCTGGCCTGGTTTGTAGTGAGGTCCAAGGTACTTACACCTTATACCAGGTCCAGTGTGGAAGAGCAGCCAAGACCTAACTAGGAGACATGCAAAGCTCATGCAATATCACTTTAGTCACACAGTACTCACACACATGAAAGAATATACTGTGTCACAAAAATAAAGGTACTTTATTTTGGTGACGCAAATGGCAAAAAAACCTTAGAGACTTTACTCCCTTAGGAGGTAAGTTATATAAACAGTATATACACTAGAATGCAGAAATAGCTGTAAAAACTGTTAGAATGCAGTATGATTAGTGAAATTCACCAAAGTTAGAAATGGTCCTGGGGGAACACAAACCATATACTAAGAAAGTGGAATGCGAACGTTGATTTCCCACCTAGGCAAACGTAGTGTGTAGAGGGATGCTGGCAGTATTAGAAAACACCAAAGATAAGTAATAGAACCCACCTAAGAGCCCATGAAAGCAGGAGTAATTCAAAGTAACTTTCCTAGAACACACAAGAACACATGATAGAAGATTTAGCAAGAACCAGAAGAGACTGTAAGACGCCAACGATGGATTCCTGGACCTGAAGACCTGTGGAAGAAGGGGACCAAGACCAAGAAGCACTAAAGAGTCCAGGGAGAACAGGAGCCTCTGCTAATCCGGCTGAAGATACAAAAGAAGAACCACCAGTAAAGAAGAACAATCAGTACTGCACCCAAGAAGATGGATGCAGGATCCTGGTTGGTGCAGATGATATCCCACGCCGGATGGATGATTGCAGTCTGGTTTGTGACACTGGATTCCGCCAAAAAGCCTTGGCCCATGCAAAGCTCGTGGTTAGGGGAAAATGGAGCTGCCCGGGACCAGGAAGGACCTGGTGACCTCTACCCAGAAGGGGGAAAAAGAAAAGAGGGAGCTCTCAGCAACTCAGAGAGCCCTCAAAAGACAAGGAAATGCGCACAGGAGTCTCACAGCACTGTGACAAAGAAGGTACACAAGGGGGCCCATGAAGCACTACACAAAGGGATCCCACGTCGCTGGAGAACCACGCAGAAAGCTGCTCATCGCAGGAAGGAGTGCTGGGGGCCAGAGCTGCACGGTGCATGAAGAACTTCATAGAAAAATACTAACAAGCCTTGGCAACTGCAAAACATGTAATGCATGGGGTTACTGTCTTGAGTGGGGATGCAAGCTCTTACCTCCACCAAAATTGGACAGCTGGACTTAAGGATCGTCGGGACCACTTTAGTCTACCACCCATGTTGCTGGAACCACGCACTTCTTCAGGAGAGGGGACCCAAGCTATTGTTCATTGCTGCAGAGGGGTGTCTGCTGAAGCAGGGAAGTGACTCCTTCACTTCAAGGGAGTTTCCTTTGTTCTTCTGGTGCAGGCTGAAGACAGGCAGTCCTCAGAGGATGCATGTCCTGAAAAATGTTGCAGTTGCTGGCAGGAGCTGAAGATACAATATTGCAGAAGTCATATTTGCTTCGTTGTTGCAGTTTGTAGAGTTCCTGGAGGGTCCAGATGCAGTTTTGTTGGTTGAAGGTGAAGAAAAGGATGCAGAGGATTCCTGCTGAAATCTTACAATCCAAATTTGAGGAAACACCCAAAGGAGAGACCATATTTAGCCCTGAAAGAAGGATTGGTCAGAAACACAGGAAAGCACCTGTCAGGGGAGAGCTCTGACATCACCTGCAGGCACTGGCCACTCAGATGCTCCCGGGGTGCCCTTCCAACTTGGAATCCAAGATGGCAAAGACCCAGGAACACCCTGGAGGAGGTGTGAGCACCAACCCTGGGGTGTTGATGGACAGAGGAGTGGTCACTCCCCTTTCCTTTGTCCCGTTTCATGCCAGAGCATGGACAGGGGGTCCCTGAACCAATGTAGACTCGATTATGATAGGAGGCCACCACCTGTGTCCTTTAAAGCATTTCCAGAGGCTCTGGGAGGTTACTCCTCCCATGCCTGTAACACCTATTTCCAAAGGGAGAGGATGTGACACCCTCTCCCAGAGGAAATCCTTTGTTCTGCCTTCCTGAGCTTGAGCTGCTCAAGCAACAGGAAGGCAGACACCTGTCTGTGGAGTGGCAGCATCTGGGGCTGCCTGGAAAACCTCAGAAGGCTATAATTGCAATACTGGGGGTCCACTAAGGAGCCCCCCAGAGTGGATGGAATCATACAACCAATGCTTACAAAAGCCTTGGGGTATGATTCCAACATGTTTGATACCAAACATGGCCATATTCGGAGTTACCATTGTGAAACTGTACATAGGTAGTGACCTATGTTCAGTGCATGAGTAAAATGGCATCCCCCAACTCAGGAAGTCTGGGAAAATGGTCATGGACCAAGTGGAAGCACCTCTGCTAGTGCAAGGGTGCCCTCACACACATGTACTCGCACCCAGCCTTTAGGGTAGGAAGGCCTGGTATATGGGTGACTTATAAGTGACCTGGTGCAGTGTAAATAGCTGTGAAATGGTGCATGCACCATTTCAAACTGGCTTCAATGGCAGACCTGTAGAAGCCTTTACATGGGCGCCCTATGGGTGGCAAAAGAAATGTTGCAGCCCATACGGATCCCCTGAAGCCCCAATGCCCTGGGTACCTACGTACAATATACTAGGGACTTATAAGGGGTGACCAGTTTGCCAATTTGGGATGGAATACTGGATTACCAGAATACAGTGACAACATTTAGAGGAGAGAGAGCATAAGCACTGGGGTCCTGGTTAGCAGGATCCCAGTGACACAGTCACACTGACGTCAGCCAGAAATTGGGGGTAACATGCCAAAAAGAGGGTACTTTCCTACAGTCTACCGTATCATTGGCATGAGGGCGATCAAAGAGATGTAGTGTTTTTATTGGAGAAGTGTGGGAATGTGAAGAAAATGGATGATTGTAGGCAAAGCTTAGAATTACATGGAATTGCGAGTAAGAAAATATCATTGGATCCAACCAAGGCATACCACCTAAGTCTCACCTGCATCTCTAGTGTTAAATGATGTGTGTATTTGTAGCCCAAATACAGCATGATTTCACACAAAATATTGATGCCTCTATGCTAGGCTTTGGGGGTCTTACATGTCACAGGCACTAGGGCAATCTAAGAGGTGTAGCATTTACATTTTGAAAAGTATAGGAGCACTTAGAGGTAGACATTTTGTGAATCCCTACTGGTTCCGTAAGTTTCTGAAATTTGAGAACATGTGTGATTGTAGGCAATGTTTAAGGTTTGTAGGGCATTGTGCATAAAAAATGTAAAGGGATCCAGAACAGAGAGAGACTACTCTGGACTTCCCTGAGTGTTTAGTTTCCACACACGTATAGATTTGGTGGCCAGATATGAGACAACATACTGCAGCTACCTCCATCATCAAAACAGATTTTTTATTTTTTTTATAGGAAATGCTGACATTTCCATGTTGTGGGGTCCCTCATGTAATGGGCGATAGTTCCAGCCACACATGTGGCCTGATGTTTTCATGGAGAGAAGTGTGGGAACACATAGTAGTATAACATTTGAATCAGAGAAGACTGATTAGCATGAGTGACATTAGGAAATGAAAAGTTCTTATCCCATAGTGTCACTTGCCACAGGGGACAGTAACAACAATGAATCAAAGAATATGTTTTGTAATCTGTAAAATATTAGGCAGTTGGTCTGGCTGTGGGCGCAGATGAGATACCTTTGATATTAGTCTTGTATAACCCCCTGTATGCAAGATCATACAGTGGTGATGTTTCAATAATGCAGCTGTTCTTAGGATGTTATTAAAAATGAGGTCTCTAGTTGGCAGTCAGTCTATACCCTGCCCAAGTAGGTACCCTCACTCTAGACAGGGTAAGGGAGATACACAGCTCAGATAGCCCCTTCTCACCCTCTTTGTAGCTTGGAATAAGTATTCAGACCTAATTCAGAGACAATGTATAATTTTTTGCACAAACACACACACACACACACACTGTAACACAGTGTAAATACCACAAAAGAACTCCACACAAGTTTAGAAAAATAGCCAAAATCTATCTAAATGAAAGATCAAAGCAGCAAAAATCAATCATATACAAGTGAAGATATCACTGTTTAAAATTAAGAGTATTTATATATACAAGTCAATGGTTGCATTGTTTTAGCACAAAGTACCTGGTAGGTGTGAAAAATAAAGCTGCAAGGGAGGTAATGTGTCAGAAAAGCAAGAGATGACTTGATTCCTTACTCCCAAGTCAGGCCGTGTGTTGATTCTTTCCCTGCTGGGCAGGTGATGCATTGTATCTTTTCCCACAGGAGGACGATGAGTTGCTTTCCGGACACTCAAGGGTCTGTGTTGAGAACAGGCGCTGCGTTGATTCTCCAGCTGCGAGGCAGGCGCTGTATCGATTTTTCTGATGTGCACACGTAAGGACAGGGATTTTTCCCCATTGGTTACTACTGGATTTGGCACCACTTAGCAAATCGGGACTCTCAGCAGAAGAGCCCAGGTACTGGCAGATGAAGTCTTTGATGTGCCTGACACTTCACAACAGGAGGGAAGCTCAGTTCAAGCCCTTGGAGAACCTTGGAGAGCAGGATGTGGAAAGTAAAGTCCAGTCCTTTCACTTCACTTCCAGGGCAGAAGCAGCAGCAGCAGGCAAGCACAGCAAAGCAACAGACAGAGTGGCAGGTCCTCCTCAAGCATCCAGCTCTTCTTCCCGGCAGAATGCGCTCAACCCAGGAGTGTTCTAAGGTTGTGGGGTCAACAGTCCAATACATGTACTAATTTCTGCCTTTGAAGCAGGCAAACTTCACAGGAAACTCTTTGTAGAGCATAAGACCCTGCCTCTCCCTGCCCTGGCCCCAGACACACTTTAAGGGGTTGAAGCCTGCTTTGTGTAAGGACAGGCACAGTCCTATTCAAGTGCAAGTTTCCGCTCCTCCCACTACACTAGCCCAGGAGGACCCATCAGGATATGCAGGACACACCTCAGCTCCCTTTGTGTGACTGCCTAAAGTGAATTCACAAACAGCCAAACTGTCAGTCTGACCTAGACGTGCATTCCACAGCCAGGCAGAGGCACAGAATGGTTAAGCAAGAAAATGCCCACTTTCTATAAATGGCATTTTCAAACTTATCATCTAAAAAACAACTTTACCAAATGATGTTTTTTTCAATTGTGGGTTCAGAGACCGAAAACTCCATATCTCTATCTGCTTTGAATGGGTGACTGCACTTAAAAGACATCTTAAAGCAATCCCCATGTTATCCTGTGGGAGGGATAGGCATTGTAACAGTGAAAAACGAAATTTAGCAGTATTTCACTATCAGGACATGTAAAACACACCAATACATGTCCTAACTTAAAATCACTGCACCCTGCCCATGAGGCTGCCTTGGGCATACCTTAGGGGTGACTTACGTGTAATAAAAGGGAAGGTTTGGGCGTGGCACGTGGGTACTCTTGTCAGTTGGAACTAGCAGTACAAAACTGCACCCACAGACACCTTAGTGTCAGGTCTGAGACAGGTTTACAGGCTACTCATCTGTGTGAGACAATCAGTGCTGCAGGCCCACTAGTAGCATTTTATTTACAGGCTCTTGGCACACATAGTGCATTTTACTAGGGACCTACCAGTAAATCAGATATGCCAATCATGGATAAGCCAATCACCAATCCAATTTAGACAGAGAGCACTTGCACTTTAGCACTGGTCAGCAGCGGTAAAGTTTCATATTAAATGTGTTTTTCTAATGTATAGGGTGCTGACTTGTTGAAGGACTTGAACTCGTACTTTTCTAAAAAAAACAAGAAGATGAATGTAACTGTAGTAGATCCGTTCTCATGAAATTCGACTTGCTCATGGAAACATTCCTGCTGAATGCAACAGTGTAGACTAGTCGCAGGTACAAGGTCACCTGAACCGGTACAGACAATGGAGTCACTGACTGAAGATGTGCAAAAGACCACGAGAGTATGAAATCATACCGGACATTCTACCCGCTGGAGACGTCAATCATAAGGACCAATAAACTATGTGAGAACTGTTATGGGGTGACAATTTTGATGATCTCATTTGAAACTCATTGGATGAAGATAGTGGGGTGCCGACCTCAACCAATTAAGAAATAGGGGACTGTACAACAGAAAAGGGATAAAAACCTATGACAGAAGGAAATAAGTTAGTTAGGGAGATGCTATTGCGAATTGCTATGACCCAGACACTTTGGCACTCTATCTAGTGACTTGCTAATTTTTACTTAAAACCATCCTTGCCTTTATATTGCCCGGTTATACTTTACCTCCTTATGAGGGAAGTGCCCTTTTACCCTTTTGCCCGAACTTGCTGAATTCCTGACTGATGGCGAATCAGCTGATGTCCTGAGGACGAAGATTGAATCTGTATGCCGACCCAATATGGAGGGTAACTATATGACAATGAAATTGTGATTATGTGTTTGCTTTTCCTTTCTAGGTACCAACTGCTTCTTTTGACAGAGACCATAGTTAGAGGTTTTCTAAATTGATGTTGCTAAATTGTTTTGCATGAAGCCCAACATGCCAATGCTAATTCGAGGTTAGTTAAGGGGTTCACTAAATGGGTGCAAATAGACAAATGACTGAATCTATGCTTTGTTGAAGGACGCGCTAATGTTACTCTGCTAAGGATAACCTATGCTGATGTTGTGCTATGTTTTAGCATTAATAATTCTTGCTTTGATGAAGTCTTATTCGAGTTGCCAAATTATGACAATGTTGATGAGCTTTTTGCTATTGAAACTAATAAACTTGCTATTAGAAATGTAATCAATAGGGAATAAACATCACAAGATCGTACTAAACTGGTGTGGTTATTCATGACTGAAAGGTCATGGTGGTTTCTTAGCCTTATTAATGTCATTGATTAAACTGGATTGTCTTGTTATGATAAATATTGATGACGTTATTGACATATTGATTGATATGTTGATCATCTATCTCGTACTAAGGTGTCTTCAATCAGGGTCGAAAGATTAATTGGCCTAAAACGAGTCCCAGAGTGAATAAATTAATCATAAACGGACTCATTAGCAGCTTCTAGCACTTGAAACATCTACTGGATACTTCTTGAGGAATGTTGCCTAACTCTTTTCACCTGTCCAACATCATTTGATACCATGCTGGTCACGTCAGTGTTTAGCTTCATTTTCAATACAGAGCTACAACATTGCCAAGGTGTTTTTTGTTTTGCACATTGAGCTTTTTAACTCAAAACTTGGCCTTTCTAAATACGTTACATAACACCTTTTACATGTATTATTCTGTTCGTGGTCACTTCTCTGCGTCTGGTCCTTGGCGTCAGAGTAAACTGGCATGTACAATACATTCCCAATTTCTTTATTCTGAGCACTAAACACTGAACAACTTCCTGTTCATTAGATAGGGTACTTCTATTCCTTTGAATAATGCAAGTGAGTGTTGCTTTGTTTTGCAAGTTTTCAGTATTAGTAACCTGGTAACCACTGTGAATAACAGTTAAAGATTGCCAGATTTTGGCACACAGTTGGCATTTCTTTGGGTCTATTCTATTCATAGAACAAACACTCCACTATCAGTCCAAAATCAAATATTACATTGCTACTAAGAGTACACATTTTGGGAATTTGGTACCAAATATTGTGCTCTTTTTTTGTTATTTTCAAGTATTCACAATTATTTAGAGATTATGAACAGCAGTGCATGAGTTGCAGCTCAGTTGTCCTGATTTACAACATAATTTACAATGCTATTCATATTTTTGTGATTTTGTGATTTTTGTTATTTGATTACTGTTTTACAATACACATATTTATACATTTTGCTAACGTGCCTCTTGAATGCATTAAACAACAACATCTTGACATTCGAATCCTGTTTGCAATTGTATTAATTGGCTTATAGTGCTCTGCAAATCAAACGACATACTACCTCCTTTGAGATAGACCTTAATAGCTCACGTAATGTACCCTAAGAGTGGAGGAGACTTTGGGGGCTAACATTCTATGGCAGACCGAATGTTGAAAGTTTCAGATTAGTAAGGTATATCTCAAATTCCACCTTGAGGGGCTTATTTGTACAGAGCTGGTGCAGCACAGCGCTATAATTGGCAGTGCCATGCTGCATCAGTTCTGTAAAACCGGAATGCGCCATATTTACATAAATATGGTGTACCCCTGTGTCTCCCTTAGCACTGCACTAAAATTAGCTGCCAGTGCCAACACAGGCATCGTTGTGCCACAGTGCAAGGGTGTCAGCGTTGAGGAGAATGATTGTTTATGTGCTGGAAGGTGTCCCTTCCTGCACATAAACAAACTACAGTGATGATTTGACACTTCTATGTGTGCTGCAGACTGCAGCACACATAGAAGTAGCAAATCAGCATTATTGAATGATAGTTTATGTGCAGGAAGGAACACTTTCCTGCACATAAACAATCATTAATGCCCTTTGCTCATAATCAAGTTCCTGAAACCATGCACAGCTGCCTTTTCAAGCAGATATGCGTCAGATACCTCATACACATATTTTCCTGCCAAAATGGGCTGCATAATTCTTTCTGCTCTGTGTGTAAGGGGAAACACTTGCAGAGCCTCCGACTGGAGGATCCCGCTGACAAAATTGAACTTTTTAGAAGCTACTTTTCATAAATATTTATTACAAATTCAACTTCACCAGTGAATTAGATTTTCTGACAAAAATTAAAAATAGTGGTTTCATTATTCCAGATTGTACCCAAACCAAGCTGGTGGGGTTATGATTTAATTCTAACTTTATTTTTGCACATAAGACAGTTATGGTCATTTTACGCAGAAATTAACTTTTGGGGCTAGGAATCTTTGCTGCATTTCAATACTCAATACTTGCACGTACCACTTTTAAATAATAGGTACCATACGTTACGGGCTACAAGACCTACTCGGGGTTGTCTTGTTCTAAAAGTAGGTTACTTTCCAATTAAAAATTTTTATTTTGACAAGTTTTTTTCATATGATTTAAAGCTGTAGCAGTTAGGCTACACAGGTAGGTTTGCTAGCCTAGTGGATTAGCAATCATGTGCTTCAGTCGCTACATGGCATTTAACTTTTCCATGCCATTGTTGTATTTACCTACACCATATACTTTAGCTTTACTAAAGAGTTAAATAAGCAAGTTAGTAAGTAGTCATTTCCATTATGTCTTAGAGGTCATAGAACATACAGTGGGGGTCTGGACAACGTTGCCTTAGTGTGCAAGGTTTAAAAACTAGTATCAGCAGTCCACAAGAAAACGGTGATCACCATGCACAAAGAGTTACTTTCTCACACATTGTGACAGATTAGTTTATTTCTAACTGTTTAGCCAACTGTGTTGCCCATTCCTGAACATGTAGTTTTGCTTTTTGTGTTTGTACATATTTACACTTCGCGGTATGGCCAGTGGTGTTCTCTAAATAGACATAACTGCCTGAAAGTGTCACACAAAGCTTTGATCCATTTGGAATCCATTGATGTAGAACTGTTGAGATATTTCTTCCACTTTCTGATAAAGTCTCATTTTGCCCTTCATATCTACTAACGCCAATCAAATATTTTAATTTCCTCCAGTTTCCCATATTAGGCAGGTGTTTCACTTTTTGTCTGTGCACTCTATGCGCACGCTGGTACTTGCTTTTATAAGATAGATTAGTGCATTGTTTTCACTTAAATTACTTATTGTATTAAGTCCTCAACTTTCAAAACTTCTTATTTCATTTAAAAGTCCTAAAGATGCTTTCTATCTACAGTAAACATTTAATCAAAGCATGATATTTAGAGAAGAAGAACTATTTGGAACAATTTAAAGTCTACTCCAAAATTGACGGTGAAAACCATATCTCGTAGTTGTCAGAAAGAATTACATACAATCAATTACATTACATTAAAGTATCCGAATTAGAATGACTGCAAGGGAAATAATCTTTCAATTAGATGACAACAGGGTAATGCTATTTAAATGTTTGAATTGATTCAAACTACTGTGAGAAATGAACTAATAGAATGATGAACTGAGTTTTAACTCCGGAATTTTAATTGTTAATCCTTGTGAATCTTGCCAGACCATTGTTTCATTTTCTCACTTCTTATTTTTTCTGTTTAGTTTTATTATTATTCTTGCTGTTCCTGTAACTCTTGATTCGGCACAAAAATGACAGATGCATGCTATATTACAGTAATCTTATGGTGCACAACTGTTTCCTTCGGAATCACTGTTGTAATTGCCCTGGGAAATCAATGCAATGACTGAATAAAATAAAGAAAAAATTGTTGGCAGGCTAGAATATACATTATTATACCATTATAGTGAGTTGGCTTTCTCTTTTGTCTAAATATGTAATTTTAGAAGATGATGATGATAAGTTAAAGCAATCCTCAAGCATATGTATATAAAGACATATAAAATAATTTTAAATAATTTTTGGAGCCTTATGTATTTTTTTTTTCCGAAATATTGAGGTATGTGAGAGTGTGCCATACTCCGAAGGAGAGGCTACCAACTTTGCCAGTATTGATTTTAGCAGGAAACGGCCATTTCCTCAGAATGAGCTGCAAAGCGTTTTAGGAGTGAAGTAAGGGGGATTGGGTCTCTGGGTGGGGGGTACTTTTTTAAGGTGGGTGGGGAGTTATGTTTTAGGACAGGTGGAGGCAGTTTTCAGGTTGTGTGGGGGGTTGGGCTTGGGGGGACTGTTTTAATGAGGGGTGGAGGTTAGGTTTTAGGGTTGGAGTATTTTTTTGGGCTTGAGGGGGTATTGGCCCTGGGGGTACTGTTTTAGGGAGAGGCACAGGTGGGGGGTTATGTTTTAGTGCATGGGGCAGTTTTCAAGTGAAGTGCGGGGAGTTAGGTTTGGTGGACTGTTTTAGCGAAGAGGCAAGAGATTGGGTTAGGTTATGGGGGTCAGTTTTCGGGATTAGGGCAGGTATTGGGTCAGGGATTGGGTCTGAGGGTGGAGGGTACTGTTTTACGGAGGGGCAAAGGGTGGGGTTAGGTTTTAGGGCAGCGTGGTTTTCGGGCTTGCGGTGGTATTTGGCCCGGAGGTTTTATTTTAGTGAGGGTCTGGGGGTGGGGAGTCATGTTTTAGGGCCGGGGGGTTGGTTTTCTGGATTAGGGCAGAGGGATTTGGTCTTTTTGGGTTTGGAGGGTATTGGATCTGGGGGGGTACTGTTTTAGGGCTCGGGTTTTGTTTTAGGGTGGGAGGTGGTTTTCAAAGTTAAGTGCGGAGGAAGTAGTTAGGCTTGGGAGTGGGGGACTGTTTTACAGTTGGGGCTGGGTGGAGGGGCTGGGTGGAGGGGTTAGGTTTTAGAGCTGGGGTCAGTTTTCGGGCTTAGGGTGGGGTAATTGGGTCTGGGGTGGCGGTACTGTTTTAGGGAGGGATGGGGTTAGGTTTTGGGGTGTTTTAAGGTGGGTGGTTGTTGGGCTTGAGGGAGTATTGGGCTGTGGGGGACCTTTACTACGCATATGCCTTTAAAACACATGCTTTTTCTCCATCATTTGTTGTAAAGGCATGCATGGTAAGGGATATGTGTAGTAATGGCATTCTCGTTGTAACACACTCGTGGTAGTGATGTGCTTTGAAGCAGAATGTGTGATTCCGAAATACAACTGATTTTAGCTTACTATTTCCATACAGCAAGTATCACGTGCAAGCTCCAGCACCATGGATGGGCTAGTATAGTAATGCAAAGAGGCACCAATTGTGTGCCAAAAGATGCCCCAATCCTTCCTCTGTTGAGGCAAGGGCTTGCAAAATGTCAATTAAGCTCAGTAGGCAAAACAGAGGATGCACTTCCCTATGCAGAGATATATATGACTAACAATCAAATTAAATGATCCGGGAAATTCTCTTTATCATTCCTGACAGTTCTAAACAACCACTGATTCTTAAAACTCACTTGAAAAGTGCTAAGTACACAAGCAGTGTGTTTTCAAAAACAACGAAATATTAGATATTTTCCATGTTGTTTTCCTTACTCGGCGATGCTGTCATTAGAGAGATCAGAATAAAACAGTGAGTAGAATTACTCTTCGGCTGGAAAAAAAAACTATGAGAGACACTGAAAGAACATCTATTTTCACAAAGTCTTTTCTCATTTTAAGACTGACACATTGCCTTCACACCACTTATTAACTTGTTGGAAGTGCTCACAGAGGCGCCCTGCAGTCTTTTATTCAGTTTCAAACTTTTTTAGACACGCTGCAGCCTTTCCCAGTGAAAGATTTCTACAGCTGATTTATGAAACCTTGAGGGAAGGATTCTTAGTTTGAATTCATGGCATGTATGTAAATGTAAATGCATCAAGAAGAAACCAGTGTCTTGTAATTGTCAAGGCCTGATCATTCCACTATGCTGTTATAAGAAATTCACTATTGAATTGTATAAGAACCAAAGGGTCGTTTTTAAGTGGTTATTGTAGCACCTTAAAGGTATGCACTTTAGAACCCTCATTGTTCTGGATGGACTTGGAAGAGGAAGTACGTAATGGATGGTAGGTGTTAAGGTTGTTAAGGTGTGGTTAACAGAAAGTATGATGTAATGCACAGTACATTAGTGCATACTGAGAAATAAAGTAACAGTTGAATACAGCTCCTGTGTGGTGTATTTTATATGTATGCTGCAGTGCTGGGGAAGATGTAAAAGTTATCACTGATTATATAGTTCAGTACGACTGTTTTATGCATTTGTCATTCCAAAACCACAAAATCATAACATTATTTAGAAGAGTAGAATGTTTCTGGACAGAGAGCAATAATCTTTTATGACCAGCCCCTGGTTTGTGCAAGTTGGTTATGACAACCAAAACTGATTTTTGGGCACTTATTTTGGGGACCAAGGCTTATTTTTTTATGAAGTTTTAACTCAGACCGAGCGAAAAAATGGCAGAAGAAGGGGAAAGAATGAGTAGGAGAAAGATATGAAAAAAGTGACCAAGGAATACAGTAGAATTACAAGGAACCTGCAAGAGTGACATAATGAGAGGGCTGTATGTGATGAAGTTGATTTGCCAAATGTCGATTACATTCAAAGTTGAATTTAAATTTTCAAGTTAATAACACATTATTCGCTTCATTATTACCTATAACAATTGAAAAAAAGGATGCATTTTAAAAGTTATTTTTAATTACACAAATTTTTCAAAAGATAATAACTATATAGTACTGCTTAATGCTTGTCACGCTTTCAAAGCTTCGAACAACCGATTAATGCTACATTGCTGTGACCCCTGAAAATCCTATCGCTTAACACTTCCCATACCTGAATCTATAAAATCCATAACTACCTCTAATGCGACCCTTCCATGAATCTAAAAAAAATCATTTTCCCTTAAAACTAAACTTCCTGACCCTAAAAGGCTCCTTATTACCATGTACAGCTGCTCATCGTAGAACTCTAAAAGCACCAAACTACCCCTTAATGCTACCCTTCCATGAACATTAAAATCCCTTATTTTCCCTTGTTACCCCTCAATGAGGGTGAATATAGTTACTTCAGATGATTGTTACCCTTCTCTGAACCCTACATCTACTTTTACAAGTCAATACTACTCTTCCCTGAACCATAAAAAAGGTTCAACATCATATTTAAGCATCCCATCCCTGAACCCTAAAAACCCCCAACCATCCTTTGTTGGTATCGTACCATGAAACCTAAGAATCCATTACTTACACTTAACACCATCCCCTGAACCCCAAAGTATCCAAACTACATCTTAACACTACCAATTCCTGAACCTTACCAACCTCTTACTATCCCTTAACACTACCCATCCCTGAATCCTAAAAGCCTGTTACTAGTCATCTCTCACCTCCCTCTCACTATAAATGCTCACTTATACTTTAGCAGGAGAATACATGCTAGCCCCGTTCGCAATACACATATCTTTGCCAGTAAGGCATGACATTCTTAGATTTTTTTTTTTTTGTAACCACAACATGTTTTTATTCAACAAACTTTTTTTAAAACATTTTTTGTCAGTTCCCTTCCTTCCCTCCCCAAGGAAGTGACAAGAAGTACATGGTAATAGAAATAAGAAGCATGAGATGGAATCAAAACTAGAAGATGCTGGTATTCAGCAGCACCCTGAGTGGGATCCTTAGGAAAACTCTAGGGCCCTTCATGTATAGTTGTTATAGATTAAATACTGATTAAATACTGGGAACTGCAACTTTATTTTCATTATCGATAGGGCTTTGTCCTAAAAAAAAGAGAGAAGATGAGAAGAGAAAAAAAAGCTGAAAATTCAAGAAGAAATAGAGATGGGGAAAACAATGACAATAGAAAAGAGCCAGGTTGAAAATGAACCAAGGAGATAAAGATTATTGGTAGGTGGGAGAAAGATGCATGAGATCAAATCTAAACTAAGCAGCCTTATTACTAAGTATTCTTATCATTCGGCAGTGCAGATGGTTCGCTGATGGTCCGCTCTGAAAAAAAAGTAAGGTTCTCTGGATTTATTTATTTATTTATTTTATAAATAAATGACTGGTTATTACGTAACAGTGCCTAACCACAAATAAAAACAAGTAATGGCAAATTCAGTTGCAACAGGAAAAAAAAGTTTCAAAGTGACTGATATTTCATTTTCCAGAGGAGTGGTAGTGAGGTGTAGAATGACAACATACAAGCATTAAAAAAAATCCCATGAAGGCAAACTGTTGTTGCTATTTTCAAATGGCACACAATGTTAACACTCCTCTGGAGGTGGATGAAGAATTCCGCTCCACCAGTGGAGTTTGTGGATTTTTCCCTCCTCCGCCCTGCACCCTCCGTGACACGGAGTTTTTTTTTTTTCTCTTGCGCATCTCACCAACATTAAGTTGGCGAATGAGAGAAATCGCTAAGTTTGCAGGCACAAGTGAGATTTCTGAATGTGGCCAGTTGCAACAGGTCACTACCGCTCATGTTGAGAAAGCTGCTACTGCCCTACTCGCGTAGCAGAAAGAAGTTAGTGCCCTGTGGCATTCTACATGATGCAGTTTCTGCTGATTTTACAGCATGGAAGAAACCCCTGGCACTGAAAATCAGCATGAATAGTGCAACTTACCCAAACTCTGACACTCACGGAACTCTGTTGCACTGAAGAGTTTTTTCAGCACTTCACGGAGTTCCTCCTTGTAGAACTCAACAAACTCTACCCAGGCCTAATCATCTCACGTACCATAATGCAGGTAATGTCACTATCCAAATTATTTTATTTATCTATCCAGATTAGGGACCTAATTGTTTAACTGAAACCGACACTAGGTTTCTTTGAAATTATATAAGAGAGCTAGTCAACAGGTATATTGCTATTTAGAGAGAAGACATGCAAACCAATCCTCATATTCTATCTCTCTCCAACATATGGCTTTGTGTTCTTTCAGCCCAATTAGTCCAACACTCACCTAAGGAAAGGCTTTTGCAGCTTAAGACAAGAAGAGTGACAACTAAATGCATGGTTTTAATGCTGGAAGACCGGAAGTCAGAAAACTGAAGATGAGATGAGATTGCCTCAGAAGAGTGAAAAGATAGCAAACATCATTTTAAGGCATATCAACTATCACTACTCCCAATGAATGTGAATTACACTGGCTCTCGGGACTTAGCAACTCGACTAGATGAATTGGGAGGATGGTTGCTGAACACATGTGCTTCTGCAAGTAAGTTTTCATATTATGGACTGTTCAAGAGGAGATTTGTGTAAGCCTCTCATGATCTCATGCCTGATGATTTTGTTATCAGCCACCTCCGTGCAAGTTGCTTGACACTAGCACTTTGGATGACAAGTATGCGGATATATGCTACACAGTCTGCAGGCTAAATGCCAATTGCACTGCATTGTTTTATGTCAGGTCTAGCTTAAATGCGGCTCTGTGCATTCAAATATATTAATTAACTGACAAAGCTTGCCTGCAATGTTGAGTCACTGGTAGAAAAAGTGTGCTGCATATTTTCTAAGAAGTGCAATATTTGATAGCCATCTTAGCTTGGACATGAACAAATGCAATCATTGACTTTGACTGATACTCCAAACAGTGTATAGCCAGAGCTAAAGAGTGGCTAATTCCCAAAAGGAAATCTTGCTTCCATGAAATACTTACATCCACTATAATTACACAAGTTTCCCTATCACTCTTCTTCATTTGCATAAGTATGCACAACACCAAATCCACAATGACATAATTGAAGCACACATTCAGTTCACTAATAAAACAGGTTTGTCAATTATATTAAACTGTAGCATCTTTGCTCCATTTTTGTCAATTTTCTTATTTTCATAGTGGTGGAAAAACTATGAACAAATCTAATTTGCATTTAATTTATGGCTAAAATACAAAGTTTCCCTATTTAAATAGCTACGTTTGAGTTGAGTGGGAAATATGGTCAGTTGGCAATATGAAAATGTTATATTGTTCCCAGAACGTTAGTTTTGAAATATAGAACAACTTGCTCTTTTGGAATCATTATTGTATGAAATTGTAGATAGGTAACAGTGAATAATGGGGGTGTTTTCATGGAGGGATTCTGTGTAACATCAAATAGACAATGAGAGAAAAGCGAGCATTGCACTGGAAGGCTCACAGGAAGGCCTGTCCACTTGGTCTTGAAGGCCTTTATGACATCACAGCAGTGGGTAAACAAGTCACATCAGTAGTTTATGAGATTCAGAAGCTGAAATAAACAATAGAGGCTGTTAATGAAATGTGTATATAACAAAACAATCATGCTGTTGTTTGCATTTGTACTGCTAAGAATTTGCAGATGAGTATTGTCAAAATGACATTCCTGTGCAAATCACCTGAATTCTTCTTTGTATATTGCATCCAGCATACCTACTCATGCAAATATGCAAATAAAGTGAACGTTTGGGAATTAGTATAAAAGAGAAAATCACACTTGGGAGTGGGAGTAAATGTACACATGGAGTAAGTTAGGATGTGTAGGTGTATATTGCTGTGCAGGCTGAAATGTTTTCCACTAACATTTGTAACGTACTCCTCGCAGAATATAGCATGTGACAAAATAATCTAATTTCTGCTATACTGGTGTACAGACGATTGAGCATGTTATGTGGGTTTGTCTTGTACTAAGAATTTATCAACAGAGTTTTTTTAAACCTCTTTTTAAAAAGTGTGGTATTTTAACTGTGAAGGCTGCTATGGAGATGATAAATTGCCCATTGAATAAATTCATGTTTGGAAGTTTTCTTTAATTTTTAGTTCTTTTTTAAAACGTTATTAAGTTGTACTTTATTTGTTGTAGATCTCATTGAAAGATCCAAATCTCTAATAAAAAAAACTTGTAAACTTGAAAAACTTGAAACTTGAGTAAGCTACTCAACTTTCACTGAAGGTTTGTGAATCAGACTCCCTCGTTAGTTAAGAAACCTGTATCTAATATCTAAAAAAACAAAAAAAAAAAAACTGCCTGTCAAAATATTCAAAATCGTCTAGGGTAGCTTCCACTAGTGCAGCAGGTGCAGTCGCATTGGTGCCCAGAGGCCTAATGGGTATCCACTAAACCCTGATTATTGCTTTATTTTATAATTCAAACAGTAGCCAGGGGCCCCATTTCCTTCCTGCGCTAGGGATCATGGCACGTTTGCTACAGTACTGCACTGGTCAAGCAATAAAAAAAAACATAACACAATCAAAATATGGAATGAGAGACAGCTGCTAGAATGACATCCTAATGAATTATATCTCACTAGTAAGTGGCCCAAATAATTCACAATAAACAATGCTAACTAGAGCATAGAAGCCATCATTAAAAAGCTGAGAGACTATTGTCACTGTGGTTATGCCACCAAATAAACACGTTTTACTGGTTGTAGGAGCGCACATGACAAGGCCAGTTACATTAGCATGGCCATTTTCCTCCTGCCCATTATCTCCAAATACCCATAGCTTTGATCAGTTTCAGGGACCAGCACTTGTTTTTTATCATCAGACTTTCATCCAGAGCAAGAGAGATAAAAACATAAAAGGGGAAAGTAGAAGGAAGAGAAAGGCAGGAACTCTGTGACAAAGGAAACAAGCAGGGATGAAAAACAACCTGTAAGTGTGAGATAACAAGGCAGGGGGATGTCTAGTGGATGGTTAAAGCATAGGATGGAATCAAAACTACACAGCACCCTGACTTTCCATAGCATTGCCTCCTGGCCTCTGAGCAAAACTCTGGACCCTGGCACTTATTGTTTTACAAATTAAGTACTGAGGTCCTCATGTAAACTGAAATCTCCAGACACTGCAGGTATAGTTTTTTATTTTTGTCTTGCATTCTCTTCACGCAGCCCAAAGTTGGATTCAGCTAGCTTTTCAAACAATGTTTTGCTTTTGAGAAAAATAGATTTCATTCACAACCTGTTTCATATCATTGCCACGAAAGGTGCACGCGGCAATTTCGACACATTTCTAGAGATCTACATGAGTGTCAGGCGCTATTTGCATTTAGTGACTAGTAGCACCACTTTTAATGAAGAGTGTTTCATTGTAGAATGTTTTATTGTGTGTTAGGGTTTTCTGACAAGATGGCAGGACTCATGGGCGTAGGAAGTGTGGGGGACGCGGGGGATGTATCCCCCCCAGATTTTGGAGGGTGGGGGACACGGGGGACGAAGGTGGGGGGGACAAGGGGACACAATAATTTCCCCTCTCACATCTATTATTCAGAGGGCCATTAGCGCACAAAAGCGCTACTTCTAACAGCCCTGTACCGACCATTCTCCAATATGATGGTAACAGAATTAAGGTGATTCCGGAGGCCCCCTGCGCCCTCTGCTCTTTTGTTTGCCCTGTTCACAGCTGTGGGCATTAAGGGTGCTCTTAAGAACAAAGGGCACGAGGAGGAGATTTGGATGATTACTGTCTGCATCACCAGCTGCCTTGAAGAGGAGCACTGCAGGACGCCTTCAAGAGGAGCTGCAAGACATTGAGCAAGATCTAAAGAGATAACAGAGTCCCACTCAGCCTGACACCTGCAGGCTAGAAAGGAGACTGTGAAACACAATGTTTGTATTTGCCTAACATCACACCAGTTGGTGAAACAGTGAAGTCGAGATTGGGTCCAGATTTTACCTTTTCACACAACAATTTAGCTATTAGAAGGGTATATTTTTCTAACATTTATGTTTAATGTTTTGTTATCTAGGTAATGAAGGGCTTGATTATAGAGTGTCTAACAGGGAGAAACCATATTTCATTTTAGGCTGTTATGTCTAGCGTTATTATTTATGTTGTTATCGTTACATACTTCAGCATATTGAAGTATATTATCTTTTCTCTATCTTTTCTTCACTGTACTCTGAAACAATCTACCCTATGCCACTGCACCCTACACCACTTTTCTCCACTCTGTGCTACTCTACACCACTGCAATCTATGCTGTGCCACCCTACTCTACACCACTCTACTCGGCAGCACTCCACACTACGCCACTGCAATCTATGCTATTCTACTCTAACCATTGCACAATACACCCCTACACTGTTCACCACTTTACTCAAATCCAGTGCTTTAAATGGAAAAATAGAAGTGCAGGTACTCTCTATCAGAGTACCTGCTTGTTTCTGAGAAGTGCCGGTACTCTCCAATTAAAAGTATTACGTTTTTCTTGAGATGTGCCGGTACTCTCCCTCTCAAAATAGAAAAGTGCCGGTACTCAGTACCGGAGAGTACCGGCCCATTTAAAGCACTGCTTAAATCCAATGCACTCTATGCCACTGCACTTTATGCCAATCTACTCTGCACCGCAGCACTCTATTCCACTGCTTTCAATGCCACTGTACTCTGCGCCATAGCACTCTAGGCGACTGCACTCTATGCCACTCTACAATACACCACTGTACTCTGCGACCCTCTAATCTGCAACATTGCACTCTGCCACTGAACTCCACGCCACTCTACTCTGCACCACTGCATTCAATGCCACTGTACTCTGTCCCACTGCACTCTTTTCTGCACCACTGCACTCTAATCTACTCTACTCTACACCACTCCACTGTAGGCCCTTCACTCTACTTTGAAATCATCTCCTCTATGCGACTGCAATCTACGCAACTCCACTCTATGCTATGCCAGTCTAATCTACCCTGCACCACTCCAATGTACCCCTGCGCCACTCCAATCTGGTCTGTACCACTCTATGCTACTGCACTCTACATCACTATGCTCCACTCTGCAACAATCTACTCTTCACCACTATACTGTACCCTGCAGCAATCTACTCCATGCCACTGCACTCTATGCCACTCTATTCTACTAAGCACCACTGTAGTCTAAGCCACTCTTATCTACTCTGTATCACTCTACATGACTGCACTCTACACCAATGCACTCTATGCCACTCTACTCTACATCAATGCATTCTATGACACTCTACTCTACACCACTGCCCTTTATGACCCTCTACTCTGCAACACTGCACTCTGCCACTGAACTATACTCCTCTCTACTCTGCACCACTGCACTCTACTCTGCACCACTCAACTATATGCCACTCTACTACACTCTACACAAATGTACTATATGCCACCACACTATGCCACTCTACTCTGCATCACTGCACCCCACCATTGCACTCTACACCAGTCTACTCTACCTTGCACCACTCCACTCTACCATGCACCGCATCACTCTATGACACAACACTCTGAACAACTGCAATCTATGCAGTGCCTCTCCACTCTGCTCCCCTCTACTCTTCACCACTCTACGCTACTGCACTGTACACTAAACCAGTGCTGTCTTCGTCAATGCACTCTACACCACTTTACTCAAAACCAACGCACTCTATACCACCACACTCTACGCCAATCTACTTTGCACCACTGTACTCTATGCCATTTCACTCTAGACCACCCAACTCCACTCTATGACACTTCACTCTGACATTACACTCCATGATACTAGACTCTGACACTCTATTCCATTAAACTCTAACACTTTCTCCACTCTGTAACTCCCTACACAACTCCCTGTACGCCACTCCATTCCACTTTACTCCACTCTATGCCACTCCACACCACTCTATGTCACTTCAATCTACGATACTCTACTCAACGCCACTGCACAGCCCTCTATGCCACTCCACTATTCAACAATGTACTATGCTCAACAACACTCTACCCAACTTTCTCTATGCTAGTTCATGTTACTTTACTTCACTCTACTCCAGTTCACTCTTATTTATGCCTTTCCACTCTACGACACTCTGCCACTCCACTCTATTACACTGTGACACTACTCCACTCTACTACTACTTTATGGCATTGGCGCTTGATTAGAGATTCAGATCTCCATTGATTGCCTTGTCACTCATATGAGACGTGAGTCAGATTTATCTTCGCCGTTTTGGTTACAAGCACTATGTAACCCTTTTAACTCAAGCTTAAGAAGGCTTAGGATGATCCTGATACCTGTCTAGGGGATCGAAATATCGTCGGCCAAAGTACCTTGACTTGAATTTGTGATATTGTACATAAGTTGGCATAAGCATAGGTACTATGAGCTAATGACTTCTTGATTCACTATTTGAGTCTTTCATGTAAAAGTGGGTGTATAACAGCGTGTAAATCACTATTGTGGATGCTAACCTTGTAGGAAAGTAGCCTCTTTCTAGCTTGGTTACCCCCACATTTGGCCTGTTTGCCAGTGTGTTTGAGTGTGTCTACTGGGATCCTGCTAATCAGGACCCCAGTAGTTATGCTCTCTCCCTTAAATTATGGTTGTTGCATACTGGTAACCCAGTATTTCACCCAAGATTGGCATACTGGTGCCCCCTTATAAGTCCCTAGTATATGGTACTTAGGTACCCAGGGCATTGGGGTTCCAGGAGATCCCTAGGGGCTGCAGCATTTTGTTTGCCACCCATAGGGAGCCCTGCAATGGCTTCTACAGAACTGCCATTGCAGCCTGCGTGAAAAGGTGCATGCACCCTTTCACTGCCAGTTACACCGCACCAGGTCACTTATAAATCACCCGTATGGCAGGCCCTACAGCCCTGAGGGCAGGGTGCAGAGTACCTGTGTGTGAGGGCACCCCTGCAGTAGCAGAGGTGCCCCCACGACCTCCAGGACCATTTTCCCAGACTTCAGGAGTGTGGGGATGCCATTTTACACGTGTACTGGAAATAGGTCACTACCTATTCCCAGCTACATAATGGTAACTCCGAACATAGGTATGTTTGGTATCAAACATGTTGGAATCATACCCCAAGGCTTTTGCAAGCATTGGTTGTATGATTCCATGCACTCTGGGGGCTCCTTGGTGGACCCCCAGTATTGCCATTCCAGCCTTCTGAGGATTTCCAGGCAGCCCCAGCTGCTGTCACCTCTCAAACAGGTTTCTGCCCTCCTGTTGGTTGAGAAGCTCAAGCCCAGGAAGGCAGAATAAAGGAGTTCCTTTGATAGAGGGGTGTTACACCCTCTCCCTTTGGAAATAGGTTTGGAAGGGGTAGCTTCCTTCCCCAGGCCACTGGAAATGCTTTGAATGGCACATTTGGTGTCCTCCTTACATAATCCAGTCTACACCGGTTCAGGTACCCCCAGTCCCTGCTCTGGCACGAAACTGGACCACCACCCCAGATGTGCTGCTCAGAGCTCCTCCAGAGGGTCCCTGGGTTTTGCCATCTTGGATTCCAAGTTGGCAGCAAACTCTGGGAGCATCTGAGTGGCCAGTGCCAGCAGGTGGTGTCAGAGCCGTCCCCTGTTAGGTGCTTACCTGTTTAGCTGTCCAATCCCCCTTTCAGGGCTATTTAGGGTCTCTCCTTTGAGAGGTTCTTCAGATTTAGATTGCAAGACTCTGCATCCTTTACTTCACTTTCTCACCTAAGAAACTGCATCTGGACCCTCCAGGAACTCCACAAACTGCAACAACGAAGCAAAGACGACTTCTGCAACATTGTATCTCCAGCTCTTGCCAGCAAATGCAACTGTTTCCCGGTTGTGCATCCTCAGAGGACAGCCTGTCTTCAGTCTGCACCAGAAGAATGAACGAATCTCCCTTGGAGTGAAGGAGTCACTCCCCTGCTTCAGCAGGCACCTCTCTGCAACGATGACCATCTGCATGGGTCCCCTCTCCTGACGAGTTGCATGGATCCTGCATCACGGGTGGTGGACTGAAGTGGTCCTGATGGTCCTGACGTCCTACTGTCCAACTTTGGTGGAGGTAAGAGCTTGCCTTCCCACGCAAGACAGTACTCCTGTGCACCACATGTTTTTCAGTTGCCAAGGCTTGTTGGCATCCTTCTATGAAATCCTTTGTGTACCATGTAGCTTCGGCCCCCAGCACTCCTTCCTGAGATGCACCACTTCCTGACTGGTTCTCTGGAGGTGTGGGATCCTTTGTTTTTGTGCTGCGTGAGCCTCCTTTTGCAACTCCTTTGTCCCCATGCTGGGGACTCCTAAGTGCGCTGCCTGGTATTCCGTGGGCTCTCTGAGTTGCTGAGAGCCCCCTCTGACTCCTCCTCCTGGGTGGCCATTTTCCGCTAACCATGAGCTTTGCCTGTGCCAAGGCTTGTTGGTGGAATCCAGCGATGCAAACCAGACTGCAATCATCTATCCGGTGTGGGATATCATCTGCACCAACCACGAACCCGCATCCATCTTCTTGGGTGCAGTACTGACTGTTGTTCTTCACTAGTGGTTCTTCTTTTGCACCTTCATCCGGGTTAGAAGGGGCTCCTGTCCTCCCTGGACTCTTCTGTGCTTCTTGGACTTAGTCTTCCACAGGTCTTTAGGTCCAGGAATCTACCCTTTGTGTCTTGAAGTATCTTCTGGTTCTTGCATTATCTTCTTTCTCGTGTTCTTATGTGTTCTGGGAAAGTTACTGTGATTTACTCCTGCTTTCCTGGGCTCTGAGGTGGGTTCTATTACTTACCTTTGGTGTTTTCTAATACTCCTAGCACCCCTCTACACACTATACTTGCCTAGGTGGGAAACTGACATTCGCATTCCAGTTTCTTAGTCTATAGTTTGTGTTTCCCCTAGGCCCATTTCTAACCATTTTGATTTTCACTAATTGCACTGTTTTCTGTTTTTATTGCTATTGCTGCATACTAATGTATATAATTGGTGTATTACTTACCTTCTAAGGGAGTATAGTCTCTATGGTATTTTTGGCATTTGTGTCACTAAAATAAAGTACCTTTATTTTTGTAACACTTAGGCCCGTATTTATACTTTTTTTGCGCCGCATTTGCGTCGTTTTTTGACGCAAAAACGGCGCAAACTTGCAAAATGCCATTGTATTTTGTAGGTTTGCGCCGTTTTGTGTCAAAAAGCGGCGCAAATGCGGCGCTAAAAAAAGTATAAATACGGGCCTTAGTATTTTCTTTCATGTGTGTGAGTACTGTGTGACTACAGTGGTATTGCATGAGCTTTGCATGTCTCCTAGATAAGCCTTGGGTACAGCTACCCCTAGAGAGCCTGGCGTCTAGACACTGCCTACATGTCACTAATAAGGGATAAATGGACATGGTATAAGGTGTAAGTACCATAGGTACCCACTACAAACCAGGCCAGCCTCCTCCAAACCACTGTACTATATAGGTTACTTTTTTACATTTTTCTTGTAATTGGTGACATTGGGTCATCCAGATAACTTGTGTAATGCCCAAATACCAGTCTTTCTCGATTTCCCCTGTTGATGTTTTCCCACTACATTTGATCTTTTATATTTTGATTGAATAAATGCATAAAACATTACATTTGCATACTACTTTAATATCATTGTTTATGGGAGTGGTGTTGCATTTTATTCAAGGGACCCCTGTTCCTTTAAAGTTAGTTTACTGCTCCATTCTAGGACACTCTACTTACTCCATGATACTACGCCACACCAGTCGGTGACACAACATTCTCCTTTATGCCATTAACTTTCAGCCATGCTGAATAGTAGTCTCACTAGTGTACAGCATGGCTAAAACACATTGGCAAAGGCAAGATAACTTGCATAGGCGAGACCTATTGGCTATGCCAATGCTTGTTTATAAGGTATGAACTTTAAGGTGACTTGCAATATCCTTATGTACACAGTGGGTATTTTACCCCATATAATACATGGTCACACCACCAGCTTTCCCACAAACCACTTAAAACTCTAGTGCATAGGTTCCGTCATTCCAAGCTATTAAAATTAAAGTAGAGCAGAAGAAAGAAAAGCAACATTCACATATTTTTGCTTTAAACAGCTGCATTAATTATGCTCTGTGACCTGATCTGCCTTTTACCTTGGCTCCTAGCTCTGGCAGAAGACAATGTAATGTCAGAATTCGACTGTAATAACCCTATCATAGTCATTTTCTGATGTCTTTTCTTTATAATCAGTGAATGTCTTTTCTTTACACGCAGTGACTTGGTGCATCACAAACAGCTGTTTCTAAAGAAATTAGTGACTGCAGTTTATACAGAGATTAGAGAATCCATGTTTATATAGCCTGTAACTCCAAGAGCTTCTTCAGTTGAAATTCTCCTAGCTATGATTGATGTGGAGCTGAGCTGGCCAAGATCACACACAGGAGGAGAAGTGTTATTAGAACTATGGTTTCCGAGCACAGTTTACAACTGTTGTAACTAATCGCTTTTGATCTCTCCAGTGCGGTTCCAATTGGCATGAGGCGAAGGGCATGATGGGTATGGGGCGCTAAGAGTATGTTCTTCCTTTTTACCCTCCCACCTTTATTTGCTTGGTGCATGAAGATGCAAGGTTAATCAACATGTTATTTTCACATTTTAGCTAATTACTTTGTGAATGTAAATAACAATAAAAGATACTTTCAGACTGTGAAAACATGCCTTCCTTTCTCCATATTTCACTTCCAATATATATATATATATATATATATATATATATATATATATATATATATATATATATATATATATATATATATATATATTTATATATATATATCAATTATATATATATATATATATATATATCTATATATCTATATCTATATATACATATATATATATATATGATTGTGTATATTTTTCGGAGCCTGCAGTTCGTAAACAACGAGCGATTTGTATAGGGTTGATTGAAAGTCCCCCAAGGCTGTCCCTGTCCCCCCCAGAAATTTATTGTCTCCTACACCCCTGGCAGGACTGCATTTTCAGTGATAACATGGTCGATACTGCAAGACACAGCATGGGTTAGAGGCTCGAAAGATTTACCTTTAAAGTTTAGAATGCATGATCAACGTTTGGATGGAAAAGGCATGTTTTATACATTCCATGATACGCTCTGTAGGAAGTCATTCATCAAAGTTAGGGTGGAAAAATGACCCTACGCTACATATTGATGAATAACATTGCCTGAAGGAGTCATTCACATTCAGAAAGGGACTTCTCATTTTATAAGCCAAACCGGACATCCTCAACATCTCCCTATTTCAACTCTGCTCATAAATATTGGATATTCTGTCTGGGACTGTGAATGCATTGTGAATGCGAAAACCTTATCTGCGCCTTTCTCTTTGCCATGATTGAAGCCGCTAATTGGTAAAACAGGATTGTGTCCAGCAGGACGAATGAGATGCATGTCATGAGAAACTCCCGCTAGCTTAAGTCTGCAACATCCTTCTAGTTCCTGTTAATTTTCAATTGTGTAATGAGTTTTAGGTCTCCTTTTACTATAACTAACCCCTTAAAAATATCCATAATGAAAGTATATTTACTGATAACGCATTTAGCCTCCTTTGAGGATGTACTTGACAAAAATAAGGTTTATTTTCAAACGTTTCCGTTTATCCTATTCTCAAAAGGCCAATATCTGCACCTATGCCTGATGTATTTACAAACCTTACCACTTACATTTCAAATTAAGTATTGTGAACACACAAACCACTCACAGCATTCGTATGTGGATTTACTGACACTTAAATTTATGAAAATCGGTCAGAATTTGTAGTGTCAGTTAATCTTCTCGCGGGGCGGCGTGTCGCCGTTTATTGTACGGAAACGTACAAAGGGTGATTAGGGACAGCAAAGTCACGATTTTGTCGGTATTCAAAAAATCTTTACAGGTCGTTTGTAGCTCTGCAAAGCGTTACATACTTCTTTCTGTTAAGGGCAGGGGTAAATCTGAGGAAATAGAAGGGACCCAATATTTTTAACATGGAGAATAAAGTTTCAAAGCACGAATTCACTTGCACGTACATAAATGTGCTCTTACAATATTTACACATGCAATAATTGTAACATTTGACAGTAACTAGGAGTTCTCAAAGAAGGCAAGATTTACAACTGGAGAAGTTTAACTGTTGCAGATTAACTGGATGATTCCTGTGATGTTAGGTGTAGTGTTGTGCAAGTATTGAATGACAGAACCCTCTTGGCTCCTGAATGACTCCATAGAGCAGTGATGTAAGTGTTGGGAAGTAGTGAAGTGAATGCAGGTTTAGAATGGTGAGTTTGTGTTTACATGCAGATGAATAATGACTTGTAAGACCCATCTCTGAATGTGGCATAGTTATTGGCAGGTACCTCCTAGCATAGTTATTGGCAGGTACCTCCGGCTGAGGAAATGCTACAACTGGCAAAGAGATAGGGTACAAGTAACCAGAAATTCGACAGTGCGCCCCAGTGTTTGCCATGGTCCAAGCAAACAGCTCATGTGTGCAATCTGTGTCTTTGTCAAATTGCGTAGTACACATTTGGCATATGTGGAGTCAAAGCACAGCTCCAGCCGGTGTTCAGCGGTTGAAGATAAAGAAAGCTTCATTGCGAAGAAGTCTAAACATCAGTGGCAAAGAACCTACTGGCAAGGCCGTAAAATGAGGTACAGTGCTACTACGTATTCTAAAGCAGTACATCATGCAGAGTAGTAACTCTAAAGGTGAATACAACCTCATTTTGAAAGTGTAGCAAATAGTGACAGAAAATTGCAAGAAAGACTGTGAGGCAGAGATCAACCAGGTGTCAAAAAGCACAAAAGGACACCTGAAAACACAGCAATTCAGATACAAGAAAAGCTCAATTGCTTACCACAACAGATTAAAGCGACTCATCATACCGCAACACTGGGAAGTGGCCCTAATGCATAGGGGTTGTGCTTACCGAGCCGTCTATACCTTAAGATGTGACTAGAAGAGACAAAGGATGTTCTTCCAATGGAGATCAAGAAAGAGGCCACATTTCCCGAAGCTAAGAAAGATGACCCAGATGATAGCACATCGAAAGGCTCAGAGATGGTGTGCATGAATAAGTTCACCAAGGTCACTGAATGGATTCAGAGAAAAATCCATCTGCAGTGTCAGACAGCTACATAAACACTTATAATTCTGCCACCTTCTTGAAACCACCACCACCATTTGATACTACCAAAAAGCAAAATATTGGCAACTGATGGACTGCTTTGTAAAGACATTTGATGATTTCAATGATGTAGTAGAAGAAACCGGTTTACAAGAAGTTTATCCAATACCTCAAGACTTTTGGTGGTGAAGGTGTAAAAGATGACATAAAGTAAATGCTGCGAGCTGCTGAAGTTACTTACTGTCAAATTAAAGAACCCTTGAATCTTGCGTTCAATACAAATGCAAATGTAGATGACAAAAGTTACATTTTCAGTCAAGAGTGACCGAGAGTTGAGGAAACCATAGACAAAATTGTTGAGTGACTGGATACTCTTATCAAACACTGTAAGCTTAATGAATGTATTGATGAAGGAGTAATATGTTTCTGAGTTATTTATGGGTACCTGTTACACAGAAGGAACATGATCAATCTCTTAAGCAAGTGTGTTGTTTTCTGGTTGATGCAGGTCTAACTTTTGAATGCTGAGAAATGTGAATTCAAGAAAACAAAGCTAAAGTTGTTTGGCCATATACTTTCTGATGCAAGCAAAAGATGTCCCATGGTGAACATGTTTATTCACAACCTGAAAAAGAAAGTTTAGCAGTGGTGTCAGCTTGTGAACATTTCCATGTGATCCTGTAAGGAAAGTCATTTACGCTTGTGACAGGCCATGAAGAATTGTTGACCTTTCTTGGTAATCCAAAAGCCAAGATGCATCCTCACATTGAACGTTAGGATCTGCGATTACAGCTACATAATTGTACATCATCCAGTGAAATATCAAAATCCTGCAGACTGTTTCTCCAGATTGCCTTTACATTGTCAGGGTACCCCTTCCAAGACAGCTGAAGCCTACATAAACTTCATTGTGAAATCAAACACACCAGCTGTCATACCATTTGAGCAAATTATCACTGGCACGAATCAAGATAGTGATATGTTAAAACTGAAAGACATTATTACACATCATTCTCTTACAAGTGACAGTGAATACCAGAAGTTCAAGAATGTGAAAGATGAACTGTCTATGACTCAAGAAGGCATTATCCTGTGAGATTTGAGAACTGTTAGTTAGGAGAGTTTGTAACCAGAGATTATTGAAGAGGCCCAAGAAGGACACTATCAAGTGAGCTCTTCGAGACAGAGTTTGGTTTCCTTATCTCGGTGAAAGTGCTTTAAGAGAGATGAAGGTCTGTCATTTGAGCATCTGCCTGTCTTCAAAAACCACTTTCCACCCCTTATGCATGTCAGAGTTGCAAAAGCATGCATGGGAAATAATTGTTATTGACCTTTTCAAACCTCTCGACAATGGACATCTCCTGATGTTGATTGTTGATTAATTCTGTTGTTTCTCATTGGTGGTTGCTCTCATCTATCACTCAAGACAGAGTCATTGTGAGATTAGATGGCATATTTGCGGCATGGGGTATTCCTGAAATCTCAAAATCTAACAATGGCCCACCTTTCAAAAGTAGAAAATTCTGAGACTTTCTCAATGATCTTAATGAGAAGCATGAGAAGGTCACATCTTTTTGACCACAAGCTAATGGACTTGTGAAACATTTCCTGAGTACATTAAAGAAAGCTGTTCAGCATGCTGTATTGGAAAATCTTGACCCTAAAACTTTCTTGAATTGTACTCTACGGGCTTACTGTTCAACTCCTAACTCGATAAAAGGTGAAAGCCCTGCAATTATGATGTCTGAGAGAGCAATGAAAACCAAGTTACCTCAATGGACTTACACAGGATCGAATACTGAGGAAGAAAACCATACCCAGACTTGGATCATACAAAGAAAATGAAGTCCTGTGCAGCCATGCACTGACATGCAAAAGACATTGTTTTCACGTGAGGAGATCGAGTGCTTGTCCATCAGCTAGGAAAATGTAGGTCTGATATTCCATTTGGTGCTGAACCATACCATTTGGTAACTGCCAAAGACAAATGGTGACTGCCCAAATTCCTGCACATGCATTTCAGACATGTGGGTCACCATTCATCAGATACTGATGTCAATGTAGGGACTGGTTCAGAAAGGATAATTTAAAAACACTCCTATCGCTGATTCCCAGCTTCAATAGACACGATGGGGATGAGTAATCAGAGAGCCACAAGGGCTGATCAAAGATCGGTGATTGTGTATAATTTGTAACAAGTTGTCATTTTTTATTTATCAGAGGAGAAGATATAGGGGGTCATTATGACCCTGGCGGAAGGTGGAGAACCGGCGGTAAGACCGCCAACAGGCTGGCGGTCTTACTTTGTGGAATCATAACCATGGCGTCATCCGTCGGTTCTCTGTTCAGCCCGCCAGGGCGGAGACGAAAGCCGGGCTGGAGACCTGGGTCTCCAGCCCGGCAGCCGTCACTATACTGCCGGCGGTATTTGGACCCGGCTTACCGCCGTGGATTTCCAGCGGTATGAACCGCCATGAAATCCATGGCGGTAAGCACTATCAGTGCCAGGGAATTCCTTCCCTGGCACTGATGGGGTCTCCAAAAACCCCCCACCCCACAGGACGTGATTCGCTGGGCGGTGTTCTGTTGGCGTGGCGGTGGAGGTGGAGCAACCTCCACTTCCCCGCCTCCCGCCAGTATGGCTGTTGGCGGCTCTCCGTCCGTAAAAGGACGGAGAGCTGCCAACAGTCATAATAGGCTGAGCGGCAAACTGCCACCACTGGCGGTCTTCCACACGGCGGTCCCTCAGCGGTCTTTAAAAAAGACCGCCGAGGTCAGAATGTACCCCATAGTGTTGTGTGAGTTATGAATGATGGAAACCTCTTGGCTCCTGAGGGACTCAGTAGGACTACAACATAAGTGTTAGAATGCAGTGAAGTGAATGCAGGTTTAGAATGTCGAGTTTGCAGTTGCACACAGATGAATAAAGAAATGCAAAACCCATCTCTGTGTGTGGAATAGCTTTCGGTGGGTTCCCCTGGCTGGGAAAGACGCTACACTGAATTGTATGACAGTCCAAAATTTACTCCAAATGTATATGTCAGCTGCCCAGAGTTTTATTTTAGATTATCTTGGAGAATGTGTTCTTAAGATTACCACAAAAATTACCCAAGGAAAGGAAGGTAGGTAACTTTAAAAAAAAAGTTTGTTCAGTTAAATGGACCAAAGGTCGCCAGCAAGTGATTAAGGGCACGTTTCATCATACAATGCCCTCCACACACATAAGGAATCGTGGAAATATGTATGCTCTCAACCTCATATGGGGAAGCTCTTTACCCCAAACATTTCCTTTTTGGATACAGCCATCTGGTTCTTTGGAGACTTGATCCTCTTTAGCTGGTATAGCAAGGAAAAGTCATGGTAGAGCTAAAACTACCTACTAGCTGATATGCATAATTTACTCTTGTCTCTAGATGGTAAACGCTTGATCCTGCTACAAGGCCAAAATGATCCAGCCTGCAAAATGTGGCCATAAGCTGATCTGGGTCCTTTGTTAGGATCAAATGCCATGTGTGTTTCACTACACCTGTTGACTATCATATGGAGATGTCAGGTGTGAATTTAACAAAGTGAAATATTTTGAGTCAAAAAGTTAGCCCAAATCAAAGGCAAATAAATCCCATATACTGAACAAGATTGTCTTGAGCCTTGAGTGGTCTGCTGTACTACTCATTATATGACAACCTGTAAGCAGTGTTAATAACTCAATAATTGGTTTGAGGAATGTTGCAATTTCTCTAGGTATGTTGTTAGAAATGGGGTCTTTGGTTGGCTCTTAGGTTACTCCCTGTCCAAACAAGGACCCTCAACCTAGTCAGAGTAAATGATAATCACCCTGATTTAACTCCCACACACCCCTTTGGTAGCTTGGCACGAGCAGGCATGCTTAACTTTAGAAGCAATGTGTATTTCTACCAACACACACAGTAATACAGTGAAAACACTACAAAATGGACACCACATCAGATTAGAAAAATAGGTAATATTTATCTAAATCAAACAAAGCCAAAACAACAAAAATCCAACAAACACAAGTCAAGATATGAATTTTCAAAAGAATAGGAATCTCAATCCTTAGAAAACAGTGAGAATGCTGTTGTCATACAAAGTACCTGTTAGTGCCAAAAATAAAGCCACACTGGCGAGCGTGCATCAGAAAAAGCAGCGATGCATCAATTCCTTCCTATCAAAGGAGGCCGTGTGTAACTTTCTTCTATGGTTGGATCAGCAATGCATTGTTTCTTCTCACTTGCAAGAGAGCGACGCACAGAGTCGGGTTGACTTTGACGCCCAGGGACGATGTTTGGAAAATCCTGTTGCACCTCGTTAGAAAACCACGCTGCCTGGTGTTTTTGTTGTCATCAGCAGCCGCAAGCGGGCATTACGCATCATTTCCCCATCCATGATGCGTCGATCTCCATGCCGTTATGCAGGTGGAGCATCAATTTTAGCCGTGGGGCTGGCGGCGATTCGTTTATCAGCCGCATTGCAGATGGTGCATCGTAAATTTCCCCGCATGGCAGTCTGTGTGTGGATTTTCAGCTCTTGTCTGCCAACTTCACCTTTCAAGGGCTCAGGGAGTGATGTCAGCAGAGGAAGTCTTTGATGGCCCTAAGACTTCAAAACAGGAGGCAAGCTCAACTCAAGCCCTTGGAGATTCTTCACAAGCAGGAATGCACAATAAAGTCCAGTTTTTGTCCCCTTTCACAGACAGAAGCAACAACTGCAGAATAACCCAACACAGCACAGTCACAGGCAGGGGCAGCACTTCTCCTCAGCTCTTCAGCTCTTCTCCTTGTCAGAGGTTTCTCTTTAATCCAGAAGTGATCTAATTTACAGGGGCTTTGGGTCCAATACTTATATCCCTTTCTGCCTTTGAAGTAAGCCTACTTCAAAGAAACGTCTCTGTTGTTCACATAATCCTGCCACGCCCAAGCCAGGCCCCAGACACACACCAGGGGGTTGGAGACTGCATTTTGAGAGGGCAGGCATAGCCATTCAGGTGTAAGTGACCAATCCTCCCTCCAGTGTAGCACAGAGCGCTCATCAGGCTATGGAGGCTTTACCCCAGCTCCCTTTGTCTCACTGTTTAGTGTGGATTCACAATCAACCCAACAGTCAAACTGACCCAGACAGCAACCCACAAGCAGTCACAGAATGGTTTAAGCAAGAAAATGCCTACTTTCTAAAAGTATCATTTTCAAACAATCTAAAAAGCAACTTTACTAAAAGATGTATTTTAAATTGTGAGTTCAGAGACCCCAAATTCCACATTTCTATCTGCTCCCAAATGGAGTCCCCAGTTTAATAATATTTAAAGGCAGCCCCCATGTTAACCTATGAAAGAGAGAGGCCTTGCAACAGTGAACACTGAATTTAGCAGTATTTCACTCTTAGAAACATGTAAAACACATCTGTACATGTCCCACCTTTAACATACACTGCACCCTGCTCATGGGGCTACCTAGGGGCTACCTTAGGGGTGCCTTACATATATAAAGAGGGAATGTTTAGACCTGGCACAACCAGTGCTGCAGGCCCACCAGTAGCACTTGATTTACAGGACCTGGGCACCTCTAGTGCACTTTGCTAGGAACTTACTAGTAAATCAAATATGCCAATCATGGCTAAGCCAATTACACATATATTTTACATAGGAGCACTTGCAGTTTAACAGTGGTAAAGTGCCCAGAGTATCAAAAACAGCAAAAACTGAGTCTAGCACACATTAACAACCTGGGAAGCAGAGGCACAAAGTAAGGGAACACCACACCAGGATGCCAAGTCTAACATATGTCAATTGCTTTTACAGGTTCAATAATTTGGTCAACAATGGAGCAACTTCAATAGCAGGGAGACCTACCCCAAAACCCTCAAAGAGTTGACTTTTTAACCCTTTCTACGCATTGGACAGCCAGGAGCTGACTGACACTGCAGTGCTCATGTGCGTTGGGCTACTCTGGGCCATTCAAGCATATGGCACTGTAGCCTCAGGAGCTGGGGAATAGCTTTCCCAGTATCCAAGGGTGGCTGGGTTTTCAGTGAAATAATGATCAGTGCACATGGGGCGCTGAACTATATTACTAAAAACGAAAGTGAAATGTGTTGATCAGATCATTTCACTTTCACTACCTCGGTGCTCAGTGGATTATCTTAAACTTGAGCACTGAAACAGACTGGAGAGGTATCATTGGAAAGGGAAGAATCATCTCCCCTTTCCAATGATACCCCTACCTAGTGGATCCCTACTTGGAGAGCACCACAAGAGGGTAATTCCCAAGCAGGGATCCACCTACTAGATACCAGGGAAGGGGGAGCGTCGCATTGGGGAAGGACTTTTGCTCTCCCCGTAATTTATTGCACATATTAGGTTTTTCTGCCCCCTCTGGGTCCTGATCTGACCCCAGGAGTGGCAGAAAGCCCACTACAAACCAGGGATTCATTTCTAAACATATAGGTTTGGGGACTGCCCTTAATGGGTATTATAATGCCTTCACCCCTCCCAGAAATCCACACAGTGTTCCTGCCACGCCTGTGGGGGCAGATGGGGGCAATAGCCCCAATTCTGCCTGCTGGGGTAAAGAGGAGCGATAGCCCGTAGTCGCCCCCCCGGGGGACCGAATGTCTACTAGGCATCAGGTTTTTTTTATCTAAGGGTGGGGGCTGCCCAGAATTGACATTGTAATGCCCCAGCCCTCCTCCCCAAAATAGGCACAGTCTTTCTGTTCCACATGGGGGCAGATGGTGGCAATAGGCAACCATCTGACCCCCCAGGGGGAAGAAAGACCACTAGGCACCAGGGATTTATTTTGGTACTGTAGGGGCTGCCCAGAAAGGACATGGCAGTGCCCCTACCACCCAAAAATAAATGGGCACAGTCTTTCTGCTGGGGGGCAGATGGGGATTATTACTCCTAAAATGCCCCCCAGGTTTGGCAGAAAGCCCACTGTACATCAGGAAAGCATTTTTTTTAAAAAGAGAGGGATGGGAACTGCCCACCACCACGGGCATGGTTATGCCACCCACCCCAATGGAAGGGGGCAACATTCTTTCTTCCCACCTTACTAACTAAAGCATCTCATCCTAATGGCAAGCAAGAGGACATTTGACTCTTTTGGGTTTTGATTTTACCTATATGCCGAGAGAGCTTGGCTAACTCCCAATATTGTTCCACTTTCAGTGGTGAGCAGCTGCACTTTATGGACTTGGGTGTGCTGCTACCTGGAAAAACCTAGCAAGAGCCTCATTGAGCCCTGTGTCTCTGCAATGAATAACCCGTTAGTCCCTGTTGCAAAACCAGACCATTCATATAGAATAGTCTTACACTACAGAAACGGTCACACATGCACCTATGCAAACAGAATTCACACAGCACTAATTAACAACATTTGTGTAATTTTTTGATGCAAAAGCAGGGAAAAGTTACAAACTACAATTTTATTTTGTACGTTTGCAACGCTTTTGAGTTAATAGCAGTGCAAATATGGCGCTAAAAAAGTATAAACATGGGCCATAGTCCGTAAAAAATACAAAACAACCTTGGATATCTCCAACTGTTTCTTTTGCCAAAATTTAGTACATGAACGTTGGGACCTGAGTGCATTCTATTTTGGCTCACAAAAATGCTATGGTTGTTCTCAGCTGTTGTAACATCAATATTGCATGATATTGCCCCTGAGGCATTGTCCTCTGTGGATGATATCTATTTAACCCTTTCGCTGCCAGGCCTTTTCCCCCTCCTGTGCCAGGCCTTTTTTTGCCTATTTGGGGCAGTTCGCGCTTAGGCCCTCATAACTTTTTGTTCACATAAGCTAACCAAGCCAAATTTGCGTCCTTTTTTTCCAACATCCTAGGGATTCTAGAGGTACCCAGACTTTGTGGGTTCCCTTGAAGGAGGCCAAGAAATTGGCCAAAATACAGTGAAAATTTCGTTTTTTTTTTTAAAAATTGAAAAAGTGGCTGCAGAAGAAGGCTTGTCGATTTCCCCCCGAAAATGGCATCAACAAAGAGTTTGTAGTGCTAAACTCAGCAGCTTCCTAGCTTTCAGGAACAGGCAGACTTGAATCAGAAAACCCAATTTTTCAACACAATTTTGGCATTTTACTGGGGCATACCCCATTTTTGCAATTTTTTGTGCTTTCAGCCTCCTTCCAGTCAGTGACAGGAATGGGCATGAAACCAATGCTGGATCCCAGAAACCTAACCATTTCTGAAAAGTAGACAAAATTCTGAATTCAGCAAGGGGTCATTTGTGTAGATCCTACAAGGGTTTCCTACAGAAAATAACAGCTGAAAAAGAAAAATATTGAAATTGAGGTGAAAAACACATCAATTTTTCTCTATGTTTTACTCTGTAACTTTTCCCTGCAATGTCAGATTATGGAAAGCAATATACCGTTACGTCTGCTGGACTCCTCTGGTTGCGGGGATATATAGGGCTTGTAGGTTCATCAAGAACCCGAGGAACCCAGAGCCAATAAATGAGCTGCACCCTGCAGTGCGTTTTCATTCTATACCGGGTATACAGCAATTCATTTGCTGAAATATAAAGAGTAAAAAATTGCTATCAAGAAAACCTTTGCATTTCCAAAAAGGGCACAAGATAAGGTGCTGAGGAGCAGTGGTTATTTGCACATCTCTGAATTCCGGGGTGACCATACAAGCATGTGAATTATAGGGAATTTCTCAAATAGATGTCTTTTTTACACACTCTCCTATATTTGGAAGGAAAAAATGTAGAGAAAGACAAGGGGCAATAGCCCTTGTTTTATTAATCTATGTTCCCCCAAGTCTCCCGATAAAAATGATACCTCACTTGCGTGGGTAGGCCTAGCGCCCGCGACAGGAAACACCCCAAAGCGCAACGTGGACACATCGACAATTTTGGGAGAAAACAGAGGTGTTTTTTGCGAAGTGCCTACCTGTAGATTTTGGCCTCTAGCTCAGCCGGCACCTAGGGAAACCTACCAAACCTGTGCATTTCTGAAAACTAGAGACCTAGGGGAATCCAAGGAGGGGTGACTTGCGGGGTTCGGACCAGGTTCTGTTACCCAGAATCCTTTGCAAACCTCAACATTTGGCTAAAAAAACACATGTCCCTCACATTTCTGTGGCAGAAAGTTCTGGAATCTGAGAGGAGCTACAAATTTCCTTCCACCCAGCGTTCCCCCAAGTCTCCCGATAAAAATGATACCTCACTTGCGTGGGTAGGCCTAGCGCCGGCGACAGGAAACACCCCAAAGCGCAACGTGGACACATCCTAAATTTTGGAAAAAAACAGAGGTGTTTTTTGCGAAGTGCCTACCTGTAGATTTTGGCCTCTAGCTCAGCCGGCACCTAGGGAAACCTACCAAACCTGTGCATTTCTGAAAACTAGAGACCTAGGGGAATCCAAGGAGGGGTGACTTGCGGGGCTCGGACCAGGTTCTGTTACCCAGAATCCTTTGCAAACCTCAAAATTTGGCTAAAAAAACACATGTCCCTCAAATTTCTGTGGCAGAAAGTTCTGGAATCTGAGAGGAGCTACAAATTTCCTTCCACCCAGCGTTCCCCCAAGTCTCCCGATAAAAATGATACCTCACTTGCATGGGTAGGCCTAGTGCCGGCGACAGGAAACACCCCAAAGCGCAACGTGGACACATCCTAAATTTTGGAAAAAAACAGAGGTGTTTTTTGCGAAGTGCCTACCTGTAGATTTTGGCCTCTAGCTCAGCCGGCACCTTGGGAAACCTATCAAACCTGTGCATTTCTGAAAACTAGAGACCTAGGGGAATCCAAGGAGGGGTGACTTGCGGGGCTCGGACCAGGTTCTGTTACCCAGAATCCTTTGCAAACCTCAAAATTTGGCTAAAAAAACACATGTCCCTCACATTTCTGTGGCAGAAAGTTCTGGAATCTGAGAGGAGCTACAAATTTCCTTCCACTTAGCGTTCCCCCAAGTCTTCCGATAAAAATGATACCTCACTTGCGTGGGTAGGCCTAGCGCCGGCGACAGGAAACACCCCAAAGCGCAACGTGGACACATCCTAAATTTTGGAAAAAAACAGAGGTGTTTTTTGCGAAGTGCCTACCTGTAGATTTTGGCCTCTAGCTCAGCCGGCACCTAGGGAAACCTACCAAACCTGTGCATTTCTGAAAACTAGAGACCTAGGGGAATCCAAGGAGGGGTGACTTGCGGGGCTCGGACCAGGTTCTGTTACCCAGAATCCTTTGCAAACCTCAACATTTGGCTAAAAAAACACATGTCACTCACATTTCTGTGGCAGAAAGTTCTGGAATCTGAGAGGAGCTACAAATTTCCTTCCACCCAGCGTTCCCCCAAGTCTCCCGATAAAAATGATACCTCACTTGCGTGGGTAGGACTAGCGCCCACGAAAGGAAAGGGCCCAAAACACAACGTGGACACATCACATTTTTTTATAAAAAGCAGTGCCTACCTGTGGATTTTGGCCTGTAGCTCAGCCGACACCTGAGGAAACCTAGCAAACCAGTGCATTTTTGAAAACTAGAAACCCAGGGGAATCCAAGATGGGGTGACTTGCGGGGCTCTGACCAGGTTATGTTACCCAGAATCCTTTGCAAACATCAAAATTTGGCCCAAAAAACACTTTTTCCTCTCATTTCGGTGACAGAAAGTTCTGGAATCTGAGAGGAGCCACAAATTTCCTTCCACCCAGCGTTCCCCTAAGTCTCTCGATAAAAATGGTACATCACTTCTGTGGGTAGGCCTAGCGCCCACAAAAGGAAATGGCCCAAAACACAACGTGGACACAACATATTTTTTCACAGAAAACAGAGGTGTTTTTTGCAAGGTGCCTACCTGTGGTGTTTGGCCTGTAGCTCAGCCGGCCCCAGGGGGGGGGGCAGAAATGCCCTAAAATAAATTTGCCCCCCAAACCCCCACCCTCCCCCGCCGGGAGCGACCCTTGCCTACGGGGTCGCTCCCCCTGCGTGACATTGGCACCAAAAAACAAATCCCCGGTGCCTAGTGGTTTCTGCCCCCTTGGGGGCAGGTTGACCTAAACTCAGCCAATCTGCCCCCAAGGGGGGCAGAAATGGCCTAAATACAATTTGTCTCCCAGGGGAGCGACTTTTGCCTGATGGGTCGCTCCCCATCTCTAAAAAAAAAAACAAAGAAAAAAAAAAAGACAAAAAAGAAAAATTCCCCTGGCGCCTAGAGGTTTCTGCCCCCCACCCCCGGGGGCAGATCGGCCTAATAATAGGCCGATCTGCCCCCCGGGGGGGCAGAAATGGCCTAAAATAAATTTGCCCCCCCAACACCCACCCCCCCCCCGGGAGCGACCCTTGCCTACGGGGTCGCTCCCCCTGCGTGACATTGGCGCCAACAAACAAATCCCCGGTGCCTAGTGGTTTCTGCCCCCTTGGGGGCAGATTGACCTAAAATTGGCCAATCTGCCCCCAGGGGGGCAGAAATGGTCTAAATACAATTTGCCCCCCCAGGGGAGCGACCCTTGCCTGATGGGTCGCTCCCCATCTCTAAAAAAAGAAACAACAAAAAAAAAAAAAACACAAAAAAAAAAGCCCTGGCGCCTACAGTGTTCTGCCCCCCCCCCCGGTGGCAGTTCGGCCTAATAATATGCCGATCTGTCCCCCGGGGGGGCAGAAATGGCCTAAAATAAATTTGCCCCCCAACCCCCACCCCCCCCCCCGGGAGCGACCCTTGCCTACGGGGTCACTCCCCCTGCGTGACATTGGCGCCAAAAAACAAATCCCCGGTGCCTATTGGCCAATCTGCCCCCAGGGGGGCAGAAATGGTCTAAATACAATTTGCCCCCCCAGGGGAGCGACCCTTGCCTGATGGGTCGCTCCCCAACTCTAAAAAAAGAAACAACAAAAAAAAAACACAAAAAAAAAATTGCCCTGGCGCCTAGAGTGTTCTGCCCCCCCCCCCCCGGGGGCAGTTCGGCCTAATAATAGGCCGATCTGTCCCCCGGGGGGGCAGAAATGGCCTAAAGTAAATTTGCCCCCCAACCCCCCCGCCCCCCCCGGGAGCGACCCTTGCCTACGGGGTCGCTCCCCCTGCGTGACATTGGCGCCAAAAAACAAATCCCCGGTGCCTAGTGGTTTCTGCCCCCTTGGGGGCAGATTGACCTAAAATCGGCCAATCTGCCCCCAGGGGGGCAGAAATGGTCTAAATACAATTTGCCCCCCAGGGGAGCGACCCTTGCCTGATGGGTCGCTCCCCATCTCTAAAAAAAACAAAGAACAAAAAAAAAAAACACAAAAAAAAAATTTGCCCTGGCGCCTAGAGGTTTCTTCCCCCCCTGGGGGCAGATCGGCCTAATAATAGGCCGATCTGCCCCCAGGGGGGGCAGAAATGGCCTAAAATAAATTGCCCTCCCCCCCAGGGAGCGACCCTTGCCTAAGGGGTCGCTCCCTTTGCGTGAAATTCACGCAAAGAAAAAACTCCCTGGTGTCTAGTGGTTTCTACCCCCCTTGGGGGCAGATTGGCCTCATCAAAATAGGCCAATCTGCCCCCAAGGGGGGCAGAAATGGCTAAAATATAATTTTCAAAAAAATGCCCCCCCTGGGAGCGACCCTTGCCCAAGGGGTCGCTCCCTTTTGTCAATTTCAAAGAAAAAAAAAAATCCCTGGTGTCTAGTGGGGTTTCAAAAGCCGGATTGCAAGCAATCCGGCTTTTGAAACCCTCGGAGGGACTTCAAAGGGAAGGAAATACTTTTCCTTCCCTTTGAAGCCCCTCCGGGCCTCCCAAGTGATTGAAAAAGAAATGCTTTTGCATTTCTTTTTCAATCGCGCTGGAAGCAGAGCTTCCAGCGCGACGAGGGAGGCCCCTGTGACACATCAGCGCGCGCGCGCGCGCTGACGTCACAGGGGGGGGTGGAAGGGGAAGGTCTTCCCCTTCCATCCCCGACTTGGGGGGGGAAGGGGGGTGCACGGGGGGCGCGCTAGCGCGCCCCCAAGTTCCCCTGTGCCATGGACGAGATGATCTCGTCCAAGGCACAGGGGAACTGTAGCCTTGGACGAGATCATCTCGTCCAAGGCACCCAAGAGGTTAACAGATGATGACCTCAACATTAATCTTCCCTGGGTTATTTAGATCATTCTAGGATTCTCAGCAAATTTAATTTAAAGTAAACTAAAATATCCTTTCTCAGTGTATTGTTCCTGGTATATGAGCTATCAAATGAAGGCAAGATCGTGGCCCTGCACTTTAAAAAAAAATTTGGTCAACTCTAGCCACCAAATACTATCAAGAAACTGCAGTCTGCTTGAATTCTTCAACTTTGGCAGAACTTACATTCCTGGGTATGCACAACGAATCAAGACACTCTATGATTTAATATACACCATATTCTCAAGCACATGCTGGACAATTGACCACACGAGCATCCTTAGAGGATTGCAGCAAGACATGCTAGAAGCAAAACACTTACACACCTATAATAACAAAACAAATTTGGTCATAAGAATAATTGCTGGTGCCACTGGGTTCACTTATGTCACCTTTAACAAAGGTGACACGGTGCCCATAGCATATAAATCACATTTAAGCTCCAACAAGGCTTTGCATCCATAGAAAAAAATTCTGACTGCTGTATAAATGGCTGTCATCAAGGAGAGCCCACTTACCCAAGGGAAACGTATCATTGCCGTTACTCTGCTGCAAGCCTTAGAGGCTGTCCTCAAAGTAAGCGTTCCTAATGCAAAAGCATTACATCCATGTTGAATATAATGGGCTACCTTGCTGACTGCCACTGATGTTGATTACATCTTTGAACCAAAACTTCAAACACAAGAATTTCTCCAAAATGAACAGGAGTACCCCACACCTCTTAACATATTGCCCCTTGACAGATACAACACTGTCATTTATACTGATGGTTCAGCACAACCAACTTTAGGTACAAAACATCAATACTCAGCCTCTTGCGCAGCTGTGAGTGGAGTGATGAAGGATAGTATATTCCACCCTCACAATACCTGCACACAGACCCTAGGGAACTGCACAGCACAATTGGCTGAACTCAGAGCCCTCACCTTGACATTGGAATATACGGATCCAAGACGCCTTACATTGATAGTGTGTGATTCGTACTACTGTGTCCAGTCCTACAATGATTATCTCAATAACTGGTGATTGAACAGGTTCAGTGACTTCAAAGGAAACACCATATAACACAGAACTCTGTGGGGGAGGGTGGCTCATCTTAAGGATAAGCTACCAGATGCTCATGTAGTACCTACATTAGGTCACCAACGTGTAGGTGTACACGTTATTGGCAACACATTGGCTGATGCAGAAGTAACATCCACAGTAGCCACGACGTCCGTAGCTGCAGTCACTCATTTTCAGATGAGATTGGATAATGAAATTTTGACTGCAGTGAAAGCCTCAGCTAAAGGCAGGCCTCTCCTACTAACATACCTTACTAAATATTATTACCATACCAGTGCACAGAATGGTTCCTTTGCAACAATTCCTGGGGTGGAAAATCGATTGATCCACAACCAAGACCAGTGATTAGATCTCATTAAAGCAGCGCATGAGGGTATCACATCTGCTCATGCTGGGTTTGCAAACACACTATTACAGAAACGTTTCTGGACGCCAGGCCTATACAAATAGACCAAGCAATATGTCCTTTGTTGTAACATTTGACAGCAAATAAAAGGCTCAAACATCAAATGCCCAGCACAGACATCCCTCTTAGTGTCCAATAGTCCACTACAGTGTGTATACCTGGACCATTGTGGTGCCCTTTAATCTGATGGCGCATACAAATACATCCTAGTTGCTGTAGATTCTTGTTCAAGATTCCTGTGGGTATGGCCACAGCAGTTGGCTGATGCTCGATCTGTTATAAAAGATTTGTTGATCTTTATCGGTACATATGCAGTTGCAGCATTCCATTCAGACCAGGGCCCTGCCTTTAACTCTATGGCATTCAGGAACACCATGAGGGTGATGGGTGTTGAACCTCATTACTCATCATCATTCCATCCCAAGGGTAATTTGGTCATGGAGAGGAAGAACCAAGACCTAAAGCAGTCCTTAAAAGGTAGATTATTAGGTTGAGGCTGCAGTTGGCTTCATTACCTTTATGGGGTCCAGAGAGCACTGAATAATCTGCCAAGATGGTCATGGGGAGGACCAGTCCTTACGAGATCCTCTTTGGGATACCTATGTATGTCCTGGATCTAGATGGCCCTGGTTTGGTGCCATCAGACACCTTTTGATATAAATGAATGTCTCACTGTCTTACATGAGCTTCAGTAATTTTGCGATGACAATTCATCCACCGTAGGGAGAAGAGATTTGCCAACAACTTCTACAGGCTAGATTCCTAAAGTTAGGGATCTGGTTTGTGAAAAGGTTGCTGTGAAGAAGGAATACGGTCCATCCTACAGTGCACTGGCACCAGTCCTGAGAATACAAGGCACCAGAACAATCATCTTACCACTTCTGCCAGGCTCTAAAGCAAAGAGAATTGTCTCCATCGACAATATCAAACAATACCATGTGGCCGATTCTGCACAGAAGACCAAAGACGTTCCTTGAATAGTTCCCGGTTCCCTTTCACTATTCAACAGGACAAAACTCATCAAAGAAGAAATAACAACTCTTCTAGCTATACCAGCATGTACAACAATGCTACAAATGCTTCCTCGATCATGATCTTCTGCTAATTCATGTTCCACTTCACTGACAAGAACTGTCCAAAATATGGCTGTGTTCTACTCCAACTCAACACAAACTGATGACACCGTCTACTATGAACCTTTACGCGAGGTGGATCCATCCACCAGTAATACACCGGCTCCTGTGTTTGCAGAGACTGTCATCAACCTTGAATACTTTTCTTTAACTTCATCCGCATTTGCAGCTGAAACTGTTTCTGTTGGAAAATGGGTTATTGGTAAGGGCCGGTAAGTACCTACACATAGCAATAGGCCACTAACCTCCACTTAGGTCCAGTCAGGTCTCAGTAAATTAAACCTTGCTCAACCCTTGGTAGCTTGGCAACGAGCGACAAGGCTTAACTTAGGATACAAAGCGTAAAGCATTCAAATATCACAAAACAGTACTTTAATAAAACACAGGAAACAGTTTAAAAATCAAAAATCAATTTATAAGAATAGGAAATATTTTGAGCTTTAAAATGACACCAAAATGAATAAAATCGGATAAGGGGAACAGAGATATGACTTTTTAAAGAATTATTGCTTTCTAGCACCTAGAAACAAAAAATGCCAATCTGGTCATATGGTCGCACCTCGACCGGGGCAAAGTCAAAGTTTAAGGCCGACCGCGATGGAGCCCGGCTCAGCTACAGCTCACGGGAGGCCTCAGTCAAAAGTTTACCTTAGGAATTAGTCTTTTTTCTGGAGATTTTCTTCAGCGGGATGAACCTGCCAGTCCAATCCAACCTCCTGAAAGTCTTCCTCGAATATGCGTAGCGGGAGCCCTCGGTGGAGATTTTTACCTTCGGAGTTAGTCATTTTTTCAAGGTGAAAATCCTCTGACTGGGGCAAACCTGAATCTTGATCCGACGTCCTTGGAACCCTCCTCGGATACGCTGGCTGTGAGGTCCCGGTAAACTTCCTACATTCGGACTTAGGCCCTCATTACAACATTGGCGGCAAATGCCGTGCAGAAGACCACCAACACACTGATGCGGCAGCGGAATTCTGCTACAGCTATCACGACCCGGAATCTGCCATACTCCAGACACCCATAAAAGTCCACCACACCAAAGGTCAGTGATAAACTGGCGAAAACAAAACCTCCACTGTCACGCCAACAGGAATACTCCCACAGTATCACGACCCACTAATCCACGTGATGGTCTTTCAACCGCGGTATTCCATTGCCGGGACACACCGCCGCGCTCAAAATACACACACATTTACAAAACACAACCACATTGGACCAATTGAAATACACACACCTGATACACATACACACACCATCCCCACACACCCAATCCAATATAAAACACACACCCACATCACCCACAAACCCTTACTACCAAAAATTATGAAAGAAGGCCAGAGAGAGACACCACCAGGAACATCACTAGCATCCACAGACACACAACACCATCACTGACACAACATCCATGCACCTCAAACAACACACAACAACACATCCCCTCACACATCACAACACACACCACCTCACACATCACCCACACCACATCATGGCACCACAACGACACCCCAGGTTCTCTGAGGAGGAGCTCAGGGTCATGGTAGAGAAAATGGTACGGGTAGAGCCACAGCTATTCGGATCACAGGTGCAGCACACCTCCATTGCTAGGAAGATGGAGCTATGGTGCAGAATCATTGACAGGGTCAACGCAGTGCGACAGCATCCAAGAACTAGGGATGACATCAGGAAGAGGTGTAACAACCTACGGGGGAAGGTGCGTTCCGTGGTCTCAAGATACCAGATTGCAGTACAGAGGACTGGTGGTGGACCCCCACCTCCTCCCCCACAACTAACAACATGGGAGGAGCAAGTCTTGGCAATACTGCATCCTGAGGGCCTCGCAGGAGTAGCAGGAGGAATGGATTCTGGTAAGTCAACTCTTAATTATTATATACCCCACCCTACCTGCATGCCATCACATACCCCCACCCTCACCCTCACCCTCAACACTCCAACACCTCACATATGTCCCACTATCACAACCCACCCATCCCAACACCATGCCCTGCATGCAACTCCAAAGCAGGGACACACATCACCAAAGCATGTCCACTACAGATACCCACACAGACCCCAAACCAAATATCACACAAGGACCAAGACAAGAATGCAAACACTGGAGCACAGGGTCACTCACCCATTGCACACAATGGCAAACATAGATGCAATAATCATGCCTTTACACCCATGCAGGACCCCTACCCAACGTCACCGGACAGGAGGTTCTAGACATGTCCAGTCACACCACAGAAGAGGCCCACAGTGATGACAGCATCTCTGCACAACTGGATCAAGATGACCAGCCCGGCCCATCTGGGACCTCGGGACAGTCGGTTCCCCTGACACTGGCACAAGCCACCACAGAGCCTCCCCCCTCAGGAAACACCAGCACAACACCCACACAGCGGGCCCATCCCTCTGTCCCCAGGACACGTCAATCAGCAGTGTGTCCACCACTACAGGGAAGCCAGGCAAACCCACCACCCCAAGACAATCAGGGACCTGGGGGCAGTGGCAGCGGGCACACGGTTCAGGGGACAGAGGAACAGGAAAACAGGGGAACTGGGAGGACAGCTGTGCGACAGGGGGAGGACAGGCCCAGGGAACCGGCTCTCCACGAGGCCCTCTCCAACATCATGGAAGCATACCATCATTCCCAGAAAACGATGGCAACGGTACTGGCCAACTTTCAGGAGTCCCAGCGGCTGCAGGAGGAACACTATCTGGGGATCAGGGAGGAACTGAAGTCCATTAACACCACCCTGGTCACCATTGTAGGGGTGCTGAAGGACCTTGTCAACACCAGGAGGGACACTGTGGCACAACAAGGGGCCCCTGAGACTAGCCTGGATGATGAACAGCCCTCCACCTCCACCGGCGCTAGTGGACAGGAGGCACCGCCACAGGACCACGACACCAGCACCCCACCCCACCCCACCCCACCCCGCAAACGGTCCGTGAGATCCAGGAACAAGACAGAGTACATTGCCAAGACCCCCTCCAAGAAATGAGACCCCCTGAATGTCACCCTTCTGTCCCACTTTGTCACCCTGTCCATCCATCAACCTCCCTTGCTCCACTTCCTATGCCCCTTTGGACAATGCACCTGTGAAACAAATAGACTAGACTCTGCCATGGACATTCCTCCACCATCACCCCTGCCCATTTTACACCCCCCTCCACTCATTTGCACAGAAATAAACACTCATCAAGCACAAAACAATCTGGAGTCAGTCTGTGCTTTCACTAATGTGTAATTGCAATAACTATGTGTGAGAAAACAGGGCTGATTGCAGAGGCCCCATAACTTTTTGCCCCCATTTTCCTCTTTTTGCTGGTGTTTTCCTGACTTTGATGGTGCCATGGGTACTGCTAACCAGTCCCAGGGCCTGTGCTCTGTGTAAAATGGATATGCAAATTAGGCTAATTATAATTGGCTAAGTTAACCTACCTATAAGTCCCTAGTATATGGTAGGGCATGTAGGTTTAGGGACCACAGCATAGGTGGTACACACCTAGGTGCACTGCTGAGGTGCCCAGTGTCATTTTAAAAGCAAGCCTGCCTTGCTGGCTGCTTTTAAATTAAAGTTATATGCAAATTCGACTTTGGAATTAAAGGTACTTCCAAAGTCTTAAACTACCTTATTTTTACATATAAGTCACCCCTAAGGTGTGCCCTATGTGCCCCTAGGGCTGGGTGCCATGTAACTATAAGCAGGGACTTTATAAAAATAGATTTATAAGCCCTGGTGAGGTAAAAACAGCCAAATTTGTTTTTCCCTCATTGAAGTAAATGGCCTTCATAGGCTAGAATGGGCAGACTTTATTTTAAATTTTAAAGTCTCCTTAAATGTTACATACCAAGAATTTGGTATCAAATTGATTGTTGTAATAAATCCCACAACCTCCAGTTGTTGGATTTAATATAACTTGTCCAGGTAAAAAGTTTAGACTTTACCTAAAAAGTTGCCAATTTCAGCTCTGCATTGTTTTTGCTGCTGTGCTCTGATTGGCCAGCCTGCAGCAGCTTCTGCCAGGCTGCGTTGATGAGGTGTGAAGTGGCCTAGCTTCACACAAAGGAATGTGCTTGGGGGAGAGAATCTCCCATCAGCAGATGGTGAGGCAGGAAGGGGGAGGGCTGCCAAACTGGTCTTCAAAGGCAGAGAAGGACATCTGGAGCACCCAGCAACACCCCCACATCCTGCAACCCCAGACAGCTAGGTGCCCCCTTGATTAGATTAGGAGAGGGCAGGAGAGGGGTGTGTTTATGATTTTAAGCCACACCAGTGGGTGGGCTCAGCCAGATGTAACCTCCAAAAATCAGATTCAGCCATGTTGGATTTTTAGAGACTGTTGCCTTTTGGGATGGATTTTTGCCACACTTCCCAGGAAGTGGTCATCACAGGGGGACGACCCTGTACCTGATTGGAGAACCAGGGCCCCCCTGCTTTTCACCCAGGAGCAAGAATAAAACTGGCAGACCTGCCCCCACACCTCAGATCCCCTCCAGAAATCAACAAGAAAGGAACTAAAGAAGAAGAAGGACTGCCCCGCTGGACCCCTGGCCTGCACCTGGACCCTGCACTCAGAAGGACTGCACCAGCTGCACACTTGGGCTTCACCACAAGAAGGACTTTGCCTGGCTTCAACTGGTTCAAGGAGGGACTCCCTGTTTGCTACAGGTGAAAAATTGCTAAACCAGAGTCCCCTGCACCAACTCCTGAAGAAAGCGACCAGCTGACCACTGTCCAGTGGCCAAAAAGGAGTTTGCGCCAGGTGCATTCTGGGAGTTGAAGTCCGCACCCCCCAAGGACCATCACAGAACTTCTGGACCCTTGGGGTGAGCTGTGGACCCCAAAAGAACCTTAAAAGAACATCTGGGTGAAGCCACAGAAGTTTGGAAATGATTTGAGAATTTTTGGAAAAAAGCTCCAGAGAGGGATCGACCCGCCGCGGAAATTCTAGCCAGCTTGCCTCAACCGCGACCCGGCCTGACTTCGTGGTTCGTCCCGGTAAAGAAAAACATCCAAAAAAGAGACTAAGTCCGAACGTAAAAAGTTGACCGGGACCTCCCAGCCATCGTATCCGAGAAGGGCTCCATGGACGTCGGATCAAGATCCAGGTTTTCCCCGGTCGAAGGATTTTCATCTCGAAAAAACGACTAAGTCCGAAGGTAAAAGTCTCCACCGAGGAAACCCACATCGCGTATCCGGACAAGGGCTCCAGGAGGTCGGATTCAACTGGCAGGTTCGTCCCGGTGAAGAAAAACTTCAAAATAAAGACTAAGTCAGAAGGTAACTTTTCAACCGAGGCCTCCCGCGACTTGTAGCCGAGCAGGGCTCCATCGCGGTCGGCCTGAAAGTTTGACTTTGCCCCGGTCGAGGTGCAACCAGATGACCCGATTGGCGCTTTTTGTTTCTAAGCGCTAGAAAAGTAATAATTCTTTAAAAATTCATATCTCCGGTTCCCCTGAACCGATTTTAATTGTTTTTGTGTCATTTTAAAGATAAAATATAAACTATTTTTATAAAATGGTTTTGGATTTTTAAACTGTTTCCTGTGTTTTATTTAATTACTGTTTTGTGATATTTGAATGCTTTACACTTTGTCTCCTAAGTTAAGCCTTGACGCTCGTTGCCAAGCTACCAAGGGTTGAGCTGGGATTAATTTACTGAGACCTAACTGTACCTACGTGGAGGTTAGTGGCTTGTTGCTAGGTGTAGGTACCTACCTGCCCTACCAAGAACCCATTTTCCAACATAATTGGAAGCAGCAACGGGATCCTGTACTTGTGTTCAATATCACGTTACAGTTTTAGGTAAAACAAATTAAAAATCCTTTAAATTGTCCTAGTGCAAAAATTGTTTTTAATTTTTAATTTGGATTAATTTCAATTATTGAATTTTTGTAATTTTTCTAAATTCTTGTTTCCAATTTTTGCAAAAAGTTTTTGTTGACTCAAAACTAGGGAACCATGGAGCTTGATCTGGCTAGCCTACCCACACTGACAGTAGTCCAGCTTAGGGGGTTGTGTATTGAAAGAGGGTTGCCTGCAACCACTGATCTCAGGAAGCAAATCCTGATCACATCCCTGACAGCATGGGCTGAGGCCCAAGAGGTAGAGTCAGAAGAAGCTCCAGAGGAGGGAGAAAGAAGGGAGGATGCAAGCTCTAACCACTCAGGGGAGGGAAGGCATCTGAGCCTAAGTGAGGATGAGGAAGAACGGTCCTCAGTAAACACAGTCACTAGGGGCAGATCCAAAGCTAGTGGTGGGAAGGGGGTCCTTTCAGGAGGAGAGAACCCATCCATCAGAGAAAGAGAGCTGGAGGCCCAGCTAGCATACATAGCTTTGGAAGCAGAGAAGCTGGCCCTAGAAAAGAAAAAGTGGGCATACAAAGAGAAAAGAGATGGAAGCAGCGATAAAGAAGCTGAGGTGTCCATGGGTGGGGGAGTTTGCCCCAGATTACCCAAGGGGGTGGTTCCTGCTTATGTAGAGGGGGATGACATAGATAAGTGGCTGGGGGCCTTTGAGAGGGCACTCCAAATGAGAAGGGTTAGGCCTCAATACTGGGGTTCCCTTTTGTGGGAGTTGGTCCCCAACTCAGGGAGGGATAGGCTTCTGACCTTAAGGGGGGAGGAGGCAGATTCATACCCTAGTATGAAGAGGTGCTTAGCCAAGAAGTTTGGTCTGACCCCAGAGCAATATAGAATGAAGTTCAGGGACACCCAGAAGGTCAGTACCCAGTCTTGGGTTGACTTTGTGGACATTTCACTAAAGGCACTAGAGGGCTGGATTATTGGTAACAAAGTAGATACTTATGAGGGGTTATACAATCTGATCATGAGAGAGCACATCTTGACCAATTGTATCCAAGAAAGGTTACGCCAGCATCTAGTGGACTCTAAGCAGACCAACCCTAGAGAGCTAGGGGAGGCAGCTGATGAGTGGTTGAGAACCAGGGTGGTTGTCAAGTCCCAGGGGGGAGACTCCAAGAAGGGGGGACAGGTCCCCAAAAACCTAGGGAGGGAGGTGGTAAGCCCACCACAGAGACTCCCTCTGTACCCCAGAACCCTAAGAAGGAGGAGAGTAAATCCCACTCCCACTCTGACCAGCAGAGACAGTTAGACCCAGGGTTAAAAAAGCTCTTGGACAGTAGGGCTTGCTTTGACTGTCAGCAGACAGGTCACTTCAGAAGAGATGCAGCCTGTCCAAAGAAGGTGGTTAGCACTGGGCTGTCCAGTGTAGCCATAGAGGAGGATTCCTCAGATGATGAAGTCCTCCTAGCATTGAGCTGGGAGACAGGACCAGATGGTAAGCTGGTGATCCCTGAGGGTGGGAGTAGGCACTTCCACCACATTCAAGTGAATGGGATCCCTACCACTGGCCTGAGAGACACCTGTGCCAGTCACACTATAGTGAGTGACCGGTTAGTGACCCCAGACATGTATGTCCCAGGAAAGACAAAGAAAGTCAGGATAGCCACAGGGGAGGTCACCTCCAAACCTGTAGCCATAGTGCCCCTAGAGATGGAGGGTATCCTTGACTGGATTAGGGTGGTAGTCAGTGCTGACCTTCCCCTAGATTGTATCCTGGGCAATGACCTCCCAGAGGTGAGTCTGGTCACAGATGGGGTGGTCGCCCAGGGCGCCCCCCCAACCCTAAGTCCTGGGGAGTCTGTCCCTACAGTTAGGAGACAGGGGTCCCCAAGAAAAGGAAAGAAGAAAAGGAAGGGTAGGCCACTCTTAAAGAGAGTTCCAGGGAGCCAAGGGCCTTCTGCCCCAGTAAGGGGGGAGCCCAGAGTTGGCACTGGTGAGGCCTCACCTGACCCCAAGGAAGTCCTGAGTAGTCAGGCAGCTGTCCAGATGCAAGGTGTTGCCCCTGCACTGACAGAAGGGAGAGTGGAAGGAGGGTGTCTGCCACAGGAGGTGGTAGCCCCCCACTCTAGACAGCAAGAGGGGTGCCAGGACCCCAAAGATGCCCCTAAAGCAGCTCAGCCACCTGTCAGTGGAGAGCTTAGGGTGTGGTACTGGGTACTGACAGCTGTCAGTAGCCTCTGCTGGGTGCTAGCCTTCCTGGCAGCACTGTACTTGGCCTGGGAGGCAGACCCCAGGGCCAATAGCAAAGTAGGCCCCCTGACCCTATTGGTCATGGTGGGGTTGCTCAAGTGTTGGGTGACCTCTTTGGGTAAGCTAGGTGTTGCCCTAGCAAAGTTTGGAGTAGGGGAGGTGGGCACCTCACTACCCAAGTTGGCAGAGAGAAAGGAGGAAGACCCCCCTAGAGGAAAGTTTCAGTTTGAGTTGGGTCCTTTTACTGTTGGGATGGCTTCACTACCCATAGGGAGTGACCCTGACAGGAGGATATAAGGCAGAGTAGGCCCTGCAAAGGGACAGCCAGTTTTCTTCACTGTCTTCCTCGCCTAACAAGCCAGGAAGACTCTCCCAGGGTTGGGCTGAGTCTCCTGGGCGTGTGGGCTGGGGGGGGGGGGGGGGTTGTGTGAGAAAACAGGGCTGATTGCAGAGGCCCCATAACTTTTTGCCCCCATTTTCCTCTTTTTGCTGGTGTTTTCCTGACTTTGATGGTGCCTTGGGTACTGCTAACCAGTCCCAGGGCCTGTGCTCTGTGTAAAATGGATATGCAAATTAGGCTAATTATAATTGGCTAAGTTAACCTACCTATAAGTCCCTAGTATATGGTAGGGCATGTAGGTTTAGGGACCACAGCATAGGTGGTGCACACCTAGGTGCACTGCTGAGGTGCCCAGTGTCATTTTAAAAGCAGGCCTGCCTTGCTGGCTGCTTTTAAATTAAAGTTATATGCAAATTCGACTTTGGAATTAAAGGTACTTCCAAAGTCTTAAACTACCTTATTTTTACATATAAGTCACCCCTAAGGTGTGCCCTATGTGCCCCTAGGGCTGGGTGCCATGTAACTATAAGCAGGGACTTTATAAAAATAGATTTATAAGCCCTGGTGAGGTAAAAACAGCCAAATTTGTTTTTCCCTCATTGAAGTAAATGGCCTTCATAGGCTAGAATGGGCAGACTTTATTTTAAATTTTAAAGTCTCCTTAAATGTTACATACCAAGAATTTGGTATCAAATTGATTGTTGTAATAAATCCCACAACTTCCAGTTGTTGGATTTAATATAACTTGTCCAGGTAAAAAGTTTAGACTTTACCTAAAAAGTTGCCAATTTCAGCTCTGCATTGTTTTTGCTGCTGTGCTCTGATTGGCCAGCCTGCAGCAGCTTCTGCCAGGCTGCCTTGATGAGGTGTGAAGTGGCCTAGCTTCACACAAAGGAATGTGCTTGGGGGAGAGAATCTCCAGTCAGCAGATGGTGAGGCAGGAAGGGGGAGGGCTGCAAAACTGGTCTTCAAAGGCAGAGAAGGACATCTGGAGCACCCAGCAACACCCCCACACCCTGCAACCCCAGACAGCTAGGTGCCCCCTTGATTAGATTAGGAGAAGGCAGGAGAGGGGTGTGTTTATGATTTTTAGCCACACCAGTGGGTGGGCTCAGCCAGATGTAACCTCCAAAAATCAGATTCAGCCATGTTGGATTTTTAGAGACTGTTACCTTTTGGGATGGATTTTTGCCACACTTCCCAGGAAGTGGTCATCACAGGGGGACGACCCTGTACCTGATTGGAGAACCAGGGCCCCCCTGCTTTTCACCCAGGAGCAAGAATAAAACTGGCAGACCTGCCCCCACACCTCAGATCCCCTCCAGAAATCAACAAGAAAGGAACTAAAGAAGAAGAAGGACTGCCCCGCTGGACCCCTGGCCTGCACCTGGACCCTGCACTCAGAAGGACTGCACCAGCTGCACACTTGGGCTTCACCACAAGAAGGACTTTGCCTGGCTTCAACTGGTTCAAGGAGGGACTCCCTGTTTGCTACAGGTGAAAAATTGCTAAACCAGAGTCCCCTGCACCAACTCCTGAAGAAAGCGACCAGCTGACCACTGTCCAGTGGCCAAAAAGGAGTTTGCGCCAGGTGCATTCTGGGAGTTGAAGTCCGCACCCCCCAAGGACCATCACTGAACTTCTGGACCCTTGGGGTGAGCTGTGGACCCCAAAAGAACCTTAAAAGAACATCTGGGTGAAGCCCCAGAAGTTTGGAAAAGATTAGAGAATTTTTGGAAAAAAGCTCCAGAGTGGGACCGACCCGCCGCGGAAATTCTAGCCGGCTTGCCTCAACCGCGACCCGGCCTGACTTCGTGGTTCGTCCCGGTAAAGAAAAACATCCAAAAAAGAGACTAAGGCCGAACGTAAAAAGTCGACCGGGACCTCCCAGCCATCGTATCCGAGAAGGGCTCCATGGACGTCGGATCAAGATCCAGGTTTTCCCCGGTCGAAGGATTTTCATCTCGAAAAAACGACTAAGTCCGAAGGTAAAAGTCTCCACCGAGGAAACCCACATCGCGTATCCGGACAAGGGCTCCAGGAGGTCGGATTCAACTGGCAGGTTCGTCTCGGTGAAGAAAAACTTCAAAATAAAGACTAAGTCAGGAGGTAACTTTTCAACCGAGGCCTCCCGCGACTTGTAGCCGAGCAGGGCTCCATCGCGGTCGGCCTGAAAGTTTGACTTTGCCCCGGTCGAGGTGCAACCAGATGACCCGATTGGCGCTTTTTGTTTCTAAGCGCTAGAAAAGTAATAATTCTTTAAAAATTCATATCTCCGGTTCCCCTGAACCGATTTTAATCGTTTTTGTGTCATTTTAAAGATAAAAATATAAACTATTTTTATAAATTGGTTTTCGATTTTTAAACTGTTTAATGTCTTTTATTTAATTACTGTTTTGTGATATTTGAATGCTTTACACTTTGTCTCCTAAGTTAAGCCTTGACGCTCGTTGCCAAGCTACCAAGGGTTGAGCTGGGATTAATTTACTGAGACCTAACTGTACCTACGTGGAGTTTAGTGGCTTGTTGCTAGGTGTAGGTACCTACCTGCCCTACCAAGAACCCATTTTCCAACACTATGGAATATAGCAATGTCAATTTAATTGTCCACATACCGCTGAAACACAGCTATAGGTCTTGAGGAAATATAGCAGAGGGCACAAAGTGGTACACACATCTGTTAAATGGAAAGTCAAAGTGACAAGTCAGGGTCCATACACTGGGTGAAAACGACAGACTTCTGATAGCTCACACAATAGTATGAGATGTGTGAGGCAGTGACATTTTCTATCCTGTGTCTCACTGAATGTATTGCTGGATAACGTTGTTTCTGTTGTCAATATCCTCTTCTTCTGCCTCCTCTTCTTACTGTCCACAGGCTCCACAGCTGCCACAAGACCTCCAGCTGGACCATCCTCCTGCTGTAAAGGCACCTGTCGTTGCAAAGCCAGGTTGTGCAGCAGACAGCAGGCCACGATGATCTGGCACACCTTCTTTGGTGAGTAGTAGAGAGAACCACCTGTCATATGGAGGCACCGGAACATGGCCTTCAGGAGGCCGAAGTTTCATTCTATCACCCTCCTAGTTCACCCATGTGCCTCATTGTAGCATTCCTCTGCCCTTGTCCTAGGGTTTCTCACTGGGGTCAGTAACCATGACAGGTTGGGGTACCCAGAGACACCTGCAAATTTCGAGGGACAACTGTTAGACACACAGTAACCAGCAGGGACAACCCCATACCCAGATGCCTATTCACACTGTATAGGGTCCTTGTCCTCACCTATTAGCCACACACGGTGCCTCTGGAGTTGCCCCATCACATAACGGATGCTGATATTCCTCAGAATGTAAGCGTCATGCACTGAGCCAGGAAATTTGGCATTCACATGGGAGATGTACTGGTCGGCCAAACACACCATCTGCACATTCATTGAATGGTTGCTCTTCCTGTTTCTGTACACCTGTTCACTCCTGCGTGGGGGTATCAAGGCCACATGTGTCCCATCAATTGCACCTATGATGTTGGGGATATGTCCCAGGGCATAGAAGTCACCTTTCACTGTAGGCAAATCCTCCACCTGAGGGAAAACGATGTAGCTGCGCATGTGTTTCAGCAGGGCAGAAAACACTCTGCCCAACACGTTAGAGAACATTGGCTGGGATATCCCTTATGCAATGGCCACTGTTGTTTGAAAAGACCCACTTGCCAGGAAATGGAGTACTGACAGGACCTGCACTAGAGGGGGTGTCCTTGTGGGATGGTGAATAGCTGACATCAGGTCTGGCTCCAACTGGGCACACAGTTCATGGATTGTTGCACGATCAAGTCTGTAGGTGACTATTACGTGTCTCTCTTCCATTGTCGACAGATCCCCCAGCAGTCTGTACACCGGAGAATGCCGCCATCTCATCACCTTCCCCAGCGGACGTGCCCTATGGAGGAGAACAGCGAGCAGAGAGTCAGCCTACACTAAGGTATCACAAAATGTCATTTTCACACATTTATTAATCCGCAATGTGCCTGTTACTGTATATGCAATGCCTAGATAGGTGTGTTGCAGTTATTATTAACGCCATGTGGCCCCCTGAAATGGTGGATGCCTGACCTGTAAGGTGGGACAAGGTGATGTGAGGTAACTGTGCTGGCGTTCTACATGTCACGGTAGGCGTTCGAAGACCGTGGTGCAATCCTGCATTGGTTAACATTGGACCCTATGGGTCCGAGGAGCCAATGACGATGTACGCCGGTGGTGACAGTACGCACCGCCGCGGACCTGACCGCCATTTTCTGTCTGTACACTCACTTGATACCTGACCTTCAACAGGAGAGGACCTACACTGCAAGGGCTGCTGTGAACTCAGTCTGGAAGCGACGATGGCTCATGTGTCTGGGGAAAGGACCCCTGCCTTCAGTTCGGAGGAGTTGGAGAAATTAGTGGATGGGGTCCTCCCCCAGTACACACAACTGTATGGTCCTCCAGACAAACAGGTGAGTACACTGTGACCATGCTGAATGGGCAATGCCTGTTTGGAGTGGTGTGGATGGAAGATACATGGGGGTGGGGCTGAGGGCTGCATGAGCAGACGGTGAGTGTATGTGCGTCAGGGCAAGGGTGGGAACGTGGGCCAATGAGTATGACGGTCCAGACGGGTAAAGATCTTCCTTTTCCCCTGTACTATTCCTCTAGGTCAGCGCCCACAAGAAGAAGGATATTTGGCGTGCCATCGCTAAGGACGTCCAGACCCTGGGGGTCCACCACAGATGGAGCACCCACTGCCGTAAAAGATGGGAGGACATTTGGACGTCGGAGGCCCAGCTGGGGATGGCCTCCCAACATGGGAGGGGTGCCCGTCGCACCATGACCCCCCTGATGTTCCGGATCCTGGCGGTGGCGCATCCGGAGTTGGATGGGCGCTTGAGGGCATCACAGCAGCCACAAGGGGGTGAGTACAGTCACATTCATCTGACTCTGCGTGCATTACGGGGTGTCTGGGTGGGGGAGGTGGGCAGTGGGTTCCCCTAGACTAGGGCGAGCTTGGTAGGCAAGGTCCCTTTAGAGGCAGGTTCAGTGGAACCCCAGCCCCACTAGTGGTTAGTGCCATCTACACCTAGTCAGGCTCCTGTGACTTCCAGGTGTGCGGCAATCAGGCTTAGGCCTTGCACCCCATGGGCATGTGAATAATCTAGGAACATTAAGTGCATGGTGTAGTGAAGAGGGCTGCTGTGTCCACCAATGGTAGTGGTGTTGAATCCACTGAACATGTCTTTCTTCTGTCTTCCCCCCACCCTTTTTGTGGTCTCCCTGTTCTTGTGTGCAATAGCATCATCAGGCGGAGGAGCAGTGGCACCGGAGCAGGAGGGAGCTGCATCCCACTTGGCCCTGGAGGGCGAAACAACAGAGTCTGAAGCCACCAGTGGGACAAAGGGTAAGGGGAGCTCCACGGCGGGAACACGAGGTGACAGCAGTGACAGCGACTCCTCCTCTGCAGTGGTGGGCCCTCTGTGCCCCCCGCATCAACAGGTACAGCCACCTCCCCCCCTACCAGCACTGTCCTCCCAGCAGCTCCTCATCGAGTTTCCCGTGCCCACTCACCCAGGAGGGTGGGCATCTTCTTCGCCCCAGGCACCTCAGGCCCTGCCCCAGTCAGCCCTACTGTCCTCAGTGAGGAGGCTATGGACCTCCTGACTTGCCTCACTGTTGGACAGTCTACCATTCTGAATGCCATCCAGGGTGTTGAGAGACATTTGCAACAAACAAATGCATACCTGGAGGGAATTCATTCTGGCCAGGCAGCCCAGCAGAGAGCATTTCAGGCTCTGGCCTCAGCACTGATGGCAGCCATTGTCCCTGTGTCCAGCCTCCCCCCTCCAACTTCCTCCAGCCAGACCCAATCCCCTCTACCTCAGCCTATCCCAAGCACACCATCAGACCAGCATGCACACACCTCAACACACAAAAGTGGCTCAGGCAAACATAAGCACCACACATCCCACAGGCACTCACACAAGCATCATACACATGCAGACATCCCCCTCCTCCATGTCTCCCTCCTCCCTCCCAGTCTAGTCTCCACTCACACCTGCATGCACTACATCTTCAGCCACTACCTCCATCACCAGCATGCCCATCACCACACACCGCTCACGTGCACTCACCACCCCACTACCATTCACACATCCCCAGTGTCGTCTCCCAGTGTCATTGAGCCTTCCTCCCAAAGTACACACACGCAGGCACACACCCACCCAACAGCCATCCACCTCACAACAGCCTCCAGCCCATGCACCTTCACTCAGATTCAGCAGACCTACACCTCCTACAACCACTACCTCTTCCTCCACTCGCAAACCCCCACATCTACCCCTCCCAGTGTGTCTAAAAAACTTTTCCTGGCTAATATTGACCTCTTCCCTACACCTCCCCCCCGTCCATCCCTAAAGGGCCAGGCTTTCCAGGTCCCAACCCAGCACCTCAGCAACCACATCCCCAGGCACAGTGGTGGCAGCAATTGCTGGCTATTGGAGTGCACCAACCATCAGGGCTGCCAGTGTGCCACGGAGCGAGGGCAAGGACATTCCACCACCTGCCAAGCTAAAAAAGTTGCCCAAATCCCGGAGGGAGAAGCAGAAAACACCTGCTACCAACGGGTCAGGGAAAACGAAAGGGGATAGTGGCAAGACAGCTGAGCCATCATCAAAGGTGGGGAAGGGCCAAAAACTGAAGGGCAGGTCAGGAGAGGGCATGGTGGCACCGACTGAGGGACCAGTGTCACACCTTCTTTCCACGTCGACGCCAACATGTACGGCGGAGAAGACCGCCACCTACACGGCTGCCACAGATCCTGCTACCAGCACTGCCGCCACCGAGCCCTCAGGCAGCACCGCTGCCACAGAGCCGGCAACCGGCACCTCAGCCACAGAGCCCACAGCAAGCACCGCCGCCACAGAGCCGGCAACCAGCACCGCAGCCACAGAGCCCGCAACCAGCACCGCCGCCACAGAGCCCACAACCAGCACCGCTGCCACAGAGCCCGCCGCAAGCACCGCTGCGACTGACACTGCTGCAAGCACTGCCGCGACTGACAACACCGCCAGCGGCCCCGCTACATCCTGAGCCAGTGGCACCACCGCAGACATGGCTGCAATCCCCAGTGGTCAGTTGTCCGGGGCTGGAGGTGAGCTCCAGGAGCCTGGGCAGCTTCCATGAAGCATCACTTTCAGTGGAGAAAGGCATCCACTACCCCAGTCCTTGGCAGGATGAAGCACTCTAGGCACAAAGCCCCCTCCAGAACCAGTGGAGAGATACATCCACTACCTCAGTCCTTGGCAGGATGAAGCACTCTCGGCACAAAGCCCCCTCCAGAACCAGTGGAGAGATACATCCACTACCTCTGTCCTTGGCAGGATGAAGCACTCTGGGCACAAATCCCCCTCCAAAACCAGTGGAGAGATACATCCACTACCTCAGTCCTTGGCAGGATGAAGCACACTGGGCACAAAGCCCCCTCCAGAACCAGTGGAGTATCACATCCACTACCTCAGTCCTTGGCAGGATGAAGCACTCTGGGCACAAATCCCCCTTCAGAACCAGTGGAGACTGTTATCCACTTGAGAGACTGTGGCTTTGCACTCCCCAGGATATAGCAGTGGGCCAACCACCCACTTGAGAGACTTGAGGGACTGTGGCTTTGCACTCTCCAGGATAAAGCAGTGGGCAACCCACCCACTCGAGAGACTTGAGAGACTGTGGCTTTGCACTCCCCAGGATAAAGCAGTGGGCAACCCACCCACTCAAGAGATTTGAGAGACTGTGGTTTTGCACTCCCCAGGATAAACCAGTGGGCAACCCACCCACTGCAGAGACTTGAGAGACTGTGGCTTTGCACTCCCCAGGATATTGCAGTAGGCAACCCACCCACTGGAGAGACTTGAGAGATTGTGGCTTTGCACTCCCCAGGATAAAGCAGTGGGCAAACCACCCACTGGAGAGACATGAGAGACTGTGGCTTTGCACTCCCCAGGATACAGCAATGGGCATGAGCCCCCTCGTGCAGCAGTGGCGTTGTGCGTTCACCTGGCTGAGGTGCCCCCTCTCCCCCTCCCCCTGAGGTGCCTGTTTCTTTTCGATCTGAAGCCCCTGCAGTGTTCTCTCCGTTTCCAGTCGGGTATCTAGTGTGGGCCTCGCCCATGCATTTTGGGCCTAGTGTTCCACGGACAATGATTGGTGCACTATCCGGACTTGTGTAGTTGGTGTACATAATTGTATATACTGGATTTTGAGTTTTTACTACTGGATTTTTATTGATTAAAATTGTTCAAATCATTCCTTTTGTCCTTGCTTTATTTAAGGGAGGTGGGAATGTAATGTTGCAGCATTTATTTGTGTGTATTGTGGGTGAGGGTGGGGGTGGGGGTGTTGCGTATTGCGTGTGTGTCACTCTCTTTTCAATCCCCCTCCCTGTGTTTTAGGTGCAGTTCTCACCGTGGTTGTCGTTGCCGTTGTTGGAGCTCCTGATAGAGGAGTAGGAAGACCATCGCCGGAAGGATCTGCAGTTCTGGCTCCATGGCGTCCTGGTTCCTCGTTGGGTGTAGGGAGGTGAGTGATTTTCCCTTCTGTGAACTGTTTCTGCCGTGTTTTTATTTGCGTTGGTTTTGCCCCGGAAAAGGTGGCAGATTGCAGGGTTGTGATAGGGTGGGCGGTCCATTGTCTTCCGCCTGTATGTTGGCAGTTACCGCTGCACTGTTTGTTTCTACCACCGTGGAGGTCGGAGTGTTAAAGTGGCTGTCTATGTTGGCGGTTTCCACAGTGGTCGTGATTCCATTTTTGTTTCCACTAGCCTGTAGGTGGTATTACCGCCACTTTAACACCGACTGCCAGGGTCGTAATGAGGGCCTTACTCTCTTTTTTTGGAGATTTTCTTCACCGGGGCAAAACTGCAAGTCAGGGCGGGTCGCGGATGAGGCAAGCTGGCTAGAGTTGATGTGGCGGGTCGGTCCCTCTATGGAGCTTTTTTTCAAAAGTTCTCCAAACTTCTCCAAACTTCTGGTCTTCTTCCAGATGTTCTTTTAAGGTTCTTTTGAGGTCCTCAGCTCACCCCAAGGTTTCAGAAGCTCTGAGATGCTCCTTGAGGGTGTGGACTACAACTCCCAGAATGCACCTGGCGCAAACTCCTTTTTGACCACTGGACAGTGGTCAGCTAATTGGTTTCTTCAGGAGTTGGTGCAGGGGATATTGATTAGCAATTTTTCACCTGTAGCAAACAGGGAGTCGCTCCTTGAACCAGTTGAATCCAGGCAAAGTGCTTCTTGTGGTGAAGCCCAAGAGTGCAGCTGGCGCAGACCTCCAGAGTGCAGGGTCCAGGTGCAGGCTAGGGGTCCAGCAGGTCAGTCCTTCTTCTTCTGTAGTTCTTCCTTATTGGAATCTGATAGGGATCTGAGGTGTGGGTGAGGTCTGCCAGTTTTTTCCTTGCTCCTGGGTAAAAAACAAAGAGGGTCCTGGTTCTCCAATCAGGGCCAGGGTCCTTCCCCCTGTGATGACCACTTCCTGGGAAGTGTGACAAAAATCAATCCCAGGGAGCAACATTCTTCAAAGATCCATCATGGCTGAAAATGATTTTTGGAGGTTACATCTGGCTGAGCCCACCGCTGGTGTGGCTAAAAATCCTAAACACACCCCTCCCCTGCCCTCTCCTAATCTAATCAAGGGGGCACCTAATTGCCTGGGTTTGCAGGATGAGAGGGTGCTGCTGGATTGCTCCAAATGTCCTTCTCTGCCTTTGAAGAGCAGTTTGGCATCCCTCCCCCTTCCTGCTTCCCCATCTTCTGAGGGGAGATCTCATCCCCCATGCACATCTCTTTGGGTAGAGCCAGGCCACTTCAGACCTCATCAAGGCTGGCCAATCAGAGCAAAGCAGCAAAAACACTGCAGGGCTGAAGTTGGCAACTTTTCAGGTAAAGTTTAAAACTCTTTACCTGAACAAGTTATATTAAATCCAACAATTGGAAGTTGTGGGATGTATTATAACAATTAATTTGATGCCAAACTTGTAGTATCTGTGACATAAGGGGATTTTTAAAATTAAAATAAAGTTTACCCATTCTAGCCTATGGAGGCCATTCACTACAATGAGGGAAAACCAAATTTGGCTGTTTTACCTCACCAGGGCTTATACAACTATTTTTATAAGGCCCCTGCTTATAGTTACATGGCACCCAGCCCTAAGGGCACATAGGGAACCCCATAGGGGTGACTTCTATGTAAACAAAGGTAGTTTAAGGCTTTGGAACTACTTTTAATTCCAAAGTTGAATTTGCATGTAACATTAATTTAAAAGCAGCCAGTAAGGCAGGGTTGCATTTAAAATGATACTGGGCACCTCAGCGGTGCACTTATGGGTGCACTACCTATGCTGGGGTCCCTAAACCTACATGCCCTACCATATACTAGGGACTTATAGGTAGGTTGACCTAGCCAATTATAACTAGCCTAATTTGCATACTGATTTTACACAGAACACAGTCCCTGGGACTGGTTAGCAGTACCCAGGGCACCATCAGAGTCAGGAAAACACCAACAAAAAGTGGAAAATGGGGGCAAAAAGTAAGGGGGCCTCTGCAATCAGCCCTGTTCTCTCACAGTTTCAAAGACACACAAGCTCTATATATCGCTTAAAAATAATTATTTGGTTTATCCGTGGTATTATCTGTGGATATGTTTGACATTACTTGCCTTTCTGTTATGGATTGTTTATGTGACTGTTTTCTTTCTCTTGATAAATGGTCATTATCTTCCTGAACGCTCTTCTGTCAAGCCAGTGGATGAAATTCTTATTCCATATCTTCCCTCACATAAGGTCCAAAGATACATGTCCCTTATGAACTTTTCGCCAGTATCAGTCGCAAATGGGACTGTGTGGGATATATATGGGCCTACTGAGCTTATACAAATTACTTATGTCTTTCTAATTTCACTCACTGATGTAATTACACCTGGTGTTGTTTCTGATGACTGGGATGTCCAAACAGTTGATTCAATTCCTGCTGAGCTGCAAAACTATACTGTATTTGAAAGTGATGATGTGTACACTAACACAAAAAATTATGGGGAAATGTTCTTTTATAATAATTGGAGACATTACTACTTGCACCGAGCAACAAGACATAGATCAGTATTCAATTACACACAATGGAAACACTCTTCAACTCCACATTTGAGGAGCCCAAAGCATTATTCACACCCATTTGCATATTTTTCTGGGTATGACATTAAAAATGCAGAGTCATATTACTTCAAATTACCACCTTCTAAAATTAGGAAGATTTTGCTAACAAACACCAAATTGATCTATTCAGATTCCTTTGTTTCCTGACTTGCAGTTGAAGGATATGAATACTGGAAGAACTATTGATGTCAAAAGTACATGAGGAACACAAGATTGGCAAATTCAGGGTAGGGACGCTTTATTTAGAGCATGCCTTATTCCTGTTCAAACAATTTTCTTAAAATACACTGTTCAAAAAGCATCCTGTCTTGGGTTAGCATAAATGAAGAAAATGAATATGCCCAGTATCCCCACACTGGCCAAATTCACTGATTGGCAATAATTAATAAATGTCAGGGAGGAAGAATTAGATGCTGAGGTTCAGGATGGTACCTATAATTCTTCACTTTCCAGTCCCATCAGGTAGTTATTGTGGCCAATAGACACAAATGGGTGTCAGGCATGTTTTTTTAATTCCTCAGGGGGTTTCAAGATTAGCTGGCATTATCCTGACTTTGTCTCGGGTCAGCACTTGGGTATGGTTACCACATACAGTGTTGGTAAACTGTGCCAACAATGGTTACAGATTAACACCTTAGCAGCAGTTAAAGAACATCTCAACACACTATCTGAAGAAATAGACTTGCAAGATTTCTTATTAAGTCCCAGGAAGCCAAGCTCTAAAAGATTTCTGTATGCCCTATACAATGAAATCTGGAAGCTTTTTCGAATCAAAGCAGTTGTGTTTTTAAGGCAGATTGAGAAGGAAAATTTGGAAAAGGCTTTAGCTGTTGTTGATAATGGCATGAATACTCTGTCAACAGAATATATTCCCTTAATAACATAGGGGGTCATTCTAACCCTGGCGGTCCGAGACCGCCAGGGCTAAAATGACGGAAGCACCGCCAACAGGCTGGCGGTGCTTCCTGGGCCATTCTGACCGCGGCGGTAAAGCCGCGGTCAGAAAACCGGGTCCGGCGGTTTTCCGCCGGATTTCCCCCGGTTGGCCAAATCCTGCATGGGGATTCTGACCCCCTTCCCGCCAGCCTGTTTCTGGCGGTTTTTACCGCCAGGAACAGGCTGGCAGGAACGGGTGTCCTGGGGCCCTTGGGGGCCCCTGCACTGCCCATGCCACTGGCATGGGCAGTGCAGGGGCCCCCTAACAGGGCCCCAGTATGCTTTTCACTGTCTGCCTAGCAGACAGTGAAAAGCGCAACGGGTGCAACTGCACCCGTCGCACACCTGCAACACCGCCGGCTCCATTCGGAGACGGCTTCAGTGTTGCAGGCCTCTTTCCCGCTGGGCCGGCGGGCGCTATATTGGCTAGCGCCCGCTGGCCCAGTGGGAAAGTCAGAATGGCCCCAGAGGTCTTTCGACCGCGGAGCGGCCATATGCGGTTACCGCATGGCGGGCGGCTACCGCCGCCCGCCGCGGTTGGAATGAGGGCCATGGTGTCATCTGTGATCACATCATTCAGGTTGACATGTTGACAAAGTCAACTGCGTTCCATCATGCAATTAGGTTGGACACTACAGATTCTGAAGAATGGCCATGTTCCATGGAAATACATTAACAGTAGTGAGCTGTTTGCTGCTGTTAAGTTATCCAGGGAACAACAGACAATGACTTAAAGGGAAGCACGTTTCACCATGCTTCATAAAGAAAAGTTAGAAAACCTGCCTTTCACCGTTGCAGAAAGTCCATCAACAGTGTGGCTCAGACATGGCATTTTAAATCTACCCACTTCCACCTTTTGTTTCACAAAATGTTTGAAACATCTTGCCGTTGGCAGATACAAGCTACTACCACCAGCCGAGCTGTGACATGATCACATTGTGCAGTTCTTTAGTACTCCGTTGCTGAAAGAATTAGAGCATGATTGGTCACTGTCATTCTGGCCAATTCTATGGTGCAAGCAACCGGTCTTCCATTGCACCTGGTGCCTCTTTGAGCATCTACCTTTGATGTCCCTTGCTATTCTACCAGTGCCTCCTGTGGAGCAAGAGCTACTAATGTTCGCGATCCACCATGAGAGGCTGATTTGCGATGCCATTTATGAGCTACCTTTGTTGAACTATCTGACTCCTTCAGGCATTTTGGATGGTGCTGCCTTCGCGGGTGATCCTATGCTTGAGGCGGCTGCACACTACTGCTCTGTGGATCCGACTGCCAATCCTGTCATCGATCTGACATCTGATTATGTGGATTCATTCCTGGATGCCCTTCCTTTCAATGACTTTGAAGGCATTCTCCGAGATCATGACTATTGTTAGATGAATTTGACCATTGGCTACTTTTATTTTAAAGATATATTTTTAAAATTTTCAGCAATCCAGGGTAAATAGCCAGCAACTGTAATGCCAATTACAACACAGTTTCTTAGCAATGACGGGATACATAACAGCATACATCGGTTGGTAATCTGACATCATAATCATATGCCACCACCTCTCAAATACTCAATAAGTGTGACATATCAATGCTATAGTTAAGTTAACCTTTGAGTTAAGTTGCCATGTGTCACAATCCCATAATGTCAATCACACTTCATATTGTGGCCAGCCAGGGTTATTTACTATTTGGCCCTTATGTAAGTAATACAGAGAAAGGAAACACAACTTGGTGAAGTTAAAAACTGTATAACGTGTCTGGTATGAGCAGTTCAGGGCTAGAGGGCATCCATGACAAGATACCCAACAGGGACTCTGGTCTCAGAGAGGATCCACCGGGGTGGTGGGGTGGAGGGCGAGCAGGCAGAAACCAACGCTCCCCGAGCCATATTCAAAGCGTCCACCAAGCGCATACATGGGGTGCACTCCCCTCTATGCCCCACAGGGACCTTAGAGGTCAGGCATGCACGCGGTACCGGGGCAGGAGGGGTAGAGGCAAACAACAGATCCGGGGCTTCAACGGGCACCGAGTTCTATCACGCAATGGCTGGTTGTGTAGTGGAGGGTCTCATTACTGGCTGGGGCGATCCTAGTGGGCTGGTGTCTCCATTCCCCCAAGAGGCCATTTTGTCAGCGAGGTTCATCATTTAGGTATCCCAGAGTGTCATACCCCCATCTCTACCCTGCAAACATCGATCCTTCTCTAATTCTCTAGCCTCCACCGCAGCCCAGCAGGACACCGCGTGCAGCCAGTTCTCCACACTGGGGGGTTGGGGTGCTTTCCAGGACATGGCAATAAGTAGTTAGAACAGCAAAAATGCAAGGTATACAAATTTTAGAAAATGTTTAGTCTGTTTGTTTCTCTTGGCAATCCCCAATAGACAGAAGAGTGGGTCCAGTGGGAGGCGTACATCTATAATGTCCGATATGTGTTGTACTATAAATGACCATGTGCTGGGCAACACCAGGCATTCTTACGTCATATGTAAAAAAGTGGCATCTTCATGGCTACACCTTGGGCATGAAGGGGAAGCTCCTGGGAACATTCTGTTTAGGCAATGTGGTGTCAGGTAAGTTTGAGGAGCATAATTGAATTGTGAATATTTCATTCTGGCATTCAGTGAAATGTATCTCACAGGCTCCAGTGTCATTCTCCATTGCTGTTCGGTCAAGACAATGCCCAGACTGTTGTCCCATCGAGCCTTGCTACGGGGATGTGGCACACCCTGTGTCCCCCTTAGTGCTGTGTAGACGGTGGAGACCACCCTCCTCTCTGAGCCTCGTGTTAGTATATAATGCAACAGATGATGTGTTGTTGGTTCAAGGGGGCCCAACTGCCAGACTTTCCCTATCACTGCGTAAAGTGCTGCATAAGCAAGGAACTGCCCTGTGGCCAGACCAACTATTTCACTCGGATTTGAAAAGGAATGCATCTGACCCTCCTCATAAAGGTCGCTTAAATATGCTAATCCACTCTCCCTCCATTAAAGTTTTATATTTAATGGAGGTCTCGCAATTGAGGTATATCCTATATTGAGAGTCGAGGAGAGTAAGGGAACAACCACCAGCATGGATGGACATATCAAGACCAGGCCATCCCTGCCAACTGCAGCAATAGATCCAAATCCACACAGCGTCTGCCTGATGTGAGGAGCAATCTCAGCAACCCTCCCTCACAGCAGCTCTCACCATATCCCCCTCTATTGTTTAACCACCAGTCAACCAGAGCATCAGCCATTGCAGTTGAGCTGCTGAATAATATTGTTCCATATCTGGTACTGCCATGTCGCCTTCAATCAAGGGGTGCTGGAGTGCATCCACAGATACTCTCCTGCGTCCGAGTACCCACATAAGCACTGAATCAGTAATGCTATGAACAAAGTAGAGCAACCTGGGGAGAACCAACATTTTGGCAATGGCCGTTCTTCCCATAGGAGAGAGGGGTAGGTGCGTCCAGAAGGACAAAGATTGTCGGGTGGAGGCCAGGGCCTTGCTATAGTTACCTTCCACTAGGTCCATCTCAGAGTGGTACACATGAATCCCTTAATAATGAAAGGTCTTGGTGGCCCACATAGGTCGCTCCCGCCTGAAGGTAGCCCTGCTACGTCGCTACCCTTACATAGGGGAGATGTACATGATTTACCCCAATTTACCTTAAGGCCCTCTACTTCACCAAATTGGTCTAATAAAGCAAATAAATGCAAATAAATGAAGACATCATCCGCATATAGAGATGTGATATGCCACCGTCCGCCCACCCAAAGTCCCCATTCTAGTTCCCTCACCTGCAATCGTGCCACCAGGGGTTCCATAGCCAGCACGAAAAGCACAGGGGAAAGTGAACAACCCTGTTGTGTCCTCCTCTGGATGGCAAAGGAGTGGGACACCTGGTTGCCATTGCGGACTCTCGCCTGCATCAAGTAGGCCCAGCTAAGCGCATTGAATGACTTTTCAAAGTCCAGGGATAGAGCCACTGGGTGGTCCCTACTCCTGAAGACTGCATCTATGATGTGGCATAGCCATCTGGTGTTGGTATATTTGGCCCTGCGCAGCACAAATCTGCACTGATCAGGGTGTATTAAAGTGGATATCACTGGGAGTAGTCTGTTTGCCGGAGTCTTGCTTATGATCTTATAATAATATTTAGCATTGATAAGGGTCAATATGAGCCCACTTCAAGTGGGTCTTTATCTGGTTTGGCTAACACTACTATAAGTGCTTTGCTCAGCAAAGATGGGAGTTCCCCTTTTTGGCATGACACCCCATACATATCTAGCAACCGAGTCGCAAGAGTGTCCCTGTAGGCAGCATAAAATTCAACCGGAAACCCATCCAGTCCAGGGGTCTTCCCTCTGGCCATATTTTGAATCGCTGATCATATTTTCATCTAAGTCCTGTCTTTGCTGCTGTGTCAGGGTGGGCAGGGGCAGGTCTTGCAGAAAGGAGCGATTATAGGAAACAGGAGCAGCAGGCGGTGCATTGTACAATGTTTCATAATACTGTGTAAAGGTTTCATGAATTGCCTCCTGAGTGTTTTCCACTTCACCCCTATTGTTGCGAATCACCCCCAAAACCACCCTGGGCACCTCTGAGTGCAGGAGCCATGACAGTGTGCCCCCAGGTCTGTCTCCGTCCTTATGCTTGGTCAGGTGTGCCTTATAGTCTACATTACCTAGCTGCTGCAGTTCTTCCCGGTGTTGACAGCGCTGAGCCAACAACAGTGGGCATGCCAGGGCGTCATATATAGCCTTCCTTTCCAGCCTATGTATATCATGTTCACGGATCAATATACTACACGTAAGGGTTGATTTCACCCCTTAAAAGGTGGCCATGCACTGGCCTCGCAAAACCACCTTCATTGCATCCCATTCCACTCTGAGGTCACCTACAAAGCCTGCATTTTGCATAAAGATAGTGGTACCTATCATAGTTTTATATGCTGCATCCTGTAGAGCTTCCGCTTATAACTTCCACAATGGGATTGGTGGTTTGGATTAGCCCCACTGGAAAGCAACTTTGAGGGGGTTATGATTGGATAGTGTCCTGCCTAGATACTCAGAACCACAGATACAAGGCCATAAAAGTGAGTCACAGAAAATATAATCTAGTCTTGTGTGTATGTGGTATCCCAGGGCATAATAAGAGTATTCCCTGGATGACTTAACCACTAGACATCATGTAAACGCATGGAGTGAGACCACTTTTGGAAGTCTCCCCCCAGAGACCAGGAGCTCCAGGATCATTTAATAAATTCGGTGTCAGCTCATTTAAGAAAGACCCTTGTGCAGTGTTCAGGCATATATCGATGCCAGCATGATAGGGTGACCATTTAGTTGGTCATCTAGGAGAACATATAGCCCTTCCCGCTCTATGTTTAACGAAAGGCACTTCTGGCACCACCCAGTTTAGTGCACCCCAGGCATACGTTGAATAGCCAGTACCATAAATTTGGCCCCTCCGGCGACTGTTAAGCTGAAGCAATTCCCTATGTGTCAAATGCGTCTCTTGGAGACCAGCAAAATGCATCCATCACCACCTGAGGTAAGTATACACCCTGTACTGTTTAATAGGATTACCCGTACCCCAAATGTTGCAGGTTAACACAGCGTATTCTGCAGCCATAAAATCAACAGATAATGTTTATTCCCATATCCGCCGTCCCCCTCCCCCGAATCCGCAATCCCTCTGTCTACCAGGCACCATAAAAACAATAAGAACAAGATAAACAACTCCCAAATCCTAGGCTTGATCCATGACAACTATCATGCCAAAACTCCACAAACAATCAGGAAGTACGTCAAGAACTAAGATATGCATGCATCCATTTGTCCAAGGCATTAGGCTTTTCGTCTACCTCTCTTCCAGGAGGGGGGGTGAAGGAATATGTATAGGAGGTGTGTGTCTGCATTGCGGGCTCCAGGGGGGACAGAACAAGGAAAATCCCAGGCCCCGAAGAAGCAACTAACCAGGAGAGAGCAAGTCAATGATTTTGTGAGCACCTCTTACCCGCACAAGATCAGCTGGAACATAAGGATAATAAAGTCTTGAATAGTATCAGAGGTCATCTGCCATGCATGAGTTAGTACTGGGCCCTCCTCTCAAAGCGAGTTCTAGGAGGGTGACGGAGTTCCTGCGTCTGTAGCAGAATCAATTGGTGGATTACCCACCTGTGCAAAAAAGGGGTTATGGACTACTTGCGAGGCTTCCTTTATTGCCCGTTCTCATTCTCTGGCTGTCTGGCACGGGATGGTCTCGCTCTGCTGGATTTTTGTTTGTGCCCATTGTCTCGGGGGGTGAGCCAGGTGGCCTCGTGTCGAGCCTCCTGTGGGGGTGCATTAGTCCTTTGGCATGTAACCAGGTCCACACATCTTTTGGTGAGGAGAGCACTCGTGTTGCCTCACTATCAACCACTCAAATCTTTGATGGAAATAAAAGTGCATATTTGTAATTCAATTCTCTCAGACATTGCTTTACTTTAACAAAGGAGTTACACTGTTTCTGCACCTAAGTAAAGTCCGGATAAGCTGAGATCTCGACATTTCCATAACGCCATGGTCCATTGGAGCAGGGGAGTTGCAGAATTAAATCTCGGTCTTCAAAATAAAGGAGGCAGGCCACTATGGGTTGTGGAGGTGCACCCGGGCGAGGAAGTCTACTGGGTACCCTGTGGGCCCTTTCTACCAAGAAAAACTTTGAGGGGTTGCCACCTAGAACAGTGTCAATCAACCATTGTTCCACAAATAGATACACACTGGGGCCTTCCGTTCATTCAGGGAATCCCTCTAGTCTGATGTTATTGTGCTGCGATCTCTCCACCGCAGCCTCCGCCCGCTTGTGAAGAGCAATCATCTCCAGCTTCACCTGCATCATCCGGGCCTGAAGTTTCTGTACCATAGGGCAAAGGGTGGCAAGTGAGGAGTCTGCTCCTTCCATCCACTCCGTTAAGTTACCATGAAATACCCTGAGAAGATTAACCTCCTCAGCTATTGCGTCGATCCTAGCCTCCAGTGACATTTTCGTGTCTAGAATAGCTTGGAGGACTTTATCAAATTTAGAAGAGGGCGATTTAAGCATTGTGTCCAATTGAGTAAGGGTCTCCATCGCACCACTGTCCCTCAGGAGTTGATCTGGGTCTTGCCCAATATTCTTGATGCCTTTACTCCTACCCATCATTGCAGTGCAGAGAGGGAGGAAGGCAGGAGGCCGTCTGGGGGTACGTTACCAAAGATCTGTCCAGGACCAACCTCACGAGTGCGACCTCCGTGTCCACTGTAATCTGAAGGCCAAGCGCAGAACCCTCCCTTCACCTGGAAGCAATCTGTGCGGGGGTCCTGTTCAATCCCCTCAAGCCTCAGTGGAGCAAGCTGCTGACATAAGACCCTCTCCCCACCCTATCACCATGTGGTAGATCACGGATAGTGGGCAGTTGTTTGTTAAAGCACCATCACCTTTTATATGCAGAGGGGCTTCGCGGCCACTGTCGCACAAATATTGCTGGTCAGTCACTGGGAGGACCCCCTAGTGCTGCCACAACATGTTCTAGAGTTCCCCGGTAATACCCGAAAGCTTTGTGCAGGTCTAAACTGTGGCTCATGAGGTGGGACCCCTCCGGTTCCTGTATCCAGTACTATGGGTAAATCAACTTGAGCAGTTTCGTAGCACGGCCGCGATCGAGGCGCAGCCACATGTTGCTCCAGTGGCTTCACCGGCTGGCTGCAATGCAAGTTGTGCTGACATCATGCAGTGAACACAGGCACCCTGCAGTAGGCGCGGCAGCACCCCGTCGGCCGGCGTGCAGTGAGGCCATTCGCGTGCGGCCGTTCGCCTCACAGGCCTGGATTGCAGCAGGGCAGGCCTAGCACTCTGTTGACCGCTCCACCCCCACCAGGCCTCACTGTCTGCATAGACACCATGTTACCAGGTGCGGCCGCTGCGTCTCTTTTCGGAAGCTCCGGTGCCTCTCACACCGCCGTAAGCAAAATTCAACGCATCTCGGTCTGCTACCGACGTGATTTCAGAATTATATCCCCGGGGCATCTGCAGAGCTCCAGATCAGGTGACTGCACTGGCCGCCATCTTGACTCCACCCCCCATTCGTCCATTGGCTTCATTGCATAGTTTTAAAAGTATTAAGCCAAACTGCCTTACTGATAAGAATGGCTTTGGCCTGCTATGCTTGGCATGGTAGACATTTTATCTATTTGTGTGTTTTAGCTATTTTTAACAAGTTTTAATAACATTTTAATAAGATTTTAGCTTATTTTAATTCTGAGCATTTTAACTTAGGCTCATGCACCTTCTATGGCGTCATTACTGTGGCGTCATACTAGTTCCGGCAATGTGGAGGGTGTAGTGGATCCTAGTTGGTTTTATTGGGAATCAGGAGTTTGCTTAGCTTTCTAGCTTGCAGACCTCTGCTTCAATCACCCAGTGACTTTTAACCTACTTAGTCTGCTCTGTTTTAGCATATTTATTTAATTATTTCTTCCAAGATTGCTGCTAATTTTATAGTTCCGAAGATGTTTTGATTTCACATTATCGGTGCCACTCTGTGAAGGCGTCACTATCAGCATCAAAGACAAGTGATATACATAGGTATTCACATCATGTCCCTTTTCCACTTACGTGAGACAGGAAGATCATGTACTTTTAGAGGGAATGGTTTTTGTGATTGCTGCCCCAAGCATGCCTTCTTATCTATTGTTTAGGAACATACCTGTGTTAGGGGTCCTACAAGATCTGTATAAATGCAACTCATGCAGACAAGGTTATCAGAGCAATACCTACCAGAATTCATCAATGCTATCTATGCTACATGTCACCTTGATGCAGACCCAGCCTTCCTGTCCCCACCGAGCCTGATCTAGAGACCTCATTCCAAGGTAACATAGTTGGGTGGCATTTCTCATGGGAACAGTAATGGCAGATTAGGTTTATCACACCTAGGTCTCTTTAGGTTAGAGATTAGGTTCTCCATGCTAGGGTTCTAAGGATATTTTACATTCCATGTTATTGCAAAATGGTAGGAGTCTTTGTATTCCTAACTCTCATCTTTGCCATTCTGTTTCCTGTATGTTTCATTATCCTAATCATTGCAGCTCATGCATTTTACAGTAGATTGCATTCTTGTTAATAAAACCTATTGAAATCTTTACTGTATCTCCTTCATTGCCTGTATGTGACTGAGACTCATTGCTCATGTGAGAGAAGGGCAATCTCTGTTTAACCATGACTCACCTGAGATGTTGCATTCTTGAGTCCATGCGGAACGGGCTGCCAGAAATCACCTTTTACAGTTTGGTTTCTGGTGAGATACTCCTTGTGAGCCTGGAGGGTTGGGCTGGCAGTTGCAACTTGTTGTAGGAATGGCCTAGTCACCTACAAACAAAGGTGCTGTCATCCCTAAACCAGCATTCTTGCCTAGAGCAAGGGTCAAACTATGACAAAACCTTGAAGGGTCTACACAAATGACACTTTTCTGAAGCTAGGATTGTGTATACCTTTGAGAATGCTATAGCTCTCCGGGATCCACCATTGGTTTTACACCCATTTCTACCGCTAATTGGAAGGAGTTTGAAAGAACAACAAATAGGAAAAATGGGCTATGTTCTAGTAAAATGCCACACCTGTGTTCAAAAATGTGGTTTCCAGATTCAAGTCTGTCTGCTGAGAAGATGGTGAGTTTAGCACTGCAAATCCTTTGTTGTTGTCATTTGCTGGGAAATACCAGACACTTTCTTCTGCAGCACTTTTTCCGTTTTTGCCAAGAAACCCAAAATCTCTCAGTTCCCTCAAGGGGAATCCACAAATCCCAGGTACAGTACTTTTAGAATTCCCAGTATGTTGGAAAAAAAAGGATGCAAATTTGGTGTGGATACCTTATGTGGACAAAAGTTATAGGGGTCTAAACGTGAACTACACCAAATAGCCAAAAAAGGCTTAGCACTGAGGGGGAGGAGGACTAGAGGCAAAAGGTTCAAAGCTTACCAGCAGGTGCATACAATACCATTATTTAGTAAAAGTAATTTTAAATTTCAGATTTCATTAACATTCTCCCACAGCCAAAATAATTATGTAATGTACAGTGTGATATGCGAGAAAACATCATTAAGCAGTCATGTATTTGTTTTGTTTTTCTAGTTACAGACACTGCCATTGCTACAGGAAGACAGACTGTGTTATGCTGTGTAATATTTAATCCCAGTTATTGTACATTTACATCACAATTTATGTTTGTTAACCTACATGATTGATCCACTTAAGAAACAGTGAGGTTTCTTAAGGAGTCTGATTTTAGGCCATCGGGAGAAAAGTCACAATTTTGATGAGAACTGTTACTGACATCCCACAAAATTCAAACAATCTAAAACCTACCTCCTGTCTCCCCGCTGTGCGTGGTTCAAGCAGCTACACTTTCTACAGAGGAATATAGGTGGTACAATGTGCAAAGAAACAACAAGGAAGAACACAGTTTCCAAAACAATTCACATAATGATGACATACAATTAAACAAGGGGAATAAAAAACAAAGTGAGGGATGGAATGCTCAAATTAATACAAGCCACTTGCAATCTATCGGGCCCCATCCCAATCCATCATTCTTTGCCCATCATGCTACCTCACTTTGGACAGAGCCAAACAAAAATCAGCCCTGACTATGCCCAAGTGGAAATTGTCCAGCCTGCACTGCCAGGCCAGGGTCTCACTGTACAAGAACGAAAGCAACCAAGGACTGTTTTTCTCTTAGAGGGGCTCATCAGCGAGGTATAGATTTGTATGATGTGGTTCCAGGGACACAGTGAGCACGAGATCCATGTTTGGGCTGAGATTAATTTGGGCATTCCATTAATCACCTTTTTTTAGTTGCTATAAGTGTGACGGGTATGCCCTAGTATAGCGGCTCTCAGACTGCATCCCAATCTTTTGTTTTTCACCCACTGTACTACCTCAGTTCCTCGAAGAGTGCATGTGAAATAGTAAATTCAGATGAGATTGTAGTTAGTGATGCAGTGATATATATTTAGAAAAAAAATAATTTAACTTCAATAACAGAAAATTAGATTATGATGTCCTTCTTGCTTTTTATTACCATAGCAACCAGTTTTAAGGGAGAGAATAGAATTGTCTAACAGTATTATAAAGAAACTGCAACACCCATCACAGTACGGTGTTGGCTAACAATGCAGGTAACGCAGGTCTGTTATCAGTAGTCTATATACAGACCCCCTCAAAATCCAACTCTTCCTCTTTCTTACTGCTGGCATACATATAGGTGCACATTTATTAACTTCTAAAACACATGTTTTGTGTTGCATCATCTCTAATTAATGGGTTGCAGTTTGTTATATTGAAAGTGTGAGTTAATCACTCAGTTTGTATGAAGCTTTAAAAAGTGTAAGCAGTTTTAAGAGCTCCCTCTCTCTCAATAAAGAGCTGTAGAACAGATGTTTCAGGAAGATATTGAAGTATAGGAGGGATTAAGTGATCTTTTCCTGGCTCCTGACGATTGATATAGATAATGACACGGATAATTCATAAGATGTGTTTGTGTACCTGTACCAATGAATGGGCTGTTTTAACCACTGATTGCACCCTTGTAATGTTCTATTGTCTAATTATGTTTGTAATTAAATGAGCATGCTTCCACAATGCCTTGTGTAAAGCTTTTAATGATGTGGCAAAGATAGTTGGTGGAATACCATGTACTTAGGTGTATTCTGAACACCTTGTGCACCTGAGGTTGTTTGTTCATGTGTTTCAATAAAAAATATATAGTTTACAAAATAGCTCTCTCTCAGTATTGCCTTTACTTGAATAGCCACTTAGATTATGTATTACATTATTATGTTGCTTATTGTAACACCTCTTCATTGTGGCCTTGAGAAGTACAACAGTTTCTCAGTTTCTGGTCCTGTGGAGGTCTCTGTACTCTTTCATTTTCAGATAAAATAAAGAACCCAAAATTGCATTGGTAGGGTCTGGCCAGTCTCTCAATCTTAGCTTTTAGATAAGAAAGGGGCAAGTTACCAAGATATTTAAAATGACAGAGCAGGAAAAAGACAGCTTGTTGATTTCATTTGGTGCCAACCAGCCATTTCTGTTGAATAACGGAGGGGTCTTTTTGTGAAATTATGTCTTACATTATCAGAATTAGATCATCTAGAGAAGGCCCTGCAGACAAAGAGATAATGTTTGAAAGGAGAAAATTTTGTAAAAGATGTGAGAAAGTAGGTAGTTGGGCGACTGCTAAGCAATCTTTTGCAGGTTGAACCACAAAACGTCACTTAATTAAACTGTGCTTATCCTTGGGTAGCTGGGCACAAAAAACAGCCAGGCTTCACTTAAAGGCAGGGATGTAAATTATTTATTCAGCACACAAACAGTAATAAAGTGAAAACCCAACATAAGAAAAATCCCATTTCAGAAAAATATAGAGTGAGTTTTAATAAACTATTTGACACCAAAGGTACAAAAATCCAATTAGTTATTATTTTTTTTAAGTTTTTAGTGAAAAATTGCATCTAAAATATCCAGGCTCCAAACACAGACATCTAATCATGCAAGACTGGGTAAAAGTCCAAAGTTAAGCCAACACTGATTGAGTGCAATGTCAGAGAAGGTAAAGTTCAGTGGGGCAAGGCTGCAGGAAGAATGTGAGGAGGAAGCATTGTAGATGGATAGCCTTGAGTCAAAGCCAGGGTGAAGATTTCTACTTTTGGACTTAGTCGCCAAAAGGTAAGTCAACAAAATTCCATTGGGACAAAGAAGAGGGCTGTAGCCGAGAACAGTTTCAAGAGGTCCAATATCCCCTTCACGTAGGACTGCTGAAACAGATTTGCTGTTGCAGAAATAATGTATCATAAGAAGCTGTGAAGTCAATCAGACCAGCAATGCACCTCAGGAAGATAGTAGACCAGGTTGGTCCTGATCTGCCCCTGGTCCTCAGTTTTTGAAATTGGCCATCTGGGCACTTTTAGCATCCAAATAAGGGTCCAGGATTAGTGGGACACCTCTTGAGGGTTCAGGACTCATGCAGGCTGGGTCCAGTTGCATGCTCAAGATGGTGGAAATCTTTTATGTCCCTGTGCCTCTGAACAGGAGGCCATCAAACTAGCCCTTGGATTGACTTCTGGCAATCTTACATGCAGGTAAAGGTACAGGGCTCAACAACAGGGCTGTACTGTGAGGGTTCAAGGCAGGCTCAGGACAGCAAAGCAGTCCTTCCAGGTACATAAGCAGTTTGACCGAGTGCACAGCAGTTCACAGCAGCAGGTAGTCCTCTGAGAGTCCTTTTGCACGTCCAATAGTGAACTGAAGAGCAGTCTGAAGGTCCTATTTTCATACCAAGGTGTCCTTCTTCTGGAAGGTGGAGGAAGCTTCTGGAGAGGTTCTTTGAAGCGCATGAAAATTGATGGCTTCCCTGCCCTGGCTCCAAGGTGGCTGCAGTAACAATACAGGCCCTTTGTGTGAATGCATAGCACAGTTATGCAGATGTAATTGGGAATGTGCTTTGCTGTGCTCCTCCATCCTGACAACAGATGTCCATTGAGGCACAACTATTCCCTCTATTGTGTCTGTCCAAGAGGAATTTGCAAAGTCTGTCAATTATACCCAGTTATGTGACCCAAGACAGGTCGTAGGAGCAAACAGCTAGCTAAGGGTAGGAAAATCACAACTTTCTAGAAGTGGTATTTTCAAAATTGTAATTAAAAATACAACTTTGCCATAAAAGAAGGTTTATCATAAAAACACAGAGATACCAAATCTTACCTATCTATCTTCTCCCAAGTAGAAATTACAACTTGGTACATATGATAAGGAACCTCAAATGTTATCCTATGTTAGGGATAGGCCTCACAGTAGTGTTTTCACTACCAGGACATGTGACGGAACATATCCAAACTTTTCATTACACAGCACCCTGCCCTATGGGTCACGTAGGGTCTACCTTAAGAGTGACAGATGTAAAGAAGGAGAGTTTAAGGCTTGGCAAGGGCGTTTAAATGCCAAGTCAACATGGCTATGTAACACTGCATTCACTTACACACACATAAAAAGGGAAAGTAATAATTATTTCATATAGACTAACAGGGAGGAAACCCTAAGTGGAAAGCCCATAGGGTTTATAAAAATGCCCTCACCTCCTAGATAGTGGCATGGTTCATCATAGGGCTGCTAACACGCCTTGGCAAAGACCAACACCCAGGGTGTAGCGCTGTATTTTCTTTTAATTTAAGAGGGATCCACACTGCAGAAAAAAGTTAAAACTGTCTAAGAAGGTACCCTCACAATTTTATGATGGGCCCTCTTGCAGCCCATAGTAAAATCACAACAGGGTATGCCATGGAAACTAAATCCTTGTCACCCTCACTGGTGGTATCAACATGTTTCAGAGGTTCTATTGCTCCTTTGGGTCAATGGCCTTCATCAGGATACAGATCACTTCCAAAAAGCCTCCTGGTTTGTGACTAGATGAAAACAGTCAATTAATATTAGGCCATACTTGCCACTCATAGAAACATCCCACGAAGTTGCCTGCAAAAACAATAATATAATTATTGTAATAACCTTAATAAAAAGACTTCCCTGAGTCTATTTATGTCAAACCCCATGTAATTACAAACACCAAATGTGCTCCTGAACACAGTGAAAAAGTGTGAATACAATACTGTAAGCTCTAAAAAAATAAAAATAAAAAATAAAATAGAAGTTGCTATCCCTTACCTGAGTTTCAGTTTTATCATTCCAAACCGGGGGTAAGAGTGGGAATGTCATCCTTTAGTCACACACTGAACATATATATGAAATGTTAGCCAGTATCTCCTGCTCTTAGTACATGATCCAAATATTTGTCACGGTTCTCAGACTGAATACAACCATTGGTAATCTCCTACAGGACGCATGTCTAATACACCCTCTCCTGTCACAATCCAGTTTCCAATTTTAATCTCAGATAGTTTACGTGAACTCAACCTCCACTATGCATTTACCCAATGTTTGTTCCTATTGGTAACATTATGTGCCGTTATCTATCCCCTAAAAATGTGTCTGTAAGCCCCAACTCTGTGTCTCGATTAACCGCGCACTCCAGAAATCTCCTAGTGTACCCATTGTTTTAAATTCTGTTGGTGCTGAGATATGTTTCTTGTTGTGTCAGCTAAAGCCTTGCCCCTTGTGGATAGTGAGGGGTAGAGGAAAAGGAGGTGTGAGGAGGAGGTAAGGTGGCCACTTACTTTGCTAGGGTAATGTTGCCTTCAGAACCATTTGTTACCCTACGACAATACCGGAGGTAACCACCTGAAGGCATTTTAATGTTGAGGTAGCTGCCGCGATGGGTCACGTGATTCTATGTTTCATGTGATTCTATTTGTCATGTATCGTAATGTGTGCATCTCATCCACCCGTCTATTGATAGCTTTGCCTGCCATCGTGGTCTTACTTAGTAGTGCTACAGATTGCACTTCGACACTTCAACTTCAACTTGGCTCCTAAACTAAGCCACTTTATTGCCCATTACAACGTGAGTCTAAATTAAAATGTCTATCTTGTAAATATTTGTTGTGCTATTGTTCTAACAACCTGCAACAAGGCTCATTCGGAAACACTAGACCTTCAACTAAGATCACACCTAGTCTTATTAAACTCTCCAATTTTTAAGTTATCACATTATTCCCCAATGTACCATGATGGCAATGTATCTGTCCTTCCAATATATTTATGTGTAAATAAATCTTGTTTTATTATCATTCCAACCACCTGCATAAAGGGCAATTGGAGAGCACCTAACCTTCAGTTGGGGCATACTAAGACCATTTCCTCCTTAATTTCTTAGGAAAGAGCTAAACAATATTTTAATTGTTTTAAATACGTATTCATATTTCAAAAACAGTTAAGTGCTGTAAGTTCATGCATATCATCATTTCTCCTTCAGCCTGGCTCATTATTAGATGCAGTTAAGATAGTGCCAGGGGATCACATCATTCAACCCCCTTCTGCTGCTATTTAATCTATCCACCAATCTTTGTGCATGCTTGAATAAAAAAGTCTTATCGTCCTTCACTGTATTAGGAATACATGGTTTGCTTATAACCACCCATTTTTAACATTCTTTTAAAAATGTTTCATATCAAGAAAGTGTGAAGTCATTTCTGTTATTGTCTTTTTGCATCTCACATTGCTCACATGCCCTAACATTCTGATTTTTACGCATCTTGTGGACATGCCCACTTATAAATAAATACAGGTGCACCTGATCAGATATATATTATGTTTTCTGATTTTAAAGTATGGCTAGTAAGTTGTCATGGATTCTTAAGTCCCAGGTCCATAGATTTCCTATTACTGGTCAGCTGACAAGCCTTGCTAGACCCATAAGCACAGTGGCCAGTCACTGGAGGTAACCCCCATAGATTTGGTTCTACTTTATGTTTAATCATTCATGCTTTTGTGTGTACCAGGAAATTTCTAATACTTGCACTCTTTTTGAAAGAGAACATTGGTGTTTAAACGTTTAATCCAATAGAGTTCATTATACGCCAATTCTCAATTATTATTTATTTCACACATTTAGAGGTGGTACTGAATATTGTCACATAAATGTTTCTGTCTATTTTAATTGTTTCATGGTTCTATAGAAGAGACTCCCTATTCTTATTTCTAGCTCTTTTCCAAGCTTTTTCTGATAACCTGTTTAGGGTACTTACGCTCTTGTAATTTATCACTCAGTTTTTCAGCTTCCTTTTCAAAATTACTAACTTCTGTGAAATTTTTACGTAAGCAGAGAAACTGTCCATGAGGCAGATTCTCCCTTAGGGACTTAAGATGGAAACTTTGGAAAGAAAGCAAATTATTTTTGTCCATTGGTGTGTGATACAGTGCACTTACCAGCCTTCCTTCGGATGGTTTAATTACCAGGTCCAGAAAAGACAGTGCCACAGAAGTAACCATGGAAGTAAAACACAAATACAGAGTTCTACTATTTAGCCATATGAGAAACGCATCCACTAATTCTCCGTCACCATGCCAAATCAAGAGCATGTTATCTATATAGCAATGCCAAATCTTGATAGATTCAAAAAAGGCTTTTGAGGCACAGTGAATGTGTTCTTTCTCAAAATCTGAGACATATAAGTAAGCCACCCTTGGTGCAAAGGAACTTCCCATGTAAGTGCCATGTGATTAAAGACATAACATGCCTTTAAACTGGAAAAAGTTCTTAGTGAGTGCTAATTCTGCCAGGCATCAGATGAAATATTTCAGGTTTAAATTCCTATGTTTCAGAGTACAAAATATTTTCTATAGCCCTCAGGGTTTTCTCTTTCAGAATTTTGGCGTATAGGGATTCAATGTCAAGTCCTACTATAAATTCATATGGGGATTGAATGTCATTCCTTTAATAAAGTTCAATACTTCCCTAATATCCTTTAAATAGGAAGCCATTTCTCCACAAGCAGCCGCAGAAAAAAATAAATCACAAAATTGTGATAAGGGTTCCAATCTTGAACCTATACCCGATACTTTGGGTCTTCCAGGTGGCTGTCTCATGGGCCTGTGTACTTTCAGCAGTGTATAAAAATATGGGACCATTGATGTTTCTCTGCAAAGAAAGGAAGCTTCCTTTTGACAGATCCAACAGTTCATTAATGCTTCCTCTACAAGGGATCAGATAACTCTCTGAAAATCTGGGGTATGGTCAAATACTAATATTTTATAATTCCACCTGTCATATAAAAGACAGAGACATTCTGCCTTCTAAGTCTCTTTGGACTTTATGACCGTGGCTCCCCACTTACCTGCCAGCTTAATTATTGTTCTGGGGTCCTTTTTCATCTCCTGTATGGCCTTCTGTTCTTGTTTTGTTTTCAGATTAAAAAAAGATTGTCTGAGTGCATTGTTCATTTGATCAATCCCCTGTAACACCACCTGTTCAATTACTCCAATTTCTGGTGCTAGCTGTGAAAGAGATGATGTAAAGGTCAATTTCAGGTAAAGACCCATGTCCCCTTGTTGACCCAGTTTTTTGTCGTCTCTAGCAAATAAGACACTCAGGCGCACCTTTCTAAAGAGCTCATTGAGTTCGCATTTTGATTTGAAAGGATCATCATTCAGATTGGTAATCAAACTGTGTCCTTGCTGGTGCATGGTGGACAGTCTTGTGTCATGCTCCAGGTGATCCTCTGATTCAAGTCCTTCCACCAAACTCGTTGTCCCTTCTGTTTTGCCCTTCCTCTGCCCCTGCCTCTCACTAAAAAAGGGTTGTAGTTTTGATAGTAATGGAAAGGTTGCATTTAAGGGTACATACTGTGCCGTCAAAACCGAGGACCTGGGGTGGTGGTAGAAACATTTGTGCTTGCCCTTGTTGAAATCCTCTCCTTCTTGTTCTAGATCTGAACACATAGTCACTATTTTCACTGCCAGAACTGGAAGCCTCCACATCTCTCCTGTCTGAAGAATTTCTCCTTGTGTTTTGAGCCTCTTTCTGTTTTGTGTATTCATCATTTATGTAAGGATAAACTCCTTGCTTTGAGAACTTTCTCAAGTGCTTCTACAATATATTTCTTTTGATCGGGCAAGGTAATCTTTATATTCATTCACCTCCCTATTTGTTTCATCCAAATTCTTTTTAAAATTGTCAACTGTGCCTGTGGTTTAAGGTTACAAATTGAATCCCATCAGAAAAGGGCTGTATCACTTACTTACTTCTTGTCATGTGTCTTTGCATCTTTTAGCAGGGTTTGTGGACATTTTTGGATTCTCAATACAAGCAGGCCCCATACCTTATTGGGTTCTTCAAAGGTTGATGATTAGAGATCTCCAAAAAGGGCTAAGCTATTATGATTTATTTCCATTGGATCAGGACACCAAGAAGAGGCACACAGGTGTCAGGAACATCTGCATGCCTCTCTGGAATAGTAGGTCAATATTCTATATCATTCTAGAGCTACTATTGTTGCCTCAAAGTTTTGGCTGGAGGTTTATGATCACTGAGCAAGTCTTCTATTTACATAATGTATTTACAGTTTCTTGCAGTCTCCTTTGTGATTCAGTGCATCACAAGATATCAAGTTTGTAGGTCAGTTCTCTGATGTGACAACTTCACAACAGTAAGATTTAAAAATACTAGGTAGTACTTGGTCAGAAATACAAATCGTGCAAATAAATTTAGGGGTTATTGCTTTCTATATCACCTTTTACTAAGAGCTGAATATCTTCTGCGTCATCTGAATATGGATTGAGATTAGTACTCCCATTACCTGAAAGATTTCCACAACTGCCATTTACATGTGCCAGTTTCCTACAGCGTTCAAAATCTTTGGGTTCCCTTCTCAACAGACTCCTTTGCAACTGGTGATAGTGCCCAACTTCCAAAGTTCTACTGCTGGAGGCAATATCCCATGGTACTATTATCTGTCACATTTCTTAATACCTCAGTACAGTGTCTAGTATGTTCATTTCCTCTTTTCCTGATGATTTCTTGTTAGAAATGGGGTCTTTGGTTGGCAGTCAGGTTACAAGGGTCCAAGCAAGGACCCTCACTCTAGTCAGGGCAAATGAGAAACACAACTAGTTAAACCCCCACTCACCCCCTTGGTAGCTTGGCACGAGCAGGCAGGCTTAACTCAGAAGCAATGTGTAAAGTATTTGTACCAACACACATAGTAATACAGTGAAAACACTACAAAATGGACACCACACCAGTTTAGAAAAATAGGTATTGTTTATCTAAATCAAACAAGACCAAAACGACAAAAATCCAACACACACAAGGTAAAATATGAACTTAAAAAAAAGTGTCTTACTCAATAGAAAGCAATGGAAACATTGATTTTGCACAAAGTACCTGGTTAGCATAAAAATAAAGCTGCACGGGCGAGCGAGCATCAGAAAAGGCAGTGATGTGTTGATTCTTTCCTCGCAAGGGAGTTCGTGTGTCATTTCTTCTCCAGTCAGGTCGGCAATGCACCATTTTTCTCTCTTGCAAGAGAGCTATGCATCAATTTCCGGGTGGCCACCTCGAATCCACGCAGAGTCAGGTTGACTTTGATGCCCAGGGATGAAGTGTGGGAAATCTTGTTGCAAGGGGTTAAAAAAATGCACTACATGGGGTTTGCGTCATTACCAGCAGTCTCAAGTGGGTGTTGTGCGTTGTCTCTCCAGCAGTGATGTGTTTATCTCCCAGCCATGATGTAGGTGGAGCATCAATTTTAGCTGTGAAGCCGGTGGCATGTCGTTTATCAGCCGCATTGGAGATGGTGCATCCAAAAGTTCCATGCACAGTGTTCTGTGTATGGATTTTCACCTCTTGTTCTGTCAACTTCACCTTTCAAGTGCCCAGGGACCGGTTAGGACACCTCTTGGCAGGGCAGGAGTCTCAGAAAAGAGTCCAGATGTTAGCAGAGGAAGTCTTTGATGACACTGAGACTTAAACACAGGAGGCAAGCTCAGTTCAAGCCTGTGGAGAGTCTTAACAAGCAGAAATATACGAAAAATTCCAGACTTTGTCCCTTTCACAGGCAGAAGTAGCAACTGTAGGATAGCCCAACAAAGCACAGTCATAGGCAGGGGCAGCACTCCTCCTCAGCTCTTCTCCTTGGCAGAGGCTCCTCTTGGTTCCCGAAGTGACCTAATTTTCAGGGGTTTAGGGTCCAATACTTATACCCTTTTCTGCCTTTGAAGTAGGCCTCCTTCAAAGGAAAGTCTCTGTTGTTCACAATATCCTGCCTTGCCCAGGCCAGGCCCTAGACACACACCAGGGGGTTGGAGACTGCATTGTGAGAGGGCATTGAGGTGTAAGTGACCACTCCTCCCTACACTGTAGCACAGATGGCTCATCAGGTTATGCAGGCTATACCCCAGCTCCCTTTGTCTCACTGTCTAGATGGTATTCACAAACAGCCCTACTGTTAAACTGACCCAGAAAGGTAATCCACAAACAGGCTGAGTCACAGAATGGTTTAAGCAAAAAAAAGGCCTATTTTCGAAAAGTGGCATTTTCAAACTAACAATCCAAAAAACAACTTATACAATATATATTTTTAAATTGTGAGTTCAGAGACCCTAATCTCCATATTTCTATCTGCCCCTAAAGGGAATCTGCACTATAATAATATTTAAAGCAGCCCCCATGTTAACCTGTGAAAGAGATTTGCAGAAGTGAAAACTGAGTTTAAAAGTATTTCACTGGTAGGACATGTAAAATACATCAGTACATGCCCCACCTTTAACATACACTGCACCTACCTAGGGGCTACCTTAGGGATGGCTTACATGTAGAAAAATTTAAGGTTTAACCCTGGCAAGTGGGTGCACTTGCCAGGTTGAATTGGCAGTTTACAACAGCACTCACTGACACTGCAGTGGCAGGTCTGAGCCATGTTCACAGGGCTACTCATATGGGTGTCACAACCAGTGCTGCAGGCCCACTTTACCAGGGATTTACTAGTAAATCAAATATGGCAATCATGGAAAAGCCAATTACACATATAATTTACACAGCGAAAACTTATACTTTAGCACTGGTCAGCAGTGGTAAACTGTCCAGAGCAAAACAAAACAGCAAAAACAGAGTCTAGCACACAGAAACAACCTGGAAAGCAGAGGCAAAAAGTAAAGGGAGCCTACACCAACAATGCCAAGTCTAACGCACCCTAAAACAGGAAAATGCCCTTAGCACCTAAAAACCTGCACTCACTCTAAAACCTAAAAACTCCCTTACCTTTACAAAAACGATACCCTCAAACCTAAATATGTCCTTACCACCCAAAAACCCATACTCAACCTAAAACCTAAAACAGCTTTACCACCTAAAAACCCATACCCACCCTAAAAACCTACAAATGCCATTACCAACCAAAAAACCAGTACCCACCCTTACCCCTAAAAAACGTATATATACATATATATATATATATACATATATATATATATATATATATATATATACATATATATAGTCTAGTAAAAGGTGTCAGCCAAAACACGTAGACATTTCAGCTTTTGTTTGGAAGTAGCATACAATTGGCACCTGATTTTGAATAAGCAGATGAGCATCAACGAATTGGAGAATTGTTCTTCTCCTTTTTTCGTGTCAGCAGTTGTGAAACTTTTTCTTGGTACAGCCACATGTTGAGTGAAATCTCATCTTTGTTGAAGATATATATATATATATATATATATATATATATATATATATATATATATGTATTCATTCACTGAAAAAACAAACGGTATAGTTAGGTTCTGAATTACAGTTATGGTTAACTCAAGTAACTATAACTCGCGGCCTAAGGTAACTGTAACTTGTGTCCTGCCATGCACAGTTTTCTCATCAATAACTGTATTGCCGATGTTGCAGTGATATTATCAATGATGACTTAGAAGGCCTCATCAATGATGTAATATGAGGAGTAACTAGCTGTGCATGGCAAAGGAGGATGTTATAGTTACCTAAGGGCATGAGTTATAGGCCGTGCGCAGCATAAGGTTACATGCAGTGGTTAGCTTTTTTTAAATTTTCTCTGAATCCGTGGATGCACCAGTGCTTCTGCAAATCCACCGATCCATGGATCCACCAGTAGATCTGTGGGCAGGAAAAAATTGGGAAATTTTCTGTGTCATGGTATAGTGAATTGTTGCTGTTGAATTTTACATTTTACATTGTGATCCAGTAGCGGTTTTTCAACAAGTTCTAATATATTTATTTTGATTATGTCTTTACAGAATGAAGGGGTCTGGATGGATTCCTGATGGACTTCACTTAAAGAAAATATCTGCATTATATAGTAATTGGTCGGGTTAGTATAGACTATGATATAGTATGTATATCAGATGAGGTTTATTATTATATGTAGAGGGGAATGATATTTGGATATTGGCTTCTTGTATTTAGGATAATTTTTATCAAAAGTGTATATATAAGCCTTATTTATATTATATTTGTCACCTGTTACGTGAGATTATCGTTGTTCTCCCTGTAATATAGTAGATATATACATATACTTACTCCTATCTGAGCAGTCTATATACTACCCACTTGTAAATACTTAAAATAATTTGTCCTGTTTCTATGTTTGTGTTTTGAGGGTATTTAAGTCCTGTGGATTGGTTAGACTATACACGTGACCAAGGCTGCTTGACAGCCGAAACGCGTTGTGTTAATAAACACTATCAGCTTTTGAATTCCTGAGTGTGCGTTTACCTTTGAAGTCTTGGATTTTGTTGATTTAATTAAACGGTGTGCTCTGCCGATCTTGACGCACCACCCCTCGAGTGCCGCCTCAAGCCCGTTTTTTAGCATTTATTATGATATATATATATATATATATATATATATATATATATATATATATATATACATATATATATATATATATATATATATATATATATATATATATACATATATATATATATATATATATATATTGCAATGTGACCCAGGGCAAGACTGGGAGGTGATCGTGGGATAACATCACAAATATATATATATATATATATATATACACATACACATATATATATATATTATATTATATATATTATATTATATATATATATAACACTTAAACGTACCTGTACTTATCTGTAAAACATCTGTAAAACATCTACCACACATATACCTTTACTATTCATGTCTCTACAAAATTAACTAAATAATACTTACCGTTCAAATCTTTGCCACACATATGCCTTTACCATTCGTGCCTTTAGAATGAAATTCATTGTAAAGACGTGTGGTAATGGTATATTCATGGTACAGGCATATGCTTCGTGGTAATGGTCAAATTTACCCCTAACCACGCAGATTATAATGGCTGTTTTAGGCTCTGATCTTCTTTACTTTCATTTTCATCTACCTGGTATCTTTAAGTTTTAATTAATACCACATCCAGACTAAGAAGTTGCATTTTTAAAATTATGTATATCTGTATTTAGATCATTTCAATTGAAGGTCGGCAAAGCAGAAGTATTTATAAAAACGAAGAGCAATTACAAATGTTTTATGGTTGTGCCTTCTGCAGCCCATAACATTTGCAGGATTTTTTTAAATCTAATTTCAAGCGGTGTATGTATCATTGTAATACCAAAAACTTCATTGGAAGGATTTATATATATGAGTTGTATAAATTAATAACATGCTGTACCTATACATGTTTTACTCTATGTAAATATTAGTATATGTTTTTGAACGCATTTGACATTTTTCTTTTTTTTTTTTTGTATTTGAGATTTTGGATTATATGCTCCCCACACCTCAAGTCTAAATTTAGTACAAAGCCATGGCATGATGAATGTTGTAATTATTTTATTATACTGTTTCATACTTGCCTCTGTGTTTTTATTAAAATAAGAACTCGACATCATTAACACATGGAAAATCTGCATTGTAATCATATATTTCATAATTCCACTTTCATTTCGATGTTACTTCAAATAGTCTTCTCTTCCACCATGCTAACACATTTGCATGTTGAATTAAACTTAATGGAATGCAGATCACACTCTGCAGCTTTTCTAATTTTACCCGATTGTGGCGCTCATCAACCATCACATTCTCAGGTTAAAAATAAAAATAATAATCGAATCTTTTAGTTCAATCTGGTTCAACTGTACCTTTCATTTAGCTTTTGTGAACAATAATAGCATAGTAATTTACAAGAACCACAGCCATCTGTGCATTTCCAAATACAACCTTCCCATGGCTTTGACCAAAGGCATAACACTTTTAACACTAAAGAATGCCACACTGTTATTGGCAGATTTAAGAGCCCCTTATGCCATAATATGGCCAGATTAGCATCGTTTTTTACGCTAATGTGGTGATATAATGGCAAAAACGCAGTGCCAGATTTACAAAGTGGGGCAATACATGCATTGCACCACTTTGTAACACCTTGCGCCACACAAAGCCTGCACCAGGGAGATACATGCAAGGTGAGCGGAGAAAAAATGGCACAAAGAAATCTAAAAGATTTATTTGAGTCATTTTGTTCTGCATTTTTAATGACTGCTCAGAGTTGGAGTTAATAGGGGGCACACCATTGGTTACAATGGGCCTCTATGTACTGTTCAGTGTTGGTGCCAAAATGTTCGTGTAAACCCTGAACAGTACTTCAATAGCATCAAAAATTCTGATACAATTGCCCCCTACTGTGCGCCATGGTGCATCGTATTTAAATATGGAACACACATGGTGGCTGTAGGTAGGTGCTAAGGGGTGCCAGGAAAATAGCGCTGTGCCACTTTTATTAAATCTGCTCCTTAGTTTTATCACGTCAAGCAAAATAAAGACCACACATTTTTTTTGTCGAGATCAGAATGTGAAATAAGTCTGTAGCTATGACAGGGACATAGCGAGTTTCATAGTCTGTTTCTTTTCTAATTGAGTTGCAACAGGGGCACATGGAATGATAAATGTTAATCTTGTTGCATTTTAAATTAATATTTGTATAGAGCTACGTGCACAGCACCTAACCAAAAATAAACCCTTATATGTTTCTTCACAGCCACATTTTTTTGCCTGTAACGTTTTTAAATATGCAGAGTCCTGCACCCCTCATTCATCACCTCAATCAAACTTGCATTCCTTAAAATTTAAAGAATCTGCATTCTAAAAACACCAAAAACAAAGATGTTCTGTGTTCATTGTAAACATCTTAACTCACTAAGAAACTGTATTTCTCTCTAGTCCCTCCCTGCCAGGCTTCTTCTAACTAGGTACATTTGCAGATTTCAACCATGGATCCAAGTGACATCAGTTGGAGGAGATTGTTGTAATGTGGGGCATAACACAGGGCCCAAAACCCCTATGTGTGGGAGGAACCCAGTTTCTTGGGGGCCCTTCACCACCTGGAATTGTATTAAACAGCAAGCCTCTGCTATTCACAGAGCTAAAAAACAAAACTGTGCAACAGTGACATCTTAAGTATTTTAGGGGCCCTGGGATAAATGTATTGTGGTGGCTGCTATTCGGAACAGCTTTGAGCTTGTGATCCATTATCAGTTCTTTCATGCCCTCTTTGGCCAGGTCACTGACAGTGCAGAGGTACACTGGTTCAAATCTTAAATGTGTTTACATCTAATATTCAGGGATAATGATGTGTGTTTTCAATATTGTAACACAGCAACAGCTCACTAATTTTACTGCAGATAATCTGTATAACACTTTCTAATTTCTCTTATGTGTGGTCCTGTTTTGATCTAAAACAAACGTTTTTAGGGATGGTGCATGATACATAAACATATTTGTTTGTAAAATGTCTGTAGTAGACTGTTATGCATCACTCACATTATAAATAAATTAAAGGAAAATTGTTGAAGGTAGGTCATTAATTGTGTGGCCTACACAACTAATGGGTTTGCACACGACCACCCCTAGGAACCAAACACTCCGTTGTAGAGCTTGACTCGCATAGGGTGGCATTGCATAGCGGTCCTAGGATTACTCAAGAGATGTGGTTTGGGCTAATAATCCTCAACACACATGGCAAAACATGTCCTCGCATCCCAGTGCAATATTTGAATAAGCTGGAGTGAGCGCGCCTAAGGATAAGATTACTTTTAAATTACTTGCAGATTACCTTTAGATTAATCCTGATTAACCTTGTGTAATACCATCCTACACCCCTAGAGGAAGCAGTCCTGTTAACAAAGAACAAAAGTTCCAAGAAACTTGTGTTTTATGTTATGTTGGAACCCTTGGGGGGTTATAATTCTGTTGTCCCACCCAACCTATGATGGGGACACAAACTTGCATTGGGGAGTAGGCTGCACTGCTCCTGCAGCTCCCTCTGTTCCTGGGCACTTGGTTGGTGGTGGACCCATCTTCCTTGGACCACCACAAGCTGAGAACTGGGCTCATGGAAACATTGGGCCTCACAAGGCATTGTTGGCCAGGATGCATATGTAATGAGTGGCTCTGCCACTGTGCCGGGGTGAGGTACTTCGCCTTAGTTTCTGCATCCTCGTGCCACATTCTTCTTTGTTTTTTGGGGGTGGTCGGTCCCACCCAGGCACCCCCCTGCCAGGGTGCCTCATTGTAGGGCAGCGCAGGGAGCCCACTCCCAGCAGCCCTAGTGTTTGGGGGTACCCAGTCCCACCCAGACACCCCAATGTGGTTGGACGGCAACCCAGGGAGCCCACCCTTGGCTGCCATCGCCGGCTCCCACACCTGCCACTGGAGCAGGCAGCCACTCTTCAATCTGCCCGTTCCTGCGGGCAGACACTCACTGGTGGACCGGTTATCCCTGCTCCCAGTTCTCGGATGGCAGCCTCCCAGGGGAGTGCAGTGGCACTCCCCTAGCCTTCATGCTGCTCAGTGACCCAGGAATGGGTCCTGGGTCCCTGCCTCTGCCTGGATCTTTATGGGAAATGCAACAGCGCTCCCTGGCTTTTGTTCAGTGTGGGGCCCTGAGATGGGGTCCGGGGCCTCAGGACAATCTTCATGGGGGCGTGACAGCACCCCCGATTTCACCTTTGGCATGGGGCTTCAGGATGGGGTCCAGGGCCCATCTTTTGGCAGTTTTTATGCCTTCCCACTGCTGGCAGCCATCTTCATAGGGGATGGGACGGACTCCCCTGGGCCCTTGTGGGGCCCTTGAATGGAGTCCGGGCCCCCACTGTCTTTTTTTTCACAAGGAGCTCAACAGTGCTCCCTGACTTTTTCTTCTGCCTCATCCAATCCCAGGATGCGTCCTGGGGCCCTGCCTTCCTTAACATGGGGATGCAACAACACTCCCCCAGCTCCTCTTGTTCTTGGCAGCAGCCTGGACCCTGACTCACCCCAGGGGCACAGTCTAGAGCTGCGGCGGAGCCCAAAGCATTTTACCCCTAGCTCAGGAAAAGGTCAAAGGTCGCAGAATTTCACCTCCTGATATCTTGAGCCTCCAAGGGCCGATTTTGACAATCTTGGTGTTGTTTCACTCCTGGTGGTCAGCCCTTGCCACCAGGAGCATCTACATTAGGCTTCCTGGCCTATAAGGGTCCCCAGTTGTAGGGAGCCAGTCCCACTTTTATCTACAGGCCCGCCTTTCCTTCTCATTGTGCCAGCCAAGCCTTTCCCCCAACTAGTCCTCAGGGGGCTAAAGTGGCCAGCTTACTTGGCCCCAGCATGCACCTCGCTAGGTCTAAACTGCTGCGGGAGCAGTCAGGGGATTCTTCCTTCCAATTGCCCATGATGCCTATTGCAATCCCAGTGTCCAGCAGTGAAGCACAGCCAAGAGAGCGAGTTACCCCTGTGCAGGACATTTTAAGAGAGGATGGACATGTCCAGCAGATGCGCACCTCTGGCCACATCACTTCCTTGTCCCTGCCCCCTCCTTCCTGCACAGTCATCTGGGATAGCTAAACATGGTGTCATCCAGGGGCTAGGGCCACATGTGCTCTGAAACTTCTCCCTGAAATTCCTTCCAGGGTCTCTCTGCCCATTTCCTGGCAGTGGCTGACAGGTGGCTGATTGATGCAAGGCCCTGCCCAGGCAGCTGGATAGAGCAATAATTTACCCTATTACTGAGCTTAGTCAGAAAAAGATGACATTCCTGGATGACCCATACGTTGTACAACTATGCTTTTGTAACTTACTGCATCATTCATTTCACACAGGTTATGGTGTACCTTGGTGTGACTGGTCTCTGTGGGCCCTAGGAGACCTGTGTTTTGCCCAAGGCCACTCTTTCTCATTTGCATTTAATAGAGTGTCCTTACAGGGAAAAGACAGTAGTCACACTGACGTTGACATTTACTGGAGTGTCCTAACAGTAAAAAGACAGTGAGCACACTGACTATCCCTCACATGTGTACACCCATCTCATGAGGCGTATTCCAGGTTACCACCCACCCTACACAGTTCCTTCTACGCCAGGCTACCTAAGCACAGTTCTTGGGTTGTGCATGCCTGGAATCCTCCCCGAGCAGCCCTCACACGGGTGCACACATGTGTGCACACATGATCATGTGTAACCAGCCCAGAGCCTCCTACTCTTGCTGCGCTATAGCAGCCTTTCCTTAACAAGGTGGCACCGGCAGTAATCACAAGCAGTCCATTTTACCATGAGTTTACTGTGGGTGAGTTCCCGACTAGGAGGCTTGCCTGGTGCAGATCTGAAGACTTCACAGCACCAACTCGCAAGAGGAAGGGAAGGAATAGAAGTGCAGCTGCATTTAAGGGGATGAAATAAACATTTATTTTACTTAGTTAGCATATTACATACAGCCTGACTCACAGTGATAATGTTTGCATGACACACATTCAATCTCGGAAGTAGGTAATAGATTCTGGGCCACATATCTCTTTTTATGCCGACATGCAATTAACAAACCAAAAGTATCTTGGATCTGACCTTCCAGTTAACATGCATCTTCCATTTATGGGGGTAAATTAAGTAAGCACTGACCATGCAGTGCATACTGTTGGCACCACTCACTCTCTGAATGAGGTTAATGCATGCCAAGAAGGTCTCTGGGTATGATTCTAGTAAGGTAGCTCAGATAACTAGTGCACTTGCAACAGAGAAGTGTGTTCAAAACAGTACACATAAGAGCAAGTCACAAAGTGTCCTTTTAAGATTTTTGTAAAAAGTTATGATTTTTGTGGAAGCCGAACCCCAATAATCATCTGACCCCAAAATTGGATCACCCAGACTTTTACCCAAATAATTTAACTCCAGTCTCTACAGTTGATCAAGCAGTTAGAGAATACACTCCACATCACGAAAACACAATTTAGCAGAGTTAGACAGAATAAAATATTTGAAGCACAAAGGACTGAGTTCTAGACCAAAATGAGCAAAAAGGGAATTTGTTACAGAATAGTCAAATTGTGGTACAGAAAAAAAAACATGATATGCCTAAACGGCCCAAATATAGAAGTACAGACAATATGCAAACTCATAAAAGTTAATAACCCTTGTTCAGCAAAATCTAAGCAAAAAGTTTTAATTGTCAAACTAATAAAGAGTACTGACAGCATCTTTAACCCCTTCACTGCCAGTCCTTTTCCCCTCCGGTGCCAGGCCTTTTTTTGGCTATTTGGGGCAGTTTGCGTTAGGCCATCATAACTTTTTGTCCACATAAGCTTCCCCCCGCCAAATTTACGTCCCTTATTTCCAACAACCTAGCAATGCTAGAGGTATCCAGAGTTTGTAGGTTCCCCTGAAGGAAACCAAGAAATTGACCAAAATACAGCAAAAAAATCCTTTTTTTTTAAAACAAATGGAAAAAAGGGCTGCACAAGAAGTCTTATGGTATTTTCCCTGAAAATGGCATTACCAGAGGGTTTCTGGTGCTACAATTACCATCTTCCTAGCTTTCAGGAACAGGCAGACTTGAATCAGAAAACCCAATTTTTCAACACAATTTTGGCATTTTACTGGGACATACCTTATTTTTACTGTTTTTTGTGCTTTCAGCCTCCTTCCAGTTAGTGACAGAAGTGGGTGTGGAACAAATGCTTGATCCCAGAAAGCTAAACGTTTCTGAAAGGTAGACTAAATTCTGAATTCAGCAAGGGGTAATTTGTGTAGGTTCACACGGTTTTCCTACATAAAATAACAGCTGAAATAAAAAAATATTGAAATTCAGGTAAATAAAACAGCAATTTTTCTCCATGTTTTACTCTGTACCTTTTTACTGTGATGTCAGATTTTTGAAAGTAATATACCATTACGTCTGCTGGACTCTTCCGGTTGTGGGGATATATAGGGCTTGTAGGTTCATCAAGAACCCTACGTACCCAGAGCCAATAAATGAGCTGCACCTTGCAATGGGTTTTCATTCTATACCCGGATGTACAGCAATTTGTTTGCTCAAATATAAAGAGTGAAAAATAGGTATCAAGAAAACCTTTGGATTTCCAAACTGGGCACAAGATGGGGTGTTGAGAAGCAGTGGTTATTTGCACATCTCTGATTTTGTACTGCCCATACTAGCATGTAAAATGCAGAGCATTTCTCAAATAGACGTCTTTTTTACACACTGTCTTACATTTGGAAGGAAAAAATGTAGAGAAAGACAAGGGGCAATAACACTTGTTTTACTATTTTGTGTTCCCCCCAGTCTTCAGATAAAAATGGTACCTTACGTGTGTGGGTAGGCCTAGCTCAGCCGGCACCTACGGAAACCTACCAAACGTGTGCATTTTTAAAAATGATACACATATCGTAATCCAGGATGGGGACACTTGTGGGGCTCGCACTAGGTTCTGTTACCCAGAATCCGTTGCAAACCTCAAAATTTGGCCAAAAAAACAATTTTTCCTCATATTTGGTGACAGAAAGTTCTGGTCTCTGGGAGGAGCCACAAATGTCCTTCCACCCAGTGTTCCCCCAAGTCTCCCGATAAAAATGGTACCTCACTTGTGTGGGCAGGCCTAGTGCTCGCGACAGGAAATGCCCCAAAACACAACATGGACACATCACATTTTCCCAAAGAAAACAGAGCTGTTTTTTGCAAAGTGCCAAGCTGTGGATTTTGGTCTCTATCTCATCCGGCACCTAGGGAAACCTACCAAACTTGTGCATTTTTGAAAACTAGACACCTAGGGAAAACTAGGATGGGGTGACTTGTGGGGATTTCACCAGGTTCTGTTACACAGATTCCTTTGCAAACCTCAAAATTTGGCCAACAAAAACATGTTTTCCTCACATTTAGGTCACAGAAAGTTCTGGAATTTGGGAGGAGCCCCAAATTTCCTTCCACTCAGCATTCCCCCAAGTCTCCCCATAAAAATGATAACTCACTTGTGTGGGTAGGCCTAGTGCCCGCGAAAGGAAATGGCCCAAAACACTATCTGGAAACATCAAAATTATCAAATACAAAACAACCTGTTTTTTTGGGGGGGCACCTGTGTTTTTGGTCCTGGGCTCAGCAGCCATTTAGAGAAACTACAAAACCCAGATATTTCTGTAAACTAGACACCCAAGGGAGTCCAGGGATGTGTAACTTGCATGGATTCCCCAATGATTTCTTACCCAGAATCCTCAGCAAACCTCAAATTTCACAAAAAAATCACATTTTCCCACATTTCTGTGTGGGATCACTGCACCAGGACAAATTTCCTACCACCCAACATTCCCCGCAGTCTCCCAGTAAAAATGATACCTCACTTATATAGGTGGGCCAAGTGGCTGTGACAGGGAAGAGCCAAAAACATGTTAAAATTGAGGGGGAACGAAAGCGGGTCCGAAAGGGCAGTTTGAAAAAAAAACATTTTTAGGCTGACAAGTGCAGAAGAAATTTTATCGGTATAGATGCTGGGTAGTAGGAATTTTGTTGATTCCTGTAGATTATGGAAAGTTCCATCACAAAAATCTGGGAGCAAAGTTGGAGGTTTGCAGGGCACTGTGGGTAAGGAAATGGTGCAGGTGCATGTGAAGCACACCACCCTAGACTCACCCAGATGTTTAGTTTTCAAATATGTCTAGGTCTTGTGGATTTTTCTACATGGCAGCGTCCCAGAGTCCAAAAAGTGTAACCCTCACCACTCCAAGTGGGACGATTCTGAGAGTTAGCCAAGCTCTCATGGCCCCAATGTAAAACCAAAACCTAAAATAATCAAATGTCCTCTTGCTTGCAATGGGATATGATATTTTAGTGTATGGGGGAGAGCTGAAAGACTGTTACCCCATTCAGTTGGGGTGGGGGCATAACCAGGCCCATCCTGGTTGGTAGCCACCACCCCACTTTTAAAAAAAAAAATGTTTATTCCCTGGCATCTAGTAGACTTTCTGCACCCTTAGGGTATGGATCGGGGATAATTGCCCCATCTGCCCACTAGTGGGCAGAACAACTTGGCCCCATTTACTTTGGGTGGGGGTATGGCCATACCTCCACCCTCTTATTTTGAACAAAAAAATCTTCCCAGGTCTCTGGTGGGCTTTCTGCCCCACTTGGGGGCAGATGGGCCTCCACAAAATAGGCAAAACAGCCCCCAAGGGGGGCAGATATGGCCAACAGTAATGTGCCCCCCATGGGGAGTGAACCTTGCCCAAGAGGCTGCCCCCTCAAACAAAACACACACTTACACACACACCAATCCTTGGTGCCTAAGTGGTTTCTGCCCCGGGGGCAGATTGGCCTAATAGAAATAGACCGATATGCCCCCAACGGGGGCAAAAATGGCCAAAAATAAATGTGCCCTCCAGGGGAACAACCAGAATTGCAGTGTATAGGAAAACATTACCAGTTCAAAGAACTGTTGTTTGAAATAATATGGTGGTTAGTAGAAGCAACTTCATGTAGGTAAGAGGATTTCTTTGGGCATCCTTCTCAGGATACCATCCTGGCTAAGGAGACTCTTCTTATTTCTGCACCACACTAATACCTGACAGACCTTGTTTTAAGTATGTAAACCATGCAACACTCTCTTGATACATGGCAACATTTTTGCAAGTTACCAATACTGTCTGGAATCATTATTCTGGTCACAGTTATAAATTCTCTAATGAATGTTAAGAAAGGGGCAATCGTTGTAACTTTCAACATGATGCATAGGTTTTCACCTCTACCAAATGTTGCCGGCTGCAAGAGGCTGCAAAAAATAATAATTTTGGGGGAAAAAAAATCATGATTTTTTTTCCTCACAAAATGTACATTTTTTAAAATGAATTGACCGACTTAGTGAAGCTGGGAAAATGAGTAACATATTTAAGAGCAAACAATATATATATATATAAAAATAAATATATATATATATAAGACTTCTACTGTATGTCATGTGATCCATTTTCAAGCACAAACAATGATCTGCACATGAATTGTGATGACAGGTAGTGTAGATTTACCAAAAGCTGGGCTCTTGGTGTGGTGCAATTGCTTATCAAGTTGGCAGCAGTTGTGTTTGCTAGTTCTAAACTCTGGGGTGTACTAGCTGGCTTGCTTTGAGGTTTTGTTGTCCCTTGCTGATTTCAGTGGGGCAATTCTGTCAGCGCATTTGGTGATCCAGGTGGAGAAATCTTGGACAGCTTGGTCAAGGTCTGCTGATGTTCTGGGTGGTGTGGTGCAGAGGACCTAAGTCCACTGAGTCTTGGTTACCTTGTCCCAGGAGCAGTAGAGAAACTGTGGTGCTTGGTGGTGGTGTGTTGAGTGTTGGAGATTGTGAAGTGCACAATGACATGGTCTGTTGAGGTGAGTTCTGTGACATGGGTGAATCTGGTTCTCTCACTGGAGGTAAAAAGTATAAATGGAATCAAGGGTTGGGAGAGGCCAATGTTTTTCAGGGTCTTTAGGAGGGTGGAGGAGTCGGTGTCATTGGGGTCGCTACTGTGAAAATTGAAATAGCCAAGTAGGATGTCGTGGTGGAAGTTGATAGCTAGAAGGGAGATAACATTACTGAAAGCGCGTCATGGCCCTGGGGGTCTCTAGGCTAGGGTACCTATTAGCGTAGTCTTGATGTTGGTCTGTAGCCGGAAAGTGAGGTGTTCCATGAGAGGTGTAGGGTTATTGTTGGTGACAGTGCATAATATGGTTCACTTGAAGATGATGGGAAAGTCTCCACCATGTTTGTTGGCACGGTCTCGGTGTATCATCATGTGGCCCTCTGGAGTGGCAATGGTGCAAGTATGGGTTAAGCCATTTCTCTGTGATGAAGATGACTTCACGGGGAAGGGTGGTGATGGTGTCCCAGATTTCCATGGCATGTTTGCAGAATGAGCATGCATTGAGCAGGATGCATTGGAGGGGTTCTGGGTTGTTCTTAGTCTCCTTTGTAGAAGATGCGGGGTCTGAAGTGGATATGTGGTACAATGTGGAAGAAGAAACGCCAGTGGTTGCAGGTGAAGAGTTTTTTGGGTGATCTCAGGGAGGCCGTGAATCAGCTGTTGTTGCAGTGTCTAGGGTTCAGGGCTAGGAGATCTTCAGTGGTTGAGTGCTGGTAGGTGGGGGTCCTGGGGTCCTGGTGCTGGGTGCGATCTAGGTATGGGTGGACAGAGATGGGCTTCCCATTGGTGTACCTTCAGCTCACCAGCAGTATGCCTGCTGCAGGCGGCAGCACAGCGGTCTCCATAAGTAGTCCTGTGAGGAGGGAGGGGTTATAAGGGAGGTGGGAGGGTGAGGAGGCAGGAGGAGAAATAACAGGAGCAGGGAAAATGGCAGGAAGAGGTGGGCAGACACCAATTTAGAATGTGAGCCCGGTTACCAGAAGTAGCAAACATAAACAAAGTAGCTTAAACCCAATTAAAGTTACCCAAAAAGAAACTAACCCCAAGCCGACCTGCAGTCAGGTGATTGAATCAGATTGTTGAAAATTGTAATTTCCTAATTGCAATTCCATGCAAATTGCAATTAGGAAATTACAGTTCCAAATGTATGAAACCCCATTTCCAATGGGACGCAAATAGACCTAACTCATGAATATTAATGAGGTAGGTTGCAATTTGCAACCTATACGGAATTGCAAAAATCACAGGGATGGTGGCCTGCTGGGGTCCAAGGGACAACTGCCTGCCATTAAAAAATATTTTCCCAACCATCATTTACAAGGGTGAAGAGGTCCACATACATCTATATATATCTATATCTTAATCTATATATATATATATATATATATATATATATATATATATATATATATATATATATATAGATATTCCAACTGCTCCTGCTGTTTCTTCCAATGCTGGCCTTATCTATCCATGGAAATCAAATTATGTAATGGAGACAATTGATGTAGTAGCACTTTATACTTGCATCCCACATGGTCTAGGTATTCGTGCTTGTAAGCATTCTTTCAGGGATAAACCCATCAGGCTGTATGAGCATTCTGAATTACTTTTGAGGCTATTACAGTTTTGTCTTGAGAATACTTTTTTTCTGTTTGAAGATGATTGGTTTAGACAGATGTCTGGGACCTCGATGGGAAGCTGCTTTGCCCCCAGTTATGCCTGCCTTTATATGGGATGGTGGGAAAATCAGCATGTCTGGATTGATGAGAACGAAAAATGATCTGAGCATATTGTTTTTTGGACCAGATATATAGATGATATTTTTCTAACTCGGGATGGTCCCGAACTATTATTGCATGATTTTTTTAACTGGTTACCCTTAAACGATTTGAATCTGAAATTTACACATAAGATAGACAAACAAAGCATTGATTTTCTTGCTGTAGAAGTTCGGGTGGAGGATGGTACTCTTCAGACAAAGTTGTATAGAAAAAGCACATCTGGTAACAGCATTTTACCTGCATCAAGCCATCACCCGCCAAACTTAAAATGGAGTATACCTTATGGTGAACTTCTCAGAGCTAAAAGGAACTGTAGTACAGCTCAGAGTTTCATGAATGAACAAGGAAAGATGATTCACAGATTCAGATCGCGGGGCTATCCTAAAAGAGTTTTATCCAAGGCATGCCAGCAAGTAGCAATGTCCCAACGCGATGGTCTCCTCTATCCGAGGGATAGGGGAGATAACACTAATACTCTATGTTTTATAACAACATTCAATGTAGAATCCCTCGCAGTAAGAAAAATTCTGATTAAATATTGGCATCTAATCAGAGCTTACAAGGTGGTTGGCCAGTTAGTAAGCCCCCAGCCTAGTGTGACATACAGAACAAGTGGCTCCCTGCGGGACATGTTAGTACATAGCTACTCCAAGCAAAATAGGGAGACTTTCCTGGACAAACAACAAGGTTTCTATAGATGCAGTAAATGTAAGGCCTGTAAAAACAGCATAAATCGCAAGGATTATTTTTTACCAACTGGAAAAACAGAGAGGATCACGAAATTCCTTAGTTGTAATTCGGATTTTGCAATTTATGTTATTCTGTGCCCATGTGGATTACAATATGTAGGAAGTAGAATTTTTCCCTTGAAAAACGGATTTTAGAACATTGGCGGGCTATCAAGAAAAATAATCCCGCTTATCCTGTAGCCCGCCACTGCAACACAAATCATGCAGGTTTGAGCGAGAGGATGTCATTTTTGGGAATAGACAGGGTACTTCCCACACCGCGAGGTGGGGACAGAGTAAAAAAGACTCAGGAAACTAGAATCCGAATACATCATTCGCCTCAATAGTCGCCATCCTTGGGGTCTTAATAAGGATGAGGAACTTTTTGTTCACATTGGCTCATATCCACCATAAATTTGCATGAAATATATATATATATATATATATATATATATTATTTTTTTCTTTTGGGCCCGTAGATCAGAATCGTAGAAGTATGATACATAATTTTATGTTTACTAGGGTAATGGATGAATAATTGCTTGATGATATTAAAGCTGATAAGGATTGTTAAGTGGCCCATGCGTTTGTATACAATGATAATTCAACACTGTAGGCGTATCAATGATTAACTATGTGGGGAAGTAACATTGTTAGTTATATGTGTTTAGAAGTGCAAATTGGTTTCATGAAATTTTCATAGTATTTCTTTTATGTTGATGCACTAGGTTATAAAGGTTGAGGGGAGGGGAGATTGTTATAATGACTTTGGCTGTTGACAAAGACCGTTATGGTTGGAACGCGTCCAGGCTTGACAAGCCTTGTAGAACGGCTTTGTAAATAAATCTCGTCATTATTCATTAATAATGAATAATGAGTGCCGTTTTTCTACAATTCAAATTGATATATATATATATATATATATATATATATATATATATATATATTCAAGAAAACTGGTGCATTATAATCGCACACCAAGGGCTGCACATCATCCAAAAACAGGCTCGTAAAAATAGTCAAAAGCCACTAACGAATAATTTCGTCGGCTGCTATTTATTGAAAAGAATTTAAATGCAGGTAAATTCGACCCGCAAAAAGTGGTACAGAAGCACAAAAAGAAAATCAATAATGTGCCCACCATAAACAGACAAACACACGCTGTCCCTAACAAATGTCTACGCGTTTCGGCCAAAGCCTTCAACAGGACATTGGCAGACATTTTTACACTCAACTATTTAAACCATATGGTCCTTCTTTGTTGTTAACTGCATAACTCAAGAGAAGTACAAACAGAGCGGCCATTTTGTAACGTGGCAATTCTAAGTTTGAAAATAAGAGACTGCTAATCCTGTGCTCTGATTGGGATAAAAACTTCAAATATGACATTATATATTTCTTTCATGTTATACTGCAATATCACATATATGGTCTGGTCGCCTATAGATACATGAAAAATAATTATAATCACAATTGATGATTGTTAAATACAAGGAAAGGAATATCCTGTATATGAGTTTTTTTCTCTTTTTCTGTTCCTTTTTACTCTTAATATCAACATATTGTCCACTTTTTACCTAATAGTTTTAAAAGCCTGATATATAAATAAATAAATAAATATATAAATATATATACTGTCAATTAATTTCAATACACTCAATCTATATACAAGCTATAAATAGGTGACTAAGTAGATAGAATAAATTCAATCAATTCTAAGAGGGAGATACCAATAAAAATCATGTCCAGAACAGACAAATATATAAATAGATGTTAATAACCAAAATTCTGTACAATTTATATAAATATCTCCATTACTCTTAATAGCAATATCAAATTTCATTTTAAATAGATCATAATACAATTCATTAAATTAATCCTAATCCTCTGAATGTTAATATATTCTAAAATGGAAAAGTTTTAATATATCCATATCATAGGCGAACCTATCATTAATTAAGAAATTGCAAACAAACCCAACAAATTCAGCAACAGGAAAATATATATACACACCGCTCGCCTCCCCAAGAGCATATATTACAGTATACAGATAAATTAGATGAGTGAAACATCCTAAAGTGAATTAATATATAAAAAATAAAATAACAAAGTAAACTAAATTACAATCCGGAAATATCATAAACCAATAGGGGATCCTAAAAAGCAATATTTAAAAAAAATCAAATGAATTTCATATTTTCTACTGGAAAAAATATATATATAAAAATATATATATATATGAAGAGATCAAAAGTCCCACAGATGGACATGAAGCTCTGCGTCCAAATTATGACCCCAGGGGTGTACTGTGCCTAGAAGTAAAATCATTTTCGACTCAGTTTGTCTCAAATGCGCAGTTCTGTTCCCTCCCCGGGGATGGGCAGCAATGGTTTTAACACCATAAAATATTAAAGAGCAGCAATTACCTTCATGTACATCCCAAAAATGTTTAGCTAAGGGGTAAGATGGATCATGATTCTTGATAGCTCTTAGATGTTGTAAGAACCTGACTTTCAATTTGTGAATGGTACTGCCTACATATTTTTTGTGACAACCACATTCAATGACATATACGACGTATTCAGTTTCGCATGTGATACGGTCTGTTATATCACAGATTTTCCCTTCAAAGGTGGTATATGTGTGAGTGTTTTGAGCATATGAACAGGATTTACAATGTCCACATTTCCAAAAGCCCAGACTTTTCTTAGCTAGCCAAGACACATTAGCTTTGGGACTCTGAAATAAGCTTCTGGTGAGATGGTCACCCAATGATTGAGTTTTACGATATGTAATATGTGGATGAGGACCTATACTGTCCTTTATGGCAGAATCATGTCTCAAAACATGCCAATTTTTTTGTATGATGTTATTTAAATGTGAATGTTGGGAATTGAATTCCAGAAACAATCTAGGTGGCGATCCCTCATTTTGATCTTGATTATTGATACTACCAGATTTAAAAAGCAGTTTTTCTCTGGACATACTCAAGACCCTCAAATGGGCATCTTTGAGAATCTTCAAGGGGTACCTTCTCTCCAGAAATCTCTGAGTCATAGTAACAATTTCAGTATTGAAGCATTCATCGTTAGAACAGATTCTACGAGCCCGTAAGAATTGACTATATGGAATGCTCCATTTCAAAGCTTTTGGATGGCCGCTATTACCATGCAGGATTGAATTGCAGGCTGTTGGTTTGCGGAAGATGGTTGTCTGTAAACCATCCTTTTGTACAGAAATCTGGACATCAAGAAATTCTATAGTTTGGGCACTATATTTTAAATCTAAATGAATGTTAAACTCATTGTTGTTCAAAATGTTGACATATTGTTTGAGGGAACCTTCATCGCCATCCCAAATAAGAAAGAGATCATCAATATATCTGACCCATAGTATCACTTGTTCCATATATTTACTATTGGAGTCAGACCAAGCTATCTCCTTCTCCCACCAGCCCATATAAAGGTTAGCGTACGTGGGAGCAAATGAAGCTCCCATTGCAGTCCCTTGTTTTTGCAGATAATATTGATTATCAAATAAAAAGGCATTGTGGGTGAGACAGAATCTTAACATGCTAACTAGCATGTTGGTGTGTTGAAGGAATTCAATTTTACGAGTACCCAAAAAATGACAACATGCTTGAATACCATACTCATGTTTGATATATATTTTTTATACATGGTCCATACCACTTTGAGTGGACTGCTTAACAGGAACTATTTAATCTCTTTTTTTTTTTTGGCAAATGAGAGGAAAACTCAGTGAGATTCATGTGCATCTATGTATATCTATAGAACAATCCTAGCCAAAAGGCAACAGAATGCTGTAAATGGTCAAAGACATGTTTAAAGTTAGCGAGTGATAAGAGAGAAAAATGGAAGTAAGAACTGCCATTGATTTACACAATCTGTCGTGATAGATATTAGTGCATTGGAAATTGCATTTTCCTGCAGTCCCAAAGGAAGCACTGTTTTTCACTGCAGGGTTTGATATATGCCTAACTATAAATGTACATATGTAAAAGTATTTGTAAAATACAAATCTACCCAAAAAGCAATACTGTAAAACAGTAAACAAAGACATATACACTTATGACGATGCATGATCATTTACAATGAGAAAGAGTATTTAAGTAGTGGATCAGGCTTTCTCTTTCTTGCATACCTTGCAAGTTTTCAGCTATTCAGCTAGATGATGTTCTGGCTCCAGGTGTGAAGCTTTCCATGGAGGGAGTGTTAACCTCCCAGCCAGGAATGCATTCAAGCAGTAGTGGAAGGATGAAGTTGGGAGAATGTTAAGCAATGTATTGCCTCCAAACCTAATGCTTGAACTGATGACCTGAAGCAGGTTTCCTGTAAGAAAGTTCTCCTTTTTTACAGGAGGGCCACTGGGTACCAAGGTGGCTTTTTTCTATGCTATGAGACCTTTAGAGAGGACAGTTGCTAGACTTTTAAAGCTGATTTTAGATGTGTAGATGTGAAACTGTGGTTGTTTAGTGTTGTTGGTGAATTCTGTGTTTTTTGGGCTCAAATTAGGTAGGTGTTTGACATCTAATTGTGGTGCTATCAACACTTATGAGGTGTTGGATATAATGGCTGTTTTGATTTTCAGGTAGAGTTATACATTATTAGCCTATTCAGGGATCTGTCTGATGCTGTCAAAGAGGAGGGTGCACACTGTGGTAAAGAAGGGCCTCAATTACTAGAGCCCTGCACTGCTGAAGCATCACCTTTTATGATGCTGCAGTGGAGCAGGCCTCACAATCATATCTATGGGGCGACAAAAAAAGCCACTCTGCATGGCTATGCATGGCCTCATAGATATGGAGGCAAGGCAGCACAAAGTGTTGAGATGTGTTACTCTACATCGAAAAGGCAATACATTTGCACATGAACATTATTAAGGGATTGCCAGGGGGCACAGCTGAGTCCTCTGGCTTGCCCTTTATGATACCTGGCACTGTCTTTGCGACCCCTGGCCCAGGGCTAGAACAATTAGGGTTTTTTTTTTTACAAGAAAGTAGTGCATTGGTCCTGATGAGCCAGTTTTCTTGCATTCCCCTACTGTCACCTAATGACACCATGGTAGTGCCATATTTAGGATACGGTGCACCATGGCGGTCGTAAGCACAGTGGTGTCAACATTTCGGATGCTATTGTGGTGTTTTGATGCACTGGGGTCAAAAATGTTGATAATAGTGCAACAAAGCACAGGGAACCACATAGGTTAATATGGGGTTGTCATTTTAACGCCTCCTTGGGCAGGCGTTAAAAATGATGGACAAAATAATGCAGTAAAATGTTGTAAATTTCACTGCACAATTTTTTGGGCCTCCCTGTGTCAGAATGTCCACTTTAACATTTATGCCTTTACGCAGGTATAACGTGGCACAATGCATCACAAAGTGGCACAATTCAAGCATTGCACAACTTTGCGAATCTGGCAAGGGGAAAAGGCAACCTTAAAGCTACTTTAGCATGATAATGGATGACGCTAAGGTGGGGCAAGGTGGCTCAAGGGGCTTGTAAATATGCCACGTAGTGTCAAAAACACATTTGTGACTCACATTATCAGCATCAGTCTCCAGCCTCCTCTTCTGTTAATTTTTGTTACAATAATATTGATTAATAATCTGTCTTTCTCTATTAATGTAATAACAAAAGTGGAGCAGCAGGGTGTGGCACAGAATATTCACTGCTATTTTAGGTAAGTAAATTAAAATACTTAACATTTATGTTATGTGTGTGCAAGAGTGTCAGAGAGAATTTTGGTGACAGAGCGTGAGTATGTGGGAGCATGTCTGTTATTATGTGCAGTAGTGTGTGTGAAAGTGAGTGAGAAAGTATTGGTGAGTGAGCATATGAGTGAGCAAGAGAATGCAAATGAGTGAGTCAGGGTGAGTGCATGTATTGTGATGTATTGAGGGTTAATGTCATGTGACATTACTTCTTGTGAAATCATTAAGGTCAATGGGTGTATGATGTCCCTTACACTACCCCTGGAATTTTGGTGATTCGACGTCTATGCATGAGTGTTGCAGTGGGTTTTCCCATATGACACCCATTGGTTTTGACACATTACCAGATTTACAAGAATCTGTAAACATGGAACTGCATCAGAACTGTGCACCACCCCAGGGAGATGTCTTACAATTCATAATATAATGTTCGTATGTTACACTAGCCATTGCATCCTTGGCAACTTTTAGCACCAAAGATAGTCCAAAAATATTTCAGCACTACACCTTCCTTTCTTAATTAATCAGTACCCCAGGTAGGCTTTTTGTTGCACATTATGAATTATGTTTGAGCAACACTTAAAAATATTTAAGCAGCACATTCAAGTACATTCTTTGGAAGCACTCTAATACATAGGTGGCACAGAGTAGGTAGACTACTGTTCTGTAAAAAAGGTCAAATGCATAACTGCACACCTGAAAAAGTTTTTAAAGGAATGGATGAAGACATCTTAAACAACAGTGTTTTTCCACCTATAGTGGTGTAATTATGACTCCAGGGGAAGGTTGTCCCGTCAAAGTCTCGGGGACCGCCACCTCCCCAGGACTTTTATCATTTGTAATGGGAGGGGTTGTGAGCCCCCCCCGCATAGCCCCGGGGACTGCAACCTCTCCAAGGCTTTTAACAAATATGATTTGGGGGGCAACACGGCACCCAGCAGCCCCTGGAACCACCACCTCACGGGGAAAATATTAAAAAAATATAGAGAGGGGGTCCATTTCAGAACCCCTGAAGTCTGGGGACCCCCACCTCCTTGAGGCTGTTCAATGTTGGAGGGGGGCAACATGGCCCCCCCTTAAGGATCCACTGATGGCCCTAGGGACTGCTACCCCCCAGTGCTGACTCCTGGTATGTACAGGGGTGCCCAATCCTGTGAGATAGCGGTTTGAAGCTGCAGCCAAGTCATATCAAACACTCTGGTCTGATGAAGGGAGACCTCTCGATCTTACTCCACCCTGTTCATTCAAATCATACAAATGTATATGTCTTTGATCTGCACAATTGATCAGTGGGAACTGAGAATATATATTAAGATCGACATAGTATGTATAATCGTTAATGATCCCGATATCATTTATCCAGTATTTTTATTGATGTATGAATTAAGAATTGTGAAATGCAGCTGATTTAATTACGTATATTAATATTTCTATGTTTGAAATTATTTTTGCAAATTATAAATGTTTTTGTAGATGAATGATATGAACGAATAGGGTGGAGTGAGATTGAGAGCCCTGGTATTCCTTGCTATACATCATGATAGAGTGAGGTACATGTTAAGATGGTGCCCATGTAAGGGTAGAGTGTAGACTGATTTTTGTATGTTGGTCTGTCATCATTGTTTATGTAGTAGATCGGTGTATTTCACGAGATGTGCACAGTAAAGTAACTGTGTGAGCAAGGCCGTCGGTACAGCCGAAACGAGTCATGAAGGAAAATAAAATATTTCCCTGATTATCGTATCCTTGCCTGAGTGGGTGCTACATACGACTTTGTATACTAATGATGTTTGGACCAGTGTGGTGCTCATCTGGTCAGGCACCACACCCCTCTTCAGGAGCAGTGGCCTACGCCGAGCAGGACTGTGATTCTAATTATGTGTATATATATATATATATATATATAGATATATACATATATATATATATATATGACACCCAGTTGGGCCCATGTTTGTCCAGAAAGCATGCCCCCCCGACATTTCCAAACAAAAAAAAATACATGTACAGGAGGGTTGGCATTGAGGGCATGGGTTGACATACCTTGCACTGCAGTCTTTTTTATTTTTTTTTATTTAAAAAAATGCCACATTGTACACATGTGGCATAAATGTTTGGCATTATGTTATGCTGCATATATATACAGTTTGAGAGTGCACTCCACTCTAAACCCTGTAGGTTGTCCTCCCACATTAGGAGCTGTTATGCAGTACGCACTCAGACAATTGTATTGCATGTTTAGGACAGCATAATGGCAGAGTATGGTAGATTGAGTCCACCCATACCATTAGCAACTATCAGCCTAGCTCCTGCCTAGATTTCAGAGCCTCACCCAAACCCCCTAACCTACCGGGATGGAAGATGATTATGATAACCTGAACATTACACTCTTCCCCAGGGAAGCTGTGGAAACAGATCTTACATCTTTTGTATTATTATTCTGCATGCCAAGGCAAGGCACAAAAGATGCCAGGTATGTTTTCAATACATTTATTGAAACAATCACAATTTGGCATATAGAGAGTGAGCTGCGTTAATTATACCGATGAAACAAAGCAAGGTAATCAGCATTACAAACACGATGTGAAAGATAAACAATCCAACAATAGTGTATGTAGTTCTAGATGGTCTGGGGGTTCCTACCTAGTGCAATGTCTATGCAGAGAGCATAGCAAGTGTACCCTTCTGCCTGGCAGGATCTTGGGAATTAATCCCAACCCATACCTGAAACAGTGTCATGAGGTGACATAGTTAGCAGTCCTATTAGGAGGCTGGTAGATCAGCGTCAGCCGAGCTGCTTGTTGCACAACATGCATTGCAGGATAGTCATGGCAGGAATAGCCTCTGCTCCTTCTTAGTCAGTGTAACGTGTATATAACAAACCATACTGTATTGGAAGCACAGTTCAGGTGCAATGCTGTGTGGGGATATTACAATGCTGTCTCCTGAATAAGTAATACAAACAGAAAGTACTAATCACATGTCATGCAAAGGGCTATATAATGCACTCACAACACAGCTGTGTGTTTGGTAGTTCCACCACCATTTGACTTTGAAGTAGGAAATCCACTGTAGAGCAAAAATAATAGTAGCAAAATACTGTTAATTAATGCCAATACAAGCAGTATGCCTCCAAAAACACTTAAAACCGGGATTGCTTACTCAGAAAACAGTGTAGAAGGTGCAGACAAACCCATACCTAATCATTTAAAAAAAGTGCACAACACCTGTGGTGTTGGAAGCATTACAAATGTAGCTCCCAAGTTCACCAAAGTGCCTTGGGAATTTTGGCCCTCATTACGACCCTGGTTGTCTGTGTTAAAGTGGTGTTAATACTGCCAACAGGCCGGCAGTAAAAAAAAAAGGGAATTTGACCCTGGCGGTAACCACCATCACAGACAGCCACTTTAACACACCGACCGCCAGGGTGGTAACAGCTGCTGGGCTGGAGACTTCGGTCTCCAGCCCGGCGGGCATCACAATCCCACTCTCTGGATTATGACCCGGTCTACCGCCATGGTTTTTGTGCCAATCTTACCGCCATGAAAACCACTTTCCTGGCACTGATAGGGATCTCCCCTGCCCCCTTCCCCCTCCCGAGAATCCTCCACCATCCCCCTCTATATACACACATGCACACACGCATACCCAACACCACCCACACATGCACACACATACCCATGCCGCAACACACACCAACATACCTTGTCGTACACATGCATTCACAACACACAACATACATTCACATTCAGTCATTCACGCACTTATTCAACGTGACTCACACCCGCATGCACGCATACCAAAACAGACACCCCCCATATACACACACACCCCCACATACACCCAACACCCCCACCCCCGCTCCCTTCGGAGAACCCGACTTACCTGCTAGCAGGGGGTCCTCCGGCTGGAGACGGTCCACGGCGCTGCTGTCAGCAGCAGCGTCCTCCAGCAAAACACCGCCAGGCCGTATCATTGGTCATGACACAATAGGCGGTGTTTCACTGGAGTGGCAGTGCTGCTGTCAGTAGCACCACCTAACCGCCGTCAGCCATCCGCTGCCATGACCGTCAGCGGTATTCTGCCAGCATTCTGGCGGAATACCGGCGGTGGTCATAATACGCGTAGATGGCTGGTAGCCACGGCAGCAGCATGTTGGAGGCCATCGCCGCGGTGGTAGGTGGCAGTTACCGCCTAAGTTATAGTGAGGGCCTCGGAATTTAAAAGCGACTGTAGCTCAGCGGATGACCTAATTTTTGGAATTTCAATGTTTCTCGGGCAGATGTGTCATGTGTTTTTGAAACAATACTGCTTTTAGTCTGCTCAGCTTGTCGAAGTTAACATTTTTTATTTTTTATTTATTTATTTATACAAATTAATTATACAACAACAATAACAGCCCCAGGAGCTGGATAATGAACAAAGGAAGTACAGTAGCGCACAGATAATATTGCAAGGGACCGCCAAAGGTAAAGTACAATAAATCAAGGTTCCCAGTATGTCTAAATCAACAGATTCCAGCAGCCTCCCAGCAACCGAGGAACACAACCTCAAAAAGCACAGCACTAGGGTTAACTGCATGCACGGCCCACCTGGGCACAAACAGAACCAACATCAACTGACAAAAAGGTAGAGGTGGCAGAGCGGACACAAACAGCGCATACAGCACTTGCAGGAAACAACATCCAATCTTATTAGTGCAAGTGCGCGACCTGACATAAGAGCCAAAGCCCTCACAATTCAAACATGAGAGTCCTAGAAAGAGCGAAAAGGGGCCCAAATATCTCTAGGGCGAGAGCCCACTGGGGTCTGCTCCCAAAAGATTGACAACTGCTCCTGACAAAATGCAGCATCACGCAGCCAGTCAGCCCTTCGCGGTGCCCTGCCCCGCCCCCAACACATTGCCACTCTTCTCTTTGCCAGTAAAAGCAACATGCCCACCAGACGCCTCCATACTGGTGACACCCCATCCAATAGCCCAAGCAACGCCAGCACAGGAGAAAAAGGCAAAACCAAGTCAGTCATTCCAGTAATGTCAGGCATCACTTCTTCCCAAAAGACACGCACCTCAGCACAGTTCCACGTCAGATGCAGAAAATCAGCGTCCGGTGCATGGCAACGTTCACAGCGTGTATCAGCCCGCAGGCCCATATCACACAATCCTTGAGGGGAATAATATTACCGGTGAAGGAATTTAAAGTGTATGAGCCGCAGTCTGTAATTAGGCGACAGCATTCTCATGTGCGCGCAGCAGCTTCTCCACATTTCCTCAGTAAGCACCTCCCCAACATCCAGCTCCCATTTCGACTTGGCAGCCACTACCACAGCCTTCCACTGCTCCTGCATGAACCCATACAATCTGGTGATAAGCCTTTGCGGTGACTGCGCCTGGCACAGCAACTCGAGCACCTGACAGTTCTTAGGCATGGCCGGGAGACCAGGAAACCGTGCAAAGAGCATTGCGTAGACATGTAGTAAATATAACCTGTGCAGCCCATTATCAGCTCCAGACCGCAACGCCTCCTCCGGCGAGAGCAGGCACTCGTTCACAAACCAGTCTCCCAGCAAGGGCAGCTCAAAGGCAGCAAGAAACTCTCACAGGCGGACATCACAAGACACCCTCTCATCCGCCACATCCAACACCGGCATCGTTGGGGCGAAGGGCGCACCCGTCCCTGACCGGCGCACCAAAGCAGCCCAAGCGCCAGAAGTGCACGCCACTGTATCCACCCCCCTAGCACGAGTCCGGGACAAACAGCCAAGAACTCTCATCAGACGATCTGGCCACACCAATTCACTCTCAGGCGCAAGATGAGGCAAATATCTTATAGGATGAATCCAAAAATACGCGAAATGGGCATGCACACAGTAATAATAGAGCTCCAGGTCTGGGGCAGCAAGGCCACCCATTTCAAACAGCAGCGTCAGTTTCTCCCAGGCAATTCTAGGCTGCCAACCCGCCCACACTAAGCGCACCAAAGCCGATCTGAGCCTCCTAAGGAAACTCACAGTGAGCACCAATGGAAGATTAACAAATAGATGCATGAACTTTGGCAGCACAACCATGCACCCAATAAGCGAGATCTGCAACGTGCGCCACACCTCGAGCCACCAAGCTGCCATAATTGGCAAGCCACAGAGTCTCTACATCGCAGCTAAGCCAGACTCCCAGATAGCGGACCGGACCCTCCGCCCATTCAACGGGGTAATGCGACAAGCAACGCACAGTGCCACTAGTAAGGGGAAGCACCACCGATTTAGACCAATTCATCGTGATGCCAAAGAAGCCACCAAATCGAATGACCTCAGTCAGCAGGACATCCAGATTCACGCCCGGCTCCCGCACATACAATGCAATGTCATTCGTGTACATCGCAATTAGTATCAGTTGTTGCTGAAACTGTAGCCCCCTGTGGTTATGATGCTGCTGTAAATAGGCCGCCAGCGGTTCCATGGCGATAGCAAAAAGCAGCGGGGACAAAGGGCATCCCTGATGAATCCTCCGGGCCACAGGAAAGGGGTCCGAGATGCAACAATTCAGCCTCGACCACGCAAACGGATCCGAATACAGCAGGTGAATCAATTTTGTAAATCGGACACTCATGCCCCCCCTGCCCAACAGCACAAATAAATATGGCCAGGCTAAGGAATCAAACGTCTTAGTCGCGTCCAAAAACACAGCAGCAGCCTCGTCATCTGCCGCAAGGCCACCCAGCACTGCAAAAAAGGTACGCAAATTATGCATCGTCGACTGCTCCGGTACGAAACCAGACTGGTCTGGAAGCACCAGGTGCAACATCAGGGGCTGCAAACGCAACGCTAACAACATGGCCAGAATTTTACTGTCCATGTTGATCATAGATAGCGGGCGATACGATTCGCAACTGTAAGGGTCCTTACCTGGCTTAAGGATCGTAACAATCAATGCCTCCCTCAAGGATGCAGGAAGAGACCCAACCTCCAGAGCTTTGGCGTAGACCTCCAGCAGCTATGGAGCCAGAATGTCGGCGTACTCTTTATAAAAGGCAGGGGTTAAGCCGTCCAATCCCGGGGCCTTATCACCAGGCAACCCTCCAATAACTGCCTTAATCTCTTCCACCGAAAAGGGTTCATCAAAGTAAGCTCTATGAGCCTCATCGAACCAAAGGAGACTAATCTCTGAGAAATAAGCCTGTGCTGCATCAAGTTTTGCCCAGCAGGAGCAGAGTATAAATCCTCAAAATATTCCATAAAGACCTTCATGACACCTTCCGTGCCCAGCACCCGTTCACCCCCCTGCCCATCTATTCCAGTAACGTAACCACTCGCTCAAGGCTTATGCAGCATATTGGCCAGTGTCTGACTCGCTCTGTACCCCTCACCATAGTGCCGGGCCCTGGCATATTTACCCAAAAAACAAACTTCCCGGCAAGCGGCCTCCTCATATCGAGAGATCGCCGCACGTAGAGCCGCCACCGTCTCGCCAGCCCAGTGTGCCACCAACTTCGCCTCCAATACCGATATCTGCAACTCCAGCTCAGCCAACTCCCAACGTAAAGCGCGGAGCACCCCATGCTGCTTGGAAAGACACTCTCCCCGAATGACCGCCATGAAGGCCTCCCAAAGCGTTCCTGCCGAATCAACCAGCTTGTCGAAGTTAACATTAAAGGTAGGAATGGAAGGCCCCAGGCTCAATATTCTAATCTCATGTGTGGGGAAATACAACCCATTACGACAGCAGGTCGTTATTTGAGAAACAGAAATCACATAGGGGACACCTGCTCTCATCACACAGTAATCTTGATCACTCATCATTAAGTAACTTAAATTCAAAATTAACTGAAACATTGGGTGAATCAAGGGGACGGGAACTCCCTTCAAGTAACAAGCTAAATGAGTCATTGACATATTACATATGCCATGAAATGCTACCTGTTTACAAATCATTGAGTGGCTTACATTCGTTTCACAATCAGTGAGAAATACTTCCTTTTCACCACTCTCACATTTGTGATCAAAAGGCAATACATACACTTCTTATATAAAACTCTCCTCTACAGCTTCAAATCTGCCTACTGGAAAATGTTTCAACCACAATGTGAATTGAAACATGGAGATCGGCAGGTAGATAACTCAATGTACTTACCATACTGCTGAAGAAATCTCAGCCACTGTGAAAGGCAACGTTTCTAACTTTTCTGTATTGGGCATTGTTTATGTTGCATCCTTCTTTGGCATTATCTAAAGTTTGCATGTTAGACTGAAGGGCAAGAATAGCTCTTTCAAGGTCATGTGCTCCCAGGTATGCAGTTCGATTTCAACCTGCAATGTCCAACTAAGCTACATTATGGGTCAAAGCTGACTCTGTTCATGTTGTAAAAAGGACGTCATTCTTAGTAATATCAGTTGCAAACTATACACTGTTTTTAAGTGTGTAAATGTGACTGAACAATGTATTCATTCCATTATTGACTATGGCTCATGCTTTCTCAAAATTTGCCTGATTAATTTTCCTTAAACGAGCAACAGAATTTGTTAGAGAAAGCTTCCCTATTTCATTGTGCACTGCATACAAGAATCTTTTGGAGCGTAGTAATCTAGGACCTAAGAAATCTAGCCAGTCCATCTCGAAAGAGAGGATAGAGTGGTACTCTTTTATGTCTATCATGGTAGAATGTTGCAACCATTGCTGACATAACTTTCTTACACTGGTATGTAGTGACAGTCCCTGCATGTTGTATGTCAATATACTGAGCGTCCAGTTTGCATGCTTTAAAACCTGTTTCAGAGTTAATAGAACATGCATGATGACCATTTGTGTGCACTGGCCACAAAACCACACATCGGCTCCTGAAAGTGTTGAATGAAGTGTACCATTCCTGATCATATCATTAAACAGATCTTCTGTGTAGTTTACCAGACTTTGACAATGGTCAAACATTGTAATTGAAGGGAATTTGGGCACATTCATGTGTTTATTTTTTTCTAAACCTAAGCGATTGCTGAATCGAGTCATTAAGAAAAACCATTGTAATAGAACCAGGCATGCTTTAACTAAAGCATCCAAGCCCTGTACTAGCCCATTCTTTGTTCCCCAAATTGATTTCAAATCAATTGTGCCTTTCCAATGTTCTTAAACCTTTCTGGCTTATTGGAAAATTAAAGAATTCAAGTAAATTAATTTAGTATTGGTAAGCCTAATATTCCTTGTTTTACATTAAGGTAATTTGAAGTAAGGTAATGGACCAGTAACATCATGCCCAGAAAAGTATGTGCATTTATCTGAATATGTTTTACATCTCCCCACTGGTAGAAATGGACAAGGTTCCCAATGAGTATAATTAAAGGTTTTATAAGACGTATTAGCTCTATGTAGGTAATGGTTCTCATAATGGTGATAACAATACATTTTTCCATAATTTGGGGTGGTCATATTCATGTTTTCACTTTCAAATACAGTATAATAATCAAACTCAGAAAGCATTGATGAAACTGTTTTCACATCTGAATAATCAGACACCAACACCGGGTATTATGATATTATCCATAGAAACTTTAAAAACATAAGGAATCTGAATAGTTTTTATAGGACCAAATATATCGAATGGAACCTTATTCCAAACAACCCCTTCAGGAACTGGAACAGCAGAAATGTTCACTAGGGACAAGTGTCTTCACACTTTGTGGAAAAACAAATCAGGGTTCAGGTCCTCGTCTACCAGTTCAACATCAGATCATTTAGGAAAATAATGCCCATTTATAAGCAACAACAAGAAAATCACAAATCCAATCCACAAATGGAGAACAAGCAAAATCAGTTTAATTCACAAATAGGAACAAGGATGGATCAGAAAAGAGTGTTTAAGCTTTTGAAAAAGCTCACGTATATCATTAAGAAAAGCTTCAGTACAGTCTGAAGAGAAGTCATCAATGTTGACAAAATATCCAGAAGTAGTCTGCGTAAAGACCGGAGCTGCTGCAGATGAAAGGAAACTGGTAAGTACCTCTAAAGGTGGTTCATCATAAACAACTCTTATGTTCTGAGAATTAGTTAAAGTCTGTAGACTTATATGTGGTGCCTTTCTGGTGCTTGTAGTGGTAATTAGAACCAACAATGGTTCATTCTCTACCCTCCCCAGCCTAGGGAAAATCATTTCAGCATTGTTTAATGCCTGCATAGGTATTTCCTGTATAGTACTGAGACGGGATACAGATCTACCTGGGAACCCTTGAGGCCTACTGTGTAGGATCGACCACATTATGCAATTTGACTTGATCAATGGAGTAGAAGCATTTTTCTTTACATCCAACTATCAGTAGCAGAATGATAGTTCTGGTGCATTGATTTCCAAGGAGTGGCACCGGTGTGCGGTAGGATGGGTCAAATTTGTTTCTCACTGCAGTCATTTCTTGGACTAGATCCCCAACTTTTGGAATTCAACCTATAGGTGCTGGTGTATCCCTCATTCCCACAGCAGCGGCAGGAACAGTAGAATGATCATCTCAGAAGTCTTATAGTCCTTTTAAGACTGTGAGACATTCATTTATGTCAAAAGTAGTTTCTGTCCCTACTATGTCAGGACCATCAAGAAATGGGACATACATGGGGATTTTTTTTTTCTTTTGTCCTCATAAGTAAATCCCACCATACCGTACGAGGGTCATCAACCAACATCTAGCATGGTAACCTCATTAACTAGGTTTAAAAACAATTAGAAGCCGCACTTCACCTCTTCGAACCCTCCCAATACTCCTCTCCAACCACAGATCGATGAACGAGGAAAGGAGAGCAAAAGAGAGGAGGGGGTGAGGGGGGGAAAGGCGCAGAAATAATCACTGGACTACATGATATAGAGAAGACAAAAATATTTATAAGACTATACATCAACAGTAATTCTGTTTTGTCAAGCATTTTCCCAAATAGCCCAACATTCATCATTGATACCCATTGGACTGCTACGTTCCAAACATGAAAAGTGATCCACTGAAGACATCCAGTCCAAAACACTCGGAGGTGACGGACTAACCCACTTTAAACATATTTGTCTCCAAGCCAATAATATCAACAGAAACAATATACCCTTACACGGCCTAGATAACTTCAGTTCCCATGTTGAATTGGAAAGAACACCAAAGAATACCATAGGGGGGGTAACTTCTATATCAATACTTATGAATTGCTTAAGAAAACCTTTAATCCCTGACCAAAAAGGAGCTAAATATGGACAACTCCAGAACATGTGCACGTCATCTACTTTTGGCTCTCCACACGGCGGACACTTCTTTTCTAAGTTCCCCACCGCAGTCAGCCTCCGGGGAGACCAATACTCTCTATCCATGGTAAACAGTTGATTTTTTTTTCAGAGCAACTGACCTAGTTACCGACCATAGCATGGAGCTTGACCTTTCCCAAATATGCACTAAATCCAAATTTGGAAAAACTTCTCCCCATTTCTTCTCGAGAAACAAAGCCATTGAATCTGGTGCATCAAGCAATGCCTGATATCAAACAGAAACTTCTTTATGTACCAAGGTCGAAGATAGTTTCCCCTCCCAGGAGTTATTCACTCCCCCTTTCTCCTGAAGAGATGCCGCCCATCTCGCCAGTTGTACATACTTAAAGCTTGAAAGCTTATAATCTGTTAATTCCTCCAATTCTGTCCAGGGGACCGGCTTCGCATCCTTCAAAAGTTGTCCCCACTTCATCACCCCTTTTAATACCAAAGCCAATCATTCTAAAAGAAACTCAGGAGTTCCAGGGGAATCCCAAACTGGAGCCCTAGGACTATAGTAATTAATATGAAAACCTTGGCTAACCAACCACCATAATCTAGCAGCATCTTTAAGATACTTCAATTGGATCTTTTTGAAAAATTTTGAATGACCAAACTTATACAAAAAATGGCTGCCAGCTGCCAAAAGTTCTTTAGTCACTACATACCAGAATGACGTATATTCAGACCTATCCCGTAATAGGATCCTAACATTTTTCAAATGAAAAGCTAGATAATATTTATAAAAATCAGGAGCTACAATCCCCCCTGTCCCTTGGGCCTACATAATTTCTGCCAAGCAATCCTCACACCTTTTGCGGATTAAACAAACAAAGTCAGGTTAGCTTGCATCTTCTGAAACCGTCTCTTCTTAAACTCCAAGGTTTCGTATTAAATAAGAATGTAAATTTAGGAAGAATCATAATTTTAAGAATATTTACTCTGCCTATAAAGGACAGAGGGAGCCCGGCCCAGGTCTTCAATAAGTTGCGAGTTTCTTTGCAAGTTTTATCAAAATTAACCCAGGCCAATTCATTAAGATTGGAAATAACTTGAATACCCAGATATCTGATCTGTTGCTTGATCAGCAGACTATCAAAGGCAGTATTCCAACACATAATCTCAGTTTTCTCTGGATTAACAGCATAGCCCGAAATATATCCATATTCCTTCAAGCATGCTAAAATGTGGGCAAAACCCTGCTTCAAATCACCCGTATATATCATAAGGTCGTCAGCATACAGAGCAACCTTCTTCTCCCAACCCACACAACGAAAAGGAGGGATCGCTCTATCCGCCCGGATTTTTACCGCCAGAGGCTCAATGTATAAATTGAAAAGAAGAGGAGACAATGGACACCCCTGCCGCGTCCCTCTCTGAATATTAAATCTGGAAGATAACTTTTCGTTAATCAAAATACAAGCTGATGGATCTTTATGAATAACCTGAATTGCCTTTATGAATTTCGGGCCCACCTCAAAGGCCTCCATTACACGTTGTAAAAAGCACCAATTTACCCGGTCAAAAGCTTTGGCAACATCAAACGTGAAAACTGATAAGGGGACATTTTCAGTGATAGCCAAATCCACTGTCCCCAGTAAGTCATGAGTCAATTCATGCAAATATCTACCTCGGATGAACCCTTTCTGATCTTCATGGACCAATTCACAAATCACACTCTGAAGCCTGTTGGCCAATATGTGTGTGTAAAGCTTATAATCTGAATTCAACAGGGAGATTGGTCTATATGAGCTACAAAGGGCCGGGTCCTTCCCTGGCTTCAATAGAAGACTTATAACTGCCTCACTCCAAGACCTAGGCATATTCACCCCCTCCTGTAAAAGAAAGTTAAACAACTCTGTCAAAATAGAAACCAATTCCTCACAAAGATTACTATATAATTCATTTGGCAGACCATCTGGACCCGGAGCTTTCCCCTTCTTTAAATTCAGAATCGCCATCCTCACCTCCCCGAGATCTATTTCCCTCACAAGTTGGTTCTGTTCTGATGCTGTTAACTGGGGGAGATGAAGCGCTTCTAAATACCCTTTTACAGACATTTCAAACGTTACGTCAGAGTGCTGATTTTCTGTATACAGATTCTTTAAAAAACCCACAAAGGTCTCCTCTATTTCGGAGTTAGTTATACAATCAACTCCCGTAATCTCTGATTTAACAAATGATATTACATTCCTAGAACTGTCTGACCTAGTTTTCCATGCCAAAAGCCTTCCGCAGCCTTCCCCATATTCATAATGGGCAAACCTTCTACATTCCCATGCCCTTCTTGCTTTCCCCTCTAAGAATAGACCCAACTTTGACCTAGCTAATTCTAACTAAGCATTAAAAAAAAACCTCTGTTTTTCCTCCACCCTTGAGGAGGCTTCCTGCAAGGAGGCCACCTTAAGCTCAAGTTGTTTCAACTGGTCTCTCTCAGCTCTATATTTGCAAGTGGCCAACCCTGCAAGCCTACCTCTAATAAACGCTTTAAATGCATCCCACAATGTCTGCAATGTGGTGGATCCGTAATTCAATTTAAAGAATTCATTAGTATCTTTCCTCAGCCCATCCACCAATAACTCATCCAAAAACAAAGAGCGATTTACTGTCCACCTTAGGAGCTTGATTATTAAGAGAGACTTGCATTAATACTGCTGAGTGATCTGAAAGATGTGCCTGGGGCATGACTAACCGATATTACCATATCTCTTAACTGTTGTTGGATTAAAAAGAAATCTATCCTTGAATGATGACCATATTTGTTATTATTAAATGTGTACCTAAGCCCTCTCCCACCCTTCTGAAGCCAAATATCTATTAAACCAAGATCTAACATTCCTTGTTTTATCCTAGACCGGGTTCTAGGTAGATTAACCGTTGGTCTTGGAGAAGACTTGTCTAAAGAAGGATTCAATAAAATGTTGAAATCTCTTCCAATTATAATCGGGTATTTAACAACTAACAAATGTGAAAAAAGGTCTTGGAAGGGTGAAGGATCATCAATATTGGGACCGGAATATCTAACAATGGTAAACCCGATACCATGTAAGGCGGCTTCCAAAATTAACCATCTCCCCCTAGGATCCTTCTTAATATTATCCATCTTCACTCCCACTGACTTCTTTATAAAAATTGCCACCCTCTTAATCGCACACGATTGATTAGTACATGCGAGATAACCCACCCAATTCAAGTTTTTAAGCTATACCTTCCATTCGGTTTCTAACAAATGGGTTTCTTGTAAAATAATTACCTGCTCATCTGCCCTTTTTAAGAACTCAAAAATTCTCCCCATCCTCCCCGGAACCTGCAAACCCTTTACATTCCATGATAAAAACTTCAAAATAACCCCTACCCTGTTAACCATTGATAATCATAAAAAAGTTATCACCGAAAAAAAGGTCAAGGACCCTCGTACAGACCCATAGCACACTACTGAGGACATTTTCAGACACTGCATATTCCCCCCGGCCCTGCTAACCCCCCACCCCACCCCCACCACCCACCTCATGTGAAGAAAAAACAAAACAAAACAAAACAAAAAAATCCTGACTTATACCCCAAACACTCCCAAAACCTCCTCCTCCCATGGGAACCCTCCCTCGACTTCAAGGGCGACTGTGACCGCCCATATGAGCTCTTAACCGGACGGCTTTTCTTTTTTCTTTTTTTCTTTTTTTATCCGGATCTTCAGACTTTTTTCATTTTCTCAATTAACGCCTGCACTTCTGCGGGTTCCCTAATATTATGCATCGTATTATTCCACATAATCTTCAAAACAGCCGGGAACCTCATCTGATCTGTTGCGCCAAGAGACCGAAGATCTTGCATATACTTCCCCAATTCCCATTGCCTATCTAAAGTTGTTTTAGATAAGTCTGAATGAATCCGAAATGTCCAATCACCCATTGAAAAACTACCCACCTTGAGAGCTTCCGACAGAATTCTTTCTTTTACGGAGTAAGTGCCAAAGTTAACCAAAATCTTCCTAGGGGTCTTCCTATCAGGCTTCCTCCTGAAAGGATCCCGGTGAACCCTTTGTATATCCTGTCTCAGCTTTGTCTGATCCATTGTAGGAAAAAAATTCTCAAGCAAAGTCAATACAAAGGCCTTGATATCCTCTCCTTCCAGCCCCTCAGGTACAATCAGGATTCTAATATTGTTTCTTCATAGGTTGTTTTCCAGGGACTCTAGCTTTTCCTGGACCATCTTGCCATCGCGTGATAACCGAGAAATACCCTGAGTGTTGGACAGAACATGGGCTTCCTGCTCTGACACCACCATTTCCAAATGACTTATCCTCTCCATCAAAGCATTAAGTTTAGTCTCCAAAGCAGCGCAGGACTCTCTGATCTTCCCTTGGTTAAACTCGGATACCTCTAATTTACGCCTCATCTGCTCAGATAAGATGAACTCGACTCTAGAGCCTTAATAGCCAAGGGGCATGACTGCACGCCACTGATTGTGTTTGCGCATACTCATTCTCGCTTGCCTGACTTCTATGCTCTAGGAAGGAAGATGAGGGGGACCGAGAGGGGAGGGATCCTTCTAAAGGCTGGGGTGACTGCATCACTTGACAGTATGAGATATTCCTCAAAAAAGGAGCAAGGGGGTAAACCAATTTTTCTTCCTTGGAAGGTAAACCTTGCGTACCCAATGCCTTACTGGCTTTACCAGATCTGTTATTACACCTTTTCCTGGGCGCCAAACCAGACAAAGGGGGTACAGACAAACTCCCTTTTTTAGATTTCCCAAACCCTTTCACTTGTGCCCTCTTGCTTCCAGGTCACCCCTCTTTTCCCTTACTAGAGCTTTGCAAACTACTAAGAGTATTTTTCTGGAGTGCCTCCTCACCTCGCCGAGGGCTAAGCAGAGCTTTCTGGCTTTGCAACAATGGGGGCCTTTAGAAGACGCCCTTATTCTCAATTTAGTCGGCGTCATATAAGCAGAGCCCCCCCAAACAATAGAAAAATACTTGCTGCGATCCTGAAATGTTTTGGTGTCTCCCTCTAAGTCTCTCCTACGGGTGCAGAAGGCTGCTCCCAAGCGTGGCCCCAGGAAGCAGTTGGCAAATAATAAGCGTCTCCATTGGCCCCAAGCTAACGCTGCCTCCAGAAAAAATCCTAGGAATGGGGCGCCGATCCTTGGCGTCTCCCTGATAAGAAATGACCCCTTGTTTTGCCCTGGATCACCCAAAGGGCGGGGGCGTAGCGCGAGTCTCATCCGGCTGCTCGCGTTCAAAGCACACCGTCTACAGCGTCATGCTGTGACGGGTGCGAGCGCCGGCCGGGAAAGAGCTTGCGACCGTGGCGTTAGCGCGAGGCTCATCCGGCTGCTCGCGTTCAAAGCACGCCGGCTACAGCGTCATGCTGTGACGGGTGCGAGCGCCGGCCGGGAAAGAGCTCGCGACCGTGGCGTTTACACGGCCGCCATGTTCTCGTAAGCCCCCGACATACATGGGGATGACAAAACAGTACTTCATATGGGGTACAGCCACCCAAAGATCATGTGGAAAGATCCCATAAAGGTGATGAATCCAACTATGACCTGAATCTAATACTCTAGCTGTTAAGAATTGCTTCAAGTCTCAGTCCTTTCTCTCCACTATTGAATTTATCTCAGGATGGTAAGGGTAATAAAAATACACAGCTATGCTGAGGGTTTGCATGGTATTCCTGTATGCTTTGGAGGCAAAAGCAGGGCCTGGTCTGAGTGAAGTACAGCTACTTCATATGTCCCGAGAAAGCTGGACAGCTGACCATTGTGGCCACTCCTAAAGGAATCTGGAGCATAAATTTACAACAAGTGAAATTTATTTTTAGGCACCATCTGAATTTAAGGGACCACAAAGGTCTAAGTACACACACTACATAGGGTTGTTTGAGAGTAACAGGGGTAAATGTGGTTGGTGCTTAGGAGCACATCCTTTAATTTGCTGGCAAATGTCACAAATAAGGAAATAGTTTTTCATCTGTACATACCATGCAACCAATAGCATTTATGTAATAAGAAATTGTAGCCACCACAGTAGCATGAGCAGAAACAACACCTTCATGTGCTGCTTGAATCAGTTCTAGCCTACGGTTTTAGTTGGACATTACCAGATCACCTGTCCTTGGAATAGTTACATAAAGAATACTTTTGGCAATTAAATTGTAGGCATATTTTTCTGGGTATGCTCTTGATAAAGGAGTTCCAGCTTCCAGTATTTCTTCACCCACCCTTGTTTGGGAATGAGTAATCACAGCTACAATTGCAGTAATGACTGAAGGTTTGACTGCTTCATTATCCAGTAAATTCCCTACAATGTATATTCCAACACATTATTGGCCTAAAGTAAGTATTACATTAGTTAATGGCAGCTTGTCTTTGAGTACTGTCACCTTTTCCCCAAACCAGTTTATACTTGATAATGTTTCCTTTAGAGCTTCTCGAGCCATTGAGGCACCAGTAATGCAGATTTTCAGTGTAAGACTGATCACAATAGTACTGATCATACAACATGTGTTGGGAATTTGTGATTTGTGTAGTCCAGTGTCAAAATCAATACTTCTATTGCAATCCCATAAAGGTTTGTTGAGGGTGGAATTCTCCGTACCTCAGTACTCCATAAACAGCTGTGCAAGGAGCAGAATATTTATGTTTGGTACCTACAGTAGGGTGAGCTGAAGCCTCAGTGTAAATTATATATTTGTAATGATCAAGAGTCATAATGTTAGTGGGCATTGGGTATTCCAATTCAAACTAGAAAAACTTGTGAGTTTGCAATTTCGGTCAAATGCATAGTCTATTTCAGTGGCAGTCAAGGATATGGCCCATTGTATCCAAGTAGGATGTAATGCTTTTCCATTAGGAATGGTAGCCTTTGTGAAAGCCTCTAAGGCTAGAACTACTGTTACAACAATGATGCATTTTGACCTGAGCCAATGGCCTTTCCTTAATGACAGCCCACCCATCACAACAGGTATGGCAGCATGAAGATCTGACAGACTGTTGCCCAGAGAGGTCAACAGACTAATGGCCCAAGTTGGGAAATTGCATAATTACTGACAGATAAAACACACAGGAACCTATTTCTTATGGAAGAGGAAGTCTCACACACTTATTCGTGTCATGCTTCATCATCAGCAACTTCTCCTCACCCTGGTATGACAGTAAAACCAGGGCAGACTCGACCTCCAGATGAATCAGTACCAGAGGGAGTTCTTAGATAAGAGCTACTTGACAGAAACGGGATCCAGATACATACAAGATACCCTGAGGATAACTTGTGTCTTCACCTTTAACAGTGGTGTCACAGGTATAACTAAAACCAAGACCTGACTGTACTGCTGAGAATAATGACCACGCACATCTCAGATAGCCAACAGGTTTCTTCCCTCACAGGAGCCAATACAGGTCTAGAGGATTCCTCAGGGCAAAGGATCCCTAACTGAAATTGTGTGCTAATGGCAAAACCTAACTTATTGACGTATTGAAACACACAAGTCCTACCTGATTGATGATGCTGATGCAATGACCTTTCTAGAAATGTATTGCTTCCCTAGTATTTAAAGTGTTCCTACGTCACACAAAAAAGTGAACTTGCAAGTTGAAAAGCATCACTGCAAACCAAGTGAACATCATGTGCTTATGCTGGAAACATACAGTACTGTCTACAAAGATTCATGTTACTGCTGGTACTAAACTATCTACATGGAGGATTGACATTTAAAATCTCCAACATAGCGTTCTGCATCTCTGTTAAGTAATTATGCAGACCTACTTGAAACAACACATGAAACAATCCTTTACCTTAAATCGTAGGGGTTGCTTCCGCCTGCTCTGGAAATGGGATGGAAGCCTTTCTAGTCACACACTAATAACAAGGACAAAACTTGTAGATCAGTTAATAGCTTAAACTGAGTGGTATTATGGCCAAAAGCCCTTTTTTGATATTTGGTTATTAAATGTTAATTACATTGGGTAAGTTCTTGGAGCGTACAATGGTCAGATAATCATGTACCCACATTGTAGCAAAATAGCTAGTGGGGGAGGAGGAAGGGGAGCGAAGGGGGGAGCACAAGTGAAGATGAGCCCCTTTGTGCGTAATGAGGGAAGGTAACTTGAAGTTAGCGTCAGACTTCTATAGAGAAAGGAACAACCAGTAAATAAGCATGCAATCCTAAATGTTAATGGTGTAATCATAGAACATGGTACAAACTAAATGCAAAACAAGTTGTGAACCTCCATTGATTTTCTGAACAAAGGCATGAGAGGCTCATTTGTGTATAAGAGAAATGTGCTGATCAACTAATCATGAGCCCACATCACCATTGTGTCTCCTTTTAGGGATGAGATGTTTTTTTATTGTACTAAGAACAGTGTTCAACAAAGTAAGAAATGTAAGCTATCTGCTCCCTTGTTATCTAAAAGTAAGACAAACTCCCTCTATGCTTATACATATTGATAGATTCTGGTATACAGGGACAATGGCTTGAAATAGCAGTGACAATACTATCACTTATATCCAAATGCCACTTAGTGTGGTACTGTTATACATCATGACCCAACTTATTTAACAGCAGCTACGCTTTACATACCCACACTAAGGGGGTTATTACAACTTTGGAGGAGGTGTTAATCCGTCCCAAATGTGACGGATATACCACCAGCTGTATTACGAGTTCCATAGGATATAATGGACTCGTAATACGGCTGGTGATATATCCGTCATTTTACCGTCACTTTTGGGATACATTAACACCTCCTCCAAAGTTGTAATAACGCCCTAAATTTCAAAAATTGCGAAACCATACAAACCACATTTAGAGAAATGATTGAAGGTAACCCTGCGGTCACTGTCCTCAAATGCCACTGGGTCGGTGTGGTTGTGACTCTTTATAGTAAGGCACAACAATGACCCCAATTGCTTTTTGAAACAGAAGTTCTAGCCTCATTAACAGGTGGCCAATCTCCATAACAACAAATATAAGCGTCCACAACAAATTGAGTCAATGTACAAACGAGACACCACCTGCTGAGTATTAGATGGAGTTAACAAGATGGAAAATAGGTCAAAGGGTAAAAAACATGTCTTATGACAAATTTTCACCAATATCATTGTGATGAGATATTAAGGCACAAGGACACCAAGTCGAGATAAGGCAAAAAACCAACAGTGGGTAAACAAGCACTATACACTATCAGTCTTCATTGATCATCCTACCGCACAAGACTCACAATGAACAGATTTGGGGTTGGGCGCCCAATTATGGGATCCCCTCTCAATTCGGACCACCAACCTACTTTCCCTCACAAACCTCACCTTGGTTCATCCCAACAACCCTTTTTTAAATAGAGGCAGTGGATGGGAAAGAGGAAAAAAGAAGGGGGGTCACATGGCAAAACAAAGATGTAAACCGGAAAAATGCTTAGAAAAGGAGGTGACCCCAACTACCAGCAAAGTCTAAACAACTCAAGAGACATTGTAATAAACCTTAGCACACAAGATTTGGAACAAGGCAGAAGCATCTGTACTAAACAAGGGTCTAGGATTTGTCCTCACTCCTAAGAGTGGTTTCTTCCAACTTAAGGGTGAAGTAGCAGAGTTTTTACGTAAAATCAGATTGAAGGTCATTCTCCCTGAGCATCTCACTACTAGTAAAGAGGAGATAACAAGTGCACCTGAAATCAAAATTCTTGACACCAAGTTTTGGAATGTCACCAGAAGTTCTTGCCTTTGGAAAAGCAGTCAACCATTAAATTGACAAACTAGGAAAGCCCATCACAACACCTTTCATAAAATAGGCAATGCAGAGATGCAGGTCTTGAACAGATTGCCAAATGATAACACAATTGTGATTAAGCCCACTGATAAAGGAGGTGCCATTGTGATACTATCTCTGCAAAAGTCAGAGATGAATGCCTTAGATTACTTAATGATGTCCAACATTACAAACAACTAACAAGAGAGCCAACCCTTAAAATCCTTGAAGAAATTGACTTTATTGTATAAATGGGCCAGGAAAATGGGTGGATCATGAAATATGAAGCTGAGTTCGTAACACAAAAACAACCAATAATGCCCAGTTCTACATTTTTGCAAAAATCCATCAGAAGAAATAATCCCTCTCCTGGTAGACCCATTGTATCAGATATTGGGTCTGCTCTCTAACCATTGTCATAATTTTGCAACATATTCTTCCAGCCTCTGGCTAGGAAGATGCCCATCTTCCTCCAAGACTCCAAGGATGTTCTAAACCTACTGGATGGAATGGCCTTTGACAGTGAAAAAGAACGATTAATCAGCCTAAACGTTAAAGTGTTGTATTCCGGCATTCCCAAAGAGGCCACCCTGGAGACAATACAAACCATTCTGAATGAGTCTATTATTCTTTGGGATCTTGTACTGGACCTAGCACATTTGGCTTTGACACGTAACTGCTTTGAGTTCTCAAGGCCGATTTATGGTATATTGATGGGGAGCCTGGCTTGCCTATATATCCATTACTTTGAAACAGAATATGTCCTTCATCCTTTGAATCTGTTTCAGGAAAATGTAAGACTATTTGAACTGTATAATGATGACATATTGCTGGTCTGGACAGGCACCATGTGAGGAGAGACCTCTTTTGACATTGTTAGCCCCCCGACATTTTGCCTGATGTATGATGCAGCCTAGAAATGTAGTGCCCAGGGCCCTTGCTAATCAGGTTCCGTGGGCCAGAACTCTTTCCCTAAAACTGTTGTGATGCCCTGGAACAATTGGACCCCTATAAGTCCTTAGTAAATGGTACTTAGGTACACAGAGAATGGGGTTCTAAAACTAGGCCCCTGGAGGCAGCAGCACTGATTGTGCAACTTTCTAGGGCCATGGATTCTAGTATACCCATCACTGCCATTGCAGGATGAGTGGCCTGATACAAACCTAAAAAGTAAACTCATCATGGCACAGTACCTGTGTGCCCTGACAACTACACACTGTATAGAATATGAGTAAATCACCCCTCTGGCAGGCCTTCTAGCCCTAAGGCAGGGTGCACCATACTGTATGTGAGGGCATAGCTTAAGGACCAATATGCCCCCACTATGTCCTTACCTCAAGCAACCGGATCACTTTCGAGACCATCCGCACCCCAGACTTGACCGACCACCACTGCATACACTTCACAATCACTGCACCTAGCAACCGCACCCTCACCTTCTGCTCCCCAACAGGAAATGGAACAAAATGACCAATGAGCAACTCACATCATCGCTCACCAAATCCCTCCCTCCCCCCTCTGACGATGCCAAAACAGGAACGCGCAATCTCAACGCATGGATCAATGAATGCGCTGACACTGTAGCCCCTCTCTGGCTATTATCGGCCAAACGCCGATGTTAGCTCTCTCTTAAACTTCAGAGACCACTGACCTGCTCTCACACAAAGGACTGATAACCCCCCACAGGGATCCTGGCAGTCAGGACCGGGTTGAAAGGGGAACTAGTGCACTTCAAAACCACTCTTTGAAGTTTTGCCCACTTGAAAGACATTTATGGACTGCTGCCCTGCTTGTTTCCCTGCTGCTTGCTGGCCTCTGACCCTGAGAAGTTCTCTCCCAGGGCTTGGATTGAGCTTGCCTCCTGTTCTAAAGTCTCAGGGCCAACAGAGACTTAGACCCACATTACAATCCTGGCGGTCGGTGTTATAGTGGCGGTAATACCGCCAACAGGCAGGCGGTTAAAAAAATGGAATCACGACCATGGTGGAAACCGCCAACACAGGCAGCCACTTTAACACTCCGACCGCCACGGCGGTAGAAACAAACACCGCGCGGTAACCACCAACAGACAGGCGGAACACAATGTACCACCAACTGTATTACAACAGGCCTATCCACCACCTTTTTCGGGGCGGCACCAATGCCATCAAAAGCACGGCGGAAACAGGACTTGGAACGGAAACCACTCACCTCTCGACACAAGAACAACGAGAAACCAGGATGCCATGGAGCCCGAGTTACAGGTCCTACCCATGTTGGTTTACCTCCTCTTCTACCGGGAGCAGCAAAGACTCCGGTGACGTCCATGGTGAGTACTTCACCTAGCAGACAGGGGAGGGGGGAGGAAAGAGAGAGTGACACACACACATGCAACACCCCTACCCCCACCCTCACCCACAACAACATACACACAAATACGTGCAGCAACATGACATTTACACCCCGTCACCCCTGGAAGAACGCAAGGACAAATTGAAATGATTGTATCAAGTGTTATCGTCGAAAAATCAGATAGGCCAAGATAACTTTTAATCATCAGTATATACAAATATGTACAGCAACTTCACAAGTCCGGATGGTGTTCCAATCATCAGCAGCTATGCACTGTATGGCCATAATCACCACCCCACACAAATTTACTCACAACACAAACATATCCACTCCAAGACATTTCCGAGATGGCCTGTGAGGGAACTACTCACGTTGTCAAAAGGTCCACTGTGCTACTGCACCTAACAGGATCTGTTCCCAGCTCCTAGTATGGACCAAGGGAGAGGGCCTGGAATATTTTGTGACCCCTGCAGTATCTCGGGATCAATGCCACTGGGGACCATTTATAGCACCTTGTATGCCTCATTGCGTATCGATGTGTGGGGGGATGCTTCAAATTGTAGTACCTCAGGAAACATGCAAATTAACATGACAGGCACACAGGGGTGTTGATTACTGGAGTTTAGAGAATGGTGCTGCACATATGTCTAGCAACAAAGGGTGGTTCCTAGTGTATCTAAAGGGATGGTTGTAATTTCCCATATTAAGAGCACTGAACGGGAGTGTTAGTTACTATCATTTAAAAGTTGGTATTGTACATATGTTTGGAGCAACAGAGGGAGGTTCCTAGCATTCTTAAAATAATGGTTGTGACTCTTGACAGTGAGGCACAACAATGACCCAATTGCTTTTTGAAACAGAAGTTCTAGCCTCATTAACAGGTGGCCAATCTCCATAACAACAAATAAAAGCGTCCACAACAAATTGAGCCAATGTTCAAACGAGACACCACCTGCTGAGTATTAGATGGAGTTAACCAGATGGAAAATAGGTCAAATGGGAAAAAACATGTCTTATGACACATTTTCACCAATATCATTGTGATGAGATTTTAAGGCACAAGGACACCAAGTCGAGATAAGGCAAAAAACCAACAGTGGGTAAACAAGCACTATACACTATCAATCTTCATTGATCATCCTACCGCATAAGACTCACAATGAACAGATTTGGGGTTGGGCGCCCAATTATAGGATCCCCTCTAAATTCGGACCACCAACCTACTTTCCCTCACAAACCTCACCATGGTTCATCCCAACAACCCTTTTTTAAATAGAGGCAGTGGATGGGAAAGAGGAAAAAAGAAGGGGGGGTCACATGGCAAAACAAAGATGTAAACAGGAAACATGCTTAGAAAAGGAGGTGACCCCAACTACCAGCAAAGTCTGAACAACTCAAGAGACATTGTAATAAACCTTAGCACACAAGATTTGGAACAAGGCAGAAGCATCTGTACTAAACAAGGGTCTAGGATTTGTCCTCACTCCTAAGAGTGGTTTCTTCCAACTTAAGGGTGAAGTAGCAGAGTTTTTACGTAAAATCAGATTGAAGGTCATTTTCCTTGAGCATCTCACTACTAGTAAAGATGAGATAACAAGTGCACCTGAAATCAAAATTCTTGACACCAAGTTTTGGAATGCCACCAGAAGTTCCTGCCTTTGGAAAAGCAGTCAACCATTAAATTGACAAACTAGGAAAGCCCATCACAACACCTTTCATGATATAGGCAATGCAGAGATGCAGGCCATGAACAGGTTGCCAAATGATAACACAATTGTGATTAAGCCCACTGATAAAGGAGGTGCCATTGTGATACTATCTCTGCAAAAGTCAGAGATGAATGCCTTAGATTACATAATGATGTCCAACATTACAAACAACTAACAAGAGAGCCAACCCTTAAAATCCTTGAAGAATTTGAATTTATTGTATAAATGGGCCAGGAAAATGGGTGGATCATGAAATATGAAGCTGAGTTCATAACACAAAAACAACCAATAATGCCCAGTTCTACATTTTTGCAAAAATCCATCAGAAGAAATA